>NC_143017.1:63349102-63949102 GCF_055824585.1 Amblyomma mixtum | reverse complement strand
GACGCAGTGGACTTTCAGTCACGAATTCATGGACATAAAGTACAAAGCAGAAGTTATAAAACCAAGTAAACTGGGTTCTTAAGGGCCTTTTGAGGCGATCCAGAATTCACTGTAGCGAGTATATGGACCTGCTTAAGGTAACTGGCAGGCATCTATTTCCAAATATTTTCGCCATCCCCTCTCCTCCAGCCCACCCCTTAAGAAAAGTACTGCGATGATACTTGTTAACCAAGCAAGTGGACTTTCATCTCTGAATATTTCTGCCATTTAGTGGGCAGAGCGCCTGACAAGACAAATATGTAGTAACCATTGATGGCAACTTCTTGACCCGTGGGTGGAGGGAATGTTGGTGCGGCGTACATAATGTTTCTCTTCACCGCGGCGTATGCGAGTGGCGAAAGTTTCTAGGCACCAAAGAGAACCCAATAACGTTTAATTCGTCCGTTGAACTGACTGGGAACGGCCATAGCTTTCTTACGGTCATTGAATAAGCCGACTCTATATTCGAGCAGTGACGTTTTATGCAAACTTGCTTTAAAGCAGAAAGTTTGAAGGTTGGCCAGGCCCATTAACCTTGCCAAGGGCGTCGACAGACGCTCAGATACATTTATTTGTGTGTTGAGCTGGGAGTGTGTCAACGTACTATTCCGTTTCGTCGTTCTTGGCATCAGATTTATGACTTGCAAATATTGCGCCTGTACTCGGTCTGCTGGAGCATGAGAACTAACCCAGGCATGACATTTTCCGCATCTTTGAAAAGGAACGCTGTGTTGCAAGTGCGTCTTTTTCGCTGTGGAAGTTGCACGGAGCAGCAAGATATTTTCTTGGCTGTCAACATTTTTGGCAGTGTAGAGTCGACAAAAAATATGCGAACGATAAAGTCGCGTTCTGTAATAAATTTCGACACTCGATGACCCGGCTCACGCAGCGGCATCGTCTAGGGATATGCGAGATTTCTCAGCTGTCATCAAGAACAGGCATTATTCTTTTCAGCAGTTTAGCAGTATTTTCCTTCTGCTTTCTATCACTCGCTCCACGAATAACTAGTGCAACTCACTGACAGCTATAAAGTTATGCCTTTCATGGTTTTGCATTGTTTGTTCTGTTTGAACGTTAACTTGCACTAGAAGATGATTTCTGTACTTTCTTAATTTTGCCGGCGACGACACGCACACGCATCGCTATTGGCTCAGGCCGCTATGGTTAAAAGGTATCTCGAAACTCCTCGAAAGATCACAATATAACATAATAATACACTTTCTTAGATGGTAGTTGCGACGCCTAGGTTCTCAAATATAAAACACGAGGTTCTTCAGTTCAACAGCTTGTTTTATCCTCTACAATTATTATTGATAGTTGGCGTTGCACATAGTGTTTTCTGTTCATTTTCTTTTGTTGTGATCTGATA
Source organism: Amblyomma mixtum (assembly GCF_055824585.1). NCBI lineage: Eukaryota > Metazoa > Arthropoda > Arachnida > Ixodida > Ixodidae > Amblyomma > Amblyomma mixtum. The sequence continues at coordinate 63,947,694 of NC_143017.1, read as the reverse complement.
ATAAAAATGTTCTTCCCAGCAATGGTGGTCAGCTTTTCGTTCTCAAGCTCTTTCAGCTGAAATAGAATTCCATGTTGTTCGAGGCTAAAAATAATGATGGGTTGGTTATCGGTTACGATGTCTAGGAACATAATTTAGTGAGCTGTTGAGAAGGAACCGTTCATTTACGCAGTCTCAATCTCTCCTAACCTCTGTGGTGCTTCCATGGGTATGTTCTCTTTGGGGCTTTTCTCCTCAGCACAGCTATGATAAAGTATGGCGATGCTCACATCGCAGGCGAAAAATCTTTTAAGAAGGCTGCACCGACCTTCCGATGGTGGCCATTAAGTTGGGGCATGGCTCTTGAATTAGAGGTGCCCCTGCCTCCTTGGGTTCTGCGTCCTGTTTTCCATGTTCTTCGCAAGCTGCGCACTGCTACCCTGCACACTTCAGTAGAACAAATTTTGAAACGAACGCTCCACCCCCCCTCCCCTTATGTAATGCCCTAAGCCAAGGGCCTTTAAGGGTAAACAAATGATGATGATGATGAAACAAGGAATTATGTGAAACAAGGAATTTCAGCGCGGCAGTATTGTAACCCTGGGGCTGGATGCAACTAATCACAGGCCGCATTAACAATCACATGTCGGAACGGTCTGAGACACTCGGATTAGTCATGAACAGTTCGAACATCACCTGACTTCTGCAGTGATTGGGCGGCAGGTTGTAGCACATTTCCTACGTCGATGAACCCGCCTGCAAAGCAGAAACTGGCACTAGTTACTTGAACATTATTCAGTTCACGCGGTACTACAGGAGTATAGAAAAATAGAAACAAGGAGGACAGCAGGCACTCGAAGCGATATATATGTACATTATTATTTTTATTTTTTTTTGCAGTGAAGGTGCTTTGAAATCCTCATGTACAAAAGAAAATGGTTGGTTTGTATCGTGCTTGCTGCTGTCTTTCACTGTACCTGCAGCAGTGTTCCCAATGATCGTGTTCAGTTTATAATACAAGAAATAAACCAGCAAACACTCAGAAACCGTAGGAAAAAATAGCGACGGGCATCCACCATTTGGATACCCGGGGGACAGCGAGCGGAGATGATGTACTTAAACGACAAAAGGACCTCGTCTTGTCTACCACACACGACGGCTGAATGTACAGCCGGGTCTAAAATCTCCCGGAGCAACTCGGGTTGGAATCCTGGTCCCCGCATCACAGCGATCGCTTGCACAAGCGCTTCATGCGCTGGGATTCGATCCTGGTCTTTGCAAATGGAAGCTCTCGGCTACCGTGGGGCACGGGTTTTCTGGCCGCGGGCCGGTGCTGGTGCGAGAGAAACGAAGTAGGCTGAAATGGAGCATGCGTCGTACCTCGCTGGCTCCATCATGCCCTGCTACTACCGCCACTAATAATGGGCGTGTGATGTATTTACCCCGCTATCGTGCGTGCCCCCTGTAATGTCGCTCCCGTTGACCATGTGGTCGCCGTGTATGGGATGACATCCCTGTCAGTCTGTACAGTTTTTGGAGGTAAAGACAGTAAAAACACGATGGTCGCCATGTAAAAATGTGAGTGGATATGTTCAGCGGCGATTCCCATTGCATTTACGCTTGCTCGTTGCGCTTACGGACGAAGAGAGTAGACACCAGGGACGCCAGGTGGTCTCTACCCACAACTAGCTAGCCCAGCTCTCTACGCTTAGCGATGTTTGGCTCGTTCGGCATGGGGTCCGCTCGTAAGGTCAGGGGACTATCGGAATGTTGCCGTTTAGAGGAAAATGAGCCCAAAAGCGGCATCCTTCCCTCTAAGTGTCGGTGCGACCCAGTTCCAGTTTTGTCTGAGCCCAGCACAAGTAGCACAAGTAAGGGAGAAAAGCACAACAGAGTGCACCTTGAACAAGAATCTGCGAAGCAACAAGATGCAAGGCTGTGCTGGGGCGCCGAGAGGCAGGCGGTGCCCGTGGCAGTTCTGAACTATGCGAAACATGTCAGGAGCGCACTGCAGCATTGCGAAGGCTGCGTCGGCGAAGGGCACAGTGGCGAGATGGGGAACTGCGGGAAATGCGCATAGCGCGATCATTACTGAGTGCAGGCGGAAGAGGTTGAATATTGGGAGCACGAATGCAATAAATAGCCCGCGTCAGAGACTTATCCGGTGGAGACAACTCCGAGTTGCAAGGTGTAGATTTCGCCGCTCGGTCTTATTAAGCGCAGTGAAAATGAACAGTGTTTGTCCATGCCCCTGCTCGTGTCATTTCGTTGGCAGTGCATTATCCTCGTTACGGGCCGCGTAGTTGGCAGGGAAGAATTTGGCGGGACGACGAAAGATTGTTTGTGTGGAGAGAGGTTGGTTTTGCTTCCACTTTTTGTTCTTTATGCATGGAAATGAATAAATATTTGTGCAGTTTGTTCTTATCCAATGCCATTCAGACATGGCAGTAGTTGAATTACTGAAATAGAATTACTTTCTTGGTAATTTACAACGTAATGAATTACTTTTCTGGTCTACTAACTTTAAAATGTAATTAACTACTTTCCAGAAGTAATTTCGTAAATTTACAGGGTGCGACGCGGACGAGGCCACCAGGCTCAGTACCAGGAGTGAACTACCTCGTCATTCTCCCAAGCGCGTGGCCAAGCCGCCTGCGCAGCGGCGGTACATGCACTAATGCTCCTTATGACGGCAAAGCCTTGCCTCTTGTGAGTCTGGTTCGGCGCCTCGAAAGAATGCACAATGTGCGGCAGGAGGTCCACCGGTCTGTGCCTACGTGACCGCCGGTAACATCATTTGTCGACTCCCCATCCGCTGGTATTGGTTGAGTAGGCGAGAGTGTTTGAAGCGATGGTTACATGAATGCGACAGAAGTCGAATCCAGTTCACGTTTTCGGGGAAAGAGCATGGGGCGAGTCTCGCCCTTCCTTCGCAATCCGCTTTTCCTCAAAAAGCGGATTGGAGTCCATTTCAGTCGCATTCATGTGAACATGTCTGGAGGCTCGCACAGGCAGTTTGGTCGGAGTCTGAGCAGGAAAGAATAGGCCAGATATTGGACTTCGTAGATCAAAGCAGCAAAAGATTTTATACAAAGTGTTTACACCTTGTTGCAATTGAAACATGATGGTCGGAGACCTAGAAATAGCCTCCCTCTTTTGTCGAGTTTCTTTACACTCACTGCTCCAACAATATTACTGTCCCGAGGCCGTGGTGTCCGCCTTGCAGCCCGGTGCCCGCCTTCTCGATCTGCCCACCGGGCAGGAAGATTGCAGGCAGCATATCCACCGTTCAGCAGGTTCACGGAACCTACGCTTTACACGTTGCGTTGGCCTCACATCCTAATCCCCGAGGAGGGGTGGAAGGGATGTTCCGAAACGGCAACCCAAACTTGTGTCTTCGCTGAGGCCGGGGCAGTGTTTGTCACTGGCGCTAATTCATGGTGACACTCTAAACAGGAGGTTCTACGTGCGGTGTGCTCACAAGTATCGGGGCACTGTCGCAACGTTGCCATTGACGAAAAAGGGGGGAAAGCAGCATACTGCTCCGTAAACGGCGGTATCAAGCAGTACAATCAGGTACAGGTGCAAGCAGTGGTAGTGAGACTTTTATAGCGAAAAGAAAAACAGCACGTTACGCGAGCATTCTCCCAAAAGCAAGATCCAAGGCGATGCTTGGGGTGCCGAAGGGGTAGGTGGCGCACGTCTCACTTGAAAACTATTAAGGAAGACATCGAGACAATCCGAAGGCTATGTCGGCAAGGGCACAATAGTGTCTGGTTACGCTCTCCGTCACGAGGCGCGACAATGAACCGGCGTAAAAGAGCATGCGGCGAACATTACCGACCGCAGGCTGCCGAAGTCCGGGGGACCACTGGGGCAATAGGTAGTTTAGAGACTTGTAACGGTGGAGACAGCTCCTAGCAGCAGGATATTCGGTTCACTGCTGCTTTATTTTCTGAGCACGGTGGATATGTTCATTGTTCGGTCATACTTCTGTATTATTTGTTTCGTTGGCGTTGCCTTATCTTGCAATTCCCTGCGCTAGAAGGAGCAGAGATGTGGGAATGATATTCATGGGTGGAATTTGGCGGGAAAACCTGAGAATATAGGCGTCCAGGGAGGTCACCGTTTCCTTCAGTGTGTTCGCTTTGGTTTTCGTATGCATGAAAACCCGAAAGTAATGAAAGAGGAATGGCATTACTCTCAGGAAGCAATTTTAATTTAATGTGATCACTTTTTGCGAACAGTAATTAGTAATGTAATTAATTGCATTCGAGCGTTTTTTTAAGAAAGCAGTTGGTACTGCAATGAAATTCCTATTCGAAATTAATTTAGGCGCGCATGGTCCCTGCGGTCACTTGGGGGTTCCCTGGCGCAAACTTTCACAGACATCGACGCGCGTGTTGCCATCGCATGCTGCGCTAGTATACATCTATGTCGTTATTAATCAGTGGCAGCAATTAATTACCTCAATTAACGAAGTATTCTAATAACGCAATCAGGTTATACTGTGCAGTGCGAGCTGCTCCTATAAAGCCTCCATTAATCCCAGGGAAAGGAAGTTGTTCTGACGTATACAGTCACCATGCCAGATTGCGGTCTTAGAGGCTGTTGGGACTGGGTGTCCGAGCCAGGAAACGGTCGAGGCGACGGTGAGTAAAAGGACGTTTATGTACAGTATGTGGAAGGGCTTTTACAAGATACAAGGGTCAAGAGCACCACGGGCAAGCACACAGAAGAACGGTGGCCCCGGCGGCTAGCGTAGTTCCGGCGTGATGGCACTTCTGCTGTCCGTCTGCCGCTCGGGCTCAGCGCGGCTCCGTTTTTATAGCCACCACTGTTGGTTGCGGTCGCCAGCAGTTCAAATCCTCCAATCAGGTCACGGCACTGGCCACCGTTCAAATTACACCAATGGTCGAGAGGCGACGGCCGGCGACGCGCCGGAGGAGCCCGCACCGACGGAGAGGAGGGGAGGAGGAAGGGTCCGTGTCGGCGCCGGTGTGGCGGGATGAGTCACGCTGCACGTCGCGACATGTCCGAGAGTCTGGGCCTGCTTTCAGCGCCGGCGGGGGCGCAGCGCCGGTTTAGACAGGCCCGCCAGCGAAATATGGGCGCCGGCACTACAGCACCACCGCCGCCAGACAATGCGCCACGAAGACGAGCTTCTTCCGCGTGGCTCGGATGCGGGGCGTGCTCGTACGCCAGGCTCCTCCAAGTTCTCGTCCGGTGTACAGCCGCAGGTAGCTCCAGGCTCCTTTCCATGAACAGGTCCCGCTCGTCAGGACAGGATCACTGCTCCGCCGTCTTGTCGCCCAGGTGACTGGATCAGCTTCGCTCGGTCCTTCGGAAGAGCTTGCTTCTCAGCATCGGTCGTTGATCGTTCTGCATGTTGCCGAGAACCGACCGATAAGAGGCAACACCCAACAGGAGCAAGTGCCCTCCGTCACCCGTCAAAACGCCAGACTTAAAGGTCATAAAAACTCTGCTGGCTATATTTCTGTCCCCTTTTTGTTCCCTCTTCTACAAGAGACACATGTGGGATACAAGAACTCCAAAGTAATTAACTCAGACAAAGTGCCAGACACAGAAAACACTCGGAATGAAATTAATGCAAAATAAATTTGCTCTCTTGAGATCACTCGGCCAGAAGAACACTCAGCTGAGGCCACAAATGAGGATATCAATTTTTCCCCCGATCTACGAGCGAACTTAACAGCTGTTCGCGAAGAGACAGAAAGTAGGTCACGAGGAGGCGAAGGCAGTCTTGCTTAGAACACACGGCTTAGTGCGTCTACGTTCGCGTTTTCCTCGCCTCTAACGGACGTTAAATGACACCCGCTACAGAGGAAACTAATGAGTCTGCCTCTTTCACTGTGGCTGCGCTTTCTCTCTCTGTCTCTCTGTACTTCTCCTTCCAGTTTCTGCGGGATGTACAGTACGAGAACGATTTGCTTTCACTCACTCGCGAATTGTCCCTTGCTTTGCGCTTAACGCGCCAGTTGCGGCGTTCAACTGCGATTTCGCAAAGCTTCCGGTGGGACCTTTCTTTCCTTTCCTTTGTTCTTTGTGGCAAGTGAGACAGTCCACGAGTCTTTAATTTCTCGCGCACCCGTTTGCCTTTCCGCTCGAGGTGCGGTTCGCCTCTACACGGCCTTTTGATTTCACGCCTACCGAAAAGAGTTATCCGGACACGCGGCTTTCCATCGCGATAAGTGTGCTTGGCCGAGCGCTTAGACGGTTTCTTGCCAATTTTCTTGCCCCTGTCGCTGCGGCCTCGTACAATCTTTCGCTCTTTGAGCCGTGCACGCGTTTTCCTTGCGCGCGCGTGCCGCTTTCTGTGGGAGCGCGGTTTCTCACGTGACTGCAGCGGAAAGAGAGAGCCCGCATGAGAGCGCGTGCCTTGGCGCGTCATACTCTATGTGTACTGGCGGCAGGATTCGTGCTTGTCCCGCTCTTTAATTTTTCGCCTGCCGCGCAGCTCTCTCTTGTATCTCGGTTTCCTACATACTCTTTCCCGCGCGAATGCCTATACGATTTCTTTTTGCAGTTTATTCTACTGCCCAGATCCATCTGCCTCGGCACACTTATGCACCTCGCTTTGCGCGACAGTGATGCTTCGCACATTTCTTTAGCTCTGATTCTGACTCTAGTTTCAGGGCTAACAACGTGACTGACTTTACTGAAGTCATTTTGCCGGCGACGTTGGCGCTTCCGATGGTGGCAACCCGTTTTCGCGCGTTTACGCTTTCTCTCTGTTCGGCGGCGCCCGTCTTTCTTATGCTTGCCTTTCATCTTTCGGCGGCACCGCTTTTTCTTTTGCCTGCCTTTCATCTTTCGGCGGCACCACTCTTTCTTTTGCCTGCTTTTCATCGTCTTTCGGTGACAGCTCTCTTTCTTGAGCTTGCCTTTCTTCTCCTTTCGACGGCAGCACTGTTTCTCTTGTTTGGCTATCACCTTGTGGCGATAGCTCACATTCCTGAACTGGCGGTTCCTTTTCTTCCGGTTGCAGCTTTCTATCGTGAGCTTTCCTTTCATTTTCCGATGACAATACTGTTTCACTAGCTGGTTCTTCGACAGCTCATGCTACTTCCGTAGCCTTGGTTCCTCCTGTCTGACAATACCGCTCTCATTGTCAGCCGATTCACATGTGCTACCTAGATCAGGCCTGTCTTTGGCGCCTTTACTCAGTTCCTCAAAGCTGCGCTCATCCTGCTCGGCGTCTCTGAGTGCGCATTCGTTCTCATCTTTCTCGAATGGGCTGACGTCTACCGCCCCTATGTCGTCTGGAAGGTTCTGTTCTCCACTGTCGTCCAGCACCTTAGTTTCTACAGGCGCTGACGAACCAGTGTTTTCAACTGACATGAGTGCTGGTATACAGTTCTCGTCATGCTCCTGGCGCGTTTCTGCCAATTTCGGATGAGGGTCGGCTCTGGACTCAGTCGCGGTGTTCCCGCTACTGCAGCTGCTTTCTGGAAAGTCGCAAAGCTCAGAGCAGTGCGAAAGCACAGGACTCGTTTCGCATCGCTCGCTGCAAACACTAGCGCACAACTCAGCGTCCGCAAGCTCTATACGCGTCCGCATCCGTTGATCGTACGTGTCGGGTTTCTGCATTTCTGCCGAACGCGATGCACAACACGGTCTGCCGTCCTCGTTTACTTCGCTTACGTCAGCGCAGGCGTTTTCATTAACATCCAGACGGACGTCCCCACTGCCCTGCTCTGCAAATTCTCCTGCTTCTGACACGCTAGGAGATCCGATTTCCGGTAATTCCGCCACAATCTCAATGGGCGAGACCTCTGTAAGTGCATCGTCCGATGCTGTGACTACCTTATCCGATGGCATAGAGGCTTTCTCGGTTGGCGAATGCGGGGCAATTCCCACTGTTACAGCAGCAGTTACATCTGTCACGTACGGACTACCTTCCTCTGTGCCGCACTGGCAGGGCTGCTCTACGGCGACGCACTCTACCTCTGTGTCACGATCTTCCGAACCTTCCGTATTTTCGAGCCATTCTGAAATGTCGGCTTTAAACTGGTAGGGAAAGTCGTTAAACGATGGGGTGCTACTCTCTCGCAGGTACCTTTGGCGAAAGTCCAGTGGTGACACGTTATATCTCGTCGGTAAGAAGCTTTTCAGCTCATCGTAGTCCGACAAGCCGTCGTCCAACAGGCGCTTGACAACGTCATACGCGTCGCTGGAAAGCAGGGCTACCAACTTCTGTGCCCAACCATTCCACTTAACGCGCTTTCCCTCGCAGACGCGCTCGAACTCCGCCAAATATTTCGCCCTATCTTCGGCGATCACGAAGGGCTGCAGCCTGTCTCTCAGCTGCTGACCGTTGGCCTCATGCAGAGCGGACAATGTTTTATATCTCTCGAAATCGATCTGACGCGCTTCAAGCTCCAGGTCCATCAGTTTCTTAGCGCGAGCATGCCGTTTTATCTCAAGCTGCGTCCTTTTTCTGCCTCTTCGTGCTCAAGCTGCTTCTGTTTTTCTGCCTCTTCGCTCTCACGTTCTGCCTGTTCGCGCTCAAGCTACTTCTGTTTTTCTGCTTTTTTGCGCTCAAGCTGCTTCTGTTTTTCAGGCTCTTCGTGCTCACGGCGTCTTTTGGCCTCCTTGCGCTCACGGCGTTCTGTGATCTCTTCCCAGGCCTCATTGGCTTCCTCAGCCGTTACATTCTCCTTTCGCATGATCTCAAGAATCGCATGCTTTCGTTTTGCGGGGCCCAAATTAATGCCCAACTCTTCACAAATTTCGATCAGTTCCTTCACTCTGAAGTTCTCCATCGCGCACAATAGCCTCTTGTAGTTTGCCCTTTTCTTAGAATTCCCTTGCCGTTCACTACTATAGCGCTACTAGCATGACACGCGCAAGTAATTCTTTCCAAAACGCCTCGTTAACTCCCTCTGCACCAGCTTTCGTTTCAAAGTGCTCCGACTTGGCTCAAAACAGCAAAGCTCTCTCCAGTGTAACACACAGCCCTACTCTAAACTACAATCACGTGTGCTAGAGCAGTCTGGCGAATTGAGGGGAAAACATCAGGCACTCAACGCGCCGAGGTAGCTGACGCCGGTCGATCCCGCAGCTGCCATCCCCTGTTGGGACTGGGGCATCCCACCGCTGCCACCACTGTGGGGACTGGGTGTCCGAGCCAGGAAACGGTCGAGGCGACGGTGAGTAAAAGGACGTTTATGTACAGTATGTACAAGGGCTTTTACATGATACAAGGGTCAAGAGCACCTCGGGCAAGCACACAGAAGAAGGGCGGCCCCGGCGGCGAGCGTAGCTCCGGCGTGATGGCTCTTCTCCTGCCCGTCGGCCGCTCTGGCTCAGCGCGGCTCCAATTTTATAGCCACCGCTGTCGGTTGCGGCCGCCAGCAGTTCACATCCTCCAATCAGGTCACGGCACTGGCCACCGTTCAAATTAGACCAATGGTCGAGAGGCGACGGGCGGCGACGCGCCGGAGGAGCCCGCACCGACAGAGAGGAGGGGTGGAGGAAGGGTCCGCGTCGGCGCCGGTGTGGCGGGATGAGTCACGCTGCACGTCGCGACATGTCCGAGAGTCTGGGCCTGCTTTGAGCGCCGGAGGGCGCGCAGCGCTGGTTTAACAAGGCCCGCCAGCGAAATATGGGCGCCGTCACTACAAAGCCCAGACGGAATTACACTGGTTAGTTGACATCCTCCATTCCGCAGTCTCCGAACCTAGCCGTCAAAAAGGCTGCAGATTGTCCAGTCGCAGTACGCATATGGTAATCACAGCCACTTCGTAGCGCTGATCTTCACGAACAGACATCTGCGGTGTCCTGCGCAATGTCTCCCTCCAGAATTCAGTAGCCTGAATTCCGAGCACTTCTTTCCCACGTTCCGGCGTTTCCGGCTGTGGCCTGCACATATATTCCTATATTCCGCGAATCCTCTCCGTCGTTATCCGATACCCTTCACCAGCGATGACCGGCGATGACTTTGAAGCCTCAGCCGTTGTTCAATAGGCAATTCAGCACCGGTTGAGCTAGTCCTGTCTGCGAAGCCTCCGTCAGGTCAGGTTTGCTTGGACGGAGATGGTACAGTTCATCCTCAAGAGATCTGCTACCACTTTGCAATCTTACCTGTGTTGTAAGTGTGTGGTGTGTGTCTCAGGCGTGCTCTTTGCCTCGGCAAGGGTACAACTTTCTGGTTTAACCGCAATCTGGTTGCCGGCGTCACTGGTAGTGCGCAATTGTGCTCGCACCTCTCTTCCACGCTCATATGTAATCTTTATTGCGGCAGCGGATGCGGTATGCTTCGTATGCGCACGCTCAATCGATTATACGATACACACGCAATAGGCATGTGTCTTTATTTCGATTTATGATATTAGCTATCATGTTCATGAGAACGACAATAGGACACAGTGCCGCGTCCTGCAGTGAACTCCCCTGTGGGTAGATATTTGTCAGCGAAAGACCATTGGTTGTATTTTAGATCGGCGAACACTATATGCTGGTGGCGTTCGCAACACCTACGAATTTCACTACAAAGGCTAGGCTGTGGAAACTGAGGCTGCCATCCTCTGTGCTACTTCAGCACGTCCTTCTTCCGACGTCCTAAGCGGTGAACTTCTGTGCTTTCGAAGGGAATCCACAGCACCGAATACCTGAATGAGAGTGGGAAGATCCCCGCAGGGAGGCGTCTGCAGCATGCAGACGTTGGTGAGTGGCGACACCACGGGGTTAACCCGAGCATCCGCAGGGACATCCCCGCAGGGGGATGATGGTGAACAATGCGTTACCACGGACCCGAGCATCCGCGCTTAGCCGTGCGTGGCATCGCTGTGTCCGGGGAAAAGGGGATCCTGGTGGTTGAGCCGATGCCGAGCGTTTGGACTCTTAAGGGCCCTCGGCGGAGGCAACACACCACTTTGGCCCCAGCTTCCTGTAGACGGCACCTCCGGCCTGACCCGACCGGAGGAAATCGGCAGTCGCCTTTTCCTGTCCGCCCCTCTATCTTTCACTTTCCCATTTCATTTCTTACAACTTTCCTGTATCCTCCTCTCTTCTTAGTTTTTTCCTCTTCTTCCTGGCGGCGAGGGTTAACCGTGTGTGACCAACTACCCTGAGTTGAGTCATATTAGGTTATAGTTAAGGTGTACAGCTGGCGTGGGCAGGACTTGCTTTCAAGTTCCTGCCGCGTCCCCTTGTTGGACTCCATGGTGGGTGGCTGGCACCATGACCGAAAAACATCAATTTTTTATGGCTCCCCCCCTTTCCAAACCTGATCGCTCTCTTAAAAGAGTGCGGAACGAGGCAGCAGACTTTTTTTCGAAAAAGAAACCTACATTCACAAAGTTTCATGTGATACATAGCAACAGTGATGAAAAGCAAGCTCGAATAATATCCCCATTTCTTGTAACCAAATGTTTAACAGATAACTTAGGGCCTGGCTATAAGGTATCAAAAATGGCCAGCGGCGACCTACTTCTTGAACTACGCGAGAGCATCCAGTGCTCAAAACTCTCAAACATCGATTCCATAGGGGACATCTCTGTCTCCGTAACTCCCCACCGATCCCTCAACACAGTCAAAGGCGTAATCTCAGAGGCTGACTTTATCCACCTAACAGAAACTGAAATGCTTCAAGGACTATCCGAACAAAATGTAATTGATGTCCACAGGATCAAAATACGCAAAGATAACAAGGAAATAGACACCAAACACATGGTGCTCACATTTAACACCAGCAGCTTGCCCGAAACAATCGATGTCGGATATTTGAAGGTCAACGTCAGGCACTACATACCCAATCCCCGCCGCTGCTTTAACTGTCAGAGGTTTGGCCATGGCTCACAGAGCTGCCGTGGCCGCAAAGCCTGCGCGAAATGCGCTTCAGAGGATCACCAGTCAGAGGAATGCGACGCAGCGCTACGTTGCGCGAACTGTGAAGGAGCCCACGCTGCATACTCTAGGGCGTGTCCGTCCTGGAAAAAGGAGAAAGAAATCATTACAATAAAGACCAAAGAAAACATTTCATTCAAAGAAGCGAGGAGGCGTTTCGCGCTTGCCAATTCATTCTCCTTCACAGCAAAACCCAACTTCGCTGATGTGGTGCGCGGGGGCGTAGCACCACACAGCGCTCCGGCACCTGCCGCGGCCACTCCCACCGCGCCTGTGGCAGTGCCATCAACGCCCCAGGCAGAGACAGCCAAGGCTGCTCTGCCAACTACAAGCCAGGGAGTGTCGGCCCATGGGCCAGCATCCCGCAGGACTTCCCCCCGTCGGGGGAGACCTGACACTCACACACGCGCGGCTTCCCCGCGGTCGTCCAGCACCTCTCGCGAGGTGATGGACGTATCCCACAGTCCGCCCGCTTTGCAGCGGCGGAATCGCTCTCATGACCGAAGAAAAGACAGGACCCCGATAACGGGCCCAGAAGACAAGTAAATCCCTTCAGTTCTCATCCAAAAACATAAACATGACTTTCCTACTTCAATGGAATTGCAGAGGATTGCTTAGGAATTACAATGACATAACACATTTTCTTGGGTCAATGCTTCCTGTAGCTTTGTGTCTTCAGGAAACCAACCTCGGTCCACAACATACAAATATCCTGAGACATTACAAAACATTCCGACGCGACCGCGAGCATGCAAACAGACTCTCAGGAGGCGTCGCAATTGTCACTCAGAGCAGTGTCCCTGCAAAAAAAATCAATCTTAACAGAAAACTGGAAGCGTTTGCGGTTAGCGTCGTTAGCTACAAAACCATAACGATATGTTCTGTATATCTTCCCCCGCACATGACATTAACAATACAAGATTTAGAAGGCCTGATAAATGAACTACCGGAGCCATTCCTGGTAGTTGGTGATTTTAACGCTCACTCACCGTTCTGGGGAAGCGAACGCTGTGACTCGAGGGGCCAAATAATAGAAGATTTTATCCTCTCAAATAATATCTGTCTTTTAAATACAGGAAAAGCGACATATTGTTGCCCAAGCTCGGGAGGGATGAGCTCCCTCAATCTAGCCTTCTCATCGCCATCTATTTTTAACGATTTTAAATGGGATGTCATGGACAACCCATATGGCAGTGATCACCTTCCAGTACGAATCAGTTTAACATCTGCACCACAAATCATCCCAACAAAACCGCGACGTTGGAAGCTTCATCTCGCTGATTGGCCACTTTTTAGAGCTAACGCAACTTTAGAAAATATAGTTTTAGATAATTTAAGCATTGACCAGATAAACGAAATGTTCACAAATTGTATTATAACCGCCGCACAGTTAGCTATTCCGCAGTCTTCAGGAGTGGTGTCACAAAATCGCAAACTGTGGTGGACAAAAGACTGCAAGGAAGCGAAAAAACAACAAAATAGAGCTTGGGGTAAGTTTCGAAGGTATCCGACACATGAGAACCTCCTAAATTTTAAAAAGGCGAGAGCTAAAGCTCGGTACGTGCGTCGCAGTGCTGAGAAAGCCTCATGGCAGAGATATGTTTCATCCATCAATAGTTCAATAACATCAAAAAAGATGTGGCAACAGGTGCGTAAATTAGACGGCAAATTCTCTCCCTTTACAGTACCATTTCTAACAGCCCCTGGAACACAAACAAGTATAGATGAACAGGCTGACATACTAGGACAACATTTCTCTGACGTTTCAAGCTCTTCACACTACACACAGTCATTCTTAAAACACAAAAACACAAATGAAAAGCAGAAACTTCCAACAAGTGGCTGTACAAACGAAACATATAATACAATATTTACAATTCAGGAGATCCAAAGCGTACTGTCCTCCGGTAAACAGACAGCACCTGGCCCGGATGATGTACATCATCAAATGCTTGCCCATCTGTCCGAAGCTGCTGTAGGAGCAGTTCTTCAATTTTTCAACAACATATGGGTGTCCGGAAAGATGCCGGAGGCTTAGAAAAAAGCAGTTATCGTACCATTCTTAAAACCTAGAAAACCGCCCACCTCCCCTAATAGTTATAGGCCGATAGCTCTTACAAGTTGTATAGCAAAATCATTTGAAAGTGTGCTCAACGTTAGGCTCATGTTCATTCTTGAATCACGCGACCTCCTTGACATCCACCAGTGCGGATTTAAGAAAGGATGTTCGACAACTGACCATCTCGTCCGCTTAGAAAATACAGTTCGAGAGGCGTTCATACATCAACAACATTGTCTGGCAGTCTTCTTTGACATGGAGAAAGCGTACGATACCACATGGAGATATGGGATTCTACGCGACCTGGCAGATCTTGGCATCCGGGGTAGGATGTTGAACAGCCTGAAGGATTTCCTGTAAGACCGGTCTTTTCAGGTGCGCCTGGGTGCAACCCTTTCGAAGAGCTTTGTCCAGGAGAATGGGGTACCGCAGGGCTGTATCCTAAGTACCACTCGTTTTGTCGTGAAAATGAATACCATAGCGAAAATAATTCCCAACTCCATTATGTATTCCGTATATGTCGACGACCTTCAGATTGCTTGCACGTCCTCCAGCCTGTCAACGTGTGAGAGGCAGGTACAACTCACATTAAACAAGTTAGCAATCTGGGCAGACAAAAATGGGTTCAAGTTCTCTTCACAGAAAACAGTGGCTGTTGCTTTCTCGCTTAAAAGAGGCTTGCAGATCGATCCGAACTTACACCTAAATGGAGCCACACTGCCGGTAAAACAAGAACATAAATTTTTAGGAATAACATTTGATAAGAGCTTACATTTCTTCCGCACATAAACAACTTGAAAGTAAAGGCCTTCCGTGCAATGAATATTCTTAAAGTACTCTCAAGGAAACGCTGGGGATCTGACAGAGCATGCCTCCTTCACATCTACAGTTCTCTAGTGCGCTCATGTCTAGATTATGGGAGTATAGTGTACGGCTCGGCAAGGCCTTCATATCTAAAAAGATTAAATCCAGTTCATAATCTAGGTATCCGCCTTTCTTGTGGAGCATACAGAACGTCTCCGGTAATGAGCCTTCATGTTGAAGCAAATGAGCCGTCACTAGAAAACAGAAGAAAAGCACTTACATGCTCATACATTCCTAGAATTAGGTCGCGAACAAAACACGTGTGTTATTCAATCGTCACAACATGCCCTTCTCGAATAATATTTACAAATAAGCCCCAAGCAACCAGGCCTTTGCTAATGCGGTTTGAGGAGATCTGCCGAGAACTTGACTTATCGGAAACACTACCAAACGTTGCAGAACGTTGCGACGCATTTGCCCCTTGGTACAGTTTTCCATCGGTCTGTGATATAAGCTTTACACAGTTCAACAAAAGACAAACTCCACCAGAACACATCATACAAGAGTTCCTTACACTAAAGGAAAAATATGATATCTACACCGAGTTCTACACAGACGGATCGAAAACTACAGGTTATGTTGGAAGTGCAGTAGCGGAAGGGAACTGGGAAAAAATAGTAAGGCTTCCTCAGTGTGCATCAGTTTTTACAGCCGAGTGTTATGCTGTGTTTCTTGCTACGGAGAAAATAATAAGCACGAACATCGAAAACAGTATTATATACACAGACTCCCTCAGTGTACTGAAAACACTACAGTCCAGAAATGCAGTCATGCCATCACTAGGTACTGTCATACACAACATAACAAGGATCATAACACAAGGGCATAACATAAAATTATGTTGGGTTCCAAGCCATGTTGGAATTGATGGTAACGAGACAGCGGACGCATGTGCTGCTCAAGCCCACAACAAGGAAATACAGAAAACAAGCATACCACATAATGATTGTATGAAGCTAGTTCAGAGTAGACTGAGGAACAAATGGCAGAGCACATGGAATAGTCAGATAAATAACAAGCTACACTTAATAAAACCAATATTAGGGGAATGGAAATCATGCACACATCAGGAACGTTTTTTTGAAGTTATTTTATGTTGCTTACGTATTGGACACACGCACCTTACCCACAACTTTCTACTAACAAAACAAGACAAAACTACCTGTGAAAAATGCGGAGATGAACTGACAGTAACTCATATCTTAATCTCATGTATAGAACTTGAGACACTCAGAAAGTTTTTTACCCCGTTTTACAACCAACACATCCCTTTTCATCCGTCATTGATTTTATGTGAAGAAGCTCTTATTGATAGGTCAAGCGTTTTTAACTTTTTAAAAGAAGCCAACGTACTCTCGAAACTCTGAACAATGGTCAGTTTTTTACAACTTACGATTTTTTTTTTCTTGAGCCACACCTCAGCCACCCTCTCGTCGTGAGAAGACTGCTGAGGTCACTATTTTATCGGTTGGGGACCTCGAGATCCTTGCACTGCCAAGGATGGCTGCTGAGGTTGCCAACCCTTTTTAAAGCTTTTGCCATAAGTCACTTTTAAAATTCTGTCTTATATTTTTACTACGTCGCACGAATTAACTTTTTAGGCCCTTTACACCGCCGTTCATTTAGACTTTAGTATAACAGCTATTTAAAAGAATTTTCCATACCCTGAGCTTGGCGCATGATAGCCTTAGTTGCTTATGCGCCAATAAACCCAACTCAACTCAACTCAGAGTGGGAAGAGACATATTGCACAGGGAGAGAATGAGAACTTCAGCGGTCAGGTAAAATCAATGAAGTAAACGGAAGTACACGTTCTCCACGGTCCGTGAGCTCCGCAAGACCTCGGATTCGGTGAGTTACTGGTAGAATGGCTCGTGCAATACCGAATATAGGACAAGAATTTTACATCGAATTTTAGGCCGGAACTGCGTTGCATTTTATCCCCCGTGTTCTGAATTTTACTTGCTGCCTTACGGCTTGTGTCCACACAAAACAGACGCGTCCCCAGACTTCTGCGGTATGGGCTCCCAGTGTTCCCATTATGGCTTCGCTTCTGTAGGGTACCCCCTTGCGAGGCGGAGTGCCATATTTTTTACGAAGGAACAAGCACCTCGGAACAGCTATCCCTTAATTTGGGATAGCATTTCCGAGGGAAATGATGTTCCGTGCCTAAAGGGCTTGATTGTATGTCATAAAACATCCTGCTCGCACATCCCTGATGGTTGCATATTTCGGAATGCGAGAAAAGAATGCTTTCATCTTCAAGGGATGTGGAACACACGTGATGCATGGCGAGCCGGATTACGCACTTGCGCTTGGATCTCAAACCACAGAAGTTCCTCGCGAACGATCTGTCGAATCGTCGATGATAGATTCATAAAGGGCTCTTCAACGCTGGCCACTGTTAGGACGTTGGCCAGCCGCCGAAATATGGGCGTATTGCGAGGAGTCTTCAATGTCTGGAATGTGCGAACGTGCCGAATTACATCTAAGACGGCAGTCACATCATCTTTCATGATCAGAAAATTCTGAACGTCTTCTTCAATGCACTTCAGAAGATGTCCTACTATATCATCGTCAGTTATGTCAGCATTTGTTCTTTCGCATAACTTCAGGACGTCTTCTTTTTAAGTTGTGCAAGTTTCTACCGGTAATTAATGAAACTTTTAAGTAAATGATTTGAAGGCACAAAATTTGGCTGTATAGAACTTTTTTTTAAAGCCGACAGCAAAGTTGTACCCTTTAGATTCACAACTAAAGATAGGGGGGAGGCAAATCAACAATTCTAGTTGAGTCACGGGAGGAATCCTTTTATCGCGCTAGACAAATGGATGCAAAGTTATTTCCTGCCGGACTGCAAAAACTTTTATTATAGCAGCTTGAGCTATTTCCGCCTCAGCGAAGCTCTCTTTCGCGCCTCTCAAGAGTAACAACTTGAAGTAGTTAAAATAGAAATAACCGACTGAGAAGAGCGTATTCAGAAACTGTGTTATTTGGGTGCAGATGTTCTTGCTGCTTTTGTTTTAAACCCGGTCTTCCGTAGACATGCACCCGCATATAGTACTGCAAAGCTCCGTTTCGGAAAGTCGATAGATTCTCCTTTGCAGCTTGCCTCCGAAAGCACTCTAGCACACGTGAGCAGGAAAGCAATCCTCCAGAGTCCACGTCGACCCTGAGTGCGACACACAAGAAGGACAACGGAATCGCCCAAGCAGCAACGTTGACGCAGAATCTGAGTGCTATATGGCGCTATGCGTGCTTCAAGCACTTGTCTTTTCACCGGCAATATACAGCTTTGAAAGAGCAGTTGGGCTTCAGCTGTACACATTGGAACCTTGGCAGGAACTATACATTATAATAGGCACTGGGAAGCGCCGAGGTTTGTGCTATAGAAACTCACAAAACAGGAATCGAGTCCCGCATTTGAGCGACTTACCTTGAGAACTTAACGCATGAGAGTTGCCTGCAAGTTAAGTATCCACGCATGCTATGTTTCATAGTTTCAGTTCATTCTTAGGTTCACAACCTGGGCCATGAAGTTCTCAACCTAAACGGCGTATCCACATACTTCGAGTTTTTTTGGCTTCCATTGCTCTCTTGCATTCATAAGACATCAAGTGTTTTGAGACTATGTGGACGGGAAGTATTCAGTCACTACATAGGAGCACAGGGTGTGAAAGATAGGGTTTAAATACAGTACTTTAATGAAAATCGTGATGTTTAGTATTTTATAAAAGAATGCGCATTTTATCATGTCACACGTGATTGAAGGCAAGCACTAGTGCATCAGTGGACGTGCCGTACGTTACAGCTGCTCATACGTGATGAAATACGCTAGAGCAAAGGCCAAACTACTGCATGGCCAAAACTAGAATGCCGAATTATGCATACATTTGAACATGTGGTATGAAACGTTTCCTCCACATCTTTCAGTTTACAATTGCAGATTCTTTGTGGTTTTAACCCTTCCAAAAATAAATGAATAAGATTAATCAAATAATAAAACCTATTCGCTTTTCCCGAAAAGGTTTATTTCCATTTATAATTTTACAATCACCTATTCTAATTCGTAAGTGTTCGTAAATCCTCGACAAGAAATTACGAAGCGATTAAAAATCCAGTGCGACAATTCTAAAATAGTTCGATTTACCCGCAATGGTTAGTTGGGTGCTTTTTTTTCTAATAATGGCATTACTCTAAGCCAAGGCTTCGAACACGCGACAAAATTTATCTCCATTATGGGCAGCACCCTAGTCGTAAGGGGCAGTGGCTGTGGTGTAGTGTTCCTGCACAGCAGCTGTCCTTCTCACAGCGTCTTTGAATTCGGCTGGCCGGAGCTTTTTCGTACTGCTGCTGCTTGGGCTTCCAGTGAGGGTAGCGCTTGCGGAGGTTGGAAGGAAGCGAGTCGTTGTTGAGTGGAACTTCTGAAGAGCAGTGCTGGGTGGATTGGCGATGAATGGCGTGTATATAGGGTGAATGTGGGTGGGGTACGTGGTGGATCCAGGGTGGCAGCGGGTGGCAGCGACGGCGTCGTCGGTGTCGACGTTGTCAGCCAAAAAGCAGCTGGTACACGTACCGCCTAGGTTAAATGAACTTGTGACGTAATCCCAACCGACCCACAGTGGCGGATGGCAACATAGCCACCGGACTGTGAGCAAACTGCCCACTATGACATAGGGTATATAAATTATTGTTTTGTGACACAACCTTGCTCGGGAACAGCAACCTGGGTCTCGCAAGTCCCACCCGTGGCTCTGTTTGAATGAGCGAGTTGCCGCGGCAGTGACGCATCGCTTAACCGCTATAGCACTGCTCCAAGCATGGTGAAAGGACTCCCGGCGATCTATAAATTTAAAGGGGAGGTCCACTGCTTCTGCGATGTGATGCGGAAAGAGGACCCCAGGCCGCTGAAGTGACCCATTAAAGCTATCGTATCATATCCTTAAACGAGTAAAATTTTTAAGCAACTGGGAAGTTATTGTTAAAGCTCTATACCTTTCCCATGTTGCTGCATGACTTTGCTTAATCGTGTGTTAACAAGCAGTTAAACCCCTATAACATATTTTCTTCACGGCGAGGGATTTTCTTCATGCATTGAATAAAACTTACCTAATACTTTCAGCTGTTCGTGTTGATTAGAACAATGCGCGTTAAGATTCTTTTCTCGCAAAGAACAAATCGACTTTTCGTACAGTGTGAGATTACATAAATAAACCTCCTTCTTTTGGTGACCACGAAGAGTATTGCTTGAGGTAAATTCTAGGCTCATTCCAGTCCAATCAACCCGGCATTTAACCCTCTCATATTTTCAAGATAAGTTAGGCTGCTTATTCTAATGTTAAACAAAATTTTCTACAGCTTCGTACGAAGAGGGAAAGGGAAGAGGAAAGGGCGACGACGGCTTGGGGGGGGGGGGGGAGGGGTGAACGAACCTTTTTATCTTAGGCTCCCTCATTCGCTGCACAAGTAGCCTACACACCTAAAAAAAAACACACAGAATAGGCCGAATGCTAACGCATGCCTGTCGCATCAGTTTCCTCGATCGTCTTTACACTGTATACCTTCTAGCTTGGGTCAGTGCTTTGTTTCCAGGCTGTCAATAATGTGGCATAGCTAATTGTCATGTATTGAAGTGACCTCGGGCTTCAATTGCGGAACGTGTAAATTTGGCTTTCAGCTGAGTTTTGAATCAATATTCATGACTGGGAGTCGAACCCGCGGCTGCACGAACAGATTCTCTTAAGGGCCGCTCAGCGGGAACACTAGGTTATCGCCGTAGCCAACACGCCTCGTGTTGGTTGGTTGGCCTCAAATAAAATGGCGCATACCCACTACACGACGCCTTGTGTTAAACTTCACCACACTCTCGCGCTGTGCACTGGAGAGCGTCGTCTTCATCAACTTCCATTTGCTCCGTCCCGCGGCACTGCCTCCTCCCTTAATTGTAGCCGAGACTCGGATCCCGCGCACCGATCTATCGTTTGGGCTCCAGGTCACCAAGGCGTCCATGGAAATGAGGCAGCCGACGCCGCCGCCCGCATGCTCTCTCTCCGGGCATTTCCCACAGGACCCGACGCCGACCAGGACTTCCATTTCAATCCGATTTACACTTTTAAGGAAATATGCGATTATTACAAATCCACGCACCAAACTCTTCCCACCCCATGCAAAGGGCTGGGGAAGGCCAACGAGCGGGTACTCCTGCGCCTGCTCACCAACACGATGTTGTGCCCGGCAATTCTACAGCATTTCCATCCTAAATTCGACGGGCGGTGCTCACACTGTGGGGAGGTGTCTGACACCTACCACATGGTGTGGGCCTGCCAGCAGAACCCATCCCTACCCCCTATCCCGAACCCCACCCGAGAGGACTGGGAGGCGACCCTGTCCGGTTGCTGCACCCTCGAGGCCCAAAGGGCCTTAACGCAGCGCGCCCGGGCTGCGGCAAACGCCAATGGTGTGCCTGACTAGGCATCCCACCTAGTGGTTGTAAGGGCGTGACCCTTCCGGTCACGACCCCCAACACCTCTCTCTATGATTAATAAATGTTTTCACCACCACCACCACCTCCCAGTCATCTTCTACGTAGTACAAATCCGTGCTTTCGCACCGATTCAAATGTAGTAGACATTCTCTATAGTATTTTTGTACGTGTTCGTTACGCTACTTTCCCGCGTGAAAACAATCTAATGTGCTCGTCTGAAATAATTTCACCGCAGATATGAACATGAAAGCTACGCTGTTGGAAAATAACATGCCCGTGTATTACATGAATAGTTCTCACATTTTATCGCCGCTACCACACGTACTGCGCGCGAAATATTGCTTCTCGATGAAAGTTTGAACACTACAGAGTTTTGGCGATCTTGTTTCTACAATGTCCAGTACAAGCGCAAAGCGGCCAATCTGCACGCCATGAATTACTGAGCTCCTAAAAGTGGTCCCCGCGCTCATCGAGCATTGACAACTACCGTAGGCAGGCGCGCGAAGTATTGAGAGGCAGAAAGCGCGTCTCATTAAGGCGCGGTTCACGAAAGACGGGAAAAGCAAACATAAGCAACAGCAGGGTACTCGGCGCTGGGCCACTGAGCAAATAGAGGGAGCGCCGAGACGGCAACAAACTCACGTCCATCGCATCTGCGTTCTGTGAAAAGAGAAGGAAGCGCATTTCGTTTCGTACCGACCTGCGCAATCCTACTGCAGCCCAGTGGCCCAAAATGTGGACATTTGTTGCGAATCTGATTAAATTTGAGTAGTTACATTCAGAGCATACTGAATACAGTCAAAATGAAAAATAAAACGAACACATTCCGTCATTACACCTCAGAAACAAAAATTGCTGGGGCTTAGCTTTGGTTAAGCCTAGTTAATTGCGAAAGCAAATGGTGCAGCTTGTAGCATCTTCGATATCCATAGCCTCCATCAGGTTAAACGGTAATACAACACAAGAATCTTGACTCGCGTCCGATGTCTTCCACAGCTATACCGAAGAACCGACGAGCAGGCGCTACTTTTCTCTACACCCGATAGCGCCTGGATGTCTGTGGATGACGTCATACCACACGCTGCAACACACATTCATCACCACAGCAAGACCTGCAAGCTCTTGCAACTTGTATGACGTCAATCGCTTGCCGCCGTTCGCAGGTGGTCGACCGGCCGCGAAGTTTTAGCTGCGTCGCTCTGAAGAGCCGACTTGGTGCCCCATCTCTCCCTCTGGTATGACGTCAGTAGACATACATGTATGACCGACCACTGAGCGTGAAGGGTAGGCTGCGGTACCGCGAAGAGGCGACACCTGGCGTAGTATTGCTTTCGCAATAAAAATATCCTTCATTCTTATATATGCAGTCAACAATCGACCATAGGTCCTCTATCAGAAAATGAAGTGCACCGTGTAAAACTAAAAGAACCAAGGTGATACTGCTCTTACTGGGACATCCAGAACACGAGTACATGGCAGTCGAAGAGGCAAATGGCAGACATCTATTTCCAAATATCACCGTCGTTCGTCCTGTCCTTCCCGCCCCCCGCCCACCTTGTTAACTAAGTGGATTGATTTACCTCTCATACTGCCATTTATTTGTAAGAGAGCCTCACTCAAAACAAACCTCTCATGGCATTAATCCAAAGTTCAAAAGCTACAGCTCGTCAGCAATGAACGTATATGTAAAGTGAAAGTTTCGGTGGTGCACTTAAAGTTGTTCTAATTCTAGCAGATGCAAGGGGCGAAACCTGCGCGAAGCCAAAGACAGTGCAATAAAGTTTCATTCAGCCGTTGACCTCGGTGGAAGCGCTCTAACTTTCCTTCGCTAGGATAAGCTCGTGTCGTATTCTGCAATCTCGCTTTGAAGACACAACTTTTTCCACTTTAGCTAGGTTTATTAACCTTCCGAACTGGTGTACAGGCGCGTATATATATTGAAATGTGTATGTTCCAGTATATGTGTGACACTAACATTTTCTTGCCTCGTTCTTGTCTCTAGATTTCTCGCTTGGAATCATGGCATCTCCTTCTGGTCTGCTAGAGCATGAAAGCTAACGATGTCAGGCCATTTTCCGCTTATATGAACGGAAAATTTGTGCGACAAATGCATCTCATTACTGCCGGAGCTGCAAAGTGCAACATAAGGTCTCCATAGATGCGAACGTTGCTCACGGTGTACACTCGATCCAGAATAAAAACAGCCGATCGATAAAGTTTCGTTTCGTTCTGTAATATATTTTTGGAACGTCGAAGAAGGCTTGCCTCATATAGCTGCGGCGTTCAAGCGAGAGCAAGAGTTCCGAGTTCTCTACGCTATGAGGCGTAGCTCTTCTGCAATGCTGCTGTACTATTCTTGACCTTTTCTTTCACTCGCATCGCTAACGACTGCTGCGACTGCTTTTTTATTTTTGTACTTCTTCAAGAGCACTCTAGCTCTGCCAGCACGAAACGAACCTCACTAACAGCTTTAAATACATGTCCGTCTTTGGTGCACTTGTTGCATGTTTTTTTTTGGATTCATTATTGCACCACAAGGTTAATTTTTGCAGTTTACACACAACATTTATTCTTATTATGTATGTTTATTTCAATTAGTAAGTATGCAGCCTTCCCGCTTATGGCACAAACATAAAATCTCACTCACCTGCTCAACTTTAAGGACGTGGAACACGCCCAAGCTTTTTCAGTAGCTGTGTCTGGCGTCGGCGGCAATGGTGCAGTAATACGCATAACAGAACAACAAACTTGACGTGAAGCCAAAAAAATTAATTCTGCGCGAGAAGCCAAAGCAGGCAACGCATAAAACTTGAATTTTCAAGACAGCATTTTTTCTTTCTGTTGGAGCACCGAGATAATATAAGTTAAGAGCACTTACCGTGGTACGAGAGTGGTTAGTTCTAGATAGTTGTTCGTGTCAAACGAAGCATTCACAGCGCAATTATCCATTCATCCTCTATTTATGGGGCCCCAAAAACGCCACGTAGGCTTGGCATTGGTGCAGGCAGTTGTCATCACCTCAAATATTAGTGATGACCATGTGAAGTTATAAAGAAAGGATCTACATTTATACAACGTCAAAAGAGTTCAAGTTTGAAGCACTTCCGAGAACGTATTATGGAAAAACGAGGATTAAACGAAGTCCAGTCTCCTTTATGTTATCCAGTTTTGCTAACGACTCCACGGTGCACATGTCCGAGCCTTTGAAGCACTTGTCTGGAGAAAATACATCGCAATCACGTGTAAATCGACTCAGAAAGGGCAGGTACAAGTTATTTACAACATCATCACGAGAACGCATGCCAGCGCTGAGTAGTTCCGTTTATAGTACTGAGACGAGGAACAGATATTAGAAAAAGATCCTACGTCCAGAGAACTGGCCATGCATCATCCTGACCACACATTTTTGTGCTTCCTCAAGGCTTTTACTGTCGCAGCCTGAAAACTGGTTCAACGTAACGGAAGTAAATTGCATTTCCGGCCTTACAAGAATACAAAAGAGCCTAACCATTCCATCAGTAGCCTGAAATTGTCTTGACAAACGCATAATCATGAGTAGTTACTTCAAGCTACTGCTACAGACAGATGCGGCATGGTGTTTGGAAATGAGCTTGTGATCGACACGCACAGCAAGATCTCGGATTCATAAACCAACGAAATAGAATTTTCTTCAGAACAGCTGTATGGCGACGTGCTTGTCCGGTATGAGAACGAGCATATTTTTTATTGGTTTTAGTTTAAACACTGATAGGCAGATGAGCATAACTTTTCAACTCTGCAAATATCAACTTGTAGGGCCACACCGGCTTCGGAGGAATAGGGAAAAAAAATTTACAGGTCGGTTACGACTGGTTCAAGCGAGGTTCACTGACAGCTGTCAAGGTATGTATACTTTATGATATGTTGAGATAGACTAATAGAGCGACCTCAGGTGCATATAATTCTAGGAAGCTCTTTTAAGTTTCGCGCATATAGTTGTTTTTCGTCTAGATCTCCTCTCCGCTGCACCGCTTTAGAAGCACACGGCCGCCGATGAACCTCTCGTTGGGCGGCGCATTTCGCAGCATCTGCCGCAGATGGGCAATACTACATTTCTCCGCTCTAGCCATACCCCTCGCCTGCTTCTATGATAACCGCATTCCGGAGGTTTGCCATGGTACACCTTCCTTCAGTCTCGCCTTACCTTCCTCCACCCGCCATACCCTCCTGTCACGGCAATCTTCTTCCTTTTTCTAGAGTAACTACCTTTCGGTTGGTTCTTATGTACACCGGGTACCGGTCACGCGCTCTCACGCTCTCGCCTTACTCTCTTTATACCGTGGTAATCATCCTCCGGTTGGGGATTTCTCCGCTTCTGCAACACCTTTCTCCTTCCACGGTAACCATCTTCAGGACGAGTACCGTTGTAGCCATCCTGTGATAACTCCTCCGTATGATCTCGCCGTAAAGCCTCCTTCCATGGTAACCCTCCTCGTCCTTCCAGGGTAGCTACCCTCAGGGCAATTTTCGTGCCAACCGCCGACTGTCTGTCCCTTCTTACGCTCACTCTGTACCCTCTAACTTCCAGGACAACCATTCTCTGTTTAGGGATTTCTCCGCTGTTCTGATACCTTCCTCCTACCACGATAACCAGCCTCCAGATGGCCCCTGTGGTAGCCACCCATCGGTTATGCATTTCTCCGCTAATGTGATGACTTCCTCCTTGCACAGTAATCACGCTCCGAGTGGTTCCAATGTCAGTGCGCCCTCATTTACCCCGCCGACAGACTATGGCATACTAAGGCATACTATTACTGTACGAAACCCAGGAAAGAACACTTAACAGCTATCGCTGTAAAAAGCTATGTGTCTTCTACAAACGATAGCATGGTACTGAACACTGGTGTGCATCATTAATAGACACAAGAAATAAAAAAGATCCTCGATGGATTCCTGAGGAACAACTCATAAGAAAATTAAGGGTTCAGAAAAAACTTGACAAACGCGCACATAATTTTTTCTTCGAGAGAAATAGCTGCATAACTATTTATTCACCATGAAACAAACCCTGCAATCCTCAGATTTCTCCTCAGGAGCAGTCGTGGAAAAATTAAAATCAGTACAGTCGATCTGGCCTCAACTATATGCGATAAATGCGGTGCTGTTAAGAAAAGTACACGGATCAGTGTCTCGCAAGCGTCCATTGACAAATCTGCGTGGCTGCACATTGAGATACGTGTCTCACTTTGGGTATAAGAGCAAGCGCTCATACATTATCAGTTCAAGAACTTTCAAAAAGCACGTAAAGTAGGGATGCTGCGCTATCATCAGACTCAAGAGTTGCATCAACATTTTTGAAGATCAGTGGAATTATTAGAATTTTGCATTCAGCGAGAAAAAACACATTTCACTTAAATTCAAGCTGATTAAGTAAGAATACAACGGCTGAAGGCATGATGTCATATATGGCATAACAAGATGTAAATCGCGTGACTTAGCATAACGTCCATTGGCGCGATGAAAAGGCGCCTATCGAGGCTGCTCTCGCCACAGACGGCGGAGACGGGGACAGGAGTGAAGACACAGTCGCTTCGATGAGCTCCGGTGCTGGCAGCTATCAGCAACGCACTCAACTTTATAGACGCCATGCCGCGTCTAGTTGCCAGATACACCAGAGCTTTCGCTCTCTCAACAGGTTGAACAGTAGCTAAAACACAGGTAATTGTGGTACTCCAACCACTAAATAGTAATAAACAAACATTACACTCGCCTTACGCCTCACAAAACGCAAAATTGCAACCAAAGAAGGGGGAGGGGAGAGTAATTATCGATTTACTCAAGCTCCTGGATCCAGTACAAAAGCAGTGATCAATAATATTCATTGTAGAAGGCAAAAGATGCTTTAGGTTATTTTTTCAAAGCGTTTGAATTGCATGAACCCGTAGAACTGGTTAAGGGGACAGGGTGGGCCATACCTCCCATGTATTTTGGCCTATGTTTGTGACCCCTTTTCTCAGGATCTGTTAACGTTAGAACAATCATACTGGTATTGTTGAAATTAGCTCTCCAAGTTATCTTTACTGAACCAGAAGTATTATGTAATAAGAAGAGGCTTTTTTTTATTCTCGCTTTTAGTGCCCTTACTCATTTTTCAGGCCAAAATGGACAATAAATAGCTTGTGAAACAAAATACCTTGCAAAAATTTTTATAATTCTGGTTCAGTAGATTGCCCCTTACGCTGAAATAATGTTGGCAAAAAATGATGTTTATAATTGCTACGGTTTCAGAGAAAAAGGGGCAAACGTTGTGAAAATCAACATTTCGAGATAAGTAGCTTTGAAGTAAATAAAAGCACTTTATTCCAACCCTGCACGCTATAAATGCATGCGGGTGTATCAGATCAATAACCACCGGCCTCGTAGTCACCTCCAGAGTCAATCTTTCTCTTTTTCGTTTGCTGCCTTGCTTTTCGGGCCTTTGTAACCAGCTGTGCAGCCCTATATGTAAAGTACAGTTGTCGCTCCCAGCAGCTGCACCTTTTCCTATGCATCGTAAGGCATACACAATCCTCATATTGACTTCGTAGAGGCCCGACGCTGTCTTTTTTGATGTCTGGAATTGGTGTGAAGAGCACCTTCTGCAGTTGAGAGAGTATGGGCAAGCAAGGCTAGCTCTTCGTGCTGCGTTTTCGAGCAGCTGCAAGTCCCCATCGTACACTTGACACGCACAGTTTTCAACGATGGCATACGGAAGCATGTCAACGTCAAACAGAGCATAGCCACGGTCACAAAAACTTGCGTTTAGGTCCTCCACGCATGCTGTCGAGTGCGACAGCTTTGAAGAAGACGCACACGAGGCGGCCGCTGCGTCCAGCGTCGCAATGTGTTGCAGGGACTTGGTGCCATGAGGAACGAACTTATGCTGATTCCCGTGAAAGCGACGCTTTTAAAATACCTTTTCCTTCTTCGTCATATCATGAACGCTTATTATGTAGCCTCAGAGCAATAAAAAACCGATTTTGTTCGTGAAAGCAAGCAAAAAGAGAACCAAAACAACATGCGTCGCGAGAGATACCGGCAGCATCTAAGGATTGCTTTGGCTAAAAACGGAACGCTAGGTATTTATTGATGTCGCCAGACTATCAATAACTATTGTGCTAAGCATGGAGAAAACAGGCGTTTTTTTCCAGATTTTTTTTTTTTCAACATAGGAGAAGTGCAGATCTTGCATAGGTGTGAAAGGAGGCGTGGTCGGTCACCACCTAGGTTTCGGAAAAGGTCAATTTTCGGGGTAAACAATTCGTGCACACTCAAGTGATCCATTGGCAATTGTGGAGGAAAGATTGAGAATTCCAAACATTGAAAATAGAAAAAATCAATTTTTTCAAACTTTTTGCCTACCCTGTTCCAAAGGAAAAAAAAAAAGCGGACTTTGTTTTCGTCACTGATTCGCACAGCTCCTTGTTCCCAGTAGCGAATTTGTCCGGAGACAAAAAAAACCATCGTATATTTTAAATATCTCATTGCCAAATTTTATTTCGTTATAAATCAGCCTAAACTTCTAGGAGTTCTCTGCACTCTGACTGCGATGCATAATAATCTTCAGAAATAATCTCAGATATGACCTCTGATA
Organism: Amblyomma mixtum; assembly: GCF_055824585.1. NCBI lineage: Eukaryota > Metazoa > Arthropoda > Arachnida > Ixodida > Ixodidae > Amblyomma > Amblyomma mixtum. The sequence continues at coordinate 63,918,825 of NC_143017.1, read as the reverse complement.
CATCTTAAGGTGTGACCTTGATCTATATGTATTACCCACTGGTTTCGAGATGGCGCTTGTAATGCGTATTCATGTACTCAATGCCGGAGTCAGTATACCCTGGCTACAAGCATCATCAGTCCTACTGTAATCATGGTCGTGTTCGAATAGGGAGTTACATCGTGTAATATAAAGGGAATCAGCTTCTTCTGGACACACCTAGATTTCTGTGGGGTAAATAATGTCACACGAGGTGTATACAGGATTAAGATGAAATTCTTCAGCCTTCGTCTTCACCTCTAATACGTGGGGATAGTAAATTGTATTACGGACGAACTCGACAAGAGTAAGCCAAATTAGAGTGAAAACACGAAGTAAATGGTTCCTAGTAGTTGCTTCCCCTAAGTACAGTGTTCGCAATATGCAGTTTGGAAATGCCGTACATGAGTCCAGAACCAGGAGGTTCTTCCACGTTGGACTTTAACAGACCCACCACAGTAGCTCAGTCGTCACGTCTCTCAGGCTGCTCTGCACGAGGCTATGGCATTGAATTCCACGCCCGCCGGCGGCATTTTGATGGAGACAAAGTGTAAAAGACGTGTGAGGGTAGGCAGTTGAAATATTTTCGCACCCTCAAACACGGCGGCTCAATCTCTCCACCCGTTAAGTCTTCGCTCATCTCTTCTCTCATGGTCTAGTTGAGATGACCCCCGTCAATGGAACATTTTCTCATAACCGAGCCACCACTCCGCCATTGCGTACGTTGGTGGCCTCATCCAGCTTGACACAAAAAATCCACACTCGCGAAGCTCGCAGGAATCGGCATCCTGAAGCTGACTTAATCGACGGCGCATTCACCATGAGCACGTGTCGCATATTTCTCAATCTTAACCAAAGCAGAAGATAGTTTTGCGAAAATAATATCGAAAAAAAATAAACAAAGTTTTTAATTAGTACTCAGCCTTCACACAAACAAACGTGTGTCTTGCAGGTAACAAAAGGGAAGTTTGCCACTTAACACTTCTTGCCACATAACATTTCTTCTAGCATTCGCCTTTACGCTGATGACTGTGTTTTATAGGAAGTAATTAATGGCCCTAATGATCATCGTCATCTGCAAGAGTCATTTAATAGGTTTTGTTGTTGGTGTAGCACCTGGCAAATGAGAATTAATTTTGACAAAACCGTCCTCATGTCTTTTTGTAACAAGTCTTCCGTTTCCCTTTTTAATTACTCGTTTAATGACCGTGTGGTGGATAGGGTTTCTCAGTATAAATATCTTGGTATCATATTCATGCATAACATATCATGGTCTAATCACATTGACTACGTATGTAATAAAGCACTAAAAACTAGGTTATCTACGACGCACGTTACCAAATTCACCAAAAGACACAAAGTTACTGCTGTATAAAACTTTAATCCACCCTGTTCTTTATTAGGCAGCTGTAGTGTGGAACCCGTACAAGCAGTTTGAAATTAACATGTTAGAAGCAGTCCAGAAAAAAGCTGTGCGTTTTATATGTCGTCGTTATGATCGATATTTCTCACCCTCTTCTACACTTCTCTCATTGAATTTAACCACGCTCTCCACCCGTCGCCACACTGAATCACTAAAATTCTTACATTGTATCGTCAATTCCTTGGTAAGGCTCTCAGTTAACCGCTACATTAACCTTGCACCATTATCATCTACAAGAAGTCATCACGAGCTAAATTTGATACTGTATTTTGCGCGTACTAATTTGTTCAAATTCAGTATTTTTGCCCATTCAATAGAAGCCTGGAATTCTCTACCTGGATCCATTCGTTCATCTCCAGTTCAAAATTTTATAACTGCCATCGAAGACACATAATACCTGAATATTCCTATCGTGCCATTAACAGTTCCTTTCTTGTTTGTTACTTTTTTGTGTTTTGAACTTTATTGTGCTCACTTTGTACATTTTGTTGTATTTTGTTACCTTTGGTATTTTGCTTTTTGTTTTTCCTACTCCTGCCATAGCGCATATCACAATGCGCTGCAGTATAAATAAATAAATAAATAAATAAATAAATAAATAAATAAATAAATAAATAAATAAATAAATAAATAAATAAATAAATAAACTGCATTGTTTACGCCGCAATAGCCTCTAACCCAAGACCGTATCTTCGCAACAGTGCTGCTTTATCAAAATATAAAAAAATCTGATTACGGAAGTCCTCGCTTTTTCATTTGTTCCTATGTCTGGCACTACAAATGCCACCCGCAATTTCTTTCAATCTGATTAAGATGCCGCAGTGGCGCTATAGTTTCTCGGAGGCACGAAGTATACACCCAACAGCGAACCAATGGCAAAGACGCAAGAAGTTCCGCTTTGCAGCGCTTCGATTCTTGAAAACGTTTCTCTTAGTGGCAAAATGCATTACTTGGGCCCACGTTCATGCACACACTGGGACAGAGCAGCGTTCTGTATATTGCTAAAATGAACCTTTTGCTTGAAAGCCGGGCCGTTCGCGACAGAGCCGCCTCTGCGGACGAACAACAAAGAAGGGATTGTTTTCATGAGAGCGGGCTAATTTCCACCAGCTGGTGCGCGCCAAGGGATTACATTCGGTATTGAACCAGCGGAGCTGTACAGAAAAGAAGAACGCAAGTAAACTGAGTGATTATGCTAATTACTCCGTCGCAGTTCAGTGCTTTGTTGTGCGGCACGTTGCGGCAAAATGTGACGCATTTTGTAATCAATCTGAAATCTAAGTCGTGCACGGACGGATTCCGAGCACCGAATGCGGAAAGCAAGATGATATTCGTAATTCTCCGAGGCCCTTTGTTATCATGATTTTAATTTAAGGGTGCTTTTTAGATACTTTGTATTTCACGGCCATCTTTTGTTGTATCTCTCTTATAAGAGACACGCAGAGAAAACACAGCAAGGTTCAGTGCCTTGCTGCCTTGAGATCAGCTTAATATCGATGTTTTTTAGAAATACCAGACAGATATTTTAGCATCCTATCATCCTTTTACGGCGAATAATATCTTAATTTGCATAACACTAATCTTGCGTTTTTCCAAATGAAACAACGAATCTCCGATTAGCCTTCCCGAAAACATGTGATCATGTGTGTTCACAAGCAATGCGCGCCATATTTCTGATTTTCCAAGAATCAAGGCGTTCGGGAAATTATTGCGCAAATGTGCGCTTTCCTTTTTTATTACGAAAAAAAAAGCTGCGCTTGAGAAAGCAATTTGAGCTCGGTCTTTTTTCAGTTGTGCCTTAGAACAATGATCTGCAAAATTCGAAATCTGCATAAATGGAGGTTTTCAATTAATTATGACCAAGTTAGAAAATTACTTTTAAACCTACGTAATGAAAACTTGTTCACTTTGGAGAGTGTGCGTTTCTTCTTAGCATGTCATTATTGACGTATCTAGCGAGGCATTTCTAATTTTAGGGCAAGAAACGTTCTGAATAGAGCAGAAGTTTGAAACTTTATTTTAATGCAATCCTACATACTATCACCTAACACCGTCTCAATAAATTTCTCAAATTTTTCAACGTCGGAGAGTATGTAACATCCGTAATTTCAGACCACATAAAACTATTCGGTGACAGGAGCCTCCCGCTTTCATTTTTTTTTTTTGCAGAGAAGCTTATTATTTTAGTGAGTAGAAAAAAATTCGCCTTTACTTTTGGGGGGGCAAAATGAGAGAGAGAAATGGATGGAAAGGCAGGGAGGTTAACCAGGCGATGCCCAGTAGGCTACCCTACACTTGTGGAGGGGAACAAAGGGAAAAGGGGAAAAAAGGAAAAAGAGCGGCAATGAAATGAGTTTTCCAAGTGTCCAGCGACCACCATGTCACGGGGACAGAGGGCGCGCACTGCAAGCTTAAAGATTATAGACGGGAATACAACCCCGAGTCCGTTAACAATCTCAGGAGCGCTTTCACCGCTTTCCTTTGTGAGGAAGGTTGTGTCCAAGGCCCCAGAACGTTGGACTCTGTTAGAGGACGCGAGTCCAAGCGATACAGTGTAGCATACAGGAAACCGCGCTCTCACTTAAAAGGAGGGCAGTCACAGAGGAGGTGTCCGATCGTTTCATCACAACCGCACTGCTCAGACGCTGGAGAAGCTTCCATTGTGATCAAATTGGAATAGGCGTTTGTGAACGCCACTCCCAACCACACGCGGCACAACAGCGTAGTACATGTATCTCCGCGGGGGAGGCCGAATGGTATATGAAGTATATGAAATTCAAGGAATGTTATCGAGGTGCAAAATCAAATTTCCCCTTTTAAATCTCTACACACGTACAGCCGTCTGAACAATACGCTACACTGTCCTACAGGCCTCATTCACCTGCCGCCACAAACCAAGTTCGAGCGCCGTGTTAGGGTGGAGAGGGCGAAAATGTCGCACCGTTCCTACCACAGCCATTGGCGCATTCTTCTAGGTGCGGATTATTCAATCTCCGTTTGATATACGCGAAACAACCAAATTATATTAACCACTTTTTCAAAAGCTTTTAAATACCTTAAATTCGTGATGTATGCACGGGAAATCAAAGGAGCTAACCATCATGAAGGGAAAAACGCAATTTGGGACCCACACACACCAACAGGGGGAAGAAAGAGATGAACACTGCATTTTCGTCATACTGTGTGTGTATCAGATAGTGCTGTTCACTGCTTTAAGCTTCATAACCACCTAGCCCGTGAAAACGTCTTGAGCTAGCCAGTCCTGGTAGCACTTCTTTATATTGTGGGCCGAATAAACCATTCCGCACAATGGCGAGTATTGTGACATAGATCGATATCCTCAGTACAAATGTTCACGTGGGTGTATGACCTTATGATTGTTTGACTAGGTTTCACCAACAGGTTATTTTATGCCTTCGAAGGGATACAATAACATGTTAACTGACATTAGTAATCTATTTGATTTTCCCATATTAATTTCCCGTACAAGCCTAAAAGATTCCACATAAGCCTATCAATAAATCTAAACAAAGTGAAAAGCTCCGGTGGCTCTGTTTTTTTTATACCGCGCAGCACTGATGTCAGGATATTAATCTTTACTTAGGGTTTGCGGTTACGTCCTAAACAAAAACTTTTTTCGGAAGCACAGCAGTACAGAAGTCTATATATTGTGTTCGAACCCCTGGCTTTTCAGAGACGAATAAAACCACTGCTGGGGATAGCTGTATTTTTTTTTACTGTGATTTGTGCTACGGTTGCAGACGGAGGTATCGCGTTCGCGTGTACTCAATTGGGAACGCAAAACCACAGAACGCACGAGTTTTATTAAAGCTGCGCGCTGCTTAAGCTGCAAAGCAATTAGAGCATACACTGCCCCGAGCGCAACGTCTTGGCCAAACTCTTCGCTCTGATCTCGAGCGACTGGCGTGAGAACGTTGGTTGTCTAAAACTGACACTTGTGTGAGTAGGTAGTTCAAGAGTGTAGATAGCGCAAAAAAAAAAAAACGGTAGGTAGGAACAGCAAAAAAGGCGAGCACCGCGTTACAACCGAAGCTTTATTGCCTGGCCACCTTGGTTGAGCCACACCCCCGTGTCGCCCTTTTATGTTATACTACCGCAGCCGATTATAATCGCGATGTTGCTGCCGCAGGGTTTTCGTGCGTCTTCTACATGTTCATCACATCAAGTCATCCAAAACGATAATAAATTCCTCGATTGTGACTTCATAGTTACTGTCATTTCCATACAGTCGTGGCAGGGTGCGCCGCTTAGGGAAAAATATTGTCCCAGTAAACAAACATTAAATTTTACGCATTGTCCTTAAGGCGTGGATAAAGATAGACTTATTCCCTCAAAATCACTGTAAGGCACCACATTTTCTGGAAACCACGGAACAAATTTTAAAAGTAAAATAATTGTGTGAACCTGAAGTTATGACAGGAGTAAGGAGAAGGCTTAGTAAATATAAAACTTACGCGTACCATCCTTCAGTGCGGACACGAGATATATAACATAGTACTATAAAAATGTTTCAGAGAGGCCTTCGCAATGCCAACGAGCCGTCACACTACAAGGAAAGTTTCGCGCAGTCTAAATTCGCTAGAAAATAAGTCACAAGCTCACTGACGTTTTCGCGGGTTATTTAAAGTACTGGCTTTCTTTTATTTATTCTGTCCCGATGTTGTGTAACCAGTCACGTGTCCAACATTATCTGAAAAATATTTTGATACTGTTATGATAGTATTGATGATAATGAGCCATTCTTCTGGTATGTAGTAATATCTTTCTTTTAAAGTGTTTCCTTTCATTGATCGCATCGAACAGTTAAGACTGCCGTATAAAACCAGTTGGGAATACTTTTGACGACAGCAAAAACGTTAATAGAAAAATATACAAGATATTGTTTGTTTTAGTGAAATCTTCTAGCATATAAAAAATCTGTGTTCATAAAGTGTCTCCCCCTCAAAAAAGCTCTTGAGAATCGATAGGTATGTTTTTTTTTTTTTCTCTCTCCGTTCCTGACGCTGCATGGTGGCAGGCCTGTGGGAGGGTTTCACAAAGTGTCAATATTCGCTGCAAAACAAACTGCACTCTAGGAAACGCGCCATGAAGTGGATTTTTCAGCTCTGCGCGGCTGTCGTTGTTTGAAGCTGTCTTCTCAGCATTACTTATTTTCTACTTGTAGTTTCCGCCTCCAACGCGGCACCGCGGCGACAGTTCAGAGTGCTTGGAGCCGGAAGAAAGCTGTGAGGCGCAAAAGTGCGCCGTATGCGCCATTGTGTTTGTGCGAAACTTTTATTTGCTTTTCTTACTCTGCGTTGCATCCGGTAGGTGAGCGCGCTGTAGTAGAGGAAGCCTCTGGAAGGCCACATGAAAGAAATTCGCGAATCTAGCGTACACAGCATTTCCATTTGCGAATGCTCTGCAAAACGCCTCTGTTGATCACTTTTTCGATAGTTCTTTTCAGATAGGCGCTGCTCTCTTTAGTGGTAACACTCAAAACTTTAGAGCGATGTTGGTTTACTCAGGTCCTTCCTTCAACTCTCTGCTTTCTCTCCCTCATTCTACCTTTGTACATGTCGGAGAGTGATTTTTTTATAGGTTATCGCGAGATTACTAGATGCAAAATTTGAGCAGTCAAATACGGGCAAAACTAGGATCCATGTACCGCTCCTTCTTTTTCTCTCTCCATTCAAAAGATTAATTTTACCAATGGCTTCATTTAAGAGAAGCAACAGAAGGGTTTGCATTGCAGTCTGGGAAAGAAAACATCAGGATAAAGTAAATAAAAACGAGCAGAAGAAAGTAGCCTCTTTCATAGAATGTAAAAACAAATAAAGCTTGATGTATTTCCATGATTGTCGACGTCGTACGCGGATAAAGATGGCCACAAAAAGTACTGACGTCCCGATGTGATGTTAATTTGGTCTTCCTCACTCTTCTTTCTGGTTCCTTTTATTCCAAGTCGTTCCATTTCTCGAAGACGCTTCTTCCAAGTCATTCTTAGTTCCATTTGTTTCAAGGCATAACCATCGAAATGAAAAGGTGGCAGCGGTATTGAGCCACAAGATATTTTATCCCTTTTGGCCTGCTCTCTTTTTCACTCCTGTGGCTCCAAAATTTTTGGTACCACAGAGTGGATACAGTAAAAAATTCATGCTGTGCTGTTTACCATGGCCACGTATAGTCTAGGTTTCAGTTTTCTTGGCATAACCGGAAATTCGAAAAAAGTACTGTTTGCTCACTTTTTGGTGTGACCAACGCGAATATTTCTTCACCTTGCCACTTCAATGTATAGAATAAACATTCTGAACCCATCCTGAACCCTTCTTTGATGACAATATACACACCGTAAAATATACAATATACAGACAGCACCGTGGCTAAATCCCGTTGTTGTTGTTAAGAAGGAGAATATGAAGCTTGGCTTACGCGACAGCACCTGAGATGTGAATACCGATCAACAACCGCTAAACTATTTGATCAAGTTCAGTAATAATTACGTGTGATATGCTTACCTATACAGGTAGGCTGGAGTGATGGACTAGAACTATTGTTTTTTTTTTTGCGTTCAATCACAACCGCGAGGCTGCGAATTGGACTAACTCTTCTGTCAAGGAATTTTCAGTTTAAACGTTCAAAAACAAACCCTGTCATATAGGCCTATTAAGTAAAATGTGGCGATCTAAAATTTAAGTCGTTCTTAATCACACGTCTTGATAGAAAAACGCGAAAATACAACAGGAAGCAAGTATCATGCTGAAAATATCACTTGTGTGTATATGACAATTTTTTACGAAGCGATGCGCATCAAGGGTGTCATTAATGCAGGTGCCCTGTCTGGACAGTAACTTCCGCTTAAATAAGAGCTTTTTAGGCAATACGCGTGAGGGGTTTCCTGGACGAGCAACTCTTCCACTGCCAATCAACTAATTGACCAGTTACACAAAGTTATTTTTTCGTTGTAAGACCGAAAAAAAACAATGTCTTCACACTGAAAACACCATAATCTGATATTTACAAATAATTTGTGTTGTACATGAAAATTTCGTTCTATTACCATCAAAAATGTTATCCTGTGAGCGTCAAACACGACATTACAAGCACCCTTCCATAAGAAGCGTATAGAAGACAGATAGATAATGTCGCTTGCATAATCTACCCGTATTGATGAGCGCATGTTGGTATCATAAAAACATCTTTAAAATTGATGCAATAAAGCAATTTGCCATCAAATGCAATTGAAGTGCTAATAAGAACTTTTAAAGGAATAACGATGACAAGGGGATTGATGGTGCTTGAGTGAGGAAAATTGGCTTAGAAGTTGAAGAATAAAGGTGTGTCGTGATATAGGAAATCTCCAGCTCAGCGTTCAAGGACTGCGAAACTTTAATAAGCCAGAGTTTTTCTTTTTTTTCTCTTGATAAATAAGGAGGCGTGGGAGAGGGGAAGGGCAGAGTAGTTTTGTAACAGAGGTCGCTACGTCCCGTGCAGAAAATAAACGAGCCCATCAAGGTTTCATGCCGTTCTTGGTTGATTTGAAGGTTATATTAGCGACCATGGGAATGAATGTTTCGCAAATAATAAACTGCTCCGCTTCAAAGAGGGAAGGATCAAAATTGCCTCTATCTTCCAGATGCATGGCAAAAAAATGTTCCCCCTACTTTTTTGCTTCGCCAGCATAGAGCAGTAAACTATTTTTATTTTTGCAGACCGTTTTTTCATTTTGCATGCACCCAGGAGCTTTTAAGTAAGCATACATAAGCACAAGTCTGGCCGTAATTTCGTGAAAACCACATAATAAGTGCGAGCTGATGAACCCCCACGTATTCTATTGCTACAAAGAGGCTACTCTTAAGTTCGGACAGAAGACACTCGAACCTTGCAGATACAAATAACACTCTTCCAAGTGGATACGAAAGACCGAGAAACTGGTATTCGAAATCCAAAGATGACAAGAAAATTCGTGAACACTGTATCATCCACTAAATCTGGCTTTCTTCAGTTTCTGCTTGAGACATGGTATTATGCTTACTATGCTGCATATATTCTCAACTCACACCATTAAATAAAAAAACCGTTGCATGAGTAGACGCTTCTCAAAACAAGACGCATTGTCCCCAAAGCTAACTTTCCTGAAATTATATTTCTTCTTTTCATTCCTCACTCCGGATGGTTATATACTTGCTGTTTCTATATTAATTCTTTCCTCCACCTCCTCTCACTCTCTCCATTCCGGGAAAACTGTAGGTGAGATTTGTAATTTTGCATAGTGGGTAATGGATGGTGCCTTCATCTTAATCTTTCCATTTTCCTTTTTTTCTGTCGCTCATATTTTTTTGTTGAAATAACTTCTTGCGCCTGTCTCTCTACGTAATTCACTTTTCATTTTTACGAACAATGTTTTAGTTCCTAGCCTGAAAGGAAATTCCCTAAACATTTCACCAAACTAAATAAGGCATTCAGTTTAGGCGTTGAGAATCGATGAAAGCGTACATTTCTGTTGACGTTCACTTTTTCGTAAATATCATTGAAAACAAGAAATTCTTTGGATCCAAAGCAATTGTATATAGTCACGTATCCAAGCAACAAAGGAAGAACTCAATATACAGGTTTGCTGCCGCGGTAGCTCACTGGTTAAGCCGCTGGGCTGCTGACCCGAAAGATGTTGCTTCGATCCCTGCCGTGCCGGTCGAATTTCAATGGAGGCGAAATTCTAGAGGCCAGTGTACTGCGTGATGTCAGTGCACGTTAAAGAAACCCAAGTGGTCGAAATTTCTAGGGCGTCCCTGATATATCCTGAGTCGCTTTGGGACGTTAAACCCCAATAAACTAAGCCAATTAATATACAGTTTTGACCTGAAGGGGCAAACAGTGAACACACATCACAGAAAATCTATGTCAGATATATTGAAATAATGAAATCGATAATAAACCAAAAGCCACATAATTATGCCTTCGTAGTGTGCTTCAATAATGATGAAAAAATAAATAGCGATATTCATACAGCCGTATTAGGCCGTGTGCAATACAAAGCTCCCACATCGCATACAAAATGGTTTTGCTGGAGAAAAACAATAATTTTTGTTATTTGTTACAAGAATGCCAAAACATTTGCAAATTTCAGGTATGAATTTCAGTCAGTAATTATTAAGAGTATCCTCCTTCGCAGCTGATATCAAATAATAGGGCAGTTTATGCTTAATGGGTTCGAATTGCAAATTAGATATCCGTTAAATACTGCAAGCCTTCTGCGCTTCTAATTTCCTGACAGTGACAGGTGCATCAGAACATTCTTCATGTACAAGGTAAGGAGTCGTTTTCTTAACATGTAACGGAAATATCTAGTTGACTAGAAAAATAAAAAAGCAAGGAACTCTCGGTGTAGTTTAGTGCACCGAGACTGTTGTGATTTTTTACTTGGCCTGAATTGCTTTTAGCGGCCATTTTGGCTACTTCAGGTGGAGACTATCTGGAAACTGCTGCGAAACCGAGTTTAGAACACGCAGATCAAACAGAGAAAAACATCGAAATATTCCGTACTTTTCTCTCTGAATGGTGTTCTGTATAAAACTTAAAACCTAGGCGGGATTCTAACCTCCATCTGCGTAAAGAGAGTACCTTAGTTTCCCTTGCCGTAGACCTACCGACCATCATCACAGGATCACACGCTGCGTGTTCCAACTGGTTCGTCAACTTTTATGCGTTGGTTTTGGGGTTTAAAATGCCAACGCCATCGGTTCACCACTGGATTAGAAAAAAGCAGCTGATCATGTGGGCACTCCGCACCCCGTAAGCGGCTAGGAACGCCCCGCGCGCGGGCCGGATAGGTGAAAAAAGTGGGCTTAAGCGGCGTGTTGTCCAGGACCTAGGGACCTCGCGAATAAACGTGTGCGACTGTATACTATGAAAGAGAAATCCTGGAGTGCACTACGTCTTTTTTTTCAGTGATTTTCATGCTTCCAGCTGCTTTAGATAGATGCACAGATCGTGTCTTAAAACTAGTCGAGAACAACTCCGTCCGATTCATTTACTCGAATTATACCCGAAAGAAATTTATCGCTTCTATGGAAGGTAAACTTTTACTTCTCTCCTGAGCACTGCGCCCAAAAATTCCCCACTTCGTCCGTTTTTCCGAGCTGTATCACATTTATGCACCGCGTACCTAACACATTCTTCGCCCAGATTACGTGTTACACTGCACCAATCATAATTGTAAAGTTGGCGTTAGTAGGACTGATGCATACCTCTTGTTCCACTCACTTTTGTCTCGACCCTCGAATGGCTGAAACCACATTTTCTAAAATGTTTTTTTTTTAAAGATAAAGTACATTTCTGAAATCCATTAGTGCGTATTCTATTATGCAGGAAATACTTCTTTGGTATGTGTGCACTTACTGCATATCTTTTTCGTGATATGAGCGCTAAGTATAATCCATACATTATGGGTGTTTTATTGTATTCTTAACCTGCTCTACGCTTTGATTAGTCTTCATTAGACCTCGCGGGCTGTTAAATAAATAAAATATAATAAGTTTTTTCTAGTGGTTTGTTTCAGACTTCGACAACGCAAATTGCCGCGCAATAAAGGTGCCTTGTCAACATGGAGGGGTGAGGTCAACACTTAGGAGCGGCTGATCATTGACGTTCCAGATCAATTTCAAAGCCAATGCGCGGACATCAGCGGGATGCATAGTATCGTTGATATTCTTGATACCGTTGAATCCGGTAGCGTGCGTAAAGCAACGAAAGTGATGGTACTGTGCGCGCCGCCTTCAGTGCAATTCTGAGCGTCGATTTCGTATGCGTGCCTAGGCATCCCGCGCACAGTTTCTTAGCAACCCACGATTTTATTTATAGTTTAGAAGTACTTTATGTTCTAACAGTGAGCCATGTCTCGGTCCACGGGCCTCGGGACCCAGCAATGGCAAATACCGCTAGTCGTGTCACGTCACTTATGGCGCAGTTTTCATTTCAGCTTATCAAACGCCCCCCGCAGGGAGGCGTCTGCAGCATGCAGACGTTGGTGAGTGGCGACACCACGGGGTAACCCGAGCATCCGCAGGGACATCCCCGCAGGGGGATGATGGTGAACAATGCGTCACCACGGACCCGAGCATCCGCGCTTAGCCGTGCGTGGCATCGGCGCGTGTCCGGGGAAAAGGGGATCCTGGTGGTTGAGCCGATGCCGAGCGTTTGGACCCTTAAGGCCCCTCGGCGGAGGCAACACACCACTTTGGCCCCAGCTTCTTGTAGACGGCACCTTCGGCCTAACCCGACCGGGGGAAATCGGCAGTCGCCTTTTCCTATCCTCCCCTCTATCTTTCACTTTCCTATCTCTTCCTGACAACTCTCCTGTCTCGTCCTCTCTTCTTCGTTTTTTCCTTTTTTTCCTGGCGGCGAGGGTTAACCGTGTGTGACCAACTACCCTGAGTTGAGTCATATTAGGTTATAGTTAAGGTGTACAGCTGGCGTGGACAGGACTTGCTTGCAAGTTCCTGTCCCGTCCCCTTGTTGGGCTCCATGGTGGGTGGCTGGCACCATGACCGAAAAACATCAATTTTTTATGGCTCCCCCCCTTTCAAAACCTGATCGCTCTCTTAAAAGAGTGCGGAACGAAGCAGAGAACTTTTTTTCCAAAAATAAGCTAACATTTGCGAAATTCCATGTCGTCCACAGTGAAGTTAAAGATAAACAGGCCATGATTCTATCCCCCTTCATGGTATCGAAATGCTTAACAGAAGCTTTGGGCCCCTGCTACAAAGTATCGAAAATGACCAGTGGCTATTTATTGCTGGAACTCCGAGAAAATGTCCAAACCACCAAACTCTGTAACATAGTGTCTATTGGGGACACACCTGTCTCCATCACTGCACACCGATCACTCAATACTGTCCGTGGCGTCATCTCAGAAAATGATTTTTTACACCTTACCGAGAAAGAAATGCTGGAAGGGCTTTCCGAGCAAAATGTCATTGATGTATATCGAATCAAGATCCGCAAGGACAACACAGAAGTAGATACCAAACATCTGGTTCTGTCTTTCAACACATGCACATTGCCTGAAACAATGGACGTTGGATACCTTAAAGTAAATGTAAGGCACTACATCCCTAACCCCCGAAGGTGCTTTAACTGTCAGAGATTTGGCCACGGCTCACAGAGTTGCCGCGGCCGCAAAACTTGCGCGAAATGCGCGTCAAAGGACCACCATTCTGAGGAATGCGACGCAGCTCTACGCTGCGCTAACTGCGAAGGCGACCACGCTGCGTACTCCAGGGCGCGTCCGTACTGAAAAAAAGGAGAAAGAAATCATCACCATTAAGACCAAAGAAAACATTTCATTCAAAGAAGCCAGAAGGCGTTTTGCACTGACAAATACATTCTCTTTCTCAGCGAAACAAACTATGCTGACGTGGCGCGCAGGGGCGGTGCACCACGCAGCACTCCGGCATCTGCCGCGGCCACTCCTACCGCGCCTGTGGCAGTGCTATCAACGCCCCAGGCAGAGACAGCCAAGGCTGTTCTGCCAACTCCAAGCCAGGGAGTGCCGGCCCACGGGTCAGCATCCCGCAGGACTTCCGCCCGCCGGGGGAGGCCCGACACCAACACATCCGCGGCTTCGCGGTCCTCCAGCACCTCTGGTGAGGTGATGGATACAACTACCACTCCGCCCGCTTTGCAGCGGCGGACCGGCTCTCACGAGCGAAGAAAAGATAGAACCCCGGTAACGGGCCCAGAACAGTAAACTTCTTCCGTTCCATTCCCACTCAAAAAAACAAACATGACATTTGTGGTTCAATGGAACTGTAGAGGAATGTTGAGGAACTACAGAGATATAACTCATATTCTAGGGTCAGTGATGCCTCTAGCTCTATGTCTCCAGGAGACCAATCTTGGTCCACAACATTCAAATATCTTAAAGCATTATACAACTTTTAGGCGTGATCGCGAACATGCAAATAGACTGTCGGGAGGCGTCGCAATCATCATCCAAAGCGGCGTCCCGGCTCAAGAAATCAAACTGAAAACAAAACTTGAGGCGGTTGCGGTTAGCGTCATCAGCTACAAAACCATAACAATATGTTCTGTATATCTTCCCCCACACATCACATTAACATGCCAAGATCTAGAAGGCCTGATCGATGAACTGCCGGAGCCATTTCTGGTAGTTGGCGATTTTAACGCTCACTCTCCGTTTTGGGGAAGCGAACGCTGTGACTGTAGAGGCCGAACAATCGAAGATTTTATACTTTCGAATAATATCTGTCTTTTAAATACGGGAAAAGCCACATATTGCTGTCCAAGCTCAGCAAAAATGAGCTCTCTCGATTTAGCTTTCGCATCACCATTACTTTTTAACGATTTTAAATGGGATGTTTTAAATGACCCCATGGGCAGCGATCACTTACCTACCGTCATCAGGCTCTCATCATCCACTCCAATCATCCCCACAAGGCCACGGCGCTGGAAAATTCAGCTCGCCGACTGGTCACTTTTTACAAAAAGTGCCACTCTGGAAAAGGAATTTTGTGACGACCTTAGCACAGATGAAATTAATGAGAAGTTTACTGAATGCATAATATCGGCCGCAACACTCGCTATACCACAAACACCAGGACTTGCACAAAAGAAACACAAAGTATGGTGGACAAAAGAATGCACATTAGCAAAAAAACAACAAAACAAAGCCTGGAGCGCTCTGCGTCGATATCCCACTGCAGAGAACTTGCTTACCTTTAAGAAGGCAAAAGCCAGAGCGCGGTATGTGCGAAGAAATGCAGAAAAAACCTCTTGGCAGAAATATGTCTCCTCAATAAACAGCTCAACAACATCAAAGAAAATGTGGGAAAAAGTTCGTAAATTTACTGGTGACCATACCCCTTTCACACTTCCTCTCTTGACAGCACCCGGGACACAAACATCTTTAGAAGAACAGGCCAACATATTGGGCGAGCATTTTGCTGAGATCTCAAGCTCATCCAATTACAGAAACACATTTCAGAAACACAAAGCAATAGCTGAAAAACAAAAATTCCCATCTGGAGCAGGTGTACATGAGGATTACAACCAGAAGTGAAGGAGCTAGACACCGCAGCGGACACGGGACAGAGAAAGAAGACGACACAGGGCGGTACTTGCAACTAAAATTTTATTTGAAACTTCATGGCTTTACCAACTGGCCTACACATCTACCCTCCTAAGATTACAACCAGCCTCTCACACTACAAGAATTAAATAAGGTATTAACTTCTGGAAAAAAGACAGCACCTGGACCAGACAACGTGCATTACGCTATGCTTGCACATCTCTCCGAAGCTGCTGTAGAGGCACTGTTAAAATTCTTTAATAAAATCTGGATAACTGGAAATATACCTGACGAGTGGAAAAAAGCAGTCATAATACCTTTTCTCAAACCCGGAAAACCACCAACAAGTCCTAGCAGTTACAGACCAATAGCCCTCACCAGCTGCATTGCTAAATCTTTCGAAAGTGTAATAAACATTAGACTGACCTTCGTACTTGAATCTCGGCAACTATTAGATACACACCAATGTGGGTTTAAGAAAGCATGCTCGACCACAGATCACCTTGTCCGCCTAGAAAACACCCTCCGGGAAGCGCTCATCCACAAGCAGCACTGTATTGGGTTCTTCTTCGACTTGGAGAAGGCCTACGATACCACGTGGAAGTTCGGCATCCTCCGTGACCTAGCAGAGCTAGGTATCCGCGGCAGGATGTTGAACTGCTTGAACGACTTCCTGGCTAACCGCACATTCCGAGTCCGCCTAGGAGCAACTCTCTCCATGACTTTCACCCAAGAGAACGGCGTACCCCAGGGGTGTATTCTAAGCACGACACTCTTATAGTAAAAATGAATTCCTTAGCTAAAGCAATACCCAAGTCCATAATGTATTCAGTTTATGTAGATGACCTACAAATAGCATGCACATCCTCCAGCATATCAACCTGTGAGAGACAAATACAAATCACACTAAATAAACTAGATGCTTGGGCAGACAGAAATGGGTTCAGATTTTCTCCTAAAAAAACAGTAGCTGTTCTTTTTTCATTGCGACGAGGCCTACAGGTCGATCCCAATTTATACCTGAATCACACTGCACTACCAATTAAACAAGAACACAAATTTTTAGGCCTAACTTTCGACAAGAAACTCACATTTCTACCACACATTAACAACCTTAAAAAGAAAGCTTGTCAAGCCCTCAATATCTTAAAAGTTCTCTCACGGAAGCGGTGGGGGTCCGATAGAGCAAGCCTTTTACAAATATATCGCTCTCTGGTGCGCTCCAAGCTGGAGTACGGGTGCACAGTACATGGTTCGGCAAGAGCATCCTACTTAAAAAGATTAGACCCCATTCATAATCTTGGTCTGCACCTATCATCTGGAGCATACAGAACATCACCAGCAGTTAGCCTTTACGTTGACACTAATGAAGCCGCTCTTGAGGATCGAAGAATTGCCCTTACATGCTCATATGTCTTAAAAATCCGTTCTCCTCCGAAACATCTCTGCCATCCAGTTGTCACCAAGTGCCCATCTAAAAGATTATTCATCAACAAACCACATTCTATCAGGCCATTACTACTGCGCTTTGAAGATAAATGCGGAGAGCTAAGAGTACTAGATGCCCTACCGAATATTGCACAAAGGAATGAATATTTACCACCATGGTACAGCCTGCCTTCAGTATGTGACCTCACAATGACACATTTAGATAAAAAGCAAACGCCAAATGAGTACATATTACAGGAATTCTTTGCATTATAAGAAAAGTATGACACCTACATTGAATTTTATACCGATGGCTCAAAAACAGAAAGTCACGTTGGAAGTGCAGTAATCCAAGGAAAAAATAAACAGATAATGCGACTACCAGAATGCGCATCGGTTTTTACTGCTGAGTGTTATGCCATCTTTGTAGCTGTAGAAAAAATAGTAAGAGAGAATATCAAAAATAGCATCATTTACACTGATTCCCTGAGTATGCTTAAAGCACTGCACTCCAGAAATGCAGCTGAGCCTATAATAGGAAACATCATACATAACGTAGTTAAAATCACAGAACAAAAGCATAACATTAAATTCTGCTGGGTTCCTAGCCATGTTGGAATTGTAGGTAATGAGAAAGCAGATGTATGCGCTGCACAAACCCGGAATGGCCAAATAAAGCAAGTGAACAAACCGCACAGGGATTGTTTAAAGTTTATATGCAGTAAACTCAAAAATAAATGGCAGGCTGCATGGCAAGAGCACGTAAACAACAAACTACATTCTGTGAAGCCAATTTTAGGGGAATGGCAATCATGTAGGCATCAAGAACGTTTTACCGAAGTTATTTTATGTCGGCTCCGCATTGGACACACCCACCTCACGCACAGCTTTCTGCTAACCAAACAAAACAAACCTCTCTGTGAAATGTGTGGTGCCGAACTCACAGTGAACCACATTTTAATTTCATGTGTCAAACTAGAAGAACTAAGAAAGAAATATTTTACAACATTTTATAGGGAAAGACTCCCATTACACCCCATGTTACTTTTAGGCGATCGTGCACTGGTTGACGTCTCATGTATTTTTAGGTTTCTCAAGGAAGCCAGCGTTTTAAACAAACTCTTATTATAAAAAGCTTCACCTTTAACAAAAACTCCAACCTTGTGTTTGGAGCATCATAACCTCAGTTGCTTTTGCGCCATTAAAATCAATATAACTAACTAACTTATCAAACGCCGTGACCGGTGCCACGTTTTACGCTTAAATCTGTCATTGTAAGTATCATTTTTCTCGCGCTACCTTTCGCATTGAACTTGCTATGTAAAGTTCAAAAAACCAATTCACCATGGGCCTAATAAAAGGACTTAGATTAAGTGTGTCCCCTCTTTATTTTTAATGAAAACATTCAAGGATTTTACTCCACCTGAAAATGGTCTCTGCGGAATTTCTTCTTTTATTTTTTTTAAATCGAAAACAGTGAAGGCACTTTTCTTGGCTTTCTGCCCTCGTGCAAGAAGGTGTTGTGTCGCGAACGGACAGACATGAGACAAGTACGAACAATAAATCTATACAGCAGCTTACACGCATTATTTAAAGAAGGAAACTTCAGCACTTGCGACCAACTGGGGCAAGAATCTGTTCTGTTCCCTCACGTCTTAGCCCTACCTGATCTGCAGTCCCTTTTGAGCATATTAGCAGATGTGAGCAGGTGTTTTATGTTATAACTCAGTACTATACGGATGCCTTGGCAGCGGCATGTCTCAAACCAGGTGAGATGTGCAAACGCCCATGTTCTCAAACTTAGGCGCACACTAAGGAAATCTGATTTGTGAAAATAAAAAAAAATTACTCTTAATTTCACTATAGTGCATATGTGCTTCGCTGTGGCTCTGCTCTACTCTGTGGCTCAATTAAATTTGTTTCTTTGGTACACAAACATTTGTGGCTCTTTAAGCACTAGGAATGATTATGTGCTAATTAGAAATTGCATGTAAGTAGTTTTTCTCTTTTCTGCAACTTTTAGTTGGTGGTACCATTTGATCTTATTCAGTTATTATTTACTTTACAGAGAAGTAACTGAACAATAAATTAAAAACCAGCTAACCTGCGATTGCAGCACATATGTCTAAGCTGTGGACCTGGAATAGTTCCTTGAAGATACTTGTTCCTGCTCCAAATTCAAAATTTCTGTTTAACTTGCTTTTCCGTTAATATACTTCAAATTCGTGCATAACTACTTCCAAGAACACTCGGCATTGTCGCTTACTGGCTTTCGAGCTCGGCTGCTGATCCCAACTTCACGAGTTCAATCCCGTCCGCGGAGCGCGCATTTCAATAAAGGCGAAATACAAAAACGTTCTTGTGCTGTACGGTATCAGCGCATGCTAATGAGCCTCAGCAATGTACACTCATCCGCAACCTTCAACTACAGCATCCCTCATAGCTTCTTTGTCCTTTCAAGATAATAAACACCACAATTTAAAAATGACGTCAACACTTACTAAGGCTCAACTACCCACAGCAATTGGCCACATGACCTGTTTCTATGGGCCATATAACATGACCCATTCAAGCATTTGCAGTCGACCACAGCCTCTATATGAGTAATTGATTCCCACAAAACCTTCCAGAAATTACCCCCTTAATGGCTGACGCTGAGAAAGTGTCACCTTACGTGAACGTCGCTCCAATAGTTTATTCTCTCCATATTCTTGCCGACTTCCAATAGAATAAACACACACATACGTGAGCAAAAGTCACATACGTGTTGAAAGAACGGAGGCCAATGTGTCTCATATACTCCAGATTACTGGCGGAAGCGCCCGTGTCTCGCAAGACAAACGACTTTCGCAGAGTGTGGATGTACTCAATCGCAGCAGCGAGCACCGCTTCCGAAAAGCAGCGGAGACGGCACGGCGCCTCGAACTCTGTAACAGGGAATATGATCGTTGTCAAGAGCACGCGGCTGTGCGCCTAAATTGTGATGAATAACCGGTAATGCGGATACAGGGAATGGAAAGAGCATCGCGGCACGGGAAGGAAATGCGGCTTGTATCACTTGCGAGAGACATCGCACTTTTAATGCGCTGCATTCACACGCCACCGAGAAACAATCAGGTCAAGGACTGCCGAAATACGAACCGTCGGATTTACTATATATCTCATGTGTGCCTTTCTGCGTGCTCTTTAGGACAAAGATAATGAGAATGCGAAGTATGATGCTGCAATGCTATGTAAAAATGATTCTTTTGTAGTCATGCAAAAGTTTACATTTTAGCTGCACATGTACTATCTATGCTGCTTGAACCGCCAGAGTGCATGAAATATCACTGCTCACACCAGTGCACGTGTTCACATTCGAGACGGATCGCACCGTTAGCAGGTTCTTCATTGTATTATAGAAAGACTAAAGCTTAGGACGGGAACCAAAAAATATAATAATATAGCAGGCGCACTAAACATTACTGAATCTTTTACTCCGGCTGAAGGCACAAGCATAGAGTTCGGTGGGACATGGAGAAGCGACACTGCATTCAAAAAAAGAAAAAGCCAGAAAGACAACAAACAAAAAATACCTCTATGCAACAAACAGCTTTATGCTTGTAAGAAAGTTTTGTTTCTTTTGAAACAAAGTAATGCAAGGAGTGCTTACGCATTTATCACGTAAACTAATCAAGTGAAAGGCTTGAAAGATTACAATTTCTTTTGCCTTGGGCGCTTGAAAAGCCAGTCTGTTTTTAATACCATGTTTACGTTCTCCATTTCCTGTGTATCCCACAACAGGGTAAAGGAAATGCAGCCTTAAATTTATTATTAGTCTCGTGGCTGCTATACAGTTTTTCCGGCGCAAATGTAGTTGCGTGCCTGTCAGTAGGTCGTTACTCTGTTTTTTTTTCGATTGTGTTTTTATTTCTCAATCCCGGCAGAGTGAAGGCTCATTCGTCACCCTTTTTATTGCAGCACTTAAAATGTATGTACGAAGAATGTAGGAATAATTATCGTTGTTTTGGTATTACTCTCATTACCGTAAGTTTGCAAGATATTGTATTCATCTTGTCCGAAAAAAACAAGGTGTTTTTTTTTAATACACGGCTTAAATGAGAGTTTTTTTCAAGAAAAGACAAATTTTCTCTTTCTTGCCAGCTCACCATGAAAGGCAGGATTTCTCTGTGGAAGCCTGACTGCCACAAAGAGAAGCGTCATTACCTAAAGCGAATTGCCAGATATTTTATTTATTGAATTTGACTTGTATCTTTACTTCATGAAGCCGCGCTGTTCTCAATAGATTTGAGTGTTTTTTTTTTTACTTGTGTCAGCTTTACATTGCACGGCAAAGGGAAAAGCATGAAAATGACGCTCAAATGGTCGCCGCTCGAGCGTCTCGTATTCGTTGTATATAAAACAAGAGCTCTCGGCAGTTCACGACAGGTTGCTATTTCTACACTCCACACTGCTGTAGCACGAAGAAAAGAAAGAACAGGGGTATGTACCATTCCACAGATGTAAACGAAGACAGAAAAGAACAAATTTTAGGTGCAACAAAAACAACAAATGCTCACGCTAAAAAGAGCCCGTTGCAGCAGAAATGAATTGCATAAGGTGGAAATTCTGGCGAGGTGGTACGGATCCATACTGCCGAAAGAGTTAACATATACTCGCCAACCTTGAGCGAAAGAAAAGCACACAGAGTTTGAATCCCCGATGGGATCCTTGATCAGACGAGACGTTTGATGACAGGGCGAAGACTTAAGTACGGTTGAAATTTAGCAGCAAGCTATTGTATATTTCTTAAAGGCTTCCACGTGTTCTGCTACGAGCATGATTCCTGTTTTGTATATAACATGATTCTAAGAGAATGTGGTAGATGATCGATGTGGCTGTGGCACCAACAAAACTTGTTCTGTCAATTCTGCCTCTGCGTCTCCGTTCTCGTGAAGTCACAACAGTGTGGATCCGTACCAGCTTGCTCAAATTTTCACCCTTTTCCTATTTCTGCGCTTAGTACAAGCTTAGAATGGTCACAGAACGCGGCTTACTAAACCAGCGACCAGGTAGCGGACGTGGAAGAATGCACAAAATTTCTTTACCATGTAGATAGCGCTGTTTCGCAACCTTTTGAATAGTAATGGCCGTCAGTATACCATACTAACACTGACATTGGACGTAAGGATTATAATTGCGGCAATTATTCGATGCCAAGTCGTGCGTTTAATACCCGTATATTTTTACTTCACATAGTTCCGGCTGCATTCTGCAACTGAAAAATAAAGAGCCTTCATGCCCGCCTTCGGTTATATTTAAACTGAATGTTTATTATTCTGCTATTTTTACGGGCACACAATATAAAAATGCATACAACGAACCTCTATTCTTTTCTCTTTGCTTCCATAGTTCTTCAAACTTCCGTTCTCACTGAATAAGAAATGTGGATGGAATACCTTTGCGCCTCATCTAAACGTTGACGTTGTGGGACGAAAACAGGAAGATCTCGAAACAAGGAGTTCCGCCGCTCTTCCTGGCCTCACCCCCGTGCATGACTTATTTGTGGAACACATACATGTTATAAGGGAGCACAAAGTTGTAACGAAGACAAGCTTCGTACAGCTGCAATCAGCCAAAATGTCTTAGTGTCTTATATAAAGGAAAATTCACTTGTGCAGTAAAATAAGACTTTCACCGAATTCTAGTGTTTTATTATTCATTCCTTATAGTTCAGTTACTGAGAATGGCATGGCATAAGAGAACGGCAGCAGTCTTTTCATGTGGAAAGCGGCAGTTTAAACATGTGCACAGGATTATTGTTATTTTTCAGTCCTGAGGTAGAAGAACGTAGCAATCTTGTTCGAAGATCGAAACTCTGCAGCGGTGAGAGCATGACCTGGTTTTAGAAAAGAACTTGTGAAATATAACGAAGAAGAAAATACTTAATAACTTCGCCAAAGTTTGCTTGAGGCTGCCAACATTGTGTATCCCCCCCCCCCCCCCCCCCCGCACACAAATGCAGGATGTGGGGAAAAAAGGGCGTTTTTTTCTCCTGCTGTAAAATTTAGATTGCTCAGAATTTCCTTTATCCAATAAAGATATACCGCAAATGTTTTCCAAAACAGGGACAGTTTAGGAAGTCTCGCGGAATTGTTTTATCTCAGCGAATTCATTGGTCAATATATGCATGCAGGACACAGAATTGATGTTTCAGACAAGTCCAGTAGACTGATGATAGAACTGACAAAGGGCTCTACCTGTGAACGGTGTCAACTTGCCACACCCGATAAGCCGCTTTGTTTTTTGAACAGCTTATCATTTTCAATAGGTTAACATGTTAGAACGTCAAAGCGCGCTTGCAGCGCATGCGTGAAACAAGGAAAAATGAAAGAAAAAAATCTGAGTGTAACCGCGTAGGATTCGATCGAAGATCATGTTCCTATTCAGCAATAAAAATATTATCTCACGCCTCTGTTAAGACGCCTCCGAGAGGAAAAAAAAGTTCAGTGAACCTGTTGCTAGTATAGGTCTATTAACATGTTTTCGTCGTTCCAAGAAGCACATTTTCACTGCTGAAACACTTGGAAAATGAGATCGTCGTATATTTACTGCAACTGCATCGCAGTCAGTCATATAAAATAACACATCTCTGACAGAGTTTATCCCCTAACCTGTTCTAACCTAACAGCGTGAAAGACCAATGAATAGAAAGAGGGAAATGACTGTTTGTTGGTTTTCCAGGGCTGTTATTGCATTGCTCTCGGCAGCTATCTGAGAACGAAGCCATACCAACTCGCACTACTGGGTCTTAATTTATATAGTTCTTTTTCTTAAGTCTTGACCTGTAAAACGTTTCCCACGGATAGACAAACTCTTTTCGCGGAGTTTCAAAATGCCACAGTACCTAAAATCCTAGTACAGTGCCTGCACTAACTTGTAGCTCATGAATCTTCAGTGTTCACAGTGTATTTAGTTTATGACGTGATAAGAGGTTTGTTCAGCTCAATATGACTCAATATGCTCTTTTTTTTTCGTTTTCTTTCATGAAAACCTTGTATCTAGCTGTTTGTCCAGAGAAGTATTCAGCTCAGTGCTCTTCGTGTATTCTTTTCTGCTCCTTCTGACGACTATTCGTGAAACGTTATATCCCTAGAGCTGTTATCAAAATTACATGACCAACATTCTGGGGCAAAAATTTTGAAAATTGAAAACTGTAAGATACTCGTGTAAAAATATTGAAAGTGATGGACAATTCTTCTGGTATGTGAAAAAAATCTTTCTATTGTAGTGTTTCTATCCCTCGCGTCGAGCAGTTAAGACTGCCGTAGAAAACATGTGGGGGATGTTTTTGAGGATAGAAAAAATCTTAATAGCAAAAAAAAATGCCAGCCTACCGACAGGAGACCTGCGAATATAATGATTGTTCCAGTGAAAGCTTAGAGCATATGAGAAAAATTGGGATAAGAATCTTTTTCCCGTTCAGAAATGTTTTTGACCAGAATTGTTGGGCATGTCAAACGCGTCGTCGCGTCCAGCCATACGTCGACCCGTTCTACCTGGAGGCTAAAAACTACATCTGCTTTATTGCATGCGCTGAGTATCTGCGCACATGCTGAATGCAAGAGAAGCATTGGGCACAAATGAAGTATGCTCTATAAAAGGTCACATTGTTATAGCCAGCTGCATGCTCTGTTGGTTACCTCGACAAAGAACAAGACTCAAAAGCACGGGTCAAATATTTCGCCTTCGAGAAGTGAGGACATTTCACAGCTGGTTGTGGCTGGCTAGCACACGAACAGGCTCAGAAAAAATTCGCAGCTTACAAACATAATACGTTCCGTTACACTCTTCACGGAATTGTTACTTTAAAACATATTTCACTCTTCTTGACTCCACTCTGAGCGAACTTTATAAACTAGCTTCCAAGCAGCGGAGGTTCGGCTTATCCTATCAGTTCCACGCACCCAACCAATTTGTCTGGGCACGGGTTGTGCGTGACGGGCTTGACGCCTTTCACGCTTCTATAATCCTACCCAACTTTGGAGAGCCAATTAATTTTATCCGAATAAATGTTGATTCAACCATTCATGTAGTTTTTGGAAAGGATTAGTGTACTCTATGATTAAAATTCGGAATACCTGCGTTGCAGATGTTTTTTTCCTAATTGGCGTTGCTACAGCAAACAGTTTTTCCCATTTTTTTCGGTCTTCGTTTGTCGAGCAACAACGCTTTTAAAGAACTTATTGTGCCACTATTAAACTGATTTTGCAATAATTTTAGTATCACCAATGGCTAAACTGCCCGCATAAGGCGTTAAATTTGCTAATGTGCATTTTTTCGAACTCCAGGCTCAGTCTATTCACTTAAAAAATATTCTGGACCTGGTACGCCTATTAAAGTTCTTTTTGTTTCACTCTTTCCGTCACCATGCACAGTTCTTCCGCAGACGCAAGGTTTGCAACTCTAAAATAGATTGTTTCATAGGTGCTTCAAGGCGTGGCTTAGCATTTAAAGCAACACTGTTCAAATTTGCGCCGGGAAGTATCTGTCACAAAATTCAAGCTGTAAGGCAATGTACCTTTCTTTTGTGATTTGCGTGCATCAAAAGCATTTGTCGACATCGCTCCGCATCTTCCGCTGAATAAGAAATTCGTGCAGCCAGAGAGCAAGGTATGCATCCGGTTCAGCACCTCAGCACAGTCACTGATAGTTATGCAATAATTCCTAGAGGAATTTTGCTGTGTCTACTGAATGAAACTACAAAATGAAGTTACTGAATAACGAGTCAAAGTAATAACGACTATCTCCTACTCACGCAAGAAAAAGCTATATTCCCGTTTGCCTCCATGGGATTCGATAGCTTCCGCGGCTACTGTTACGGGCCACTTGGCTCGACATGACCGAAGTAAAAAGGAATGTTTACTACATTCGAATTAGTTCTAAGTAGACGACGACGATGACCGCGCAGTGCAGCGGCACGGAGCGCTCTCGCTAGGCCAGACAAAGCGACATTAACACGAATTAACGCCGCACATCACCTGGCAGCCCGAGAATCAACGAGAAGGCACGCCATTTCTTGACTTATTTCTGACGCAATATAACACCCCGCGAATGAATACCAGGCGCACGGCGGATAGCGTCCTGAATTCTTTCGAGCTTCTTCAAGTTGCCATGAACTGTCAGCAGTCATTGGGTTTAGTGTTCATCGGAAATGATGAAACTTTAAAACATTACCTGAGTCTTTCTTCGCTGCCTTTTTTTTCGATTGTGATCGGGAGTTTCCGGGAGCACTTGGCGCAGTATTGGCAGCTCTTTATTCGGGGATACAAAGCTGTTAGCAAGGCCGCTCTCTCATTTCAATGGTGTCCATTGCGTGGGGAAAGGGAAGAATATATTTGTTATTAGCGTCATCTACTCTAGCCCACCTTGTTTAATGGTGGTTATCCTTCGAGCACAATTAATCGGGTAAATGTGAAAGCTTTCTTCCAACCACACTAGGCAGGACACGCACTAAAACAGCACGCATCGAGCACTCTACGTGAGCCAGTGCAAATTCTATCTCGGGACTGCATCACCCTGAGCTCTACAGTGAGCAGAAATATTAGAGTGGACACTTAAGCTTCGGCTTAAGGGTGTCGCGCGACATCGTTAATGGTGTAGGCCCATATACGCGGAATTGGCCACTCTCGACTTTACGTTCATAGATCGTTGAGACTCCTCATACCATTCCTGGCGCAATGGTGCAGTGGTTAATCGATTCGCCGCAGCCCTGCGATGATAGGTGCCGCCACAGGCAGGGCTAGTGCAACCTAGATTGCTCTTCCCGGGTGACGTCTGGCGACTAATCGTTAATTTAACTGCCAGCTGCCAGTTTCTTCACAATTGGGCAGGCTGCAACGACGCCATAAGGTCACATGACCTAGACGGCCAACCTATGTTACTTTTCATGTTGTGTTTTGCTGTCAACGCCGATGTCGGCGACGCACGATTTTCTGCAGAACTGTAGCCTTAACACTGCCGCTTTAAAATTGTGAAGCTGTGTGATACACCGATTTCTTGAAATCCCACAGTGCTAGGTCGCTGTCTAACGCGCCCATTCTTATTCATAATCAATAATCCATCGCTGCAGACCAAAGTTTTATGTGTGAATCTTCTCTTCTATGCTTCGCGATTTTAAAGCCTTCTCATTATTGCGTTATCTTCTCTCATTGACAACTGGCCTTTCCATCTACAGCGCAATCTTTGAAATAGGAAGAGCATGGTTTCCACCTTGTTTTGAAAAGAGTGTTAGGAAAAATATTTCCGCTCTAATTATTTAATTAATTAATTAATTAATTATTATGGTTTCTTAACACCTTGGTTTTAAAGACTCTCCCCGCAACGCACATAAAAGTTGAAGAAGCGGGGATTTAAGGGCAGCTTTTAATGGCGACTAACTAGCATCCTATACTTTCCAGTTCTCGAGGCTCATCGTGCTGGCGCTCAATATAGCGCAGATTCGCTTTCTAAGTCAACAAACTCGCTCAATCGCCCACATAGCAGCGCTTGTTCGGGTAGCCAGCTCAAAGCCACTTATCAAACCACACGTACGCAGAGTGCGACCAGCATGTGATCCGAGGAACGGTTAACGATATATGGATGTGCTTTGTTAACCTGATGCACGTGTCAGTATTTCCTAAGCAAGCAAGGTTGCTGTGATGCATGTGAGGGCGCAGAGGGCGATAGAGAAGCAGTAGAGAGACCAAATAACGCTGGAAATCTTTAATGTACACATTAATGTGTTTTGCATCTTGATTTATACTTGTAGTGCACCGGAGAACCCGTTATCATCCGAACAACTTTACTGACATGCCATGACATATTAGAGACGTAGATCTGTCGTCTAGCCATCGCGCTAGATTAGGGCGACTCCTGCACTCTGGTGCGCCTCTTCGAGAACGACTTCGGCCAGCGAAGCATGAGTTTGCTCGATGAGAAAGTTGTTTCCGCTTGCAAAGTGCCTTGCCACTGCGCTTACAGATTAGGCGAAGAAAACCAAATTATCAAGCGAGAACCTGCCCTTCCGCAAGTAAGTTGCGGCTGTACTGATGCTGGCACGTGCAACATGCGGGTATTTCCAAGAAGCAATTCGCGAAGTCGAGTTCGGCTCCGCCAGGCTTCGGAATGAAGAAAATTCAATCCTGAAAGAGCTCAGTTACGGTAACTGGCGCTTGCAGAAGTACTTTGCGCCTCTGTAAGAGCTGTGAAATATTTTCGTGAATCCTACGGCAAATGTTCAGAGTACAGTTACACGCTCTTGAGTTTTAAATACACAGTCCAAATTTTGTTCCCTTCTTTCAAATTTGATCCCGCTAGAAAAACACAGCTGGCTCCAAGCGATGAGTAAAATAGACTTCAGCGCCTTCGGATGCTAGGGAACTCAATCTGCGTACATAGCTGGAAAACTACACCACCACAAATCGCTCAAAACTTATATTAAAACGAAACTTAACAACTAAAATATCCTATCCGTACAACAGCCAACAAGTCATCAAAAGTCAAACCGAAGCCACGTCTTCCCGGCTTGCCTAGCGAGTCCTTGGCGGATCAAGTGCAGATCTACCGGCTTTCCCTGTATTTAACATTCAGGAACTCTATGGTCGCTCCTCCCGCTGTCGCGTCGAAACGCGCGGCTGTGAAGAGACTTCAGTGAAAACGGGCAGCTTGACGTCAGCGTTGGGATCCCCCGCTTCCGTGCTTCCGCCAGCCACGCTCGATTCCGCGCATCTACATGCGTCTACTGTGGAGCCGAGGCCGAGACTGGCAGCAATGGTGTCCGCTTATCTTGTCTTTTGATGAGCGCGTGGGCGGAGGAGTTCATGTCCGGCTAAAATGGCGCGCTGATAACGCCAGTGGTCGTGAACAGCGGCGTGAACAGTGCCGTCGTTCACGGCTACCCGCCAGAGAAGAGGCTAGCAGCGCCGACGGTCACTGCATTGAAGGGGGACGATTTCAAGCTCTAGCTAACAGTGTGCAGTTCGGATCACTTCAGTAAACCAGACCCTCTAGATAGTGCGTCCGCAGTGGTTATTAACGAAGCTAGAAATACGGGTGTCAGACGGACAATTGTAGTGTCGCTTGCAGCGAAGGCAGTTCGCCTCGTGAGCTGTCAGTTCGATCTTATGGTACTATATGGGAAAGGAAAGCGACGTTTAGAATTGTGTTTTCCTACATACATATTGCACATGCACGTAGCCTTCTCGCCTCTGCCCTCTGAAAGGGAAACCGCCGCACTTGTCCGTCCACGACAGGAGTTTCCTCGGGTATCTAACTAGAGGACGAACTGCGGGACGATATATAAGCTGCCGCGCTAACGTCTCCTAAGCCCACGCAGATGGCACGTAGTCGCCGCACTAAACTGAATCAAGAAGGGGCGTGGTCTGGTTTGCCAGAGTCCTTCAATCTGAATTAATAAACGGACCAAGTACCGCCCTGATCAGCGTGGAGCGTTACAGCTTTGACTGCAGGTGGAGAGAGCACACGTGCTCGGGCTGCATGACATCGACGCTGCTACGAACTATTTTCTTGAAGTATAGTGATGTCAACACTTTACAGGTACTTTAACCGCACAGGGAAGCTCTCTGTGCACTCGGGCAGCGTTGAGTGGGCTTAAGTCGATTGCATAGTGTGTTCGCTGAACACACTTAACTACGGACCTCTAGTATTTCGCCTCCATCGAAACTCGACCGCTGCGGTCGGGATCAAACCCACGTATTTCGGGTCAGCAGATCAAAATAGTGTGTTCAGTTTATTGTGTCCGCGCCTTGCGTTGATTTTACCTCCGTAACAAGGTATCCTTCCTCACGAGGATTGCTGATCAACACAAATACCTGTGTCCCAACCAGGAAGCGAAGGTGATGAGTCCAATGAAAACTCGCTGTGATAAAACTACACTATAATTTGCAGTTGAATGAAGTGGGATATCAACATACTGCATATTATACATACAAACAATTATACATATATACAAAATTTCAACGCTGCTAACTGTTTCTTTGTAACCTTTTTGTTTGTTCATTCATGCTACGGTAAATTGCAGTATCGCAACCGTGGCTCCACCTATGAAAGAAGTTCTGGAAAGTGTTCAGATGTGTCCCTCCAGCTCCTAAACAAGCTTTTAAGTGTTTGTGTTTGTCTAAGTTGTATTTATTTTTGAGAAATAAACTTTCACTGTGTAGTTTATATACCCCAATAGTTATGGCCTACGAACACATGCAAAAGTGATCAACCATCCTCTCTTTCCTTCCTTTCTCTTCCTTTGTTCCCCTTCCCATGTGTGTAGGGCAACATGCTGGGTGTTGCCTAGCCAACCTCGTGGCCTTTCCGTTCTTATGTTTCTCTGTCGCTCTCTCTTGAGACAAGCTGTTAACAGCGCGCTAAGCTAGAAGGCAGATTTATTGTGTATTGATACCTCTTTGTTCTTAGCAACCATTCACACTACTTCGAACAAACCTCTTCAAACAACGCCTTTCTTTAGTTAACAAGCATACACATTTATAAGCAGGGCGTAAACGGTTGTAGTCTCCTTGGGAACGTCCGCTTTTGGACGAAATAAAAAAATTTTGTAAATTTGTGTCATTATCTGTGCTTACGCTCTTTTTCCGATGGTCGTCATTGCAGTAAAGGAATTTTTACTTATGTTTCTCCTCACTGGTGTGTGGACAAATAA
Organism: Amblyomma mixtum; assembly: GCF_055824585.1. Classification (NCBI taxonomy): domain Eukaryota; kingdom Metazoa; phylum Arthropoda; class Arachnida; order Ixodida; family Ixodidae; genus Amblyomma; species Amblyomma mixtum. The sequence continues at coordinate 63,888,177 of NC_143017.1, read as the reverse complement.
GCACGAAGAACACTTTTTCTGACTGCGCCAATGGAAGTACTATCGCGATGAATAAAAATGAGAACAAAACGGCGCCTACGCCCTCCGCTGTTCGAATTTCTTTTCGTGTCGCTTAATCTAGGTGCTTAGAAGAAGTTAGAGTCGCCCTAGATTGTATCATGGCTGACTCTAGAGTGCTTTTGCTACCACCGAATTAAAAACGTTATGAAAAGAAATGCGATCAGTGGAGCGCGTAGGATTCGCTCTGTTCGCATTTCTTTTCACCACCCCGGTTCATGAAAGAGAGTCTTGCTTTTAGTACTCAAACGCCACTATAAGTACCCGGTCTCTAGAGAAAACTGCCCCCCCCCCCCCCCCCCCCCCAGAAAAAAAAATGCCATGCGGCCCAAATAGATGAAACCTTTCCAATCCGTGCAAGCCGATTAGGAAGCGCGCTTCCTAAAAGTTCTCGATATCAGTACAAATTTTCATTGCAGGCCGCAATAGCAGCCGGGAGGCTCTACGTTTCGTCCTCATGGCACCTATAACATATAAATATTAATAAAGTTCGCAGCCTGGAACGCCTTGGTTCTTCGAGGTTCTTTTGAGCTCTGCCACAGCATAGTATACTCTACCTTTGTCTCGACCACAACTATAAAAGAAAAAACTAAACATTGCCAAGCTTTGGAGCTGCAAAAAGCTTTGGAGTGTTAGCTCGAAAGCTGGAAAAGGCTTAACGTTGCAAGGGCAGAAAAATCAAGCATAATAACTATAAACATGTACTGAGGTGTATGTATGGCTGTAAGATTGGAGCTGCCCAACCATTTGTACAAGTGTTATCTCTTTAAAAAATGCCACAAATTCGCAGCCCATTGCGTCAATGGCGAGCAGAGAGTCTTTATTCATGATGTAAACAGCGCGAACTACAAGGGACAAGAAAAGAAGGGACACAGTCTTTATACAGCTATTGAATTGCACAAGGTAATAGCCGGGGGTAGAAATGTATTCTGTGTAGCGGGCAGCGCGGAAATTGGAACATGGGGTGGAGCAATTACGCTTTTAGAACAAAAACTTATGATTTCCGAGAAGATTTTTTGGATCTCTAAGGTGCTACCACAATTCATTTTCTGCGTTATTTTTTTTTTCTGATAGAGTACAACTCCTTACTACATTACGCTGTATGATCGCCACCATCATCAGCATGACTACCCCGACCACAGGACAAAGGCCTCTTCCATACCTATCCAAATAACACTGTGTCTGAAGTCCACGATCACATTATTTAATAATTACTTTATTCAATTTATTCAAAGCAGCAATAATATGAGTGAATGCTAGAGTACTTGCTGTTGATTAGTTTACCCGAAGTGAATGTAACAACTGCTCGAAGTCTTTCGCGATGCCAGGCTCGCCCTACGAACATCGCATCTTAGCCCATCCAGGCTGTAAATATTCTGGCCGCGAGGAGCTCAGCGAAGTTGCATGGCGTCTAACAGAGACAAGAAGGGCGAGATGTGAGCTCTGGTTTGTTTTTACGCCTTGTTGTGCTCTATGGACGCAAGTGAAACCTCATACAACAGCCGGCGGCCAGCTGTAGTGACATCACAGCAGAGTAATGCGGCGGACTATGAACGGTGACAAGCGACATCGACCAGACGCAGCGTCGGTGACTCGGTGGTCGGTGTGATGATCGGCAAATATGCCGTTGCTGACGCACCAGCCAGCACCATGCAGTATCAGCGGCCGAGCGAAACCTTCATTTCTATGAGACGATGTCTATAGTACTCTTGTATTCACCTTCTCTGCACTGCGAATAAGCGAATCGCCCGAATATATTTTGTGTGTTCACCCTTCGACTCACCAGCAATACGAATAGGCCCGGCGAGACCGCCTGGTTCGTATGTGCGATGTCAGTGGTTGTGGAGAGCAAGTTCACAAGTTTTAGCGAATACAAATTGTCATCAATCATAGATTGGACAACAGTGGCGTGAAATCGAGGATTGCTTACATCTTAGGACGCAAATACACCGACCAGTAAGCGCCGCTGCTGGGCGGTGTGACCCAGTCTGCCGACGAATGCTGCAGGCGCCCGTAACGGCAGCTAGCAGTCGTCTTCATTGCTTCAGGGCCACAAATTAAGCCATTTTATGTATAGCAAATGGGTGCCGAACATACGTTTAGGTAATCCAATTTAAATTCAAGTACTGGAGACATTGGAAAAAGCAGTTACGACGAGTCAGAAACGCCGGTCCTACGCGGTGTCAACTATCTAGAGTCATTTAAAATGCGCTGACAGCGCACAGAAGTCCGGTATTTCTTAATTTTGAGGTAATCGAAATACGCCCACTGCTCCCGGTATCGAATCAGCCACTTTAGGATCAATAGCCGAACGCCAGTGTGACTCAGCCACCTCAGCAGGTCCAAGGTGTTTTCAGTGATGAAACACGGTCTCTAAAATGCATAATGCAATGTCATTTACTGGTTGATACGTGCGTGCCTCACAATCGAAAGTGAACGGCAATATCTCCGCAATTTATTTCTTACGTACTGTGAGAAAAGAGGACGATAGAAACATGCTACATATGATAAGTGGGTATTGAAACCACTGCACAAGATTCGTGCACAATCTCAACGTGCTAACAGAGAAGCCAAAAAATTAGCTATCGAGCAGTAGCTTAAGGACTGTTCATTTCTCTAATAATGGAAATACTTTGATAACCTTATTCACAGTATTCACTAATTCATTCATCACGATACAGCAAAATGCTTGCAGTGATAGAGAATTTGTGCCTCATAGGAGCTCCTCAAATTTCGTTAACCTGATTTTTGCATGCCCATAAATTTCAGAAAGTACGCTGCCGAATAATGCTAAAGGCATAGGCGGCCTTCTCCTCTGAGTCTATGGTAATCATAAACTTGAAATGAACAAGAACTGCGTGATGCTCAGCAGATGATAAAGTATGAAGACTGAGATTTTGCCAAACTTGGTGCTTTAAATTGAGCAAAATTAAGAATGCTAATGTAAATGACGTGACATTTCTGCAGCAGAAGAGCGTTGGTGTGTTAGAACAACATGTATGGACCCTTCACATAGTTTACTAATCACAGTTTTACTGACTATATAAGTGGCAGCTGGCGCGATCAGTTTCTTCCTTTCTACTTAGATGTAGCTGCCGCTCAACCGGCGTCCCTCCTTCACCAGAACGCTACCAACGTTCACCAGGACACATATCGGCTTTTTCGATAGTGACCGATCTACTGCTAGCATACTCCACCCAGCACTGTAGCAGTTGGCAGCTCGGGCTTCATCCAAATACAAGACAGCTTCTTCGCTAGCGAACCAACTAACTCCCGCGCACTAAAAAAAATCAATACCTCTCTTAAGAACGCGACTCGTTTCACCCTTAAGCGCCTAAACAAGCGCAAAATGGAAACTCCAAATTAATTTTTCTTGCAAAGTGCTTAGCTGCATTCATCATTTTGCTGCCCTTTTCACCATAGTCTCCGTATAATAAAGTATAAAATATTGCCTAGAATGCGCGTGACGCGGAACGCAGAGCACTTAGTTTTCGCTAGTACAAAAGAAGGTCTTTAGCGGTCTGCATTACTCGTTTTTTTTTTTTTTTTGCAAAGTCCAGTCACCCACAAAGCGCCCGACGCACAATAAGGCCCCCATAGAAGATGTTTGCCTCATGGGAGCCTAGGTGTCCTGGAATGCGCTGGTATGAAGTATTTGCATGCATTCCGTCCTAGGAATAAAGGGAATAAGTTTCGTCTCGGCCAGAAAGAGTCAACCATCTTGTCCTGTAAGCAGGAAATATAGAAAACAACGAGCAATAATTCCGCCTAAGAGCTGTTGTTCGACTCCTTTTGCTTTCAAAGCATACAGAACTAGGAGTTAAAAAGAAGAAAAGCCCCAACAGGAAAACTTTTACTTTGTGCCCTACCAGCTGCACGTGTTGATAAGATTTATCGCAATAAAAGTCGTCCGGATATTGTGAGGCTCTTGCAGGCTACAGCGCTCGGTGCAAGAGTGAAGGGTGAGGAAAGAAAATATATTGTTCTTATAAAATAAAAAGCAGCAGAGGCAACATATCAACGCACTATTACAGGCGTGTACAATGTCCCAGCCTTTGGCGACGCTCACTTAATCCCGAGTGCCAAAGACGAGCGTTAGCATGAAAGCAGGTTTGTTGTTCTGCTAACAGTTGTTGCATGGCTTCTGCTGTGGTTATTTCTCTCTCTTTAGTACTTACGTGTGTTCTTGTGTGCGCACCTCTATTGAATAGAATGAAGCATCAAAAGTACTTGTGATGATCCTTTTCGTTTTATTTCGTTGCGCCTCTTCACAGGCCCCTTCTGGACCGCTTTCTGCTACGAATGCCTTGTAAGTGGGTGTGTTCAGAAATAGTGACTATGGCCATTATATGTGGCAACAACTCGCTTGCGTTCTCTATGCATTGTCCCATAAGACCGCCGTTAAGCGTTGTAGAACATGTGCCGGACTAAAGGGGCAGGTGCAGTTAAGGGGTGCAGTTTTTTTATTTCTTATCGTAGAGGGTTGAAATATGGCACGGTTACCAGGAAGTCCCTTGAATGTGTAAATGTTTGAATGTTTAAATACCAACTCTCACTCAAATATCCCGGACAGCCTTAACATAAACAATTTTTAAAGGTTTCACTGAGATGAATAACTTGCAAAAGCTTGGCGCGGCAGCAAAAGAGGATAGGAGCCTCGATTCCCTCTCAAAATTTTGCCCAAAGGGATGTATGATGCAGTAACATTTTCCAGATATTTTTATGTCCCAGATTTTGTTCTGCACAGAAACCTATATCGATGCTTGCAAGTTTATCTCATTTTTTATTCTTATGTCAAAATAGCGATATATTAAAAAATGATAAAGTAATTAAGAAATATAGTAAGAGTACTGCATAACGAATTTATCATGGAATAGAATGCACCAAACCGCACGAATATCGGCGAAGCCATTGTCGTGATACGTGATACGAAGCCATTGTCGTGATACGCTGATAAACAGGGCAGTCAGGTCAAAAACCTCTTTTCATAAATCTGGCACCGAATTTGCACAGGACTGTAATATTTAGCGCATTTGGCTCTGGGGTCTTCGTATATCTCCGTCCTCTGTTTTATTCAGCCCTGCATGCCTTGTTTTTCTTCCGGCGGTCTCTTTCTGCTCTGGGAATGAGTGCAGTATCTCCGCTCCGTCGCCGATACCGCGCTAAGTGAGTCGCGGACGCTGGACGCTTCGTCCTCACCGGTTACCAAGGCAACGAGGCATAGTTACTACTGTCCCTGAACACTGCAACGTCGGCTAGACATACGTTCGTCGTAATCGTGTTAACCCGGCGGCGCAAGCCGCGCTGTCTCAAAGAGAGCATATTATCCGCGTGGGAAAAATACCGCTGCACCTTATCTAGTTAACCCGTCGCCAACGCCTTCTTTGCCGGGTGTCGACACCGGGCCGTAGGTGGGCATCTGACGGCACATTGGCGCAACCGCCGCTGGATGAACCTACGTGGCGATGCCGCTCAGTGATCGGATCGGTCCTCGTCATCAGCCGGCGGAAACTGCTCTGTGCTACAGCCACATTTGCGCCAAAATAACGCAAGTAGTCCTTGTCGCTGTCACAGCCGGTCTCCTTCCTTTCTCATTGCGACGGATCACAGAACACGCTAATCCTCGCTACGTTCGTTTTATTTGTCGGCGATCATTTCATCTTCTTCGGGATGACAGGTTTGCGATTCCGCTTTCCGCAAGCATGCTTCGCATGAAACGTGCGACGATACATCGCTGGCGCCCAAAACCTCGAGCAAGAAAATAGTGCACTCTCGCTGTGTAGCCACCGCAGAAGACGAAGCTCCGAGAAACGGCACTGATCAGTAGACGCACACGAGGCGCGCTGAGCGTTACGTGACACGCCCGGCCAATCGACGCTAAGTAGCTATTTTCCACCCAGGAGCTACTTGGGCTTTCTGTGGATTTGCTTTTCAGCGTAGGCACGTGACTCCGACCGGAGGGGTACTGCGGTCAAACCAGCTTTCCCGTGACACCAGTCTTGAACTGAGAGGCATTGCTAAAGCCACGCGATCGCGCTTGAAAAATGCCCGTTACGCGGAGATGACACTGTTTTTCTACCTGTGGTCACAAGTATTTTTTGGAATCACTTCAGGACTGTTTTCGGGGGAAATTTTTCCGGGATGTGATTAAAAGGACCTTGTAGATACCGAAACGAGTATTTTGCAAAATTGGACTTTTTCCGTGCTTTTTCTGATATTATCCCCCAGCCGCCCTTAATACATCTCTCCGCATATAACGGAAATTTGTAGTTAGTTATGCCCCTTAGAATTAAGGTGTGATTAAAACGACACACAGTTATCTACAGGTTCCTAACTGGCTTCCGGCAGTTGGGAACCTGTAGCTGTTGGTACAAAACTGTTACATCGCCGTTTTTCGCGGTCTTCCCGAGTCCATTTTATAACTGCCAAGTGTATAAAAATAGCGGTAACAGTGTTAAAAACAGAAAAGAATCCGTGCACTCACGCAAAACTAGCTGGTGGAGAGGTTGGCTCTACTAAAGAGATGGGAATTCTTTACCACATCACGGTAACGTCAGTACCACCGATTAAATCGAACACAACGTTCTTATTGGCATGCTTCATGGCGCCCTGAAATGTTACTGTCAGTTGTAATTTCATCTCCCCCCCCCCCCCCCCCCCCCGTCGAGGCCATAGAGAATAGTTCTTGTGAATCAATGACGTAAGCAGAACGAAACTGATAGAGCAGCAATGAACTGCTATATGCGGTCGCAGTGCAGGCTGATGCAGCAAACTGAAAAAAGTGGCGTGCTGCAAAGGCTGTATTGCGAAGAACAGCCTACGACTTTGGAATTTTCGTTCACGCGCTTTCGTTTTTCCTGCTAAGTAGCAGCCCCATATTAGGCAAATTTCTGTAGTTCAGGCTTCAATTTTTTACGAGCGCTATTCGTGACTCCTGGCACCGATATTTGAGGACCAAAATTTAAAGTGTCTTCTATCTGCGGCAGACAATTTTCAAGCAAATTTTACACCAAACACAGCGGGATTCATTTTTTCGCTCTATGAGGATCCCATTCCGTGTCGTGACAAGACACGGCTGGTGAAACAGCCGTTAGCCGACGAGGAAGTCATTCGTTCCTTCCCCGGCACTGAAGTGATGACTCCGAACGAGCCCTAATCGATGGGATGGAGGATCCCTTTCAGGAATTCTTTGGGATGAGCGCACCTTAATGGTGAATGCACTACCAGGCGCAACCGATGGAAGCGAGACCATGATTCCGCCTAGCGAGATTCTACTGGCGGAAAGATCGATAATTGCATGTTCACTGCTCGCTATATCCCCGCCACTATTAAATGTTCGCACGTTGGAAAGCATTTATGCAGAGGCATATATGTGCTTGTTCAGAAAAGGAGTTAGTTTCGAAGATTTGGAGAGAAATTTGCATCTCGTACGTTTTTCAATACGTACTACATCACCGAAAATTATAAGTTAGGAAAACTGCGATATATTTTGACAAGCTAACGGGAACCGTAAAGTGGAGCTGTTGACAAGCAGAGCTACGTGTCATATTCTATAGATGATATTTTCTTTTAACCCGAACTAAGCTAAGGTCACTTATTATGGGAGGCCATGTTTTATGCATGTAAGCGCAGAAATGGCTGAGCTGAAAGATAATCAGGGCAGAGTTCGCTAGGCGGAGACATTCAACTCCCCCCCCCCCCAAAAAAAAAAACAACAAAAAAACGACATGGTCAGACAGAACAGCAAATGATATAGTACTCCGGCAGAAATAGGGGTAGTATGCTAACTAGGTCCAGCAGGATGAGAAGAGGTGAATGGGAATTGCTGGATGTGAAGACAGAGCTGCTGACAATGGACAAGTCATATAAGAGGTTCAGAGGGGGAGACATTGATCTTCACTGTCCCGGACGAGCACGGTTCCTCCTTGGTGCAATTTATGTGTGTTTTCAAACGTCTCATTGTGAGCCTCAGAAAAAACACCCGAATGACTAGCAATGTTTCTGAGATGGTCAGAACACTGTTTCTTGTCACTTTGAAGGAGTATAGAAATAAAATTTTCCAGTTTTGTTCTCTTGAAAACGGTACGCCAAGGCTAAACTAAAAACATCAGGAAATATGCTCTGATGTGCTTCAAATAATTGATTATTTGTGTAGTGTTTTTCTAGGGCCTCGCTTTCGGTATCCGTGGGCTGTGCCCTTAAATATGAGTTATCATAACTACGACCACTTAACAGCGTACACCGACGCAGTCGGTGCGACGTCTTATGCTGTGAATTACAGAATACAAATCACATGCGCCCACAGGTAATGACGAAACTCTCAAAGCGCAATTGTTTTTTCAGTCGCCATGACTTACTGTCCTTTGACATACATCACAGCACATTGGAAACCAAAAGATGTGAGAAGTAAATCGCTGTGAACAGTTATGTAAAGCTTACCTTGACTTCTTTTCTCCCCTACTGTAAATACTAAGGACATTTGCGCTATTATTAGCGGAAAAAAACCTAGAAAATTTACGTCTATTCTCTTAATTCTCTCAAGAATCGCAGCTTGCGAAATCGAGTTTCTACCAAAAATTTCTAAATGAATAAGAATTAAGCCTGTGTTGTGATCAAATGAAATTTCTGAAAGACTTACTTGTTTGTGGTTTCAGAAATCATATCTGTTCTTTACGAAAACTGCAGTATTGCTAAGCCTGCCCTTCCTTTAGCTAGGTATCTTTTTTATTTTTCAGTCAAAGTATTTTATTCAAACCTTATATGAAAGCTAAAACAAATACAAAACAACTCCGACAGCCCTTCCGAAACACTAAAACCATTATTCCTTTTCGTTCGCTTTCAGTGCTTCATCGTGATACGAAAGCTACTGATAGGCTTGAACAGTAATCACTGGAAAAAAAAAACGGAGACAATATATTTCATGCAACCAAAGCACCTCATGTAAACCACATTTCTCAGGATTTTATGACCAAAAACTGCGTGTTTTTTTATTCAGCGCTGCTCTTCCTTTAAGTAGTGATTAAAGCGCCCAAAAAACCTCTAGCTTTTAAAAAAAAAATTCTCAATGGACCCGCATCGCGGTCTCTTTGTGATCTGCGGCACGGTTCCTTTGATCTTCGGCCTCTGGAAGAGTGGTATTTATTACGCCATCAAAGATCTGTTATTTTTTTCTCCCAAGTGTGATATTCGAATAAACTGAAAAAAGCGGACCTACAATGGCATACACGTGTAGAAACCTATATCAACAAGTAAGCGCCTGCCATACGTGATTCGGCGGTGCTTGTGAAAACGAAAAGTAATAAATGATTACTTCACAGCCGCACTTTTGTTTAACGAACGTGCGGCTGTTGTGCTCAAATAATCGATGCAACAGCTAGAGTTGTTTTCATCCCCTCTAAAGGCGAGGGATTATTCTTGCGCACCTTTCGGAAAATTTTGTTTTCAGTGAAAAAGTGCGTTCTTTCCTTGTTTTCCGGCAGCGCTGAAGGGAAGTGTACTCAAAAGTGACGAACACCTCTTAAGAGCTATCTGAAAATTTTCTTCATGCCGAAAACTAAGCGGGGTTGACAACAACACGCAGAGAGCAATGTTCGGCTCATGAGGATTTATAAGCTTCCTGTCTCCAAAATCAAGAAGTGCGCTCAACTTGTGTAGTCTCCGGAACTTCAATCACTTCTTTCAAGGCTTCGAACAATTACATGTGGGAAGTTTTTGTGTATAGGTTTTGCTGCTTATACTACTATTCCTACTGTTCATTTGCGATACCCTCGTTTTTAGAGCTTAAAAATGTTTGAGGGATGGAAAGTAATGACATGTATATTATGATAAAAGAAAGAAAACATTTTCCTAATTTTGCTCGCTGAAAAATGACATGTTCTCTTCTGAAGGCGAGTCATGCCCTCAATCATTAGTCGGCTGTCTTCGTACATTAAGAAATAAAGAACTAGCTGCTTTTGACACACTGCCACAACATTGCTAAAATCCTTCTTCAGTGTCTGACTAGTGCTTTTGTTGAATGTCCCTAGCTATGACATTTTAATGACCGACGATTCTCAAATGGTACCGATTTCGCAGAGATCAATTACAGCCCAAACGTATACATGAAATAATTCTTCAAATGAATAGCACTTCCTTCCTAATTAAAAGCAGTTATGCAGGCGGAGGTACACGATTTCACACTAAAGTACGAACATTTTCGCCTTGGCTATAACATGTGCCCAGTAATCTCTTATTTAAAAAAACCAGCCAGGAGCTTATTTGAGCGGCTTCTCTCTATACCAACAGCTTCTCGGCACCATTTGAGACCTGCTCACATAGAATAAGAAAGCAAGTTTTTAGAGACCACTTCTTTGGCGACACTGTAGTTGTCAGTAAAAAAAAATTCTCTTGCGAGTGTGTCCTGTGTTTGAAGAGTGTCTCTTTTTCTAAGCTTGAAGAAAAATCGCTCCTTTTAGGCGCTTGTGACTGGCCGAAAAGCCCGGTGTTCCGGTATATAGAAAATGGCATTCACATTTAAAAATAAGCACTCCAAAATATTGGTTACATTAGCCGACTTAGGTTGAATAAAAGTGGTAATAATTGAATCAAAACACTTCTCTTTTTCCTCATTTCAAGAGGCAGGATTTGTGCATAGTTACAACTCTTGTTGCCAAGGTGGCATTTTTTTTTTACGTTGGAAAACTGTGAGTCAGCGCCACTGATACCTCGATACCCTGTGTGCCTTGTTTGTTTTTCTAAACACTGTATATGTGTTCGCCCGATTGTACATGGTGTGTCAAAGTTTGTTTTCTCATGATGGCCCAGAGCCATTAAGTCTGGATAGCTTAAACCTGTGGGCATAGATTTAAACTTTACTTATGCAGAAGAAGTCTTAAGTCCACTCCTTAGTCTCCCCATCCTTACACGTATATTTACGGCATACAAGCGACATTATTTTTTTGGTGTTGTTTTACTACCATTTCATTATACATTTAGAGAAAACTAAATCATCAGGGCTCTTCTGTGTTCAGCTATGCCACTGGTATAACAACGAAAGGAATGCAACGATTGTTTACCTTGTGGGCATCCAGAGCTCGCAAAGTTTACAGAAGCAGTTTAGGCCTTGTAATGCCCACTCTGCATCACCAGATATTCGCTAGAATAACAGATTCACGCATAATAGGCCTAATTCCTTCCGTACAATGAAAGGACGCAAAAACAAAAATGGCTAAATCTACCGACAGCGCATATTGATGGGTAGTTTCATTGTGTTATTTGTGATGCATTTGTCCTACCAAAGTTTCAAAATGTTCCAAGTTGCTAGGCCCAGAAGACAAGTGGCAAGAACTAACACACACCCGACGATGTTTTGGAGATTTGTGCTATGGTGGTGACAACTTTGTAATGAACCAAAGGCAAGTTTTCAGGCCTAAAATGGCCCTTTACATAGGTAAACAAGGGAAGGGGAATGAGGGGCTCGTTATAAATACGACAGAAGCCAACAGCCACAAAAACCAAGAGGCACAGGGGATTTTTTTTTTAAATTATTTATTTAATTTGTGGTGTTGATCAATTTAGAATATTACTGAACATGTTATCGCTCAATGCTAATTGATTAGAAAAGCAGAAGAAAAAACAACCACATGCCGCCGGTGGGATCCGAACCCACGACCTCCGAATTACGCGTCCGGTGCTCTACCTCTGAGTTACGGCGACGGCTGTCAAATCTTCTGCTTTCGGGGGTATTTATGTTTACAAGTAACCTAACCTTGAGAGTGTTCATCAGCGCCACCCACGTTCATAGGCGGCGGACGTGGAACGTCCTGAGTTACCGCAGGTGTGACGTAGAACGTCATCGAACGAAGAGGATGGAAGCTGCGTGAGAACCCTCTTATGCTTCCTATGGCGTCAAGGCTGCCAGAACCGAGACCCTCGCTAAGCAATTAAGCAAACAAGGGAAGGGGAATGAGGGGCTCATTATAAATACGACAGAAGCCAACAGCCACAGAAACCAAGGGGCACAGGGGATTTTTTTTTAATTTATTTATTTAATTTGTGGTGTTGATCAATTTAGAATATTACTGAACATGTTATCGCTTAATGCTAATTGATTAGAAAAGCAGAAGAAAAAACAACCACATGCCGCCGGTGGGATAGGTGGAGTTCTTAGTTCGGGACCCCGCTCGACGAGGCCGCTAATCGCGCCCTTTGAGACTCTGGCCTCGAGCAGTTGAGCAGGGGGAAGATTGAGGGGGAGGGAAGAATTCTTCTGACCGGCCCAAACCATGTGGAACGTATCAGATACTTCCCCACAGTGAGGGCAGCGCCCATCAATTGGTTCGAACTTACGTTGCATGCCTTACGCGTTGGCGGCTATGAAAGAAGTTTCACAGCCCAAATTGGAGAAGCTGACGACGGTCAGTACGTGTCGACAGCTATGCGAAAAAAACTTCTGGAAAATGAATGCTCTCTTCATCGGTTTCGCCTGCAGTTTAAACTGGCAGAACGGCACCCAGCGGTGACACAATGACTACAAGCTTCAGCTAACCTGGTGAGCGGCTTGTCTCTGGAGAAATGCTTGGGAAATGGGTGCTTTACTTCAAGCTTGTGTAAAGACAGCCACCTGGTCCAAAACTTCCCTTGCGCCATATTTATTTATCATCATCAGCACTACGTAAGCCTAAAGAAAATAAACAAGTAAAACTGAAGCCGCAAGTGCCACATATAGACGTACCTTGATCGTAACCACCTTTTTCCTACACAGAACATAACTGCTGAAGCAAAAATAGCATAATTTCTGCAAATCTGTCCGCGACAGATTCTTTCCGCCTGCGCCTGTTTTTTTTTTTCTCTTTTTATCGTAATACTAACTTCGTTCACCAAAAATAACTTATTTTTAACATTTTTATAGTAACCGCCGCACAGTGACTCAGTTGGTTATGGTGCTCTGCAGCTGACCTAAAAGATACCTGTTCGTGCATGCCCGCCGCGGTCACATTTCGATGGAGGCGAAGCGCTAGAGGCCCGTGTATTGTGCAATTAAGTGCACGTTACAGGACCCCGAGTGGTGGAAATTATCCGAAGCCCTCTACTGCGGCGTACCTCATTGCCTCAGTCGCTTTGTGACGTTTGCCCTGTAAACCGGACTCAACCTTTTTTATAAAATAAATACTAAAATACTGCTCTACTCTCTAAGTTGCCATGCCGCCATCATCTGGGCGCCCTCGTACCATTCATCAGACGTTAGCCTACAGCCATTCAAATCGACATTTTGTTCTGGAAATTTTCTAACAGGAACATTGAACTAACAAAATCCCCTCTATTCGGCCCTCGCCGCTTCAGGAACTAGTGGAAACTGAATGATTCAAAGTTAACTGCGGGCAATAACATTTGTTTTTCTCCTTATCTTAAAGTCCTCGACCCCTTGGGAATGCTGAAAATGTATGAAAAAGACAGTGCAGGCTGCACGGATGTATACATCGTCTTTAGAGATTGCCTGCACAAGCAACTCACTCAGATCGTGTAGTCTCAGGAAAAAATGAAATCAAAAAGATATTTGAAACGCGAACCGCAAAAAGATCCTAACTGAAAGAAGCTTTTAAATATTTCGTCAACGGCAACAAGACCATCCTTTAGAAGTTTTAACCAACCTGGCTTGTGCTCTCGGTCAGCTAAAATGTTTGTTTTTTTTTCTTGGCATTTTGGTTCTCTTGTTCCCGTTTCATTTCTTGCTGATAGAACTTGTCTGACGTTGCTTGCCATAAAAAGCACAATCTGGTAGACGACCCTGTCAATTACACTACAAATATATTGGCGCAAACAAACAATCACGTTTCGACGAGGCATACGAAAACGGTACTGCACTTGGGTGTTATGTCAAATGCACCGTGCTTCATTTTATCGGTTCATAACTTGATGGAAGAAAGCCTTCTGGTTCAGCCCTAAATCAACAGTTTGGGGTTATAATATATTAATTTCTTTTTGAATATGTGTTGCCCATCGACGCACATATAAATTATATGATCGCAAAATTACAAACAAGCACGTTTAATGCAGGTTTTTTACTTCCTCTGTGCTTCAGAATGTGCTCTCAGGCCACCTTCATGCGCGTAATGTCTGATGATCGTAACTTGTAAGCGTACCAAGTATTATCTAGGCTTTCTCACTGCCCACGTGAACAAGGACTTCCTGAAGAAACACAAGAATCAGCACGCCGCAAAAAATAAAAAAAAACTGTTTATTATGCGATGACCTATACTTCCTTCCGCTCAGAATCATTGCAGGTTGGTGTTTGTTTCAGGGAAAACGCCAGATATACGATAGAGAGGGAAGTAACATCAGACGACTTATAATCCTTTTGCTATGCTTTCCGCACTCAGTGGCGTTTACTCGCGGAATACTTGCTTGGAGCGAAGATTAGGCTGAGCCAAGTCGATCCATCTTCCTTGCAGGAGGGAGGGAACAGCTCAGAAGTACCCAGAGAGAAGGACTGCGATCACAGCGCTAATAATGCAGGATCTACCCAGTAACGATAGGAACCGGGAGTACCGGAAGACGGAAGCTACATGCCCTAATTGGCACAACATCGCTTCCACTTGCACTTTGAAAAGGGGCGACAACGTCACTAGTGGTGCCTCCCATGCCCAGGAAACAAACAGTGAAATGAATGCCATAGATGCGTGCCCACATTGAAAGCGTAAAAATACGATTTTATGGGAGATAAACAAAAAACATGTCAATAGTAATTTTATTCCTTTTCAATTTACCGTCGTCGAAAAGGAGGTGTTGAGAGGTTTTTTTTTTTTGTTGCGTCATAGTGTAACTAGGTTACCGTCACTTTCGTTCTCGTGATATAGGCGATGAAATAAACCATGCACCTGTTTCCATGCTGTATTATTCCTATTCATGTCGATGCTTTGGAGGTAGTCGTGTATTCGCAGCCTCTGGGTGCAGCGAAACGAAAGAAGAGAAAATCACATATTTCTCGCCGAGACAGGTATTGCGCTAAAATGTAATGCTCTTAAGACATCAAACGAGCGACAAAGCCAAAGCACTTTGCTCTTTCGACGCAATCATATCTGTGCAGCACGGAATTAACGTTTACTGCTAAGCACAGTGTCAATCGTTACAGCCAACAGGCTGACGCTCATACCTCTGCACAGCTATGTAATCAGATGATCAATCCCGTGTCTTAGTGCGCATAGATAGCGGGATGCCAAAACTCGCACTAATGTTGGGCAATGGCAAAGCTCCATGCACAAGAACTGGTCGCATGTCACAACTCGTACTGTAACAATTTTGATCATTTTCTGATTAACCTCCTTGAAGCAGTGGGTCTCAATGAATTAGTAGTGCGAAGTGCGAAGATAAGCCCGGAGAAGCATTCGGAGGGTATAGGCCGGCAAAATGCTCCTTTCTAGCGGTCATATTCAAAAAGCGTTATGCCAGTGCAGGATATAATGCTTACATGAGAGAGTTCTTTCTTAATTGCGCCTTCTTTCTTCTTTCTAATGTGCGCACTACTTCTTTCTTCCTACATTCTTAGCGGATGGTAAGGTACACTAACTAGGTGATTTCGTTGTTTCTGAACAAGCTGCATGTGAAACATGCGGTCTATGAGAATGCAATGTAGCATTCAGGATCATTTTGAATGTTTTAGGAAGAGCTCCTCTGAGGATGACACAGAAAATCTGATCCTTTTGAAGAGCGATATCCACATGGCTGGGTGGCATTAAGAAAAAACGAAGGCATGTTATTATAAAAAGTACACCCGTACTAAGCTTCACACTATAATGAGAAAAAAGTTGCTAAGTAGTTAAAAGCCTTTTTTCGTGTACATAGAATGTAAGCAAAGTAGTGAACATCACGGCAATAAAATCTAAGCAACACTCCATATATGCGTGGTCCTCACGACACACTACCTCTACAAGTGCGAATCATAGAGGCGGCGATGCGGCCCATGGCTGCGGCCCAACACTTGAGTACAGCGCAACAGAGAAATAGTTATTTAATCTTTGAGAAGCTGTCGGAACCGACATTTACACCATCAGTATTGTTTTCGCACTGTTGTCAGTTTAGAAGACAATGAAATCTAATACTATATTACGCTATAATTTGGATGAGCATTTCGTCCTCTCAAGTTATTTTTTTTTTCTGTTATGCTTGCGTAGAGGTTTCCAGCGAGACAATAACATACAGTGCTGTGATTTACATAGCCTCACAAAGTGAAACTAAAACGTTGAAAATTGGTGACGTCATCCAAAAACGCCATAAGATGTGACTGTCAAGAGAACAGGAGGCGCCAGAAAGCTACAGCGCCTCTTCGCCTAAACTAAGAAAAAAGGCCACAAGTTTAGCTTATGGCAAGTGTTGAATGCCGAAAATAATATAAATATGAGTCTCCTCAAGATTCCTTCTACAAAACTCTTATATGCTTAGTGCTGCAAAAAATATGCTCGCCACACACACAGTACCCACTTTTGAACGAATGCAGTTAGGCGGTGAACGAGTAAATATATTTGGAAAGAACTCAGAGAAGCGATAAATAAGAAAAAAGTAAAGATCGACATCTTTCCTGAGCCTAGTCCCAAAAACTTGGTATGCAAGAAAAACGTATGCTTTATTTTTACCTTTTCCGTCCCATATTGGCCTCACGGAGGTTTCTACGCGGCGTATAAATCTGTAATACTTTCGGCAGTCACGAAGGAATAACACTCATGTTCACTAGTTAGTTCTTTTCGGGATTTCGGACCATGTGGTATTATCTCCCATACTTGGGCTGCTATCTGCAACACTCAGCCTTCCATTTAAATCGGAGTAGAATTCAAAAGTTCAAATCAGATAGGCAAGCTGAAAGGAGCCGTACGTCTAAACATGTGTGAGTATACCTTGATCAGGTGCAGGGGTCACTAAACATCTGCCTTAATAAGCGTTCTAAACGTTGCTCTCCGCGCGAATGACTTGGTAAACGAATTTAGTGTGAAACGTTCTATCTGTTATTTACCTATCAGAACAAATAAAACACGTGCAAGAGAAAGAACAAACACCATTACTGAGCAGGAATGCTTTCATGTGCTGTGTACTAATCATACCAGCAACGTGTCTCGTTTCGGCTGATATCATAAGTGAGCAATGATAGCAACTGTGAGTTCGAAGGATAACCAAAAATTGCATTCGTCCGCGGGAACAACTTTTTTCCTATCGCCTCATGCATACTACCTGTTAATTATTCCGCGCTATAAAATACGTCACCGTTCAGTTTTAGTAAATCACTGAAGGTTACATATCAAGAAATGAAAAGACTCAGTAAATGTTTACTGTTTAAATACAGTTTTTTACCCTCAATTCAATGTTACTTCCTCATTTGGTCACTTTTTATGACCTTCTTGGTTTTTGTGTGTTAATAAATATAGTTTAATCTCTTCGTTCACTACAAAATTCCAGCGGGTCGGTGAGGCCAGTGTAGGCAATAGACAACTGCACCATTTGCCTTGCACGCCAAAGTATAATATACCTTTCAACAGCATCCTTCTTGGTGTGTTGTCCATAGTCTTGCATACTTTCAAGGTTTCACCATCTCAGAAAATTATGCGCCTTGCAAAAGCTGATCAAGCTTTTTTGTCGCAAAATGCATGCGTGCAGTTTGTGTTATGGTTCTGTGATAGGCTTGACTGCACATACATCATTCTGGTAAAGCAGGGCGTACCAGAGTTCATGAGTGTACAGTAGGCTCCGTAATTACAACCTTTCCTCCTCCTCGCTTAAGTAGTACCTATCATGAGTTCGGAGAGAACGCACAAGACAGGAAGCATGAAGTTTCGAAGCAGGGGGGGTCGACAGCATGTAAGATTCTACACACGTCGTTTCGTTGGAAGCCCCTACGGAAATCATTTTCAACCATACATATTACCAAGCTCCCCTTCTCCAATCTCGTTGTTGTTCAAGCGTCCCTAATACATTTATGTTGGTTCTTGTTTCGGTAAGTTTAACTGCTTCCATCTTTAGTGTACAGTGCGCCTCCGGGATCGTAACTGTTGTGTAGCTCAAAATATACTGTCCCCGCGCATACGCATTTGTGCGAGCTTGGATTGAACGAAAGATTGTAGCTTGAGGCGCTTTAGATGAACAATAAAAAACGCCTCTCGTGCACAAAGATAATATGAAATGGCAGTCAATGTACTGCTGCCTAGAAAGCTGAAAGCCGTTCATTGGCGCATCGTTGAGCGAAGATTACGAGCACCACGCAGCCCAGCCCGAGAGACATGAAAAGAGGAGAGCTTAATGTACAAAGAAAATTTACTCTCGGTGGATGTATGTTGGGCCTTTTTAAAGATTCTCATATGGCTGGTTTGTTCAGAGACGTTTCCCTTCCGCTACTTTCGCAGGCTGAAGAAGCCCCACCAAGTGGCTGTATCTAGAAAAGTAACCTGATATCAACGATGCGTGCTGGCTTACGGTGTTGACGTAACGTTTTTCTTTGAAGTGATTCATAGTAATTCAGGTTTACTTCATCAACAGTTGTTTTAAGTGTTCAAGATTAAGACTGGCCTTGTAGCCGCCTACTTGTAGTGGCCTAAGCACAGAAATACCTCAAGCAGTAAAAGCTACCCTTCTCCTCTCCTTTTATGTGGGTGTAGGAAAGAAAAAGCAATGCTTCCAATTATGTGTTTCGCTGCCCTTTTCAAATATTTAATAATATCTGGAGCCTCGTGTTCTGGAAGGAAGTTCATGGTTGAAACAGGGCGAAGTTTTGTTGCTCCCCAAAGAAATTCCGCGTCTTTAGTAACCTGATGACTACCCAACGTAGCATAATTTTAGCAAAAATATGCTCAAGTTACAATTTACAACTGGTTACACCTGAGAGTTGACGTAGGCTGTGATTAAAATTCTTCTACAAATCAATTCGCACCCGCTGCCTCAGCTGCAAGAAATGTACGCCTGCCATTGAAGATTACAATTAAGCATCAATAATCGATCGTATTGATATTATTCAATAGTAAGAAATAAATTATACTCCTTCTTCTGCTCCGCGGAGGGAGCGTCAGTATTTTATCTTTCGCACAGGATCAAACAAACTTGGTCATATTTATTACCCATGGCCACTTTCGGGGCGAGCGTTTTTTTTTTCTTGATCAAAGTGACAACGGGGCTGCGATGGACTCCTAGCACAGTTCCAGCTCACGTAGTCTTACACTGCGACTTGATACCTTGAGGCTTCCTTGAGGCTTCAGCGGCTTAAACTTTTTGTTAGCCTCCGATGGAGCCCACGACCACTTAAAACAACCAGATGAGGGCACTGAAAATAATGACTGCCTTTAAAGAAATGAAGCCCTCAGCATGTTGTATCTTGTTGGGTGCAATAAGAACGGCTAAACAGAAATAAAATAGCTCAAAGTTTCTCCAGGTATTCCTGTTCAATAGTTCTTTGCCTTTCTTGTGAGATTTAGGGAAACCTATTTACCATCTCATGTTTGACTGTACCGCCTATTTCGCCCCACATGATGCAGTTTTCAGTACCGGAGCTACCAATACGGGATAAAGAAACCTATGGGGCTGAGTATATTTTCATTTACATGGTTCCTCTATGCTTATGCCACATCTGCATCAGTATTTACAATGGCCCACCTTTGTGAAATACAAGACCAAGCCTCAGTTGCTTTTGCGGCATTAAAATCAATACAAATGACTAACTAAAGAGACCAAGCGAAATGTCAGATAATTATTTTTAAACATTTTCTTATTCTCAAATTAGTGCTGTCTACCAGTCGTCGATTACTTTCGTTCCTGAAAGGAGAGTGAAATGTCTTAATAATGATGGTGAGGATGAAAGGCCTAAGGTGCCGTGAGAGACATACTTCCCAAACATTTCAGCCTATGAAACCCAAGCATCAGGCAAGGGGAAATTCTTACCCGTTTATCACGCGGTGGGTACCCCGTGGCATTGGCGACTGATCCCCGCAACTCTCGCATCCAAGGTGGATGCTGAAAGCACTAGTACACGTTATGACTTGGCAATGAATCTCCAGAGGGAATTAAAAATTCCTGATGTTTGAGGAAACAAAAAGTTTTCATCTGTTTGGTGAAAATTACAAATAATACCCATTGATTACTAAAACTGACGAAAAATAGACTGCCAGTGAGGAATCCGTCGTACATTAAGGGGCTGCATTTCCGCCAGCTCTAAATACTTCTCCTTAAGATGACTGTAAGGAGGTTGGTAAAAAAAAATCAACAAAAACTGCATTGAAATATTGTGTTTTCAAAATTTTCAAGCTCCTGAAATGGCTGGTCGGAACAGTGTGCTTTGTTCTAAACTTACAATTCTTTCGAAGGGTTTAAAAATGTGAGAATTTAACTTGCGGCTAATATAGAACTGTCACATAGGTATGTATTTGAAAAGCATTGTTTTACAAACGATAAAAGCGTAATAAAACTAGGTGCTTCTGCCCCAATTCGAGAATTCTTTCCTTGGTAATTTTCGCAAGAGGTGCTTGAGCACTTATTCGTGGAGAAAAAAACAAGGTTTTGTGCGTTTCACTGAATATAAAAAGATTTACGTTCCCGTTCAGGGTATAAAATGATTGGAAAATTAAAAAACAATCGTGGTTTTTATGCCATTCTCGAAACCTTTCCCCGCTTCCGGAAGTGCGACTGCAGACGAATATTTTTCCCTACTCTAGTTTTATTTTAGGTTTTTCCTGTCATTTTAGTACAAAGCGGTCGTGTCTTCCAGTAAAGAGAACAACAATTCCCCTTTGTCAGACAGGAAAATTGTTAACCTGGTAATCTTTTATAGCACGAGAGGAAAGAGTATACTAGAGGAACCAACAATTTTTACGTACTTTGGCAACATAATAAGCTTGTTCTCGGCGTGGAATTTAGTTTACAGGCGGTGATGTTTAATTTTTTTTTTTAAAGTTGATCTTTACAACTTTTTCGAGAAAACCCGGCTGCTCAGAATGCTGGAGAGAGCAGGTGCCACATTTTATATGCTTAAAAATTGCCTGACAGTTCCAAACCATTAGCCACATTGTTTTTTTTTGTTATACATTAAGCGTCAGCTGGCGCTTATGTCCGACGTGCTAAGATATTAGCAAACGTGAGACGCCCGCAAATAGGCGAACGATGAATGACTATGTGCCAAACCTTCCCTATACTGTGAAAAATATAATTTCTAAGCAGAGAATTTTAAACAGAAGTACATAAAAATCTTACTCATAGCAAGACAAGTTCAAGACACGTACTTCTCTGTGCACTCGCCTCACTGACAATGTTTGTTGATAAATTTGTGCTTTACAGTGCGGCAATAAACTTTTTCATCTGGGACCACAAGATATGTCTGAAAAGCAAACAGATGCGACTGACATCCATTTTACTGGGTAACAGCGACCATGCGTCAGCAAATATTCCCCGCTATTAGACCTCGCAATTGTCAAAAACATATTGGTCTTAATGCAAGTCTCCTGTATAAGAGCTCAATCAAGTAGTGGCCATGAGTATTACTTTTTACTTAGTGCAGGTCTTACAGGTCTCGACCGCCACCACATATTTTCAGCTGCGTCGATGAAGCTGTCAGCAGAGAGGCAGTGTCCAGCCCGCTCCTAGTGACAATTACAGGTCTGCCTTCCAATCTCTGGAACTAGACGACTTGAAGACTGTTCCAGAGTAGTAGGACCATCTAAGATTATTCATGAAGAATATAACACAGGCATCCGGTATCCATCACTTAGCCCCACATACCTGGATGGACTATACTAGTGGATGGATGGAAGCAACTTTTATCAGACAAAAAAATCTTCCAGGGTGGTCCTCTAAATCCACGGGCTTGTACTTCTCGTAAAGCCCGATCCACCAGCCATTTATGGCCGGCGGGCTGAGCCGTCCGTAAAGCAGCCTCCCAGGAAGAATGAGTGGGATTGGGGGTGGGGAACACTGCCGTGGGGGAAGAGAGTTTTGCATTTCACCTTTCGAAATCAGCCCTAGTGTGCTAGAGCTATGTCTTTACAAGTGTTTGGCAAAATATATCTGATGCATTTTGTTGGCACTTCACCACTTTCTAGAGAAATTACAGAGTGCTCTAGGTGTCCAACACTTCTTGACTGCTCCTCCTCGACCATTTGATACCTGTACTTATCACTGTTCCTCTTTCCGCCATTCACCTTCTGCAACTGTGTAAATACACACTTGACTGTCTGGCGGACTTCTCACAAATTAAAAATCAATAATTCTTCAACGCAATGCTTTATTCTATATTTCTCACCGAGTCATCGACCTAATAAAAGTGTAAAACAAAAGTAGATACAACGCAATGTTTTATTCTATATTTCTCAGCGAGTCATCGACCTAATAAAAGTGTAAAATAAAAGTAGATACATAAATCAATAAATCAGTTTTTTACGGCATTAAAGTTCATTATTTTTCCTGTGGTGAAAGTGGTGATGCCTAAAAAGACACACAGGATAAATAAGAAACAAATCAACCTTTGCAGTAGTCAAACCGTTTTCACTTTTCAGGAAGAAGTGAACATTTTTTCCAAACAAGAATTCAATTCAAATACCCGGCGTTCAGGAACTGGCTGCGCGGTAGAGTTTTGCGTGAAAATTGTGAAATCCGGCCCTGAAAGTATTGCTCTGACTAGTCAAGCTTACGGGGAAGATTCTATGTCAAAAATACATGTGTTAGACTTACAAAATTAGCTTAAAGAATAAACGGAGGCTATCAAAAACAACGTTGCGTCGAAAAGCCATCAACAACTCCGGAATGACGAAAATAAGGCAGAAGTGAAGGAACTTTTGGCTCCGATCGACGTGTGAGAATTATTGCAGAAAATATCGGTTTACGGTCAATTTTTTTCAGAATTTTTCCAGTGGTTGAGATTCAGTGTTTGCAATAATCGAAGCGAGATCGCCGATACCTACATTCTCCACCACAACAAGGCACTCTGTCATACGCCGTTACACGAAAGAGTTACAGGCAAATCACATGAATACGCTGCCTCACTCTCCCTAAAGTTTGATCTTGTCTCCTAGGGATTTTCTCTTCTCTCTAACGAAAAAATCTGGAAGTGCACCATTTTGGAATAGAGGAAAAAATCCAAACGGCTTTGACGCAGTGCCTGGAGAAGATGCGATCCCAGATTTTAGGGAAGCTTACTGTGTGAGGAAGAAGCGCTAGAAATGGTGTTTCTTAAAGACAAAGGATACTATTATGAGGACTGCTAGGTCATTTTGTGTGTATTTGCAATACGTTTTTCTCGCTGTAATCCAAATACTTTATAGACACACCCAGTATAGCAGTTGTGCGAAAGCACTTCATATGTTCTTCGCGAGAACTCACTGCGGACATTCCTTTTTTTTTTGTAATATGGCTCCCGTAGTCTCAGTTTTCACCTAATTGGTTTCGTCTAATTACTTTCCACGCGAACTTGCGTTCACTTGGAATGCTAACCAAAACCGTTTCGTGCGGCAAATGGTTTGCGTTTTTGGCAGTGCTCGATTGTGAAAACACAGTTAGCAGAAGCAGCTAATTTTATGCTGACGTAAAGTTCCTAAAAGGCCAGTGATAAAAATTGTGGGAAATAACGTACCTAAATATGCTTTTTGCAAGTGCTAATTTTCTTAACAGATGCAAGTAGTTACCGGCTTTTGCATTTTTAACACTTTTCTGATGCCAGATAACTTATCACATGACAGAAAAATCTTTGCACGTAATCTGCGGCTAAGCAGTCATGCTTTTTCTAGCCATCTTTTATTGTAGAGTTTCTGCTCATGCCCCGCTAACATTTAGCGAATTGTTAATAGGAACTCTCAAAATACCGCTCTAAATCTGGCGCTAGTCAAGTAGGCAATGACTGACGAAGGGAAGAAATTTCGGGGTAGAATTCCGTCAACTTCGGCGACATTTACGTGCAAGGCAACTATTAAAGCAATTGACGAATGACCGCTGCGTACACTGCAAGGAATTTATAGCCGTTGAAATCAGTCTCGAGTTCACCTGCTCGATATAAGCCATCATGTTGGCATAAATGACTAATTTTTCAGTAGTGTGCAATGAAACCTTAAAGCACCATTTATAAAGCTAGAATCTTTCAATGATTTATTACTTTGAAGCTCGCGTAAAATATGAAAAATTTGGAAAAGTTTCGAACATCACATCTTTACTCAAACATTGCGCTTTTAACGACGCTGGCCGGTGTTTCCTGTATTTCTACGTATTTACGAGACAGGGGTGATTTCCTACAAGCCACGGTCAGGCGAAGGAAACCCGGTACTTCTATCAAATAAGCACAGCTTCGTGGAATCATTGAGGGACTTTTTAAAACATGGAACGATAATGTAATCAATAGGAAGATAGTGGTTCGCGCTCAACTTAAGAGCTTAATATCGTTGACAGACGCAAGGTTACTGAGCTTGTTTTTCTTCTTTTATACTGCTTTAATTACGCCGCTGAGCGAGTGAAGGGGAAATGAAACAGAACCACACTCAATCCCGCAAGAGGCTGCAAACTTATTACTTTTCAGTAGCTGCTTATTAAAACATCCTCCAGGATAATGTTCGCCCTTGCTGAAGAGTAATGTCCAAAGCGCATAGGATATCAAAAGCTTTCAGAACCGGGCTGTGAGCTCAACTTGTCCGAACTTCTTGCCAAACTCTCCTTATAAAGAAAGATTATCTCAAAGCTGTAAGCGAAAACCTCATTAAGAAACAGCACAGTGCTTATGAGCAACATGAACCCTACTTATAGCACACTTAATCTGATACCTCCGGGAATTTTTTAGAGACCTTTCAACGCGTACAACGCAGTCCTTACTCCGCTTTCCGGTATCTGGAAAGTTGAAAACTTCGGAAAGAGATAAAGAATCAAACATTGTGAGCTATTCCTGCTCCTTCTTTAGTTTAAACGTTAAATGTGCAAAGAAAAGGAGAAAACAACACCAATCAACGGCGTGGGCACTGAAAGGAAGAATCTGGTTCAACGTTCTTTTCCAAGTGAACCGAACTTGCTCTTAGCGAAGAACGTCGACGATTAATTCACTGCATAACTTACGTCATTAACTTCAGAATTCGGGATGCAATCAACGGCCATTACTTTACCGCTAGATAATGTGAAGCACATGCGCGTCACCCATTATTTTCGTAAGTAAAATATTTTCTAGTAGTGTTATATAAGCCGCAATAAAAGACAGTATGGCGTACCTATTCATCTCCTACCTCTTCCCGAAAGAATTTTGCAGCCGTTTTTCAGGTACCAGACAGAAGGCCGCAGATGCTTTTGCTATCTGTAAACTGCAACAAAAATGTACAGTTTGCTCGTCCTTAACCTTGGAACAGCATAAACAAACCAGCGAGTTTTTGTTTTCTTATTTTGGCGCTGGGGGGGTGGGGGGGGGGATGATTTGAGCACTCTGCTCTCTGACTCTTCTAAATTCTATCATTTTTATGAGAGCAATCGCCTCTTCCAGTAAGAGTTGGTGTTTTTTTTATGAAATTCGTGATATGACGATCTTGTTTCACGAGACATTACATCTCTAAAAAATTAATCTTTAAAAGGTAAGTAGCACGCAATCTGAAGTCTTTTTTTTTACAGTCATTCAATACAAACTGCTTTTTTTCACTTACCTATACACAACTTTAGAATATTTAGCTGCCTCTCCTTTCCGTTATCAATAAATATCACAGCTCTCAAACCCTAATGTCGTGATTTTTGTTAGTAATCAAACATGAAGGTTTCTAGTTCTCCTGCTCACGATCTAATATTTTTTTCCGAGAAAAACCGCGGAATGCCAATGCCAACTATAATACGGCAAAGTAAAGTGTGAGTCGGTACACCGATTGCTGAGTGAGTTGCCTAAAGCTAATTCTGCAAGAATTTTGCTTTAATGGCGCAGATGCTATTTCTATGGGAAACTCATTGCAACTTCTGTTTCTTAAATCCCTCTTTTCAGAAGAAAAGTGACATGAACAGCACGCGGTTTACCATAAGAGTGAGGACAGAGGCTGCAGGTAAGCTTGTGTCTTTTCGTTGTATTTTAAAGCAAAGAACACTTATGTGAGGTGATCAGTGAACAATTTTTTTTTTTCTGGCAGTTGGATTCGCACGTACTCGCACGCGACACTTCCCTTTCGACAGAGCATTCGCACGTTTTTCCAAACATCGTTGATAAGAAAACCGTTCCTGGAAATTGATATGGCGTTCGAGCGTTGTCACTCATGATATGGGCCTACCTTCATTACAAGTTAAAAATTAACGAGGGGACTGTTTACTGAAGTACTTTCCCTTGCCTATTCCGAACCTGAAATGTTTAAACTGACGGAATGAAAGAACAGGGATATACTGTCTTCTGAAGTGAAGACCCTACCGTGATTTTTTTCCCATAACACACTAGCACCAGAAGTAAAGAACAAAAAAAAATAATTTTTGCACTTTTTATTCAAATTTCGCTTGTATTTACTTGCTATAAGCCGTCATGTCAGTTTAATGCTTGATAGTTCGTAATATTTATTTAGAAACAGCTAATATGAAAGAAAAATGAGGCAACTTTTTCTCACTACACGATAAAAGAGATGAGCCGTGCTCCTGTTATCCTGCATAACGCGAAACGCAATATGATGCGTCCGCCACTATCATGTTTATTCCTCTATTACAACTTCTTCCTTTTATTAAAAATTCCGAGGGCACTTTGGCTCTCTAAAGTGCTGCAAGGCAAAACACCTTTCCTGGTGCACTGTTTGTTTTTATTTTTATTTTCACATTTTATTTTGTTTTATTTCTTAATTTTCTTTCTCTTCCTCTTTTTCATTTCTTTTATTGTATTTCTGAAACCAATGCATTCACTAGATGCGCCTTTATTCGTACTGAAATCTTGAGCCTTCATGGCGGAGTGGTAGCCGATTCCTAGCCTCGACAGAGGTTTTTTTTTTAGTGACGCCGAAACGCGAACACACTTGCTAAGACAACTTGGTCACGATAGTATGAGGCATTAAAGGCGTTCGCCTTAAAACCCTCTTGCTCGCAACCCATCGATGACAAAAGGGCTGCAAATAGCTTTCCCAGAGAAAGCGCGTTAGACGTGCAGTAGCCGACACCTTCTCGCGCGCAGTATGAGTAACTCCCACTGTTCGGTCAGCCCAGTATAAGTACTGTGCAAACACAAAAACATGATTGCAGGCGCGCCAAATTTCAATGTGCACGCAATTACCCGCAATATAAATCCATAGAAGAGATATTTCAAAGGCGCTAATTTTGGAAAACACCCTTCAGATCATCGAGCGAATACTAAAGGTAAAAACTGAGCTCGTTCTCTTCGCACTGTTTACTTCCATTTGGTGAACGTAGAGACTAGTAGAAGTCCAGCACCAGTGATGCGAATATGCAAGCTTTAAACAACATGTTTCCGGGGCCAGCAACTACCCTTCATGGCTTCCCTTGATGGCAGAAAATTATCAGCTGCAAGAAATACGTGAGAGCCTGCAAGACTCGTTAACCAATACTCTATTACCTATAACTCATCATTTCGAGCGGGTTAGTGGTCTTTTATTTCCCTGATTCCAAAAACTAAAAAGTAAAAAGATTTATATTTTTAGAGCCGAATGGGCCAAAACTTGAGATCTCATTTTTCAAGCATTTCCGAAAAATTCCTCATAATACAAGACATATCTGCTCTCCCTGCTTTCTGCGTCTCGTCTCCTAAGGGGCTGCTGTCCGAATGAATGTATTGTATCATAAAATCCGCACTGCAAAGACATGAATAACATCCCACGTGCTGCATATTATTCCTGAGGCTATCACGATGTCTCTGATGTAAGCTGCATGAGCCTGTGAAAATACCAGCCAGAACGAGCAAATCTGGTGACCATACTGGCATAAACGTGTAAAGTTCAGCCCGAGAAACGCTACATCCTCCCTCTCACAACACCCTCCATGACGACGGCCTGCTCCTGCAAGAGTACAAAAAACCCTGCATGCATTTACTACAGTTTGGCGAATAAGGAAAAAGCGTATATTGAACAAAATAACAGCCACATCTCAGCGGAAGCGAGTGCGATGGCTGTAACGTGAGCAATCGTGTGCTGCTCGGTTATAGCAGCTTAGACCGTATACAGATCATTACAGCTTCGATCGTAATATACCGGCACCTTAAGGCTAAGGCGTAACGCTTTTACTGCACCGTATAAACCGTGGTCGTATACGCCTGAAATGTACCTGTGTTCAATGCAGTTGCTGATATGTTGAAGCATGCCAAAATGACAAGCGAACACTCACATGGGGCGGTTTTCTATTTTAGAGCGAGAAATTCCTTTACAACCGTCTATGGGCTTTTATTTCGCTTGGCCCTATGCCCAGAATCACGAATCGGCCATGTTTTATACGGCAACTGAAATGGAAGAGGCTGGAACCAATAAATTTTACTTTGCCATTACAGCGTTTACAACATAGCTTTTCTATGAAAAGCAAAGGTCTAGGTGCAAAACAGTAATTAAACTTATTTTCAGAGTCAGGTCACCTCAACTACAGCCCTAAAAACAAAACAAACACAAAACAAACAAAACAAAGAGAAACAGCCCTCAAAATTTTGCTTTGACTCAGTAGAAAAAATACGTCTCTTTAACTTCTATTATAGCGT
This sequence comes from Amblyomma mixtum, assembly GCF_055824585.1. Lineage (NCBI taxonomy): Eukaryota > Metazoa > Arthropoda > Arachnida > Ixodida > Ixodidae > Amblyomma > Amblyomma mixtum. Next base: position 63,859,520 of record NC_143017.1, on the reverse strand, counting down.
AGTATCATGAACGCGCGGAAATGAAACTCTGAGTAAGCAGCCATCGAAACAGCAGTTCCATCTACCTTAGCTTTCCCTGTTAAAAAATGTAGATGAGGTGACGATTCAAAAGCATTGAAGTTAACAAAGTGTGACAACAATCTGCAATGCCTGCTGAATAGCCTGCACTCGAAAATGTGGTCATTTAATTTGTCTCTTTACTGTCCACCTTTAACATAGCAAGGTACACAAATGCACAACTGAATTGGGCAGCCGTCTCCGCGCAATACGTTATTGTTTCCAAATTAGGAGACATGATTTTTAAAAAAAACACACTTTGGGGACATAAGGAGACTGGATAAATTTAATTAATTTGCAGCAGGTACAAAGCACTTTCTTTTACACAAAAAGCCCAGCGTTCAAAAGTATTTTATAACGAGCACCAGTGCTCTGGGAATGCTGTTGTTTTTTACAAACTCCTGTTCATATATAAATTCCCATCAACAATGTTTTGTAAATATCTGCTATTACTGTTCCTATGGGAATCTGTACGTTGGCTGTGAAGGCTGTCAGTGTAAATACATTTCAATCACTAAAACCATACATGCGAGTCAAGCTCTTGCGACTAGTGTTGGGAGCTGAATTTTATTTTCACCGGAACAGCGCGCATTAAGACACGGATACGAAGGGAGACACGACACACACGAGCGCTGTGTGTGTCGTGTCTCCCTTCGTGTTCGTGTCTTAGTGCGCGCTGTTTCGGTGAAAATGAGTTACGAACTTGCCCAAGCATCTGTTTTAATAAATTTTATTCCAAAGTGAATATTTGTAGTCCTGAAAGGCCTTTTTTTTCACCCTTTCGGCAAACTCGCTGAAACATTTAGAACCGAGGGTTCCCTCATTCATCTCATATGTTCAAGCTGTAAGCCGCATTGCTGAATCCAACTTGTTTTAGTTTCCTATCTGCACGGTCGGCCACAAACACGGAATCTCTTTCAGTGCAATAAATCCTGCCTTACGCTACCCCCCTTTCACGAATAGATCCCGCTGGCTAATGGAATCAGTGTCGCCTGCAATCCTTGTACAGAAACTCAGCCGTCGTTTTTTTTTTCTTCTTTGAAGCCCTACGCATTGTAAATCGCCAACTTAGGCGGAACACATGATTAGGCCCAGCTAGAGTTCATTTAAAGAACATGTTTCGAAACAAAGGATTAAATTAACGTCAACCGTTGAAAATTATTTAGCTTACGGAAGCACACTACACTCTCTGCCCACTCCACTACACTGATTCGCAACATATGCAATAAGACGGATAACTGTGATTTTATTAAGAGCACCTTACACTGCGAGTGGTGCATTCTGAATGAACTTTGGACCCCAAGCGACCGCAAGAATATCAGTGCGCAAAATGTTTTGCGCTGACATTTATTTGGAGCCGGTGCACACAGGGGACGAACTGACGAATACATCGACGTACTCTTCAGTGTATATATCATCTGCACCGACTTTTCCTATTTAACTTCTAAGAGTGGGTGTGCAGATAATGTGTACATCGAGGCGCTCCGGTGTGGAAAACTTGGTGTTTGCATAAGTTAAGAAATCAATGACTTTAACTGTAATGTGGTATCACAGGAGAATACTGCACTGTACTGAAAGGTAGGAAAACTGAAACAAGGCGTTTTCGTGTGAACTGTACGCGTATCTTTTTTATGAGAATCATACTGCTGCATTGAAGGCATACGCGTCAAAGGACTCATACAGCCTACAATACAGGGATATATGTATCCAAAAAAAGCTGTTGTTTTTACACTGTCGACTGCATCACACTTGTGCTGAAAACATGGAAAATATGTTATACAGCCTCGTGAAATTTCCGAAAAATAGGTATCTTGGGAACAGGAATGCCTGAGTGCCTAACCCAGTCATCACTGGAAGCATGCGGAATTCTTCCGTGTAATGAAATTGTTTGGTAACGGCCCGAACACTCACAGAGGTAAAAGAAGGGTTTCGAAACAAAAAAGTGCCGTTTCTGTAGTTTCTATTTATGGAACTTTGTTCGAGCTTCAAGACGGTCTAAAAAGCTGGCAAAAGGCTAGAAACGCAACCTTTGTGGTCAAAACCTGTTTCTGGTCTGCCGTAGATAAAACACAATAAGTTTGAGAACAAACCATATCAGTACAAAAAAAAAATAGACAGGACCTGCAGCAGGCGGAGGAGAGCGGCGGTTAGGCTTGCCTGAAGGAAAAATATCGTTCCCGGTTCAGGGCCATTTGAAGCCAGCCGGCTGGGCGATCGCATGGAAGGCAGGCAGTTGCTGAGCACCACGTTTCCCGATAAGAACATCAAGAGGAAGGGAATTTTGGACGCTGCACTTTGGCCAGTTTTTAAATAAAGAGAAAACGCAGGTAGGACATGGAAAGAATAACGTTACGCTGTGACCTTGAATGTCGTCCTAATATTTCGGGGCGATCGCGTACAAAGCAAAGCAGCGTTTTCTTCATCCATTACAAGAAGAACATAGAATGGCCTTTCTCCTGCGCTCCACGAATGGACATTTTCCTCTCATAGCTCAAACAAAAGACGGTCACCTGTGTTACGTCGTTTAGGTCATCATTTTCGCAAAGGTCTGCCCCGAAACAGTCCCCTCACTGTATTCACTAACTAACTGTTTGCTCTATCCTCCTGAGGGTTGTCTAAAGAAAATTCGTTCAATATACTGTACTATCGAATCGCAGAGCAGCCACCATGAAATAAGGTTTAGCACCATTATAAGCTCTTTCTGAACTACTGCTAGCACATGTGCTGCTGTCTATTGAACATGGATTATGCAACAGTCGCATCGTTTCCCCTATCATTAGGAGCTCTCATATAGATGGGAGGCAGTGCGAACATTTCTTATGGAGGAACTAAAAAGAATATACAAGAATTAGCAAACCTGTTCATGACAATTTTAACAAGCGGTAAAACACGTTAAACACTTATTAACCCTTGAAACAGCGGACTGATCACTCATAAGCACCATTTTTAGCAAGTAATGGCTCTTATTTTCATGTTCGTTCGTCAGTTTTGTAGTTTTCTATATTTTGAATGTTTCTCCACATATGGAGGAATCTTTTAAAAACAGAAATATTATTTCAATACCTTTTTGAAACCAAAATATTCATACATGATGCGTATGAAAAAATTGCTTATAGAATTTACAGTTCTGGTTTCACACGTATGTATTACTGTCAAAAGGGGTCGTAAAATGGTGCAGTGAAAAGAAGTTCAAATGCATTGTCGCGTAGCCTGCAGTTACCTGTAAAATGCTACACTACAGTCCCATGTAATTGATACGTTTGTTGAAAAAGTCCTCAGTAAGGCAGGTTCTTTCCCTATTTCTCTCTTGCCCCCTAATCAGGCCAGACAACAACGAACAGTGCTGATTACAGAGCACAAAATTTATTTAAAATTATTTCAAAGTGCGCTTACTCAACTTTACGTTCAGGGTGCAGCCTCTCTTCACGATGTTCAATGGCGTTTTGAAGCCTTTTCTCCCATGATATCCCCTCCTCCCCCCCCCCCGCCCCCACCCCCCTTGTACGGTCCTCCTCGCCGGCGGCCTCATGGCGGCTCTTTCTATTTCTCGTTTTTGAAGCGAAAAGCTTCACTACGCTAGCCAACACCGCGCTTCGCGTGAGCCGGCGTATGTCGGAGCACGAGTGACGTCACGCACGGCGCTGGCTACTGCGAATGTGCGCCGCCACTTCTCCTCCTCGCCACCGTTTGACCTTTCGCCGAAGCCGTGCGCAGTGCGCATCTGAAAACAGGGGTATATAAGGCGCGCTTGCCCATAGAACAGGCGCACGCTTCCGCGCGCTATGCGTAATCGTTTGACGTTCGCCGCAAGCGCGTGTTTATCGTGGATCACCGCAGCTTTCCGATTCGAGATATCCAGGCTTAACCTTAGCTAAGCCCCTAAATTTCTTACGAACGGAAGCAGTTCTGGCTGGTTTCCGAAACGTGGCGGCTGTTATGTCGGCATCCACCGCTTCCAAGCGTGGACCGCGGCCACAAGGGCGGCACCCTCCAGGAGCGGCGTGCTTTGCAGGAGCCAGCTTTTCATCACTGTTCTTCGCCGACTTGTAGGCGTCGGTCTGCCGTCCACCACTCCCCTGCGCGCCGTTCTTGGGTGTATTTCGTACGTCGCCGCAGAGGCGCAAACATCGCACACCCAAACACAAAAACGCAGGCCGTTTGTTCGGCCCTGTCTCTTCAGGGCAACGCGGCTGAAAGCTCGACCTAGTGAAAAAGTAAAGGCTGGAGGCGATCACATTACCCGTTCCATTCTAACCCTTCGCACGGCCAATTATACTGCGCCATTCTTTGATCCATTGGGGCTAAAACCGCCTTCGCAGGGCTAAAAACGCACTGGTAAAACCGCGTGGTAGAAAGAGTGCTCCGATGAAGCGAGGGTCCCGGGTTCGAACCCCGGACCAGGATGAATGTATTAAACTACTAAGTTTCTGAGAAAGCTGTATAGCTTTCTTTTGTAGCCGTATGGCTGCGCTCGAGTGGATGTCAATGGGTAATTCCTTCCTGATTACAAATCTACTCCACCTTGGGAGATTCCCCTAAAACATTTGACCAACACGATTCCCACTTCTTGCCATCCCGGTTAGCTCGGGCTGGCAAGCTTACGGTGGGGCGAGAGCGAATTGATCAATAACTTCAAGTTGGAACTGTGTTGGTAAAATGTTTTAGGGGAATCTCCCAAGGTGGAGCAGATTTGTAATAAGCAAGTAATTACTCATTGACATCCACCCGAGCGCAGCCACATGGCGACAAAGGAAAGCTATACAGCTTTCTCAGAACACACACACACACACACACACACACACACACACACACACACACACGCACACGCACACTCACACACTCACTCACACACTCACACACTCCCACACTCACACACTCACTCACACACTCACACACACACACACTCACACACTAACACACACTCACACACACTCACGCGCACGCACGCGCACACACGCCCACACACGCGTACACACGCGCACACCCGCGCACACACGCGCACACACACGCGCACACACACGCGCACACACACGCGCACACACGCGCACGCACACACAGACACACACACACACGCGCGCGCGCACGCACACATATATATAGCCAACAAGGGAAGGGGAATGAGGAGCTCGTTATAAATTTGAGAGAAGCCAACAGCCGTAGAAACCAAGGGGCACAGGGGATTTTAATTAATTTATTTATTTTGTGGTGTTGATCAATTTAGAATATTACTGAATATGTTATCGCTTAAAACTAATTGATTAGAAAAGCAGAAACCACATGCCGCTGGTGAGAACCGATCCCACGACCCCCGAATTACGCGTCTGGTGCTCTAACAACTGAGCTACGGCGGCGGCGGTCAAACCTTCTGCTTTTGGGGGCATTTATGTTTAGAAGCGACCAAACCTTGAGAGTGTCCATCAGCGCCACCCGGAGGTCGTGGGTTCGGTTCCCACCGGCGGCATGTGGTTGTTTTTCCTGAGCAACACGTGGTGGTATGTGGACGAAAGCTTTTGGCAACTGCCGTTTAAGGGCAACACTAGGTAAGGCATTATATCTCGCGCCCTGCCCTTATTTTTAAAGTGCAATAAAGTTTGTTCTTGCGCTTATCAGGGTACATTTTTAAAGGCGGCAAAGGACAAGCAAACACGGACGGACGGAAATAAACATGAACACGCGCTGTTCCTTATTTCTAAGAAATAATTATTTGACCAAGAAAAAAACGCAGCCCTGAAACTAGGCTGAAAATTCACTTGCCCGTAACAGTGTTTTTGTTAACGTAAAAAGGCGTGCTGCACGGCAAGAGTGTCTCTTTGCTGAGTTTAAAGCTCAGCGAGCGCTCAGAGAGAGTGTGAGCTTGACCTTTATGCATAACTGAAAAGTTAGCGGCTGGCAGCGTGTCTCCACGTGCCTCTAAAGTCGAGGTAAAGAGATGTTTTTGGGCGCATGTGCCCGGGCCTGCTATAAACAAGGAGGCGGCGCAGCCCAAAGTCACTTCCCTCTAGCACATAAAAATTCTGTTCCTCCTTGAGCTTCCAAGAAAGAAGAAAATATTCCAGAAAAGTATCCATTTTCGCATTGAGACAAACACTACATTTTACTGCGCTATGACAACACTCACATACACACGATTTTGACGAGGTCAAAGTGTGCTAGGTATCATCATTTTATAGGTGCCACGAAAGGGCCGGAGCGAGTCAATATTTTAGACGTTATGTATGAGGCAAAGGATGAGCATAAAGGAAAAAATTGACCACCTTCGAGAAAAAGTTTATTGTTGATTTTTTGCACCATGCCCACACTATCATCCCATCGGAAAGTGAAAAGTATACACGGAACCTTCTTTGCATATTTCTTTGGGCGTAAGCAATTCTAGGTAACAGGAGTGATCGGATGAGACATGAAAGATTATTTATGCCTAAATTACAGCGGGCGTGAGAGATAAAAATGCGGAACAAACAGAAGAGTGCCCGCTACTGGGAAAAAATAAAAACAACTAATTGCTCACCTTGTTCTAAGGATTTATGCTGGATTTCCATGCCCTTCGTGCACCATTATTTCTCTCTGGAATTACACGCAGAGCTCGCAGTTAGTAATATTTTGAAGGACACTTCTGTCATTTTCCCGATGAAAATTTGAACTTCTCAACGCATCTTCCGCGCTTTTGGGGTGTACAACAAAATTTTTGTGGAAAGAAAAAAGCGCAACACTTAAAAGGTCAATCTGAAAGAAATTGCGCCTAATTCTTAGACACTAAAGCTAGGGAACCAGCCTTCGAGTTTATTCGGTGGCACAAATGACTTGTGCTGTAAAGTCGAAAGCTAGAGAATGGTACGCGCTCTACACTCGCAGTTGGTAAGTCTTGCAATTTTTTTTTCTCACATATAAGTAATTTTAGCAGGCACTATCACAGTGTAAGCTAATATCTCGGAAGGACGGTAAGGCACGAAAATGAAGGCTTGTCAACAAGTGCGTGAAAATTAATTTTGGCTCCTGGAATTAATTTCGGGAAGAAGCGACAGCGTTAATGGTTTAATGCTCGTACATGTGGAATTGGTCGTTCTCTACCTAACATTCATAAAATCTTGGAAGTCCCCATGCCAATCCAGTCGAACTGAGGAGAGAGAGGAGAGGGACTTTATTGAATGATGGAAAGGTCTGCCTGGTTATAGGCCTGGCATGCTACTCCAGATGAGGATGAAAGAAGAGGGTGAAAGAGAGAGAGAAAGGGAAAAAAAGGTGACATCAAACATCTCAACACTCACGCACTCTCACACGCACAATGATTATCAAAGTATGTCCACTAAACCCGTGTCCCTTAGAAAACTAAGAAAGCTTTTGTCCCTCGCTCAGCCGAAGTCGCATCAGTCCAGGGTCCAAGAACATGCTCCAGGTGCACGGGGTCGTACTGACGAAGACCTAAAGCACCTAAGAGTGCCTTGCGATGAGTATTAAAGATTTGGCAGTGGCAGATCAAGTGTTGAATATCTTCGCGCACACCACATGTCGGGCACAGAGGGCTACTTGATACACTAATTTTATAAAGATGGAATTTAGTAAAGGCAACGTCCAGACGAATTCGGTGCAGGCAATTACAGTCACGTCTATTTAAATTCCGGGGCATGCGGAATTCACAAACGGGGTCGATGTGAAAGAGGGGTCTGTATTGACGCCGCGGATCACACCACAAAGAGCGTTGCGTCTGCCAGGCTTTAGTAGTCCAGGCGCAGTGGTGCAGCGGTTAAGCGATGCGCCACTGCCCTGCGATGGCAGGTGCTCCCAGCGGTGGTGCTTGTGCGATCCAGGTTGCTCTTCTCGAGAAACCTGGGCAAGCTGCCACCTGCCGTGGTGGCAGCTTGCCCGCAATCCGGTGGCCCCTAGGTTGCTCCTCTAAAAACTTTTCGGTGAATTTTTCTCTAACGAACAACGACGCCGACAACGGATGCGGACGACAACGCCGACTTTTCTGCGACACAGGCTCCTTAACGCTAGGGCGTTAAAATGTCTTCACCCAAAAATTGCGAAAATAGGCTGGTGCCAGTTTTCACCATTATTTTTGTAAAAGTGCTTTGTTTTTGCTTTTTTTAATTCTTCATTATTTTAAACTCATATCTACGCATGTTTGTTACCGAATCTGTAGCACTGATTTTGCCCCCAGGCCGCAATGCATTTAGCAAAAATTTCGATATTTTCCCCTTGATCGCACTTTGCGCTATTGACTATGGACGTAGTGACATTCCCTAAACCTGCAAAGTTTGACCCTCTCAGATTGCCGTTTTCCAATATATAGACCCTGATCGGCGTTGATAAACTGGTACGATCAATGAGCTCTGTTCTCAAAAACAGTTTGCACTGAGTTCTCAAGTACGTTGTCCGTGAGAATAAATGAAGTGCGACTTCACAGTAGCTTAAGGGGCCACTCTTTATGTTGTGGCCCTTTCTTAAACACGCTTTTCATCTTTTAGCCAGAGCAAGAAAATTGTGCACGCCTGTGCTTAAATAGCATGTCCGTGTTCGTCGTCCTTTAGAGACACGCAACATTGTCGTTGCTATATACCGGGTGTTCCAGCTAAATGTAACCAAACTTTTAAAAAAGGCGAAGTGTCCTAGTCGAGTGAAACCAACTCAGGTTTGTTCATAGTCGCGTGGCCTAGTCTTGAGTATTTTTTTCGCTCTTCAAAGTTAATTCATTATCTAAGTTTAATTAGCTAACTTTTAAATTATTGAATTCAGGAAGAAAGTGTCAATGCAAAAGTTTTAGACCACCTCGAAAAACCGCTAGTAGTGCTGTTTCCGCCAAGTTACGATTTACGTAGCTTCATATATTGGCCTTAAAAGAAAGTTTTCACGTGACGAGATGCTCACTCACTTCTCTGCCCCAATGTGCACCCAACGTTTCATCGAGGAGAGGACTTCATAAAACACGGATTTTATTCTTTAAGGAGCGTCTTGGGACGTTGAAGTGGCGCAGTTGTCATGTGGAAGGTCTTTCTTATTGTGCGGGTTATGGTTAAAGGCCGGTAAAAAAACTACTTTACTTAAATATTACTTTGCTGCAAATGTCTCAGTAAGCTGTTTCTCAAAGCGATCTACAACTTTTCCGTTGACACTTTGTTCCTCAAGTCAATAATTAAAGAGTTAGTTACTTAAGCATGACTAATTAGTCAACTTTGAAAAACGAAAAAAATACTGCAGACTAGGCCGCGCGACTCTAAACAACCCTCATTTGGTTTCAGACGGCTAGGACACCCCGTGTTTTTTAAAAGCTTGGTTACATTTAGCTGGGACACCTGGTATGTCCGCCTGAAATATACGCATCTCAAATCAAGTACATGGGCTACGGCGCTTTTGCTCAAGTGTCAATTGCTTCCACTCACGCAGACCTATAAGAAGGAATTTTTAGTTTTCTTTGTCTTAACAAAAAGTTGCACAACTTTCTGAGGTTGAGAATTTCGTTCTATCGAAATTCTGCTCCTCCTCAACTTCCAGTATGATTAATGCAAATACTCAATAATGCTCCCACAGCTGCAATTATGGCGCTAGCATATTGGGCTTGGCACTGACAATTGCATGGCCGGTAAAGAATGTTGCCGCTCTGAAAGGCAGTGAAGAAAAGCTGCCCACATGTATGACTGAACACTTCTCGATTAACGCCAATATCTATCTTGAATAAATGGTGGGAAATCCTCTATCTATTATGGACGCTTTCGACTGTTTCTGCCTACTTTCTTTGAGTGCACCATCTACCCCCAATGCGATATAAAATGAAGTGAAGAACCAAGAAGTTAGTGATAGGTCTTTAAAGTGCCATGGAGATCACTCGGTGATACTTTTTCATGTGTACAAATAAAATTAATTCCTCTGAAAGACCTGGCTTAGAACCATGTTATCATCGCCTTTTATCTCTTAGCCAAAGCCCGAAAAATCCCCGAGCAACTTATCTTCAGTCTCTACCATCAAGTTTCAGCTTTACCGAAAGTGTAGGTCTGCAGTAGTTCGCAACATACTTCATATCGTGCGCTATCATCACCTGCAAGCATGTCTGCAATTCTGAACTTAGCCGAATTGCTTCCTTTCAAAACTTAATTCTCCGCCCCAGCTGCAAACCCGAAGCAAGACTTTTTTGAAGGGAACCCACGGCAATACTTCGCTTGAGCTGTTTTCAAAAGCGGCCGAAAAAAATAACGCTGTTGTTCGCTCACTCTAGATGTCTCTAGCGTCCGGACCTTTTCGATGATCGAGATTAAGTCGGGGGATCTAATCTTTTCAGGAAGTTCTCATTTGGGCCGAAAACTGTGTAAGCCTTTTAAGTGAAAAGCCTTTTAAAATTCGGTTCACTCGCTTTGGGATGCTACCTTTTAGGGAGGAGGAATCGCGGTGAACACAAGAACAAACCGGAGTTACCAGACAGAGTGGACCGTAACTTTTAAAAGTTGCACTTTCGAAACCGCAGGAAAGGCCCCAGAGAACATCCAAAGCATCCAAAGCAGATAAACGGTGCAAAGAGTTCAAAAACATCTGAAAACGCGAAGAAATGGTATAGGCTTTTTCCCCGCACGTTTGAAGAAAGCTCACACTCTTTTTTTGCTTACATGGCAGTCAATGTCAAATTTAGATATTTTATATCTAACGTAAAATGACCGTTTACCGCTTTCCGCCCCATTAAGAAACAAACCGCGAAGCTTTAATTTGTCTTTTGAATTATGGCTCGTTGATGTGTTTTCGGAGGATGCCTACCCTAAAAATTTCATCGGCCTAATTCTTAACTTAGAAATAAACACACGTATATGACTTGGCTCGGCTTCTGATAACAAAATTGTCGCCTGAGCAGCGTGAACGGCTACATCCAGTTGCAGGCAACTGATTTTGGTAGAAGGGAATCGAAAGCAGTTTCTTGTAATGGTCAAGCACAAGGAGACATCGCGATTCTAACTACATTTACGGTTCCTTGAAGGAGATCACGGAAGTTTTCCAATCGGCTCCCATTTAGTGAAGTGATGACAGGTCTCATTTTGGTTTTTTCTCAATAGTAGCAAGATAGCCCAGAACTGTCATAGAGGTTTGGGCTGCAACATGTTTACGGGCTGGCAAAGAATGGGGCTTTTGTGGTTAGATTAGGAACTAGTTATAGCAATCAAATAGGATGTTTAAAAGGAAGCGAATGCTTTCTGTCTAGAAAGCGTACGTGTACACACTATCTACTTTGTAAAAGTGTCATGTGCTGAATGGAATAGTCATTACTATTTATTTCGTTACCGGTGCACGTTGCGACATAACCGCTGCCAAGCAACGGTTATAGACTGTAAACAAAGCATCAAGACCTGCAGAAACCCTCTACCGCCGTCTTACCTCGCCAATAGCAATTACGCGCGAGAATTTTACTATCAGCCAAAAGTTCGAAAGTACAAGCGAGATCATTAAATTGCGCTAAGCTGTAAGTTGGCGCCTGATGGCCTCAGTTGCTAATGCACCATAAAGCTCAACACACCAACAACTACGATGGATTGCTTAGTAACATTCGTTCGTTGTCAGTAACTTATACATGCTGCATCAGATTCCTTCTGTCATGCTACTTCTGGACAGCAGTGAGTATGAAAGCAAAAGACTGCTGATTTATGCAGAAAACTCTTGCTGCTCCGATTGGGTCTAAACTTAATTTTTCAATGTCAAATCTATCAGGAGCATCCTTGCCGCTGTGCGTTCATCAATCAAATTTGGTTTGGTTTGGTTTATGGGATTTAACGTCCCAAAGCGACTAAGGCTACGAGAGACGCCGTAGTGGAGGGCTCCGGAAATTTCGACCACCTGGGGTTCTTTAACGTGCACTGACATCGCACAGTACACGGGCCTCTAGAATTTCTCCTCCAAAGAAATTCAACCGCCGCGGCCGGGATCGAACCCGCGTCTTTCGGGTCAGCAGCGGAGCACCATAACCACTGAGCCACCGTGCCTTGGTTTGGTTTTATGAGGTTTGACGTTCCAAAAGCCTAAAGCGTTCTAAAGCCTACGATGTGTTTATTACTAGAATGAAAAAATGCCATAATGATGCTGTTGCCTATAAACCTTTGATTAAGCGCAAAATGGCTCGAAAAGAATGGGTGACTGGCGAGCTTTACAAGCGTATTAAACACAAGGATAGATTATTCAACTTGTTTTTTCGTGCACGTCATACAGTATTACTACAGGAATTTAAACGAATCAGAAACAAACTGAGCAGTAACCTAAAGAAGGCGAGATAAAAATTTTATGCACGTAAATTTGAAGCTTGCAAAAATTACTGCAGTAAAATATGGAAAACATATCGCGAACTAACCGCCAGCAACGCGACTCGCATACCAGCTGAACTGATTCTTGATGGAAAGGCTTATAAAGGTGCAGCACTTGCGGACGCATTCAATAACCACTTCTTAGACGCGGGGGCATCGACCTCCACATTTCATGTTTCTTCACAACGCAGCTTTGAAAGGTATATTAAACAAACAATCAGTGACTCTTTATTCTTCCAACTTACGTCAGAGGATGAGATTATTTCTATTATTAATTCCTTAAACAATAGTTCGGCAGCTGGTGAAGATGAAATAAGAGTGATACCAATCAAAGCAGTTGCCGAACTTATAGCAGGACCTTTAACACACTTCTGCAATCGTACGTTCGAGTCTGGTTGTTTTCCAGAAAAAATAAAATCGCTCGGGTTGCTGTAATTCAGAAAACAGGACCATATAATGATCTAAGTAATTATAGGCCTATTTCGGTTTTTCCGCTTTTCTGGAAAGTCGCAGAACGTGTTACATATGTCCGTTTCACTAGCTTTTTTTCGTCACTGCATGTAATTACGAATGGTCAATACGGGTTCCAAAAAGCCAAGTCGACGGAATTCGCCTTACTACTGGTTAAAAATTACATTCTTAGCAATATAGAGAGCAAGCCTTTTACTGTAGGAATTTTTTTAGACTTTCAAAAAGCATTTGATTATATCCATGTCGACTGCTGTTCCGGTGTCGTTTACGAGATACCTTTGACCTGCGCTAGGGCTTACATAGGCCAGACTGGGCGGTGTGTCAGTGACCGGGCGGGGGGAACATTTGCGGGCATTAAGGGGTGGAGGGACCCATTTGGCAGACCATTGTGCGAACTGCAGAGCGTGCGAGCCGCGGCTGAAGGAAATAAATATACTTGGCAGAGGCGGTGATAAGACGGCACGTGAATTATTAGAAGCCTTTCACATCAGGAAGAGGGGGCATAACTGTGTGAGTGACAGGTCGATTAATCTTTTCCAGGCAGAATACAGGTATCTTGAACACGCATTGTGAAATGAAGATGTGTTTCTTTACTGCGCATGTCTCTTTTTATGTATATATGTTTGCTCTCTTACCTGCGAATAAATCAGATGAAGTCAGCGCCTGTCCTGTGTGTTTCCTCCTCTTGTGTGTGTGTTCTTGTGCGCTTAAATTCATTTCAATATAAGCGTAGGTTGGAGCTGGTGAAACACCAATAGAGAAAATAGCCTCGATGTAACCAATACAATATGGCGTCACTAGCCTAAAGCATCATTCCACAAGCATTTGCTGTGCATAAATATATTTATGCCAAACTGGACATAAAAGTAAGCTTGCTGAAAAATCTTATGTTTTTCAAATGATGAAAAACCATTTTGCAGTATGTACGCTTCAGCTTTACGCTGTTTCTGGTTGTTCCAAACTTCTTTTGGGGACCGGCATGTTGATAGAAATGGGCGCAAGACTACTGGTGATAACTAAAAGAAAAGAACGCCGACCAAAAATTAATTAACATGACGTTTCAGAACCCGCTCCGTCCTTATATCAGATGCGGCTACGGGCGATTGGTATCTTGCCTTTTTTAAGCCCCCGTTTAGCCGCCGTTAAGCCGACGGGTCACTGACTGTAGATAGTGATCCCTCAAAACCTTTTCGCTTTTTTTTTCATGGTCGTGTTATTTCATTTGTGGTTGGCGGCCTTATGTCTCTTAAATTCTTTACCCAAACATGCCACCCTAAGTGGACTGTTTTCATTTGAATCTACTCGAAACAAAATATTCACAAACTCTAGATCCGCATTTTCATTCAATTATACACCATTTTTTATTGAAATTCGCACAAACCACTACGCAAAAGCTTTGTGCACCATGCTCTTTTACATTAATCAAGGAATCTGAAGGCTTTCCAGTAGGTGGATATTTGAACACTAAAATGCCCTCGAAGGTTTGAAGTAACACACAGCAAAGAGACAGCGGGAAGCAATAAACAACGCAAGCTCCGCACTAAACGTATGCTATTTGGTGTTTTGCACCGAATTTTAGTTGTTTGAAAGAAGCACAGGCTTTTTGAGCTTGCAAAGTTTGTTAACTTTGTGGGGAGCTCTGAACGCAGTTTTCACGGTATGATTTTTCGCGGCCTTCTTTAGCCTGTGTGAAACGGTGCGAGCATAAGCCCACAAAAACCATTCTTTTCTTTTTATAGGTTGTCTGGGGATTCTTAAAGCTCCTACCTTCTGCTACTGCAACCTGTAGTAAAACAGAGTAACCTGTTTCGCAAAACCGTTTCATCTGCTTGGAAAAAAATTCGCTGTAGCTTAGCTTGGTTAAGCCCGGCAATTGCGAAAGCAATATCCGTACCTAAGCCATGGTTCAGCTGGTAGTGTAGCTGGTGGTGGTGCTTGTGGTTAGATTTGTGGCGATGCATCGGTTATACAATCAAATCCAATCAAATCCAATCCAATCCAATCCAATCCAATCTAATCTAATCTCATCTAATCTAGTCCAGTCCAGTCCAGTCAGGCCGCCGTTCATTGTGCACCGCCGTCGCACACGGACGGCGCGAGATGGTCGCCCAGCTCTTCGCCGTGACGTCACAACACTTGTGGCGTTCCTGGCGGAGAGAGCGGGAGTTAGGCCGCCGTTCATGTGCACCGCCGTCGCATAAGAACGGCTCGAGATGGTCGCCCAGCTCTTCGGCGTGACGTCACACAGAGGTCATGCGAAAGGTCATTTCATGTGCACCACCGTCGCACCGCAAAGGCTTGAAAGTGAAAGTAGTATTACTTTCCCAATAAAAAATTGGCTGTGGTTTCGCTCAGCGATGCCTGGATATACAAGTGAAAGCTTTGTTACGCCGCGGTTACGCTTGATTAACTGCTGTTTAACTGCCGTTAACTGCTGCTAACGGCTCTTCGTTGTCGTCTTTCGGCGTCTTTCAATCGCTGCTGATGAAGGCGATGCTCCCGCTATTCCTCGGTCTCTGCCGCCAGTTTGGCACGTTTGCGCTCCCTTCTATTCGCTAAACCCTCCGCAGGGTTGGCAATGTCAGCCGGGGGATCAGACTTGGCCCACCGCCTGCGAGAAGATGTCGGCTCCAACCGACTCGCTTCGTCGGTAGCGAGAAACTGGCAGGCGCGCACGAGAGAACGGCGCCTTCGCCTTTTCAACCGAACGGAGTCATGTGACTAGTCACCTGACCTCAGCTGGCATGACGATGATCGGCGCAGCAGCGGAGGCAGCTGCGCTGAACCACGTGTTTAGTCACGTGGCAGACACATCCCCACCGCTCCTTCGCTTGAAGGTGGTGGCCTTCCCAGGCCACCACCTCCTCCTAGGCCTCTTCCTAGGCCAGTAAAACTGTCGCTTTAAAACTTCGAAGCATGAAACGATGGCAAGATTTTTGCTAGGCATTTTTGATGCGAAGTGCGACTACTACTCACTCTGCTAACTTAGAGACTTAGAGTTGGTGGAGCGATAAGATAAAAGAAGCATATTGTCACGAGGTTCATAACTCCGTTACACATGGTTGTCAGCTGAACAAATATTAATGTCTAGAAAGCAGAGCTCCCGTTCCCAAGACAGTTCAGAAGTTCAGTGTTAATGAACTCAGGTGTTTTCGAAAGGTCATGACAAAATCTAACACTTCTTCGCAGTTTTCGACCACAATTTTATTGCTTTTCGTCGCCTAATGGCAAGAAGTATTCCAGACAGCCTGGATGATGTCTCCATGACCGGCAGCGCGGGCACAGCTGCAGTGTAAAATATTCGTCTGGGCACTTCATCATTCATTGCAGAAAGTGCCGTCATTATGTCCCATCCCTAAGTAAGTACCGTACCTTTGGAAGAAGTAGAAATCAACTAACTGGAAAGACCACTGAGAAACAAAAAATAGCATCACGTTGAAGTAACTGTGTCAGTTCACCATCCGTTTCACCAAGAAAAGTGCTTGCCTTTTTTTGCACGACCTAATATTCGTTCACATCTACTCTTGCGGCTGCTGTCATTTCAGTCTTAGAAATGCGCATAAAGCCTGTGTGGCTTTCACTGAATAAATAAGCTGGAAGTAGCGTTCGTCACTTTCGATCTCTGTGTGTGTCCGCGTTCAATGCAGTGGTTCCTAAAATGACGTATATGCGCTTACTCGTCCCATCGGTCACTTCTGATCCGTACTTTGTTAAATGTCATCACCATCAAACAAAACGCGTGCTCTATCTGCTATCCGAATACATTTTATCATTTTTTTGTGAATGGATAATCGTGTCTCTTGTGAGAATCAAGAAGACTTGGATGCAATCAGGAATTTCGAAATAATCTTGACGAAAACATCCACGAAGCACACCGCTTAGTCACCCAAGCGTAGTTGGCAACATTAGCTCCAGGCTGAAAGAAATGATGTCTAAGAGCCTCATCTTTACAGCACCCTGCTTGTAAAAGGAAACTTGGGCGGCGGAATACAGACCACGGCCGGTAAAAAAAAAATCGGCGGTAAACTGTTCGCTTACTACGCATTACCCGGCCGCCTGTTGATCGAAGACGCTGCCGTCGAGCAACTTCCGGACCACTCGATCACTGGGCTGTTTCCGGTACAGATGAGAAGGACCGTCATAACCACATGCAATGCTTCTCCCTTGGCATTACTGATTATAAATACCAGTATATTCCTGCGCGTTTATCGTATAACACTGCGACTGTGGTTCCAACATTCGGGCATTTACTCGCTACGATGTGCTTGTAAAACTATAGGCCAGTTTTACGAAACTCAAAATATTACTGCAAAAAATAAAAAAAGGTCACTTTTCTTGAAGAGTAAAAGAGCCAGCTTATACGCATGTCTATTAATTCACTCTCTCGGTTTGCATGTTCAATTCGTAGTTATCTTGACGCGTATGTTTGTTCTTTCTAATTACTGCCACGAATTCGCCGAAGTGTGATTCTTCTAAGAAGGAAAAATAATCAAGCGACCCAAAACTTCTTTAGCACTGTCGTCACAACATAACGAGGTGCTGTAGACAATATGTTGTCACACTATATACACAAGAGGAAAATTTCAAAGCTGCTTTATTTAATTTTTACTTTCCTCCTGGCCATAACGACTAGTAAATGTTTATATTTACTTGCGGTATTGCTTCTGTGCGTGTTTTCACTGCCATACGAGCGAAGTGGAACACCTTCCTTGGGTCGGAAAAGTTTCAGTGTAGTGATAATAAATATTGCGAAAACTAAAATTTGTTCAAGAACGAGGGTTTTCTTCAGATTATCATTGCTTATGCCTGCTGACAAAAATGGCATTTGTAAAGTACTACCTAACTAAGTGGTGTTAATTTCTAGTGTTCAGTAAACATCAGGTTCTCTGCTTTCTGTTCTGAATCACCAAGGGCACCAGAAAAAAAAGGCGCAAGTGTAATAAGGTGATTTTATTAAATAGAGCAACACACACGCGAATCTGCATCCTAACCCTTCCTCCCACCTATACAAGAGTTTCAAAAGCAAGGTGCAGATCTGAACAGAAAAGTAGCTGCTTTTGAAACCTATACAAGAGTTTCAAAAGCAAGATGCAGATCTGGACTAAAAAGTAGCGCGGTAGTGGACCCACGACTCACTAACGGAAACAAAAAAACCTCTTGTTTCATGGTACATTGATGTACAAATTTATCTGAAAGCTTCAAGCCAATCGGTTTACTAATCACCCTTGTTGACGTTGTAGACGGGCACTAATGGTTCCCCTGAAGCACTAGTGGTCCGCAGAGATGAGGGCAAGAGCTTTCAACCCCCTTCTTAGGTTCTGAACATCCTGTGTATCGTAACTTCGCAACTATACAGGTAAAACGGGAACGACGCAGTTTGAAGAATTTTGATCTATATTGTTGACTAGAATATAAGAACATGACAACTAGTATATGATAGTTGCGGTGCGGCGTAGTTGGTTGATCGTGATTGATGGAACGGTGCTAAGAACGAAGACGTAGACGTGCGTCTGTCCTCTTCTGTCAACGTCCTTTTCCGGTGCGCTGTTTCATCAATCAAATTAGTATATGCTTGCTTTATTCTTTGGTTCCCGTGTCTCATGATGTAAACCGTGGTACATTCATGGCACTGCCGACGTTCTTGCTCTGATTTATTTAAACGCCTCAAACTATATCTTGTATTTCTTTCACTACGTACGTGTGGTAAAAAAGTTTCCTCAGTTCGACAAGATAAATGGCGGAATTTGAAGGTGTGTTTTCTCTTTTTGATCAAAGACATGATGTTTCAAATATTAACACCGCCGCTGACAAACCAAAAGTGCAGCATTTCAGTGCATTAACGCATGGCACG
Organism: Amblyomma mixtum; assembly: GCF_055824585.1. NCBI lineage: Eukaryota > Metazoa > Arthropoda > Arachnida > Ixodida > Ixodidae > Amblyomma > Amblyomma mixtum. The sequence goes on along the minus strand of NC_143017.1, from coordinate 63,840,878 downwards.
AACAGCACTGAACGTTGTCTTACCCCACTTCAAATGGGACTGACTTCGTGATTTCTTTTCCTCGGAATGTCTGACGGCACCGACGTGCCTAGCACCATGAAGGCAGGAAATGTACTCTGATTGGGCAACGCTTTCTACGGCTGAAGTTTCCCAGCAGAGAGCACACGAGCTGGGCACAACAACAGACGAAAAATCAGCGCAGACGCGGAGTGAAACGATGAGTACCGGCTTCTTTGTCTTCAGTCCCCACTTGAAGGTAACTGGCGAGTGTTTTTTTTCTCTCTCTCTTTCGGGGTGTGGACACCCAAGATTAGCGCTTGTCTCGGCCACAGAACAAGCGGGTGGGTATCTTTCCAATCGAAGCTAAAGCGCTGAAGAAATAGCATCAAAAGCCGGAAGCGACTTGTTTTGTGCTTCATGCTATGGATTGCTTACGTAGACTTGGTCTCCAGAGTACGCACGCAAATTTCCAGGGCATTATCGAGTCCTCCTGTTTACTATAGAGAAAAGAGCGCCAATAATTACCTAGTATTGCATTCAACAAGTACACTCGCGGGCCTCGGTGTCCATCGCATGTGCCCTTTTCAATTTCAAAATTGGTTTTTGAGGACGTAAAAGGGGAAGTAAGGGCAATTCCATGACAAATAACCCAGAGATTGGACCCAATTCTCTACAATGTTTTCCACAAAATGTGTGGCTCTCCAATGAAAAGGTAATTACCCTCGATAAGTTTGAAGAAAAAATTTTCCCGGTCATGTAACAGTCCTTTGGATTTCTCATACTAGTTCAATATTTCAACTTGCTGAGTAATTTACAAAAAAAAACATATTTTATTGTTTGCTGATAAAGCTTTTATGCTTTACCAGCAATATGTATAAGGTTTTTATGCTTTATAGATATTTTGTGGGTTTTTGTCGCAGACCACGAATATTTCAGCTCAAAGTAACTTGCGTTCTTTTAATTCATTGTTTTACCGTAGGAATTTTTTTAACTCTTACAAAACCCGCCTCACTAACTTCGTGAGCAACATCATATTTTAGTGGCTCTCTACAACATTTGCTACCTTATTAAATGGTTTACACTATATTACAGCACATAACATTTCAGATAAAAATGTCAATCAGAAAGAACTGTTGTGCCACGTTTCAGCGGTATATTTCGTGAACAGGCATTTTAAATAAAAATATTAAGTGTGGCCCGATTTACAGAGAGTTTAATTACAATTTCGCTAAGCTAATTATATCAGAGTCTTTTTGTTTTAAGCTAGAAAAAAATTTGAGGTTCAGGGTCGCACCTCGAGCAGTGGTTGACCCGTACTGCCACTGCACTGCAGGACACGGCAGTGGCGCTGCTCAAGATTCTTGGTTCGGTTTACGAAAACATTGGTGTGCATTAACAGCATCAAATGACTCGAGGAGGCATGGGGAAAAGCTAATATGACTACCTCAGAAAGTTGGCGTCTAGCCACCTCTCGCTCTGCTTTCTCTTGCTCCCACGCAACTTTCACCCGGAGCCAGTGCAATTCGTTCTGCTCCCAAATTTTCTAATAGCATTTGTTCACCTAATAAAGAAGGCGCAATACAATGCTTATTGAAATACAGGATAAATGTATTTTTTCTATAAATTGAGCAAGCGGCACAGTAGGTGTTTTGTCCCAGTGCTTCCCCAGTAAATTTGAAGCATGCAATGCTTTGTATAAGTGTTGCACGAAGAAATAGAGATAAGGTTTTCCTCCTTCTTAGGGTAAAAAAAATGAAATCAAACAACAGAAAAACTTTTTCGCAAAAAACACTCGCTGCACAAAAACAAAACACATTGCATATGTATGCATGATCTATAAAAACTTTTAGAGCGCAAAAATAAAATATTTGTTTCGTAAACTTTTAATGAGACCAACTATTGCAGTGGTCTGAGAAGCTCGAAGGGCTGTCACAACACGAAGAAATTTTTTTCTGTACAGTTATTAAGAGCAATTATTTTAGCATGTTCATAAAAGAGCCGCAAATTGAACGGAAAAGATCGGAATGGTCCAGCACAAATTCTAGTTCGTTTTGAACAGAATGATCCATAACAGTATCACTTTTTCACCGTTTCACTTTTTCACTTTTTCACCCCAGTTTCACCTAAAGGGAAATGAAGATGCAACTGAAAGAAGAAAAGACAAAGAGGTGGTGTAGTAGAGGCTTCTGGAATACTTCCGATCACCTGCAGACCTGCATTGTGCACCGACATCGCACATATCGCAGCGCACCAGTCCCTTTCACGTTTCACCTCCATCTAAACACGACCACCTGGAGTAGACGAAAAACACCTTGTGCCATGGCTCCCTTTGGTCCCAGATGTCCTGGCGCCATAAAATCCATAATCATCAAAGGTTGAATTCAAGGAGGTTACAAGGAGAGGGAAGGCGTGGTAGCGCATTCGAGCTCCTCGCGGTTAGTGTTGCGACGAGGAATAGCCGAGAATAGGCTGGGCAGCTCTCACAAAAAGCCTCCCCCCCCCCCTCCCCCCCTTGCGTTGTTGCGCTTAGCTTTTGCGGCAGAAAGAGGCTATGGAAAGAAAAATGTTAGACTATCGTTGTATAAATCGTTGAACTTCAGAACTGAAAGGAGATGAGTGGCCAGCCTAAAATTTTTTATTCGTGGCAGTAAACCCGGGCATATAGGTGCACTTAGTTACACCTGACCAAAAACACAAACACGAAACATCAATAACTCTGATGAACATCAGAGAAACACAAGCAAAGATTTTTTTTACGACATAGTCACGTTTCGGTGACAACGCCTTGAACCATCAACGAGCATAGTGGCGTAGAAGTTTACCTATTTATTGGGGCAGATATGCACCACAAAGAACTGAACAACTCGGCGGCGGCTGTAGCAACTAGCGCGCTCGGCGCTCGTCGAACAGAATTCCTGCCGACCTGGGCCAGGCTAAATTTTATGCTGACAAGAAACCTTGGAGACAAGGTGCCAAAAGCAACTACAACAATTTTGAATAGGGTAGAATCTGTTTATCATGGCTGCAATCGTTCGAGATAAACTTGGTCACGCCTCGTGTGACAAAAGAAGTGATAGACCCGAGTTCCAGCGACTTCGAGCATGAACAAACGAACAATACAGATCGTCGCGGCAATATTCTGACAGCCGCTGGGGGAGATGTGTCTAGTTTGGTTTGGTTTGGTTTATGGAGTTTAACGTCCAAAAGCGACTAAGGCTATGAGAGACGCCGTAGTGGAGGGCTCCGGAAATTTCGACCACCTGGGGTTCTTTTACGTGCACTGACATCGCACATCTAGATTTCGTTCTAATAGTGGTGCGCGGAACTGCTCAACTACATATGGACACTTACTTGCAGCACTGTGGAAGGTACAGACTACCTCAACGAATGAGGAGGGCGCTAATCTATTCAAAGTGATCGTCCACACCCAGTCTGCGGCTAAGTCTGATAGGGTTCGAAAACGATATTAAACCATGTGCTCTACGTGCCACTTGTAAACATTGAAAAAGCAATGGCGGGAAAGGAGTGGTTTTGTGTCATGAGCGCTAATCAACACTGAGCAACTTTGCAGCAGAGATGGCGGAGATTCGCAATGGTTCCGGTGTGTTTTTCACTAAACAATGCAGTACTGGTATTTACAATTAATTATAATTAAAACGTGCGCAAAAAGTTACCTGTTATTAAAATTCGAGAACACAAGGCCTACATATGCATTATGCAGTTCACTTTCGTGGCTTTCTCCCAAACTGTGCGAAAGAACAACATTTTTTTTAAATATTTCTCGTACTAAAAATATTGTATTCTGAATGATTTAGGTACAATCGCCTAAAACCTGCTTCCTATTGCGGAAATAGAAGCCTATCAACTGCACGCAAGATGTCACTTTTGCATATCAAAATTTTTTAACCAAGAAAAATCGTAGACTGCCACTACATTCCGCAGCGGAAGAACGTCTTTTGTGCACTTTTCATAACTTGGCAACGATGCAAGTTGACCTGGGAAGGAGTGTACGCGACGAATAGAAATACTCGGCTGTGCATGACTTTCTCACTGCGAATGGCGGCGCAAGAATCTAGTCCTCCAAGGCGCCCTCTGTTCAAATATATGGCAGATTTATGTGATTCTATTAGTCTTCTCGCAACCTATCAGTTCAGTTTTAGTTTGGTTTATTTTTATCCTGATTTGTCTTTTCAAAGCTCCTGTTGCTCGCCTTACCTCGGGCTGCTGCTTCCGGTTGGGCTTTTTTTTTCTCAGCACATGCGCTTGATTTCGCTTTATGCCTCGTAAGCTGGTGATGTAACAACCCCGACCAAACTGACAAGCGTCATGGTTTCCCGGCGATGCATCGTGCATAAGGCGGGAAAGTGGAGAAACAACCCCACTACGTCATCAATCATCAAAGATAGCGAGTGGGCGTCAGGAAACCTGGGCGCTGCGTTGCCACGGGCTTGATTTTCTTAACAGCGGCCCCATGATTTATTCTGCGCTCTCACGCTCCCCGCCCCTCAGCGTTGAACCATGGTGGAAGAGTTGCGCGCTCCGTGAAACAGGCATCGTACTAAGCTTCGGAGCCTAATTGTTCTAATGACCATTACCACCTCAGACCCTGCTTACTGCTACCGGGGCTATACTCCAAAGTAAACTCAGCTGAAGCGCGTGATTACACGCTTTATGAATGAACAATACACTTTCTAGGTCTCAGCACCTCATTAAGAGCACAGTGATAATGCAAGATATATGTTACTCTCCAGGCTATCAGAGACCCGCCCATTGTGCAAAGCGATGACTATAATTGGAGGTAGCTGCACCGTTCACCTGCTTTCAGCGTTCTCCAAAGAACATTTTTCCTCCCTAAACATGCTACAGTTGAGGCAGCTGTTTCACCAGCAGTAACAGGTGAAGTTTTCACAGGATGAACAAACATGAGGGAGTCATAAAGCGATCAAATTTCCACCAACCGTCCCCATCGAAGTTTCCATGTTGGTTGAATGTTAGTATACTGCACACGACGAGAGATTACGGCAGGTGCTGGCACGAAGGGGCGGACAAAGTGAAGTGGGCGGGAAGAATTGGGCAATTTAAGCGATATTAAATGCTGTCCAATGTTTTGAGATCGACCAATGCCGCAGACTCTGTTAGGGCTTCAGAACTTCAATACTGCAAAATAGGCTCATTTTCTACCAGGCGAACTCTAATCGGTGTCTAGGAGAGCGGCTCTCAAGCTCTGGTGTGCGTGTGTCTACAAGCGTGCACATTTGCACGCTTGTCAGCAAGGCCAGTGCATAGTAAAAATGGTTCCTTTCGTGCCCAATAAAATGCAAAGGGTACCTGGTATTGCCTAAAATACGTTCTCGTACTTTTCGTCCTGTCACTGCTGGACTTAAAACGTAATTATTCATTCACGCTTTCTTCAGAAAGAATCGGGCTAACTTCTTGCAGAAAATGAGTTCTAGACTACGCAGAGCTCGAAAAATATCTTTCAGTGCAAAAAAAAAAAAACCATTGCTTATATGTTATCACCGGTTTCAAATAGGCGAACCGAAAAGAGAAGCTGCCCTGCAGCACTATTGTTTCGCTGTTCCGCGAAGCCTAGCTTGGTGCGCGTCGCTGTTCTTCATTTGCATGGTGCTTAAAGAGGTGCTTCTGCTGGGGTGAAAAACTGGGCTAACTTCCCAACGAATGACGGCTTTTCAAACCACAGAAGCTACCAGCAATCCGAACAAGCAATACACGGCTACTATTAGAACCTCACGCAAACTTGTGAATGTACTCTATCGCCACCAGTGACGATCGATGCCAGGATTCTAATTCCCTACAGAGCAGAAAAGAGTCGGGCTGTCGAAGAATACGATTCTAACAAGATGAGGACTTAATAACTTGGCTTTGTTTTCATTAATAAACGTTTTTCATTTATACCAGATGAAAGCTTTGTGAATTGCTAAAATCTGGCAATGTTTGCCACCTCCTTCCAAAAAAGCAAAAAAGATAACAAAAGCCTTCTGTTTTCTTTCTTCCGCTTCGCGTACATGCATCAGCAAAAAATGAGGTGTGCAATTAGGTCATATTGATTGCCCTCAGGCAATCAATATCGCATTAAAAAAAAAGGTAATCAGTATTGTCAAGATTTCCTTCTAGATTTTCTAAGGAATATTTCTTGTTCATGTGTGAGAAATGTACCGCTTACATGAGAAAAAAATAATCAGCGCAGCGGGTAGGGAGAAAGAAGCAAAGAAACAGGCGTGAGTCTCATCACATGCTGGGCATGCCCTGCACCGTGTTCAGGTAGAGGTGTTGCTCGGTGGTGTGCTTCCATTAAAAGGACACAGAAACACCGGTCCTTCTCTGCGCTGTTTTATTGTTCCAAAGTGAAAGCACCGACAAGATTAACTTTCTCTGCTGCTGCAGCTCAAATGCGGTCTTTGAGAATTTAACGGAAAAGAAGAAAGACGAAAGCATGTACCCGCAAAGCACGCCTTGTGGGCAAAACCGGCTTTCTTGTGTTCAAAAAAGGATTCCGGAAGAAAAAAAGAAACAGAGAGAAACAAGTTGTGAACTGATGCTATTGCCGTTGGGCAGGCGCAAGTAGGTTTTGGCCCTTACTCTGCTGCTCCAGTCGTATTCATCTGTTCGTGAAAACGCAACCTAGGCTCCAGTGTGTAAAAAAAAGGCATGCGTCTGTTTACAGCACCGCTGGATGGGAACTGTATGAAGGCGCGTGAAAAAAATGAACGCAAAAGAAAGCGAACTCAAATAAATGGATGTCAGGTCTTAACTAAGAAGTCTTGCGAAAAAATATGTAGTACGTTATTGAATATTCTTCCAGCCTATATTGAAAGCTGTGCCTCAAGATATTCTGTATCCAACACGTGGAACCGCGGATTGCGGGGCAAAGGCATACTGAGCATGTATCCTGAAAACCTTTGGTTTGTGTAACCAGTTATCTTTTCAACGTATAGCGCCTGAAATCAACCCTTTCTTCACTTTTTAACTTTTGACTTCCGCTTGAACTAACTATTAAATTTTGAAGATGAGGAAATCACTTTAACTAAAAGCTTCCGCATCAAATTGTGTTACGAGCTGGTATACCGGAAAAGCAGAAGTCGTAATGCACTGGGGGGGGGGGGGGGGGGGGGGGGCACCACATATTATGGCCTGTTGCAGAAATACCTGCTTATCATAGGTCGGCCACACAATACGCAGTCAGAAGGAATACCCAATCAATATTGCTTCATATAAAGACAAGTACATTAGTACATTACAGAAAATAAATAATATTTATATTTTAATGACAAACTCGCGTAAGGAGATAAAGAGACAGTACCAACGCGAATCTAATAGATTTATTTCTAAGACACGATCATGGAACTGTGGCTGCGGGGTGCCTAAAATGTGGTTGCTATTAGAGTGAGTACCTAACTCTTATTTTCTGTTCTGCTTCCGTGGCTCGGTGGTTAAGGCGACCCCGACCGTGGCGGCCGTGTTTCGAAGGAGGAGACACGTAAAAGGCGCCCGTGTGCTCTGCAATGTCAGTGCATGTTAAATGTAACCACGTGGCCGAAATTATTCCGGAGACCTCAACTACGGCTCCTCTTTCTCTCGGTCTTCTCCCATTCTCTCTTTTATGCCTTCCCTTAAAGGGAAACTGCATAGGTTTTGGAAATCAACGAGCTTAAGAGGGTCGAATGTGTGAAACTTGCAAGTAAAACATGCGAACTCTTTTTGGGCTAGCACTTGAAATAGTGAAGTAATCGCCGATTAAAATCCGGACGCCCTTCAAGCTTCTCCGCAGCGCACAACGCCAAGTGGGGGGCGCATGATGACATCATCGAATGTATCTGTACATTTGCAACGCACAAACGCCTGCTTTGAAGGAAAAAAAAAACCAACGCCACCGAAGGCAAACCCTGCCGAGAGTTGTTTGGCAGCATCTAACGAGTCAGGGCAGGGTATGGCTGACGACAGCGATAGTTTGAAATCATACCTTCCGTGACGTCACGCTGACTTTCCCTGCACTTCTCCGCTGCGTTGAGGAGAAGCGCAAAATTCAATCGTCGATTACGTCACTATTTTAAATGTTAGTGCAAAAACACTTGGCATGCTTTACCTACAGCCTATATAGATTTAAATCCTTAAATATCGCAAAATTCTGAAAAATGTGCTGTAGTTGCCCTTTAAAGCGCGGTTGAGGTGTCCACCGAGATGCGAGGCAGGTACTGCGCCATTTCTTTTCAGCAAAATACAATTTTCAAAGCGGAGATCATGGTCAGAATTCTGTACTGCAATTATTTCTCTCAAAAAAAGTATTCAAAATCGGGCATAGATGATTTGAACGTGCCTCTTTAAAAGAGTCTCGCGGAATGAGAAAAATGCTAGTTTAACCATCATAGACTTACCGCGCAGTATATGTATTCCCACAGCTCAGTAGCAAGATAAACTATGGTAGTCAAGAGCAATATTATGACGTGCTCTAACCAGTCAAAAATATATTCCCTCATGTATCGCCATTGAGGCCCAATAAGTCGCCCCCCTTTTTCTTCCAGGCAGTCAGGGTTTTCTTCACCTGTGATCTTCGCGTCAAGGCTGTGTTAGAAAGGCATCGATCAGTACGAATATATTCGGGCCATCATACGAAGAAGACACGTCATAACTTTCAAACCCCTAGTCCCAGCAATGGTTCGAGTGGATTCCCGGCGCACTGGAAAATAGAACATTGTTGATGTTTTGAGCTCGAAAGCGCAATGGGCTACGCTGGAGATTTTCTTTGAAGTAGCGAGAGCAGCTTGAGCATGATACTCAAAGAAAAACAAAAAGATTCCGGCTTTCTTCGCACTTTCTCGAGAAGAAAAACTTGTGCATCCTAATCTTCCGAGCATTTTTCGTCTGGTTGCTCCAAGGGGTATGTGAAGGTACACGTGCGCTTCCCACGTTTGAAAACGCCGATGCAGGTTTCTCGGCTCTTTGAAGTTCTGCTTCGGCGTCGGCATTGATTGATTCAGCTAAGCACGAACAGCCAGCTGAGCTCAGCGAGCTCAGAGGCCGAACTAAACTTTGGCCACACGCTGAGATACAAGAAACCTTCTTTGCAAGCGCATGCAACGTCAAAAGCCGGTTTTCCGTACAGGAGCTGGCCCGTAAAAAGCTTATCTAGCACGGCAGGCAGCAGCAGGTTTTTTTTTTTTTCCCTGTGACGAGCTGCTTTTCATTGAAAACAACACCCATTAATTAAACGAAGAAGTTACCGTGCTGGTTTCTCTTTTGTTCTAAAAAACCAGAAGAGATCAGAAAGAAAAACAAAGTCAAAATGGCTGCTTTCTCACAAGAAAATTGTTGATATAAAAAGATAAGTAAAATGTGGAGCTCTAATAAACACGTCACCATTGTACGCCATGCTTACGCCAAACACGGTATCAGTCTTATTGTTGAATGTCGAAAGTTACCGAGCTCTACTGGAACAAAGATTGTGGTTGGACGAATTGTCCTACTTCTGACCACTGTGTATATTGGCCAAAAAATTAGATTAGTGAACTGCCTCCGTTTGTAGTGCTATGAAAGTACACAACTGAGCATTATGGTTCTATGTTCTCACCCATGGCCTTCAGTTACAGGGCGAGTTGGCAATCCTATGGCTCTCTAAATTGTTCCTTGTATTTTTAATTTGCATTTGTGTCGTGAGATACGCGTCTCGCACCCATAGGACCTTTTTGAGAACGAGGTACCGTACGCCGCACCAGTTTCAGAAAGCACGATACAAATGAACGAATATGAAGGGAAGGAGTCGAGTGAAAACGAATCCAAACGTGATAATAAGCCTGAAATATGACTTAGTGCCACTATGTGTAAAGAATATAGAGATAATTTTTCTACGTTGCCACTCTAGAGTGCAATTGAAACTCACAAATTTGCGCAAAGTGTGCGCGCTTGATTGCACTAGGACGTTAGACAAGAAACTTTCCGCCTAGTGGAATACTGCATTGAATTGTGGCGACGCCTGTGTCCTCAAAGAGTAAGAAAGAAACGAACTTAACTCCAAAATGTAGGCTGAGAATTTATCTAAAGAAGTGACCTATTAGGGCTCGCAATATCAGATTTGAAGGAGAACGAGTTGAGTGGCCTGTTCTAGAAGATTTTTTTACCAAGCTCACTTGTACCTATAATACGGAGACGGTCCTTGCCCTCAATTAGAAATATGTTTCATTAGCACTAGAAAGCGCGTAGGCACGATTGAGAGAAGATATTCAGCGCTGAATTGAATGCAGCATCAAGTATACCCCATCCTGAAATAAACGTTTCCTGTACATTGCTCAGCGTCTGCGAGAGACGCTGATACGATCTACTAGTTTATTTGGGACCTAGCTGCTACTTATAAAAGAACGCAGTGCCTTTTAAAATCAACCTTTTAAATGAATAAAAACGAGCCGAAACCTTGCAATGCAAGCGTTCGCGAGCACAATTTCTAGTTCAGTAGTGTGGACAATGTCAGCACGAAAATTGGGGAACACTAGTTGCATCTTCTGTAGTAATTTTTTGTACTTCAGTTAGCCGTGTACTGCAGCTGGGAAGGAAGGGGTGTCCTGACCGACTTTACTACGAAACTTACTCACTTCCGCTTCCGCAGTTGACACTCGCGAAAAAGAACGAAAAGTAAAAGCAACATTATCTTTCCTTCTACTGACGGCAAAATAAGCGTGCCTGAGATTTTTCCTTATTTTCTCAAAGATACCACTTTATTCGTGTTCATTTCATTAACAAGGCGGCTCTTATTTGAAATTCTGTTTCTGTGACGCAACAGTTGTCTGGTGGAAAGCGAATATCTGTTATAGAGACGCGATAATGTTGCCTGCATCAAAAAGCTGGAAGTTCGCCATCTCAGGGTCGGGGGTAGTGAACAATCATTTAGCAATTCGACATGCTTCAAGCAATGGATGCGGTGTTGATCTTTTTAGAGCACATTGCCCGGAATTCAGGACAGCAACCAACCACTGCAGCTAGGCCTAACGTTAATCACTTTCTGCTTTGTAGCCACGCGGTCGTTCTCTTTCTTTCTTACCTCTTAGCGAAAACTAATACGTTTGTAATACGTCTGTAATATTGTATTTTAATGCATTTTGTATTCATGAATGGGCCAAAAATATGTAGAAAATAGATTCGTGAAATTTCATGCTTAGTATTCAAAATATATTCTTAGAATTGGCCAGAAATACCTCACTTAAAGCATACTTCGAGTACATTTCAAGTACTTGAAAAAATATGTACGCGGTTTTAGCATCTTTTCACTTTATTTTCGTAAATATTAAATTAATTCGTCCGAAGAATACTTCAATTCTAACAAGCGTGCAGTCCTTTTAAACGTATTTGGAGCACACTTATAGCTGCGGTAGAATAGTCCAGTGCTGGAAATCACGTTTCGGGAAATAGCATTTGAGTGTTGGCAATGTATTTGAAGCGTACTTCAGTTAATACGGAATCATTTCGTCCAAAGTATACTTAAATTCTAACAAATGGGGTGTCCGCGTAAGCATATTTGCAGCACACTTCAAGCTACCGTGGAACAATCTAGGGCTCAAAATGACATTTCGGGGGACAGTGAAAACTCTCCCTTTGCTGTCGTCCTTTCGTTTATGGTAACTTCGTCAATGAGATATTTTTGCTATTTTTGAATGCTCAAAGTCAAGCGCCCCGTGGTGGCTGGCGAGAGAAATACAAGCGCTTGTCCCCAATTCTTGCTAATGATGCATCCATACGCTGCACTTTTCGGAACCATCGGCATCCCGAAGATTTTCTGAGTATAGAGAAAAGAGTTTGCTGTAGGCCTACTACAGTTCATCGATTGATTGCAGGCCTGTAGTTTTTTTTTTCCTAACACAATTCGGCTAGCCACCTGAAATCAGGTTAGCGGAGCAAAATTGGCCAAGCAGGGCACTTGCTCAAATATGTACTTTTCCCAGAAGCCATGAAAGAAAAAAAACACGAAACAGCAGTACCACGTACTGATGCTGTTTGCCATGTTCATGGCTAAAGTAAATATAGGATCAACAGGACGAGGCAACTGCATCATTTAGCGCATTCAGAGAAGAGTGGTGGGAGGATGTTGGCGAGGACAAACAGTGAGTGAGAACTCAGAATTGCAGATAAGCCTGCTGCATGCCAGGGGATATTTAGCGACTTACAACCGGGCTCACTTATGGCCCTGTCTTCCTTTCTTGCCGCTCCAATCTGCACCACAGACTGCAATAAATCTTTAAGGGAGGCCTATTTTCATTATGCAACTACATTCTTTGAGCTTAGAGGATGTCACACATTCATTTATTTGTAGTACTTTTAAAATAGAAGCTGCCGCCTGTAAAAGGTTGGTGTTGTACTGAACGGCAACCTGTCCAACTGAGGATCGCCATGTCTGAAAGCGCTTGGACGAGGGCTCATTCAGCGTCAGCATTACCTCAAGAAACCATAAGGGAAATTGTTTTCTAAGGCGACAGCGTTAAAGGCCCCGTTCTCGAGGAAATCCGCTGTCGGCGTTGTGAGCGAAAAATCGCGAGCATTACTCTAGCAGGTGGCTCCCAGGGAGCAAGCTAGCGCCACCTGGGACACGTGTCTTTCCGGTGTCATCACAGCCTGCCCGCCGAATTTTTAGCAAACTGCCGACCATCGCAGATGGCAGCGAAATTAATGTTTACTTCCATCGCAGGGCAGTGGCGAATCGCTTAACCACTGCGCAACTGCGCCAGTTTGGGTATAAGCACTCCCAGAGATCTGTGAGTGCAAACTAGAGAATGACTTCCACGTATGGCAATTAACCCATTACGCTACGCGTCATGTCCTTCATGCGGAGCTTAACAGCCCTCTGCCATTTTTTTTTTACATGCTTCGAAGAAGATCATGATCACACCCCTATACTTTCGCTTCATTTTTGCTTTGGCAATACATGCGTATTTTTGCAGTGTCATTCCACGATGCTTTGTTCGCACGCGGTGCTGATCGAACGTCGCTATTTGCACAACGGCCGCTGGTGAAAAGGCATTACTGACAATGACAGAGCTTAGCAACGACAAGGCATATTCAGAGAGCTGGATAAAACAGCGCAACGAAAGACGAGACAAGAGAAGGACGAACACCAACGCTGACCTTCTCTTGTCTCGTCTTTCGTTGCGCTGTTTTGTCCAGTTCTTCAAAAATATACCAACCGGCCGGAATTTGTCCTCTTCTGGAATTCATATTCAGAAGCTCGCAAACACCACGTAGGTTCTGCAATCCATGCTTCATACACAGATAGCGATTAGGTGATTGCGTCACACAACGAAGGCCTAACAGCGACATCTAATACTGCTCAGATGCAAGGACTGAAGTCCCTCTGTAACTTTGCAACAATACCGGGCATCAAGGGCATGAACAAAGTTATGTTGACCATCTATAAGCTGGAAGGCTAAAGCACGCAGCTTTGATAGGTGTCAACAGGGGACTACCGAGCACAAAATTGGGAAGGAAGTCGGGAATTTCGCCTGCCGGTAAGGCGTCCGTAACAACACCGCTGGCGACTCGTTCGGTGTTCTGTTCACGCTTGGTGTCCTTACCGACGCACTCCCATAACTATTTCTTAACATCCACAAAATTTTCTAGTTTACGAGTGTTTTCACTCTGTCATTTCCGATCCGTAATTAGCATGCATTATAAAAACAATATTCGGCCTTGAATTGCCATGGTACTTTGCGTATTGACAGTTTTGCTTCGCAGTCACCTCATTTTCATTGTGCTTCTTTGTTTGTAAGACGTGCATATTTGACACCTCGAAAAGTATTACTTTACTCAGTCGTATATGAGCTTCGCATTTATAATTGTATGAACTGCTGCAATATGCATATCCACTCATACTTCATTTCGACGCAGTATGCCGGAAGGAAAAAAGTCTACGTGGCATATAATTTCCACCGAAGCTGCCAGTTAGCGAACTAAAGGAATGAATCAATATGCAATCAATCAGAAATGATAAATCTGAGGACTAGGTTTAATCAAAAGTATAATTTGTTCCGAAAACTAGCCGCCAACGCGAGTGGACCGCACACTTGAGATTCGTATTCAGGTATGCAATTTTGCGGAACATGTAACCTCAACAGCTCTCAACTCCGATAGCGCTCACACTATTTTCCAGCATACCTTTTCTTTGAACGCTAAAATTTAAACTACAAATGCATTATACGTCTGTTTTTACGGGGCGCTCCACACAAGATGAAAGCCAACACTGAGCGAAACCAAGGAGCTTAGTGTTTTTTTTTATTTGTTTTGTCCATCATTGGAAGCTTAATAGGGTAAATATTTTTTTAAGGATAAATGATTAGACGCAGAAGAAGAAACAACCACATGCGAAAAGGGGGATCGGAACCCACGGCCTCCGAATTTCGCGTCCGGTGCTCAACCAACTCACCAACGGCGACGGCAGTCCAATCTTCTTCTTTCGGCGGTATTTATTTGTAGTGGCAGTTAGTACCACCGCTACTTAAGTGTTTTTTTTATTCTTCGTAGATTGTAAAATCCAGAAAAGATGTAAATGAAAACAAAAGCAAGGTTGTGCTCTACTGTAAACGTTCTTCTCTGTCCTCATTTGACGCTGACAGCAAGTCACAAAACATCACAATATGAAATGTGTTGAAAAAAATTGATAAGGGTTTAACGTAGTTGAACCGAGTAGACCTGCGAAAGCAGGTGTTCTTTCTTCAAGTGGAGGGGGCACTTAAACTCCGCCTTAGGGGTGTGGCACGATATCTTTAGTGAGTTAATGCCCATGTATGCTGAATAAGTAATTCCAACTTAAGATTCATAGATGGCGGCGAGTCCTCATATACCACTACCAGCGCAGTGGCGCAGCCGTTAAGCGATGCACCACTGCACTGGCAAGTGGCTGTTTCTATCCCAGCCACCCGTCGGGATTTTGCGACCCATGTTCCTCTTCGCGAGCAACCTCTCGAAGGGCACGACGCTCGTCCGAACTTACCCGAGCTATCCCGAGTTACTACCCGAGCTTACCCGAGTAACTCGTGTAAGCTCGGGTAGTGACTCGGGTTGCTAGGCAACGGCACAAGATCGTTTGGTCGCGCACCGCCACGAGCATAGGCGACGAGCCGAGGTGGGCTTCAGTAGTGTTGCTTTCGCAACAAATGGAGTAATAGGAGCAGGGGGGTCCACGGGCCACGGACCACGCGACGAGTGGTTAGACCTGTCGTAGTATTGCTTTCGCAATCAAAAGGCTCTGCCATCAGCAAACAGCAGTAATCACGCCTTTTTTTTTGTCGAATTAATTAAACATCGCCGAAGAAGCGAAATTGATTGTTCTAGGGGGTCAGCCACGGAGACACGAAATTATAAAGCTGATGGAAGCTCTGAAGACTTGGATTACAAAAAGAACGCTTTTAAAAAGAACGCTTTTTTATCGTTTTTTATGAAGATAGGACTTGCTTTGCTTCGATTGGGTTGTTGCGATCCAGGTTGCCCACCACCCTGTGGGCAGGTGCGCAGCATGCCACAGAACCAGCTTCAGATAAGCAGACAAACAATGCTTAAAAAAGGGAATGGCCACTATAAGCGATGGCGCACTTTTAGTGCGAGAAAACAAATCATGTAAAACAATTGAGCGGGAAAACAGTTTCCAATGCTATTTGTTCTGAGTGCTCTAAAAGTTACTTGAAATCATTTCGAAGTAACAAGCATAAGCACAAATGAGAGCTCCGGGAAATGGCGTGGTCGGTCACAATCAACCACGGCACAGTAAAACTTTCTCTTTATGACACAGCTATCGCAAGTATCTCCCTAAACCTCATGGGTGCTGAGCTAATCGCAACGAAGCGGCACAGGTGCAGATCGCCCCCTGGATATATTTTCTGGCGGTGCAGGGCCGCACAAAGATAAGGTGGCGGCGTGACACAATTAGTGCAGGGGATTATCCTGTTCTCACTTCTTTTCCATCTTGTCTCATTCACGGACTTGTTAAGCCTCGTACCGCTCTGCTAGCAAAATTAAGCCCTTGCCGAAAGTTTTCGACGTGCTATTTCTGCTCGCTGCAAGGGTGGAGCTGTTACCTTCGCGATGGAGTGAGCAGCGGAAGTCTGATGGTGGATACTACAGCGATGCACGGCCCACCTGCTCCCACACAGTTCGTTGTATTCGGAAGCGGCAGACAATTTGAGAAAAATTCCGTGACAGAGAACGCGAAACCAGCCCTGCAGTCTGAGTGCTCCGAGAACTCACGAGCGGTGCTGTGGCTGTGGCAAAGCCATTATATGGCGCCTTTCTTCTACCCAATTTCCAAACTATTCCCAGCTAGGCAGCAGCCAAACTAGAGACTGTATCGTTACAGCTAGAAAAAACTACAGTCGAGATCTGTGGAAACCTGCAAAAATGCTGTGGGGACCGGGGATTGATGCTGCACAGAACTAAAAAGAACAAGACGACTTATGTGCATTTGATGCAACTGTTTGCAACATTCTGAGGAAGCAAAGAACACCCAATACTCGTTTACAAGTTGGAAATTATTCTATCAGAGATGTACAGAACTACTTAAGCGCAAGCAAGAAATCAACGTAATTTTCCCAGTTTGCGCTGGATTTCCCAGAACGTTTCTTTCCTCAATCATCCACTTGTCTCCAAGAATAGCGCACGTGCCGCTTTTACTTCCTATATTTTCCGCACGCGCCATTAGGTCACAGAACCTCACGTAAAAGGCAATCCTTTTGATGCGAAAGCTTAGACTTCACACAATGTGATTTCGCGTCATGCGTCTGTTACGAGTCAGTGATGGATCAAGAGTGGTCCCGTTAACCTTGTGACGTCATCATAACTTGCCCACCGAATTGTGAGCAACCTGCCCACCATGGCAGGCGAAAATTAAATTATTTCAATTCAACTGCCACATGCCCATTCTCACATCTTCCATCATGTGATTTTGTTTCCAGCGTTAATTAAAGTAGCCGATTGGTCGAGAGGGCCATGACTCATCAGCTCATATGGGTACTGCAAGAAAATTTAATTCTAGACTACAAGGATCGAGCACGAAACTGGGAAAGGACGAGAGTAGGAGGTTGCTACAGGTTCTCGGTGGACTCGCCGCATCACTACTTGTGTGAAAATAGAGATACGATGAGAGACAATACTGCGTAAGTGGTGAAAGAACTGACACATACACATGAAGGTTTGCCAGAAACTTCTCGCCAAATGGCTTAGGCTTATTGGGGTTTAACGTCCCAAAGCGTCTAAGGCTATGAGAGACACCGTAGTGGAGGGATCCGGAAATTTCGACCACCTGGGGTTCTTTAACGTGCACTGACATCGCACAGTACACGGGCCTCTAGAATTTCGCCTTCATCGAAATTCAGCCGCCGTGGTCGAAATCGAACCTGCCTCTTTCGGGCCAGCAGCCAAGCGTCGTAACCACTGAGCCACCGCGGCGGGGTCTCTCCAAATGGTGTCACACTCCCCTGTTAAGGCGACTTAAGTATCCCCATAAATTTCGCTGACATTTTAACGCTACCTGCATGCTTAAAATAAATATCCACTATAAGTCTGTTTTGGGAACTGCCTCTGAATGCTACGAAAAAATATTTGACCACTTTTAACGAGGTAAATCGTTTTATTGAGGACAGCAAGAGTAGCAATTGGATAACTGACACTGGACTGAAAGCCACGGCGAACTTTTTTTTCTTGAGACCAAAAATCTGCGCCGAGTAATAAGACAGAGGAGAGATGAAGACAGAACATGCGCAGGTAAGCCTTCATGAATCCTTACTTTTGTCACCATCCCCAGTTATGATTGCATTCTGATTAGAATCTCAATTTATTACATTCTCATTACATTTCACCGTTTGGCTTCTCAACGGAAGCTTCTAACAGCACCGTCAAAAAAATAGAATGTGTCAAGTTACTCGTAAAACCTGCGACTGAAGTTTACTGGCCAAAGCACGTAGTTGGTCACTTCATTATTTTGTCACTCGGCATAGTGAGTGATACCGAAATCAATCGGTGACATATCCTATAGCAAAATGACACAACCAGAATCATTTCATGCTGATACGCTCTTGGGCATCATATAGTGAAAAGAAAGTGCTAGCATCCCTTTATTACATAATGGTGACTATGTTTTTTGAACTTTTGAAATGCATTAAACATTTGCTGAGAAAAATTTAAACAAATAAGTGTAAATTACTACAGATAAAAGAAATGCACCTGAGTGGGTGGCGTAATCCACAGAGTAGGCGACCAAAGGTCCCCTGGGGCGACAATGTCAAGTTGAAGAGAAAGAGAGTTGAGAGTTGGATGGAGAAAGTTGGATGGAGAGATGACATAAGTAAGCTTACTGAGAATTATCGCCGCCGTGTTCAGCTAGCGCAAGGAAGAGCTTACTACTTGTTATAATTTAAGGGTGTGGACACATCTGAACAATTTCAAGGAGAATAACAGAGGGTCAAAAACAACCAGCGACTTCATTCCTTTTTGTAGCGGCATCTCGATTTTTATTCTTCTTTTTTGGGGTCCGATAAAGGGCTTTCTAATCCAATGATATTTGCTCTTAGGTGAGACTTTCTTCAGTGAGTAAAGAACCTCACAAGCGGAAGCTACCTTTATCTAAATACCGCACTTTCGTGTGGCTGATAACGTTGCTGTAGTCTCCGGTTACATATTCGACACAGCTCTTCCTGGTAAAAAGCTAAGTGAGCAATCTGTGCAGTTGACTTGAGGGGACACGATATTTAGAACTATTTTCGTTATTTACGCTTGAACAGCTACCATATTTGTTGCAATTTCATGAATAAATTCAATATACTGCTTATTTATAAGTCTAGACGTTATACTTGTTCACCAATGACAGTCAACAACCTTGTAAGGTCATCGTCGGGTTATTAAAAGGATAAGGAGACAGTGACAACATTTTTATGTCCAAGTGTTCATGCAGCCCTGTTCTTGGCAATAAAGGTATTGTTATTACTCAGATACTCTGCATTTTTAATAATGACGGCTTAACTTTCAAACTATACAGGGCGTTTCACCTAAGACGTTACACAATTTTATAAAGATAGCCTCCGTTTGAAGAGTCCTTTTTTCGGCATAGTAATATCAGCGGTGTAATGCACCAGAATAAGCTAACATGTGCTAACTAGCTCACTGGCTAACTAATGCTGAATATTTAACTATTTAACTGTTACACTTAGGCTACTTAATTATTGAGGGCTGTGTAGCCCACCGTGATCAATATCCATACCAGTATTTAAAATTTCGAAAACGCGGTTACCCTTTGAGGTATGCGGCAACAAATTGTGGCTACACTTCGCCAAAATACATGCCCTTTCGAGTAGCTTGCAGGTAAAGCAACCTCTCCAGTGTACGTGACTCATCGAAATGGCCAAGGTGTGTTGGCCAACAGCCTCGACGCTAACCATGTTTTCGAAATTTTGAAAACTGCTATGGATATTAGTTACGGTGGGCTTCAAGGCTTTAAACAATTAGGGAGCCTAATAGTAAAAGTTGGAAAGTTAACAATTAAATATTAGTTAACCAGCCTTCTGGTTAGCACGTCTTAGCTGTGTTCTGGTGAACCACGCCGCTGACAACGCTGTGTAAAAAACAGTGCAATCTAACTCAAACAGCCTATTTTAAAAATTTTGTGAATTCTTAGGTAGAGCACCCTCTAAATACATTAAAACATTTTTACGTTGTTAGTAGTACAGTCATGTTTCGACAAAATACCTGCAAAGGCATATAAAATGGAGTACTGAGTGGTATCTCCACCCACCGGAAACACCCTCCAGAGGCACACCTTCGTGCACCCACCGGTAAAAATGCATCTCTCACCTACGAGCTTCCTGCACCCATAACCCACCTAGCCAACTCCACCAGCCAAAGACCACGCAGCACCCTAAAAAAAAAAAGCTACGGTAAATTTAAATTCGAAGACGACGCAATGGAAATGCTTTCAATGTAAAAGCGAGCAGTCAAACAAATATGACTAAAGCAGAATGGTCGCATCACAGTGAATGATCGTCTGTTTATATTTTATGCAATTATATGAAAAACTATTACACGCACTTATAGAGAAAGCGAGAGCTTTACTGCACTCCCCGGCCTCGTAAGACAAACGCAAACATACCCGACAATTCGTGACAAAAGTATTTTGGAGCGGGACACCAATCATCAATTCAATTTTTTCATATAATCGAAAATCTCACTATAACAGTCAATATAACCACAGGTCACTCGACGGCAGTGTTGCATTTTTTTTTATTGACATTTTTATTATCATCATAAGTGTTCCCCATAGTTTTTCTACGGCACTCTTAGCTATGCGATGCTATCAATGGAAACATTTTAATAGAACGATTTTGCTACACATCAGAAGAATGGACTATTACCTTCTACATTTCCATAAGAGTATCTGACAATTTTTCAATCTGCAATTTTATTTGTTCAGAATGTTGGACATGAACAGTACGTACTATATAGTATTGTCATTCGTTGCAAAATGTCCTAGTAATGAGTGATAAAAAATACAGAAAACTGAAAGCTGTAACAATCAGCAATGAAATTTATTTTTACATGTTTGTCGCAAAAAAAAACGAAAATTCTGAAACCATCCTTACCTATCACTCCTTACTAACGATCAGACCCATAGTGTGGCGGTGATGGCCACCCCTATCAGTTGCTCTTGACGCCATAAGTGTCGGAGAAGCAGCGAAGGAAAAGGAGCCGCTTCACATGAAACCTTGGTGTATTCAGCAAGCGTCCACGCTCAACACGCCGCAGAAGCAGACGTATATATTTAGAGAACGTGGCAGACGACCCACGCACGCACATCCACTGCTTGATATGCACATGTAAAGCGTGCCGCCGGTCTGTATTAGCCTCAACCAACGGAGTAGTTCTCTTTATACTGCGAGGATCAAGCATCTGGTTGCAACGCTACCGCTTCTGTTTTTGATTCACTGGTTCGCTTTCGTTTTTGCAAAGAGTAATGCGGCATCGGGATCGTACAGTGCCGCTTTCTTCTCTTCACAGTAATACCACGACGGTGGCGCTCCGTCGTCGGAAAGCAAGGAAATCCGCCATGAGCCGTTACCTTGCCGCCGTTTTATACGTCTCATGTCGAGCATATTTTCATCCCTTGGCACAACGTGACTCGCCTTGCACAACCTTCTAAGCTCCCTTTCACCTTAGCCAAGAAAATCTACCCCTGCTCTGTACGCTGTTTATCGCTGCCGATCTCAGAGAAGAAGCCAAATCGAAGTAAATTACCCGAGAGAGACTCTTCGCTGCCTTGTTTTCATCATCCATGAAGCGAGATAAGTAGCTACTCAGGAGAGCACACTTCTCCGGACCACCCTAGTCACGATGAAATAACCCAGCCGAGGAGTCTCGGTAATGAGTACGCGCGCCCACCCACGTATCCATTCCCGTAATCAACCTTCGCAAGAAAGGGCAAGAACAAGTCATCACACCAGATGCGAGAGTTATGTGTTCTCACCGCTCGTACCAAACGGTTGCTAAGCCGAGTGCACTGTTGTCTTACACTCCTTATCGCGACTTTTGTTGACGTTCGTCGGTAATTGGGCACTACCTCAGACTGGGAAGACAGTACGGGATATGCAGCGACGCACAAAGGTAAACAAGAATGCACATAACGGAGAAATATGTCAAGGCAAACAGAGCATGAAGTCCTAGTGCAGTGTGTGTGACAACCGGTGCCCTCGTTTGTTTACATCCGGCACAATCCACATGCTCTTACGTGCACAATAACAGCTGCCGAGCTCAGCCTTGTATCGCTAGTTTATCAAGGTAGTGAGCGGTAGTAACTGATATATAACATAGCTTTATTCATTGCTATTTGGGCCTATGCTATTTTTCTTTTATCATGCGCCTTTCTTGAAAGGAGGTGTCTTCGCCTAATTTTATATATTGACCTTTTTTATGTGCCTTCTGGCTAAATTATAATCGTCTCCAAGTACAGCTTACATTCGGAGAAAGAGGTTCATATTTGTGAAGGAGGCTTTGTTTAATATTTCGTACTGTATTCGCTTGTCTCCAATTAGAAAACATTTCCTTAAATTTTGAAGTCAGATTATATTTTCATTCTACTCACAATTTTAACTAGGCGGCACTTTTACCTATTTCCACGGATGATTTGTTGGTTGCAGCAAATGGATCAACGTTCACATTAAATGTCAGTTTTTTGCGTAATTCTTTCTGAGGTCAAAACCGCAACTTGCGAAAGCGTACTGCACTTTGCGCTACCCTAAACGAGAAACGTAATACTGTTATGTATGCGCATTTGAGTGTTGTATTCCTCGCGCAAACACCCCTTTCGATGGTGGCTAAATGCGAAAGCACTCCCAGAATAGATCGCCGTCTTCGTTATTCTGGTGAGAATGTTTTCAGAGAAGAGGTTCGTTGCTAAATTATTTTGAGAAGTGACATATGAAATTAAGTCGCTTGACGTGGAGCGGAAATGTGCCTTCTTTTTCTCCAGGTGGTAAGCCGCGTCAAGTCTATCTCTTTCGAATGAAGGGCTAATGTATATGCGCTTTCACAAGCCCACTCTGCCTACAAGCACAATAAACTAGCTGCTATATTCAATTTCACAAATCGTACCAGTGACTTTTGAATCCTGACACAAACCTCAAACGTATACTTTTATCGCAGTAAAAAACGGTACGTAGAGTCCTGCACTTCTTCTGTAAGGTATGTGTTAAACAAAATAAAATCTTGAGAACAGCACTTAATTGTTTAGAACTTTGAAGAAATGCCGAAAGGGAGATAATACTTGTGGTCTACGTTACACGCGGTTACACGCGGCTTTTAGTCAAAGGGATAAAAATACTTCACTACCCTCGCAAAATTATCCAGTGTTTGGCTTAGTTAGTCCTATAAGCTTGGGGTCCAGAGTGCATTAGCGTTACATAGGGTTTTGCTTCAGTAATCCCAAAAGAGTCATCGTTAAAGAAACTGCACATTATAGTTAATATCGTTGTTCACGATACAGTAATCTATTAAGGATGCCAACAAGTTTAAAAGATTGGCTGCAAATTTTCTCTATCAGCACAAACTTCTCGTTTTAATTAGAAGCTGCTGCTGTTTCACATAATCTGCTTTCATAGCGATCAGGCCACTCATCGCTTATGAATAGCGACGTTTATACCAAAGTTTTGTTGGTTCAGACAGTTACGGTTACCCACATTGCTCCGCTAAAACGAAGGTGCTGCGTGCTGATAGTAGCGAAGTGTTGCTTTGCAAATAAAGCTTAGGCTTCAAAAACCAAAGTAGCTTTACTACTGGCTGTATTTGTAACAAGTTTTGAAGTTTTGGATACTTAGACTTAACCACTCGAGGCTGTGAAGAAATTTAATCTAAACTAACTCAACTTAACTGGCCATGGAGTATTTGAATTTTCTTTTCTTTGGAAGTAAGGGTGATGAAGGGGAGGGGGGGGGATTGGGTAAAAGCATGTTTGGCAAGGTTTTCATAAAAAAGTTATCGCGGGCAATGCGAGGCTGCCTCATTTTCTAGCAAGGCCCTCAGAAATATAGACTGTGGGTCAACGGACTTAATGAAACTGCCTGAACTTACGGTTAGCACAGTTTTGAGATGAAACTTGGAGCCTTTCTATAGGAGTGTGCGTTCTTTCTGTGTGTGATTTCATGTTCGAAGCGAATATAAAAAAAAACTGTGCATAGCAGGTTTATGTTCTGCTGACTGGTGCGAGCTTCCCACAAGAAACTAATAAACGCTAATTTTCAGGTCAGGGAAGATAACATGCGCTAAACTAAAATGTCATTTCGTGACGAGCGTCCGCGTCAAAAGCAAAAACACAAAATAAGCGTTTCGAGGGACGGAGAAAAGTTAAAAGAAGTAAAGGAAATCCTTACGTTATTAGAACAGTTCTTTTGCGTTAAGAGACGAGCAGATTCAGTGCAGCAGCGCTCTGCTGTGACTTTCAGTACACCCACACCCCGTTTAAGAATGTTAACACTAAAGAAAGACAGCAATTATAAGCGACAAACTACGAGAAAGGGGCGGACGCGCCTCATGCTAAGTTCTTATTTCTTCTGCATTGTAAAATTTAAATGCGCTCTTAATACAAAACTGAAGTAAGAAAGAAAGGTAGCTGTTGCATTTTGAAAATTTGGCTCTTATTTTTGAGAAAATTTGCGCCACGGTAGCTGCTACGGGAAGACATTAACACAGTGACGACGCCGCGCATGGCAGCAAGTGTCTTTGGAGAGTCACTGAGCAAAGATGCAGGCGCGCAGTAACCAATCAATTACAGGGAGAAATCGCGGTTGAGCGAAAGCCCACTCTACATCACGGCCTGGCGCCTCCGATCAAATCCGTTTGTTGAAGTTTTCCGGCGTGTGCACAGCAGGTTAGAGTGGTCGTGCCACCAGCCGACTGCTTTGTGGCCGGCTGGCAACCTTTTCAGCCCGCAGCTTTGGCCGTGCCATCAGTAGGTTGCTGTTGGTTTGTGGCGTATGCTGCGAACTGGCCTAGTTCGCAAGGAACAAACCTAACACAGACAAAGCTGTCATCCATCTGGCACCCACGGCACCTCCTTTAATTTTTTCTCTGTAAGAAAAACAGATCTTGAATAAAGGTATTTATGGAAACACATCCCTAGCGAAGGCCACCCAGAACCACTCTTCAGAGCGTAATGCACAAAACACTCGCAGTGCATTTTATTAAAGTGAGCACTGAAGACAACTACGGACACGGTGGCTGCAACTGACAAATCAATGGTTAATTGGACAGACATGCGAGAGGCATTTGCCCTGCAGTGGGTGTAGTCAGGCTGACGATGATGATGATGAAGACAACTATATCCTTATATTGTTACCAGTAAAAATTTATTCTCTGGGTCTTTCTGGACATGATGACGTTTTTATGAGAGCAAAAGCCAAATTTTCTGGCCAATAACGACCCGAAAATTTGAGTTAGATATCTTTCCGATATCGATTCATACTCCCGCCGTCTTTACCGAAAAGAACGGGTGGCTCTCGTTTTCTAGTGAATGGCAGAGTAGCGTAGCCTGTGGAAAGAGAACTCCAAAATGGATGTCGGCATATATATTCTACTTGCGAAATCGGCCACTCCTGGGGAGACCTGTAGTTCGTTTTTTTTTGGTCCTTTCTAGCTTATACAAGGTCCGTTTTCTCTGAAAGGCGCTTTTTTGGGATTAGTACACCATACCGTATAGGTACAAGCCGTTTCGATTTGTCCTCATTGTATATTTAAGGACCATTCTTCTCTGAGCTAGCATCAACACTGCAAACTAAGAATACGGCAGCAGCCTGCGGAAGACCACTGCTTGTTAAAGAGCCCCAGTGAGGGTCAGCTTATTTTACCGCACCACACTACCCTTTAATAAGGCAGCCTCCTCGCTGCTCTGAGTTCGATAGCATTAGGAGCGCCATCAAGGTGAAACTGTCTGGTGTCGATGCCTGTGTGAAGCTAAATCGGCCAACCATGGCCAATGGCGAGTGGTAGGTAACGGGATTTCCCTCTCTCCGCCTGCCACCTGGTAGCTTTCCCTCTCTTCTTTTGTAGGCGGAAATCGGCGCCTTTCTCCTTTCCTTTTATAGGGGAGAGGAAGGAGGTGCTGTACTAAGAATGACTAAGCAAAAATGAACTTCACTAAGAACGACTAAACAAAAATAAATACACGAAGTGATCTCGAATAGAAATGAAATAATAGATTTACAATTTGAATGTAATTAGAATTGTAATAGACTGGTATGGGAAAAACAATAATAAGAGAATTTGAACAGAATAACAATTGGAATAGGTTGCCGAGTAAAAGAAAACTGCTGCAGTGACATTTGCTCCACATCGCCTATTAAGCGAAGTGTGTGCTCGTTTCCCGAATTCTGTTTTGCTTATTCTCGGTCACTCTAATTTTCCCAACATCAAGTGGCATATGTTGTCTGCCCCTCCTAGTGACAAAGAAGCCCATGCCTTCATACAGACGTGTCTCGACTTTTCGTTATGTCAAATTATCTCTAAACCTACTCCACAAACATTCTGTACCTCTCACTAGCCAGTGACCCAAATATTTGTTCTCTCACTCTCTTGAGGAGAACTGGACGTTGTTCAAAACTACACTTACTAACCTCATCAATCAGTGCATTCTCTTATATCGATAAAGTGCAACCCAAGTGCACCCTGGTTTGATCTCAGGCTTCGTAGAGCTAATAATAAGAAAAAACGTCTGTACAGACAAGCCAAAATGCATAGAACTACTTGTTGTTTTGGAAGGTATAACCAAAGCGGTAAAGAATACCAAGTATTACTAAAAAAACCCGCAGGGAATTCTTCAGCAATGTTTTGCCAACAATCATCGCCAATAACCATCGCCAATAACCCAGGAAGTTTCTGGCGCGGTATTAATCTCCGCAGGTCTGATGACATTATCCTTACTGACTCGAATAACACTCCAATTCCTGCATCCGAATGTGAACAGATGTTTCTTTCAGCATTCTCATCTGTATTTACTTTTTAAGACATCGCTTCAGCTCCCAGGCTAGATTCGTTTCTTGAGGTTTCTATGCCCCAAGTAGTTAATAGTTATGAAGGAATTAAATCCCTCCTGAATAATGCTAATACAACTTCTAGCTCTGATCCTCTGGCCTTTAATATCAAGATTCATAAAAACATTTCTGAGAGCATTTATCCAGTATTTTCGTCACTCTTTTCTCAGTCATTATCATCTGGATCGATTCCTAGCGATTTGCGCGTAGCTAAAGTAATACCCATATTCAAATCTGGTGACCACTCAAATCGTCTAAACTATCGTCCAATATCCTTCCAAGCTGATGGAACATGTTGTTTACACTAATATTATCAGCTATCTTGAGCACCACAACATCATATTCAAATATCAGCATGGATTTCGAAAGGTTTTCTCATGCGACACTCTACTTTCCGGATTCACCCACGACCTTTTTTTATCAGCGGACGCAGGGAAACAAGTCGATGCGCTATTCCTTGACTTCTCTAAAGCATCCGACCGGATCCCCCATCACAGACTTTTGTTAAAACTAACCCACTTGAACATTCATTCTGATGGTATTGCATGGATTAAGGCTTTTCTTGCATGTCAATCTAAGTTCATTTCTGTCAATAATCATCTTTCGTCCTCCTCACCTGTTTTGTCCGGTGTTCCCCAAGGAAGGGAAGCGTTTTGGGACCTTTACTTTTTATAATCTTCATAAATGACTTATCCACCTGCGTATCATCCAAAATCAGATTATTCGCTGATGATTGTGTTATATACCATAACATCACTTACGACTCTGGCCGCCAATATTTGCAAACACATTTAGATTCCAT
Source organism: Amblyomma mixtum (assembly GCF_055824585.1). NCBI lineage: Eukaryota > Metazoa > Arthropoda > Arachnida > Ixodida > Ixodidae > Amblyomma > Amblyomma mixtum. The sequence continues at coordinate 63,813,530 of NC_143017.1, read as the reverse complement.
TAGTAACTGCTGTTCTTCTTGGTTAATGACCCTTAATTCCTCTAAAACTAAACTTGTCTCTTTCACTCGCAAGTCTTGCCGCATCCCGACATCTTACACTCTCCTTGATAGCCCTGCTGAACTTTCTACTTCTTACAAGTATTTCGAACTGCACCTTCAGTCTAATTTTAGCATGGAATGACCATCTTAGCTGAATTCTAGCAGCTGCTAACCGCTCTCTTGGTCTTCTAAAACGTATCCTTAAACAAGCGCCTTTTCACCTAAAGAAAACTAGCATACGTTAAGTTTAATACGGCCTAAAATCGAATATGCGTCGGCCATCTGGGACCCGGATCACGCATACCTTATAGATGACTTGGAATCTTTACAAAACCGTGCAGTTAGATTCATCTTTTGGGATTATTCTGATCTGCTGCTCCATGATGATTTTTTTAATCACCTGAGTATTTTTTCCCATGTCGCGACCACCCGCTGAAAGTTAAACGCATATCATGCCACACTTCTTCTTTTACGACCTCTTTCATACCTCGTACTATAGTCGACTGGAATAATCTACCATCAAACATCGCTTCTCAAAAGGAACCTTAACAAGTTTCAGGACCTTCTAACGGAAATGTCTGTTCAGCTTTACTCATTGATATTACTACATGCTGCATTCAGCTCTTTCCTTATATTTTTTGTTCCTGCGGTTATGTTAAGCCTCTAAGGCACCATGTGTTCTCTTTTCGTGTAGATTGCAATGTATATTACACGTTTTTGTTTGTTTGTTTGTTTGTTTGTTTTGGTTTGTTTTCTACTTGTGCTTTCTGTATTTATGTATTGCACCTTTGCGCTTGCACATTCTCGTTTTGCGTTCTTGTGTGTCAATGCTACCCCCTATGTAATACCCTCGATTGAGGGCCTTTAGGGGTTTATTGAATAAATAAATAAATAAATACGTCAAGTTGATCGCCTTGAAATGTTTCTTTTTGCAATTGGCTTCCTGAAATAACATCGCGAGAGAGCTATTTGTCTCGCATACTTTCTTTTTTAAGGACACTTGGCAAGAATGCGTGACGAGTGTAGGCTGCGAATAATGCGAAGAAAGGCTGAACTGTCATGAGCGGCAACCGCACGTTCAAGCGGAGACACACCATCGAAACTGAGCGAGGATGCCTTTTTTACGAACCTTACGAAAGGTTGTCCTTATTGCGAGTATAGCAAACCCTTGGGGACAAAAAAAGCAGTTACGTTAGGAATATGGCGATATTTCTCCGCGCCCATGCGGACGTTGATCTGTTTTCTTGTAATTATTCGTAATACAGTGCATAAAGAGAATGTAACGTGTACTAGAAAAAAAAGCAAGAATTGTTATTCTGCTGGATAAAACAATGTGTATCGGCGAGCTTTATACATTACTCTACCATCCACATTGTTGGCATCTGCTCAAGGAGAATCTGGAAGCGTGGAAGTAGATGAGAGAGAGCATATTTATTTACTGTTTTTTCCATAGTACAGGAAATATTCAAAGAATGAGACCCTTACAAAAGCATTTTGCAGTGCACTCTGTTTTGTTTACTCCGTGTGTACTGTACTTCTTGTTGATGTTGCTCGAAATTAGTTTTCTTAACATCCTGTTCCCTATTGCAAGGTATTGGAACATTTACACCGTGTGTACTGCACTTCCTGTTGATGTTGCTCGAAATTCGTTTTCTTAACATCATGTTCGATATTGTAAGGTGTTGGAACAAGGAAAACAATGGTCATGTATTGATGAATATTAAACGTTCGATATTTAACCTTTCAGGTATTTTCTAAAATGTTATAAATCAATCGGCTGCTCTTTATAACAGGTCGGGCTGTTTCCCTGTGCACATGTAGTTAATTAGCTTTTCTGGTGGCGTCTTAAATCATTTCCTAATATCGGGGGAAGAAAAAGCAGAGGCACATGTTCTTAATATGAAGAAACAAAAAGAACTACGGAAGAATGTACACATATTACTTCTCGTTAGGAAACATTTGCCTTTGCGCAGGAAGGGCTGAACAGATTGAAAAAGGGAAGTTTCATTAATTACAGTTGACGACCGTCTCTTATTTTGCTGGAAGAGACTTTTGTGAAAGCAAAAGCAAAGGTACAAAGACCGTCTTTTTTTTTATGGTGATCACGGTCCTTTACCTGGGAGCAGTGCAAATGCGCCCCCATCAGTGTTACATAAGTTTCATTGTATTTCGCGTTAATGTTGTGCAACAAAAGATGTTCCAGTGCCTGTTGAGCGCTACTATAATTAGCGCTCTGCGGGTTGCATTCATTCGCCACTTATGACAGATCGGCGCAACATTTTTACAACCAAAGCAAGTGCTGTACACTGATAAACGTAAGTCCCTTTCCTAAATGAGAAAACACCCCTCCGCTGGTTACGTCACAGAAATTCGCGCCTCTGACTGCAAGTTGCAAAAATAATGATGTGTTTTGTCTTCCAAAAATATTGTTATCTGCCCCAGGCGAGCGCGACGCTAGATAGACCCAGGCACAGTGCACAGGCCGAGTGCACATGGCCCGCACAAAGAACACAGAGCCCAGGGAACAGTGCACCCACGCCCAGAACACGTGCACCATCGAGACACTTCGATCGTTCACCTCGTCTTCATTTACCATATTCGTTGCAATATTACAGCTAGAATCTCCAGCGATTTCTACAATGCAGTGTAGATCTTTTTAGTAAAGCTTTACAGAGAGCATTAGAGAGAAAGCTTTAGAGGGAGATTGTTTCCGTAGTTCGCACTAAATAAGCACTATGGGAAAATGTCAGCATTCCTATTCACTCATTTTTGGAGAGCACAAATTAATGTTAAATTTTACGCATGCATTATTTCGCTGTATTCTTCACATAAGCTTTCAAGACGCCGCCATCAGCACTTCCCTAGTCTAATTACTCTTCAGTCTACAGTAACTCACAGATGTCTTTTAAGACCGATTAGATAAGGCATGAATGAATGTTTCATTCGGCTACTCAGTGACAGTTTTAGCATTGCATAAATATGGCCGATTTTACGTACCAAAGCTGTCTTCGAATGCATAAGCGCCAGAACAAAGAGCACTAAGCAAGATGTTTCACCTATGAAATTACGCATTTTTAAAAATGGAGTTAGAAGACTGCTCTTTTCGGCATACATTTGTCAGAGGTGTAGTAGTACATCAGATTACAGCTACGACGTGCTAGCTAGCAGGTTGGCTAAGTAATAATGAATAGTCAATTTTTGAACTATATTTGTTAGGCTTTTTAAATTAACCTTAACTTTTGAGAATCGTGCAGCCCACCGTGAGTTATATCCGTATCAGTTTATAGAATTTCGAAAACTCCTTCACCTTGGGCGCGTTGGACCAACAGTTTTTGGCTATTTCAACGAGTTAGTGCACTAGAGAGGCTTCCTTGCCTGGAAGCTTCTCGAAAGCGCATGTATTTTGGCGGGATGTAGCCAGCATTTGTTCGCGCAAATTCTAAAACTGGTTTGGATTTTACTTACAGTGGGCAATACGCCTTTCAATAATTTAGAAGCCTGACAGTAATAGTTACAAATTAACTATTCAATATTAGTTAAACAGCCTGCTTTTTGGCATGTCTTAGCTGTATTCCGATGTACATTGTGCACGAGAAGGGAGATCTTGACATCGGCGTGCTGCTTCGTGTCATCTGCTCCTTTGCACTAGTTTGCTACAGGCTTGGTCGCAGTTGTGCTCCGCATGCGTGCAGCCACTCGAAGCCGTGTTCACACTTAGTGTGATGAACCCTGTACAACACTGCTGTCAATGCTATGCAAAAAAAACGCTTTTCTAACTAAAAAAGCCTACTTCTAAAAATTGTGTGAAAAAAAATTAGGTGAAGCACCCTGTATATCTGTTGTCCTCTCCTACTTCGAACTGTTGAAATCTCCACACATCGAAGTTTATCGCGTTTTGCCTCCATCAAAGTACAGGACAGCTGCAGGGAGGCATAGATAGTGTGCCTAAATTGTACTCAGCGGAATTTAGTGCTTTCATTCTACGTGAAAAGTCCTTCGAGCCTAATATATTATATGTAATTATTTCGTAAAGTGACTGCAAATGACCTCCCTTTCGCTTGGTTGCATCACTTACACGCAAAAAAAAGAAAGATGCAGGGGATGAAATGCCCTATACAATTCCTCGCAGGAGAAGAGAGTAATCTTGCTATATAAATGCTGGATGAATAAAACCCTAGCTTCCAGTTTTAGGAAAAAGTAACTTCACAAAAATGCGCCCTCAAGGAAGTAGAAACCCTCTTTAACAATATTTAACTAAGCTATGCTCTGCGAATACGTATCCGCGAAAATATTTCACTTTCTTCTTGCTCTTCCTTGCAAAGCATTAGTATCGCGTGCAGGAAATTAAAAAAAAAAACAATTTGATGCTTTAAATTTAGAGTATCACTAAAACTGAGCACACGCAACAGTAATGCAAGTAATTAGTGTGATTCAAGGAATGTCCTTGATCACAGTGAAGAGAAGTTGGTTGTGTCGATGAAAGAAAAAGGGGAATGGGATGGAGAAGGCCTAAACTTAAAGTTCGTGGACAACTTTCATCCGACGGCACGAACATCAGGACTAGGCAGTAGCGGACTATAGCTTCTGCCGCGGAGATGCAATCGCGGAATCGTCTTTCATAGAGCCCCACCGGCGAGAGCTAAGAACCTACGAACTTGTGCCATGGCATCTCCAGCTTGTACTCAAGCCAAGCCATCACGACGTACTTACACATTCCGCCATGAAGGAAACTGTACCGAGGGACTAGGTTTGATTTTAAATTCTCATTAATGACTAGGTCGCCGTCCTGCGACCAACAGAGCACGGCGCAGCAGGCGTGCATTGATGCAGTCAAGTAGTCGAGGCGTTTCGTGCACTCGACGGAACATTTTCCTTCTGATCATACCGACGCTTTGTTGCCTGAATCTTTACAGGCCCGAGTGCAATCTTAAGCATGGATAGCTAATGCTGTAGTGTTACCGTTTACAGAAAACATTACCAGGAGTTTCGTTGGGTGGTCTAGCTCGCTTGGTTTGAAACCACGTGGCGCACGACAAGAGACTGAGCGCTGTATTTCTTTTCTAGGAAAAAAATTAACGCACCGTATCTTTAATCTCATAATCCTTTTATCTGTCCGGTGCGGCTTCAAACTACCCGGCTACAGCGCGACGTATGCATGCGTGCGGCCGGTATGCTTTTATGGAGACCGGCGAAGTTGATATGGGGTAAATGCGTTGTGAAAATGCCAGTTTTTGAATTGTCTTTTCGTCTAAAGCAACGCGTCAATATACAATAGGTAGCCAATTCCGAACTACTTTTGTCACAAGTCGTTACAAAAAAGAGTTTGAAGCAATTAGGCTTCTAAAATCATTTTTGTCATCAAGAAACACACTAAGTTTGAGTAGTTCCTTTAGGCATCTGTTGTTAAAGCTTTAAATAATTTTGGAAGAAACTTTGAGCAAGTCATTCAGGCACCGCAGCCTTTAGCATGAGCGGGAGATCACTTATAACGTAAATCTTATGATATAACCCAATAAGCTATCTGTACTATTAGTGTTACCAAAGAGTGCGATTTTACTGCAGCCGCATAGACCATGCGGCTTAGCGGCGCTACTTAGCAGCTGTTCTGAATTCTTAATGACTAAACAAGTTTTCTCTTTACGAAAAAAATCGTGCTTAGAGATCTGAAAATAAGAACAAGACTGCCCTTAATTACAGCGGTACGAAAGTGACCAACACCCTAATGGAAAAACTACGTGAGAATCCTTCGTTCACTCTCCATGCTCCCTCTGTGCATTTGATTATCTCACTTCCTTTCAGAGCATGCTTACGGCCGTCAAAGCACCGAAACCCATTTGGCCCCAGCTCAACGACAACTGCAACACTTTTGCTTCTGTTTTCATCCTTGGTCGTTTTTCTGCTGCACAAGCACTTCCGCTGAGCCAACGTAATGAGGAAACAAAGCGGCTTCGTGATCGCCAGTAAAGCAGTATACATGAGGGAAATGTCTTTTAGTTTTACTTTTCTTGACACCTCGACAAATTGGGAAAAAATCGATATTATCTCTAGACCTTAGATGGCAGAGTTCATTCCGTGCTTGTTTTTCGCGCACTTCGATGTTTCCTGGAAGCGGAAAGGAGTCACGGACTTCCTGTTAAGAAGGTCCTTACATGCAATCGTTAAGCCCAGCTTTTTGCTTCCTTTAGCTCGTAATAAAACGGGTTGCTGTCAGTGTGCTGCGATGAACCGGAACACACGTAGCACAAAGGTTGATTAATTGCTTGAAAAGAAAAGCAAAAAACGCTAACTTCCCAAAGTAGCACTGTGGACCAGGCGGAGAACTGTAGTGTAGAGATCACTAAGTTCTTGCAAATACCTCGCGCTATTTAGCGTGCAAAAAATGTAGGTACCTAAACGTTTTTGCATATCTTCTCCATCAAAGTGCCGCTAGCACGGCCGGCCTGAAACTTTCAAACTTAGGCTAAGGAGAAAAATTTCTTAGTCAATTCGAAGACTGGTCAAGTAATTGGTGACACCGTAACAGAAAGATACCTTAAGATATTTATGGCTTGGATCGCGTTTTTCATAGGAAAGGGAGAGGAGCGCCTACAAGCATCAACCCAAAAGAGTACCAGTAGTAATTCCAAAACTGCACGCATCCCATTAAATTCAAGACCACATTGGAGAAAAAGAAATACCGATGTCCATAACGCGGAGTAACTGACTACTCTGCACACATTTCCTACAGGTTTCTAATCTCCCGCAACACAGAGATTAAAAATAGACGGATTTTTTTTTTTTTCAAAATAAGGCACACATAAATACGTTACCCACTATTTTACACTGTGCGTTATATTATAGTATAAAATGTAGCACCACTGTTGCAAACTGTACGAGGTAGTACCGCTTGCTTGCGCAAGGTAATACAAATATAGGCATGTTTCCCTCATGCTTATATGAGGAAAGCGCTCGCAAGAATGAGCAGAAGTTCGTACTAATGAGCAGAAGGCAGGCACTGAATTTGTTTCATTAGAAAAAAATTATGTTACCTCTTAATACTTCGTAAAAATAAAAGTCATGAATTAGACAATTTGCGTTTGGCTGCGTATTGTGCCACAGTACTTAAGTAGCATGGTTTGTTTTCCGATCATGTTTCTTCGAGCGCACTGCACAGTAGCTTTCATAAATCGAGCTCCTTCGTAGGCAACTAGGCACGAATAAGATCTAGACGAACAAAACTCACTCGCATGTCCCTCATAGTCCCTTATAGCCTGCGTCGCTTTGGGACGTCAAACAGCAAAGAACCAAAAACCAAACCACTCGCATGTCTTGAATACGATGTGGCATGGAGACTCATAGAACCTGAAACTCAATATTTTCTAACAGGTCTCCTCTACAGCCTTCTCGTGCCATATGGCGCGCAGAATGATTGTCGTTGCTATCACTTAAGTTTCTCTCTAACAGTTTGAAAGCATCACGAGCTGTCAAATATCCTTGCCTATGAGCGTCTTCTTTCGTGCGAATGATTTTTTAGGCATATGTCCCACTGTATTGTGAATAATTACGTTCACGGAGAGGAATTCTTTAGGTGAATGACAAAAACGTTAGAGGGCACTGCGGAAACCGCATTGGAATCATGCAAAAGCACTGGCGCCTCCTCGGCACTCATCGTCTCTCTTTGCTCCTAACTGCCTCTCTTTGGTAATAAATGCCTCCTTTTATATCGCACACACAACTGTTGCTTTCATTGGTTATCGATCACATATCTATTACGTATCGATCACGTATAAGTTGGTTATCGATCAGTTATCAGTTACTTATCGATCACTTATCAGTTACCTATCGATGAATTATCATTCATCGATCACTTATCAATGACTTATAATTACTAATCAATCACTTATCGGTCGCTCATCGATCACTTACCGATCACGTTTCGCTCATGAATGATCTCACATCGATTGCGTAACCATATGACTGAGGGAATGAGTGAAATTCGTCCAATTCCACCGCGCTTCATTCATATTTCGCGCCGCGCGTTGGCTCCGCCCACCTTTCGAGTCCAGTGGGCCAATTACGTGGTGCGGCACGTAGAACCGCACTTCCGATGATTCAAATTTCGCGCCGCTGACCCCGCCCTGACCCTGACCCCGCCCACTTTTAGACATTTTTTGGCAATAATTAATTACCTAAGGATCCAATCCGCACCAAAATATTTGTACCGCATCCTCGCATCATCCTCCTTTGATTACAACCACTTTTGAGACGCCCCGCCGCGGCGACTCAGTGGTTACGGCGCTCGGCTGCTGACCCGAAAGACGCGGGTTCGATCCCGGCCACGGGGGCTGAATTTCGCCTCCATCGAAATTCTAGAGGCCCGTGTGTTGTGCGATGTGAGTGCACGTTAAAGGACCCCAGGTGGTCGAAATTTCCGGAGCACTTCACTACGGCGTCCATCATAGCCTGGGTTGGTTTGGGACGTTAAACCCCAATAAGTCTAAACCAAACCACTTTTGAGACAATGTCTCTGTATAGTTTCCCACAATCGCTGCTGATACGGTTTTGATGACAGAAAGCCGTCGACGTAGCCTAGTAACGCTTTCGCATAAATAATGGTACTTCATGGAATGTATATCAGTTGGCACATAACCATTTTGTTTTGTGTTGCTTTTCAGTTTAGCGTTATACTTTTTATGAACCCTCGGATTTCGGCTTTCACTATTCCCCCTTTGCCTCCCTCCCCACTGCTTTTGGCCTCGAAACGAACGCTGCCATCGCTTTGCCACTTATAATGCTAAAGCGTTTTATGGCTCGTCAGCAACGAAACCGAGTGTTGTAGCCCTTGACCGCAAAAGTGGTCCCAAAGATTTCTGTGAAGCCACCATGATATCAAAGAAAAATAAAATTTCTTTCGAATACGCGTCTAATTCATCCCAGGACTTCCAGACTGCGAAGCGCGCACGATATCCGTAGGCCACAAAAAGCGTTGCTTCTTGGCGAAGAAAGCTACACCTAATATGCGCCGCCTTACGACTATATGCTAATGAGCAAGTCTGTTATAGAAAGGGAGAAAAAATAAAAAGTAAAAAGGAGATAGTAAAAACCCGATTCGCAAACAAAGCACGCAAGGAAACTTAAGGGCCATTCGTAATTTTTTACTCCGCGCCTTTGTGCAACCGAGCTCCTTCCATCGCTGCGGGGGAACGCACAGTACTGTTTGGTTGAAGTTCGCTCTTTAGATTTTGCAATATAATTTTGGCGCTAAGCTTAAAGACAACAAAAAAGTAATTTAATTTCGTTCGCTACCAAATCAGGCCTTTTATATTATACCGCTCTCGTTTAGACAACTGCCTACAACACTGCATTAGTAGAAACTTCGCAGAGGACGTCATATTTCTAAATATACCCTTACACATGGGTGTGCACGTGCGGGTTACTTTCGAGAAATGAGGCCCTTCTGGCTCTGGTAATAGTTTGAAAGAAAAAAGAGCGCAGACGAGATAAAGACACGGATAAAGAGTAACTTCTTGATAAGGCGGCACCGATAAGCGTCTGGTCGGTATCCCGATTTCATTACTAAGAGGCAGCACCACATCTGTGCGCAGTCTTTAAGAACACGTTTGTGTAAACCTTGGAAGCAAAAAATGACACACTACAGTGTCGTCGAGTAAGTAGATTCCTGATAACTCATTTTGTCTCGTGACATGCACACAGCTGCAGCGTCAAGCATCAACCTAGAGACCCAACTATTCTCTCGGTTACGTAAATTTACTTCACCAGCCCCAATAAGAGAAAAATTTAGTAGATTCAATCGTTCTCACGACTGCATTTTTCGCAGCGTATGAGCACAACAAAAGGCACTGCTCGGCAGCTCCTGCTGCAAACACGGGATTTGCATAATCTCTTACTGCAGCGTTTAATTTGGTGAAAAGTTACGAGCAGGGAGTACGAAACTGTCAGAACTTCCAGAAGCTGTTATGGTCTGAGAGGATTAATTGGCCCTGGAAATAGAACCTGTGAAGTTTCTATAAACTTTTCCGACAATAGCTTGGGAGCAAAGGGTTGTGTAAAAGTTCGGCATCGTGCGCGAGAGCCAGAAACATAACGAATACTTATCCGCTTAGAGCTGAATAAAGTTATCCTATCCTAATCCATTTTCAAACGCACTCAGAAAATAAAAATAACTCGAGCAGGAAAAAATTTCCCGCTTTACTTTCAAAATTTTCACGGTCACTCAGATAACAGTACCTAAAGCAACATACTTTTCTTTTACTTCTTTCTTCTGCTCTGTTGTCGCGCCTAAAATGCAAAGTTTTCGTGCATTAGAAAAAAAAACAGATTTTTAATGCTTTGGTCATTACATCGGGTGTTCAGCACAAAGAACGCCGTGAAACAGCAGCATCGAAGGCTAGTCCTGCAGTTAGTGCATACAGAATTCATCGCCTTACTGTCAGCTCCAACCTAGCGCCGCAGAAACCAGACGCTTTGTGTCTCCCCGGATCTATGGCGACAAGGAGGTCCGTTGCTTCCGTCATGTGCGGCCGACCGGAAGTGCTCATCCTTCACGAGACACTTCCTTTGATGCGGCCAGGCCTAAGGGTGCGTTCGTGCGTGTCGTCGATGAAGACATGGCAGCGGCCATTCAGACGATCTTTGATTGCACTGCCGGCGCTGACAAGGAGTGTCTCTTAGTAAAAGCCGATGTTTACCCGTGAGGGATGAGCTAAAACGGGGCGTATATTAGAGGCTTAAGGATTATCAGTAAACGGCCTTACAACGCATTCTCAGATGCCGAGCTACCTTCTAAATATATGCGATGGTCATCGCTTTGCAAGAAAGAAAAGCTTGATCACTACATTAAAATGCTGAACTCTGAAATGCTGCGGGAAAACCCCGAAGCGTCCCTAAACATATCGTAGTTTTGCATCGTGTGCACGACTTTGAATTGCTATTGGCTCCGCAGTTGAGCGGGTAACACCCGCTTTCATAATTAGTAAAGACATGATACTTCCTTTGGCCGCAGTTCGAGAAAAGCAGCTAGTTAGTAATGCGTTTCTTACTTGTAAGCCGTAAGCCTAGATAGAAGGCGAAAGAGCGCAAAGCGCATCAACTGGACGCAGTGCACAACGCGCTACGTCGTTGCCTTTTTTGCTCGTCCTCGTTTTGTGTAAGCGCTGCGCATAAAAATAAAGAATTTTTTTTTCCGCCTGGCAACTTCCAACATGGTTTTAGGAGTGACCAATTCTTGTATATTAGTTTTGGGCTGCTGTTCTTTGACCCAACTTTGTAAACCCAACTTTGGAATGAGCGAATGAGTTTTTAGTCAGCCAGGCATCCATGCCTTTTCTCGATGGCTGTTTTTAGAAATTCCATCTAAGTATAAGCAATAAGCCAAGTTACAAAAAAGAGAAAAAAAAAATGGAGTACATTTTTTTTTCATGAAGGCAGTAATTGTGTTCCTCCCAAGAGAGCTGCAAGCCTTCTCTTGCTCGCATTTTTCATACGCAAGTGGCTTTTTTGAGATGCTTTCTAACATTAATTCAGAATAATACGTTCTACAGTGAGATGTAAGCTGTGTATTGCTCTCTCACTGTTTCTTTTTATTCTTCCTTTCTCCTCCGCACGCCTCGACATTTTTGTCCAGAATTTGTTGAGGAAAACAAGCAACGAATTGTAGCGCGCTTCTCTGCCAAGCAGTGAGTCATTTGCAGTAGTTCACGCTGGAATCCCTTCCGACCAGGCACGTACAGTAGCGGAATAGGCTCATTTAAGCAACGACTCGGCAAAGGCGCATAGTAAGCAACGCACTCACGTTGATTTAAGGTATGTCTATTAAACACGTGCCCAGCATTGTACCCCGGCAGATGCTTAAATAATAGCTCGAAAATATTGAGCAATGGGCGTCTCTCTCGCTGAGCAAGCAGTGTTCTTTTATCGCTCACAGCATGGAGTGTCAACATCGCCAGTGTAACCGTATCTGCTGCACGCAAATCTGCGAACGCGCGAGTCTTTGTGCGCAAGGACATTGGCGCGTCTATGGGTGCGCTTGTGAGAGAAATTATAATATGATGCAGTACAGAATCCTTCTTTGAAAGGTATTAACAGCTATATTGCAGCGAGAGCTGTTATTGCCCCCGTTCCCTAGATGTCGGCGTAGAGCGTCGTCGCCGTCGTACGCATTATTGAGGGACAGGAGTAGAGGGGAGAAAATCTGCTTGCTCGTAAGAGGAAGAAAGAGAATAGGGGACTCGGTTATGTCTACTGGTCGGCACCAGGCGCCTGTGAGCGCGTGTATTATCGCCACTGCTGGCTGGAGGAGAAAACAGTGCTCACTGGGGCAGCTCCTGCGAGTACAACCGCTTCTTCGTCTTTCCCTTACTACCAGCGCTCACAGGTTGCTGTCAGATGGCGGCGACTTCAGCGCTTTACACAGAGCAGTGACGAAGTCAAACTTAGAGGCGTAGAGGGCGGGGACGATTCCATGACGTTAATTTAAGGAAAAGCATTTTCTGACGTTCCTGCTCCTGTGCACAGGCCCTGAGGCGGGTTCAAGATTGTGCGCTCAAGAGTCGTGCCCGGGAAGATCCTGGTCATCGTGTATCCGAAGCCGAAAACAAAAGGGTGAAAAGGCAGGATCACTGTGTGCGTGCAGAGGTGACCTAGGCGAAACGCTTTTGGGGGCAAGATCTTGTTATAGGAGCTACTTGAGGAAAGGCAATGGGTCGTAACACGCAAGTGAAAGAAAGCTCAGGGAGTTATCCAGCTGTCGCTGAACATCGAGTTACAGAGTCGTAACCATCCTATGAGAGTTTTTTCAATGTCAGGTAATATTCTAGATGTAAAGCCCGCAGCCTTGCCAGGAGAAATCGACCTGAGCCAGCACAATTACACCTTTGCATTGTAAGTCGCTTTCATGGTGCGAGCTTTTTTCGGTTCTCGACATTGAAACAAACTATTACTCACTCTGATTTTGCATGCAATCTACAAGTGCTGGTTTGCAGAGTGAACGGAATAAGTGTTAAAGAAAAAAGTCGCCATATTTTACCTGCTTCCGACATTCACTGGGACAAGAGGGATTACGGAAAACTTCTTCGAAGCTTTTATCACATGTTCTAAGTGAGCAAGGGAGATGCTCACTCAGAGAGATGCTATGAAGGAAGATGTTATGAGAAAGGCCGGGAAAAAATCTTACCACGGTAAATTAATATGATTTAGCTCTTGCGGGGAATATTTCGTCGACTTTTGCAACTGTTTTTCCACTACTAAGAGATATTAAAATGATTTATAAATGACTGGTTAGAGCGAAACAAATTCTCTCTCTCATTATGCGCCCTCCCTCCGTCCGTACAAAGTTCCCTCTGAAACGGAATGTTTGAATAGTAACAAAAGGTTTTATTTATTACCTGATTATTCCACAGTCGCAGAGACGACTGATTGCATCAACAACACAAGATACTCACTCAGGCCGCACATATATTCTCGAGTTCAATTCCGAGCTGCCGGGCGCGTCTTTTCTACCCGCCCAACAATGCACGATTCGATATACAAAGCGGCGTGTTTTCGGTAGCCGGCCGCTGATTTATTTCGCAAACCTAATTCTGTCGAAACAGTCTCTTCCTCAGTGTTTTCCCTTCTCTGTGGGAAACATAATCGATCTTCACCAAAATTACTTTTAGCTTCTTGCGTTCTTTCGCCGCGTACTGGAATTCTCTTGCTGAGCGACTGTCGGCGATGCAATCCGTTTTCGGCTTCGCACTCTCGGCGTTCTTGGTCGCCTAATGCGACAATTCTTTCTGCCCTCCTACCATCGATCGGACTTCACGCAACACCGAGCATGACCTTGGGTTCTTTACTCTCAGAGTGATCGGAAGGAGAGAAGGGAATAGCGAATGCGGAATTTTCCTCCCGTTGACTGACTAGTAAGACTGCATTTTTTGCGCGTCAAAAATGACGCATAGTGCTCTCGCTGAGAGCGAATGATATGTGCCTTATTCAACATTTCCTTCTAATAAAAGTTTTGAAGAATTGCTTTGTTTACTCTTTTTAATTGCTTTAAAGAACGCGAATGAGTCCGGCGTATGAACTGAATCATATGTCAAAAGATATGATACTATACGCAAAGAGCCCCAAGCGGGTGCTGAAGTACACTTAAATTTTTGTATTTGTACTGATCCTTGCCCGCGAAGCGATGCGTAGAAGCCATTTCTAGCTTTCAAAGTGAGACTGCCCTTAAACCAAATTTCAGTAAAAAAAAAGGGCAGCAACGCCTAATTTCACTATGTGCACGCAATTCGTCCACTTTCGAAGCTGCTAATGCGTTCGGCGGAAATGGCTGGTGGGGATTGTGAGACACAAAGTTCTGTTCGCGAGCAATGCTCTTCACGCTGACATCATCCTGCACACTGCCTGCCACGGTTGCCAATTGGAAGCCTCACACAAACTAACATGGATCACTACCGGTCTGCTCCTCTGAGCTCCTCTCGTGATGTGATATCACTGCCCCGCCAGCCCTTCAGGATTCTTCTAAACTACTCCATATGGCGCCGGCGTTTTGTTCCGGTGCAGATAATACACACTATCGCATAATATGTGGCGTATGAGGAAAACGTTAGCATAAAAAAAGTGTTCTTTTCGAGCGAACGTGAAACCCGATGTACTAGTATCGAAACTTTGCTGTTACCAAGCAACGATATTTCGATCCGCGGCTACCTTTAGCTCCGCAGTTCTTTAAGTATTGTAAAAAAAAAAAGATCGAAAACATTGTAAAGCAAGTCTATGAACTTTGCGACTCATTTTCTTGTGCTAGCGCTAGCGAAAAAGTCCTTATGTGCAGGTGAACCCTCCACATGCTTATTCGTGGCAGGTGGCAGTTGGTGTTTGTGAAGACTTCCCTCTCATCAGCTTCCACCTCTCAAGGGAGGGATAAGGAAATCTTCCACTACACCTGTAAGGAAGAAGACAGAGAGGTCGGCCTAAGAACGAGTCATGAAAAATTTTAATGCGTCAAGAACGACTCAGCAAAATTAGATGCATCTGGAATGGACGGCTGCAGCTGCTGCAGAGAAGCAATGACGGTCGGCCGTAAGCTTTGAAGCGAACGCTGTCACATTTCCTCCGGATAAGTCCAACCGATCACCCCTAAACAATCGAAAACGGGCTAGCGCACGTATATCGCATTTAGCTTCACCAAACAAATAGGGCCAATTTTTTACAAATTATTTTTCTTTGATCACGGTTTAGCCATGTAAAACAATGGGAACGACTAAATTTTTAAGCGCATTGAGGAAAACCTAGCTGGACTCTTCCAGTTGTTTGAACGAAGCCCGCAAAACAATTTTAAGTATTAACTTTTCGAGGCATACATCTCACTTTTGACGCATAGGAATACCACTCTTGGCGGGAATTAGGAACAGATGCTTCATAGTAGCTAGGAAGACGAAAAAACTTATTGCTATTAGCCAACTTCTCAACAATTACTATAGCCGTACAGTCACAATCGGTTAATCGTAGTTGGACGTTAGAACTGGGCACATCAGCATTTAGATTTTCGAAAACGCTATTGCCTTTTGCTATATGGCTCCACAAATTTTGGCCATCAGTCGCGGCTGTCAAAAAAGGCCATTGAGTATCTGGCATGCCTAGTGGCTGCCTTGGATTCGCCCGCACTGTGGTGCTTGCCGCTGCTCGCTGCTTGTGCGTAGACAGTTCAGAGAACGTCCCGTGACACGTGCGTCACAGTGCAGTGCACCGGGGGTCATTGCTCTGCGCGTCCCAACGGCGCAGGGTTTTCATAAAATTCACGGGATGGCCAAAATTTGTTTCGCGAGAGCGCCGAGGATAATCGCGTTTCCTGAAATCTTAAAAGTGATATGACCATTAGTAACAGCATGATACAAATATTTGTTTGCTACCATGTGCCTAAATTTGATACGTAAAACGTTAACCACCACAATCTAGACAGCCGTGATAAACATGAATTGTTATTATTTAGATGGGCGCCAACACTGGCATTGCTAAGGCGAAAAAGGCATTGGTATAGCTCAAAAATAATTTCTTTAAAAATTAGTGCTAGGCTGCGCAGTGACACCTGGGGCCTAATGTTATAAGTAGGGCCCGGAAATTTAGGCATTTGCCTAAACATGCCTATAAATGCTTAAACGGGGGATTTTAGCACTTGCCTGCCTTTTTGTCATTTTTTAGGGAATACTACCCATTTAACCCGCATTTTTTGCCTATAAATGCCTAAATCCGGCGCTTCGGTCTTCGGTGCCGTTTTTAAATTTTGAGACATCTGTCTGTGTATGGTGAAAGAGGTGCGCCGATGCACGAACAAAAGGCGCGGGTCTCGCCGAACGTTTTTCTCGAATTGTCACTTGAACGCAGTGTAACGAAGTGTTTATCTCTAATTGTAGCAAGAGGCGAGTTTAGGAAGAGACCTGATATACATCAGTGCAAACTTCTCAACGCTGACGGAAAGGATTACTAAGTTGGAAAAGGCTGGACTCTCAATAGACGAATCATTGAAGGCAGTGGCAGAAGTACCAGCAGCACTACGGGGACTGGAAGGAAAGGGCGCTACTGCTTCTACAAAGATGCAACAATTAGTAGAAAAAAAATAGATGCCTAGAAACAATTTTTCAAATCAGAGACTTTCTACGCGGAGACGATACAGCCACATCACCTGAAGGCCTAAGCCTTTATCAACTCTCATGTTTTAGGTTCGCGCCACTAAGTTGATGTGATGTGAAAAAAAGTTTTTTAAAGTACAAAGCTGTGCCTAGCGAAAACCGAAGGAGCTTCAAGTTGGGAAACCTGAGAATGCGCTTTATTGCATCAGTTGAGGACTGCGTACGCTCCGTGCTTGGCTTACAAATCTTGTACTTGTGAATAAAGAGTATTCTTCAAGGCGCCTATTTATGTTTTATAGCGCCTGTTTCAATATTTTTTTGGAGCCTAGATGCCTGCCTATTTCGGGGTTCTTTAGTGCCTAAATTTCCGGGCCTTAGTTATAAGGCGTCCATTTGATATCGCCAATTTCGCGTTCACTTGCTTCTGTGTCATTCGTCGTTCAGATATACCCGCGGCTTTGAAGCCTCTCTGGGAAGCGACATGGCCTTTGGGTGGTTAACGACCGGATGTCATCATTGGCAGCTATGAGCAGCCAGTGATGAGATCTGGTCGTTAACCAACTAAAGGCAGTGTGGCTCCCAGAGAGGCTTGAAAGCCGCTGGTATATCTGAGTCACCAGTTGCAGAGGTTCAAACGGACTCGAAATCTACAATGAAAATGGAGAACAGATAGAATACGGCTCCAGCTGCAAATTCGCGAAAAAAAAGGGAAATAACATCGGCTTTATTGTGTTTTTTATTTCATTGAGTGTTCTGATAGTCGTTAGGTGTAACTTTAGGACATGCAAAGAAAGCAGTTGGTCAGGGAGGAACGATAGTTTTTAGCACAGTCAAAATCATGAAGGAATTGGGTTGGGCAAGGCATGTAATGAGAAGGCGAGGTAACCGGTGGTCATTACGGCTAACGGACAGCATTCGCAGAGAAGGCAAGCTAAGCAGCGGGCGGCAGAAAATCATTTCGGCTAGGGAGAGTAGGAACTTTCCGGGGATCAGTTAGGCGAAGCTGGCACAGTACAGGGTTATCGGAGAGATATTGGTGAGTCCTTTCTTGCAATAGCCATGGTTGGGCGAATGCTGATGACGATGCTGTTTCCTCAGAGCGGTCAGAGCATTTAGAGGAACAGGATTTGATATGTTCGTTTCAGGCTAAATATATAGGGTTTCAATGCCCCCTACATTCAAGCAAAAACTCATATCGGCAGCTATAACAAAAATCACTGCAACACTATAGTCTTCATGTGTTGGCGATGTGATGTCATTAGAAGCTTTTTACGCCTTTACCGTTAATGACGTCACTTCTGGTTTCATGATTTAATTATCTTCTGCCAGGGGGCGAATTTTATGACGACGACACAATTTTCTTCAATGAGGCTTTTAATGCTATCGCAGTGCAACCAACCTCAGTCAAATCATCCATTTAAAGAACCACCTGAATTGCAATACCACAGATGGTGCTTTCCCCAGCGAACCTATGATCGCTGTGGCAGGAGACCATTTCTATAAAATACCAAATTCTTCTTAGCTTGCACTTCAAGGTGAGCGGCTTCTGCTCCCTCATACAGCGCCTTCGATGATATTAGTACAGAGGCAATTTCTTATGAAGGCGTTTTATCAGAAGGGAAATTAAAATATTGCTGGACATTTCACGGTGATAACTGGGATGCATGTTATAGGTGGTATTCTAGGTGTTCCTTCAAAGACGTCTAAAAACGCGAGGTCCTAGATTACGAGAAAAAGAAAAGAGGGACGCAATTCAACAAAATTTCGGGGTAAATGTCTGACGGAACCTCACCATCGCACCACACAGATGGATGCAACGCTATTTGCTGCTCAACAACAAACACCTCTGGTGTCGTGGCTACAGATATCGCCGCTTCAGCGAAGCTGTCTTTCGCGCCACTGAAGTTTAACGTTTACAAGTGATTAAAAAAGAAAGTGTGGACTTGAAGAACCTCACCAGGAACCTGCTTGTCTGGGTGCAAACAAGTTGCACAAACAAGGTTGTCTTGTGCAAACAAGCGCCCGCGTACAGTATTACCGAAGCTCCGTTTAGGCAGTCGTCAGACTCGCCTTTTTAAGTTGACTCCGGAAACAGGCTGGTGCACGTCAACTGGAAACGAACCCTCCTGCTCCACTGCCTGCGCTGACAGCTTCACAAATTGAACGACGCAGCAGCTCAAGCAGCAACGTCGCTGCAGAGTCGGAGTGCTCGGTACGCCTGCTTTAAGCACGTCTTTGTACAGGCAAAATTGAGCTTCTCAAAGAATATTTGAGCGTGCGCTATAGGGACCACAAGCTAAGCTGGAAATAGGCAATGTAGTGCCCGCTAGGAAACACCTCTACCTACGTTAAAAATACAGGCAAAGATTCCGGTGCAAAAATCTTCTCCAAGATGTCACAGCCTGCGTGGTGTTAGAATTTTCAACCGTTACTCAGTAAGACATGACTAAAAAGGCTGGTAACACAAGCCTTTTCTGAAAATGGTGTACTTTGTTCCTAAACCAAAACAATGCACACGTCCTCGTACACACGGCTGACGACGAGAATTAGTGCACTGGGGGAGATGCCATCTGTTACAGCTGCGCAGGAAAGAAACAAATGTGATATTTATGCACTGCTTATAGTTGAGCCTCAAAACCAAATACAGATGTTGATGCCGAAGAGGCATCTTTAAAGGAAGGTTATCTCAGGACCAGTGCCGCGTCATCAAGACACAAAAAGAAAACGATTAACCCATGTTCTCTCCTTTTTTTGTTGGCTTTCAATGCTACGTGCACTTTTATTGAGTATGCTGTAGATACCACAGTGGCGCCATCCTTTCTCGGAAGCAGCAATCTTGCAGAGAATAGCAGGGCAGTTGCGGAGACCCAAGGAATATACAAAGACAGTGTTTCGCGGTCCAAGAGCAACTCTGTGACGGCTACATTACTTGGGCCTAAGTGTACGGACAAGCTCGAACATCGTCACGTTATTCGTATTACTGAGATCAACTTTGTGCAAAAACCGACCGTTCAAGAAGTAGCCACGTTAGAGGAAAAACAATAATATACGGAGTGTCTCTGCGAGGAGAGGCTAATTTCCAGCCGCTGGTGAGCGATAAGGAACTAGATGAGGTATTTAACACGCGGTGCTGTGTAGGGAAGCCTAAAACAAGTACAATTAAATGATTACGCTGCTTACTTCGGCTCGGTATATTCCTTGCAATGCTGGTCATTTTGGCCGCGTCCGACGCATTTGTACAACGGCGATTTCTAAGCCTCCGGCGCGGAAACCAAGACGAGGTTCTTCATTCAGTGAGGCCTTCCCTTATCGCAATGTTAATTGAAAGGTGCAGTTTAAAAAATTTTGTATTTCACATAGTCTTTTGTTGTTTCCCTCTAATCAGAGGGGAACAGACGAAGCGCCGGACGGCTCTATTTATGTGGCATTCAGAATGACTTAACATCTGTTTGCTTTAAGAAAAGCTACTTAATAAGACCAGTGTTTTCACATCATATATTCCTTTCTCACCGAAAGACATTTTTATTTGCATCAGAAATTTCTAATCTCTTGTGCACCAGCCAGATCAGACGGTCATGGATTACTTTTCCGGAAGGCTTCAGGTTCTCTGTATTCGCCAACAGTGCGCACCGACTTTCTAAACTTCCAAGATTTCGGGTGATTCTGAAGTTATTATGCGAAAACTTTGCTTTTTGTGCTTACCACTCCTCTATATAAAAAAAAATCTGCTTCTGACGAAACGATGATGCACTCATTATTTTTAAAGCACATTCGAAGACTCAACCCCCGAATCCTAAGCGCCGCAAATCCGCTCGTTTGCGTAGTGAAAATTGTTTACTTTTCAGTGTGCGCACTCCTTCTTAACACGGCACTGTTCGTGATTTATGTTCTTTCAGAAACCATTTCTGCAAGTCGTCGCTGGAAACTTAAAAAGGTTTTTGAACGAAGGACAAGTTTGTATATTTAGTTTTCAATATCGTTTATACGCTCTTTTCGCCGAAATCAGTCTTATTATCTTCATTACTTTTTCAAACAGAACACTCACAAACAACACATCATTTATGCTTTATAAACCTATGCACCGACTGGGGTTAGCACGTTCGGGTTTTTTGCACAAAAAGGAATATTCTGTCATGAAAGCACAAATTACACCATTTCTGAGAGCACAAAAAACATGAAATGAGTGATGTGTTCTAGAGGTTCAATATTTATTGAGTTGAGAATCTTTGGTTATTCTTTTATATACTTGCAGTGATCAAAAGAGTACCCTGCACTGTCCTTTAAAAGCCCATCAGGTAACTCAAACTTCTTGTTAGGGTGCAGTGTTGGGGTGCAATGCGCGAAATTATTCCACCGTTGTCACGGACACCGAAGCGCAATTTTGGGTATATTAGCAAAGCCGATCTATTTTATTCTTTTGTCAGAGCCCCGGTAACCATGGCGTTGAGAATTTCTATAGCCTTCTTATAGGCTCTATTACCGTCCTATAGCTATTACTTTTTTTTTTTTTGCAGCCTGTAGAAAGAAATCTACTAAAAGTGTATGGGCATATATCTGGCGGGCATCAACAGCTACAAAATTTTTATTCTCTATAGACGAGTTTAAAAAATTTGTCTGAAGAACATATATAGCCTTTATTGAAAAATGTCTACGGACAGTGTCTAGAGTTTCTAAAGCGCTTTTTTTAAGTTCAGTATGGCTAGTGCTGTGACTGATAGCCCATTACCCAATGTTTTCGAAAAACAGATGTGAAAGCATGGCGTGTGCTATGTATGGCATAGCGTCGTCGCAGTTTTTATATGGGTTCATTGAGGGCGGAGAACAAGGAGAGGCCCCATGTATACCAAATGCATTGTGAAAGGCGTGCGGTAACAGACGTGTCATTTTTAAGCGTTATTGCCACATCTTTTGCAGAACATAGAAAATGCGCTGTTTGCTATCCATGAACAACGATCAGCGCATGACATGTTGATAACATCGTAAGACGGTGTAGTAAGCTCTACGTTATTATCTATTATCATGCTATCGTGATGTTTTGTGTGATAGGAGCTCAATGACAGCAAAGAATTTTTCAACAATGGAGTGGAAGCCACAAAGCCAAAACGCACCCTTTCCCTTTACGAAGAGGATTACAGTCCTTAGTTCCAGTGATAAGGTTCCTCTTCAGGAATCACATAAAAGTACCACATCATTATGCAAAACATATTTATACACTAACTGCACATTTTAAAGGTTAGACAGTCACGGAAAATGCATATCCTTATTACAGATATTTTTGGGGGTGCGTCCGGTGGAGCAAAGCTTCCACTGACATCACCACCTACACCATCGACGGAGCAGGGAAAACGTGCAGCGAGCAATGTTCCAGGCCGGCGTCCTGCAGCCAAACTGTTTGGCGGAGTTGCACAGTAACAGAACAGACGCTCCAATCTTGTGCTTTCCTCTTGAATGTTGTCGCGGAGTATAATGTCCTCATACGTGTTGGAAGGCGTGAATTTTTCGAAAAACCCAACTCAACGAAATTTAAAAGTGAAATAAATATAGAAAAATCATGGCAGAAATTACGAGAAGACTACTATGTGATAAATACAAACCTTACGCCTACGACCACTTTGCCCTTCAGTCCTGGTATGAGAGGCAGAACATAGTATAATAAAAGTTCCCGAGAGATCCTGGCGACCCCAGTCTGCCATTAGTCCAATACGAAAGTATCGCTGTGTCCAAAATAGCTCAAATATAAGTGCCAAGTTCACTGGTATTTTCGCGTTTTTGTGAGCTATGTTGGTTTATTTCATTCAGTCCCAAAATATCTTGCGATAGTCTGTACTTTTTTCCCCTTTTGCTTCTTAAGAAGAGAAGTGGTGGGCCTCTGAAAAAGGTTCACAAACTGGCAAGCTTCGCTGAAAAGTAACTCCAGGACCGTAAATGCCGTGCAGCGCATTTTTCACACCGGTCCCCCTCTCATTGCTGGAAACTGTCTTCTTAGTAATGCTTATTGTCTATTTTCGCTTGCTGAATCCAACACGGCGTCGCGTCGGCGACTCTGTGTCTTCAGTGCCAGAGGAAAGCTGTGAGGAGCCAAAGTGCGCTGTATGCAGGATTCGTGTTTGTGCGTCACTTTACTTTTGTTAGCGCTGATATGTCCGGTATGTGGTGCAGTGATAGTAGAGAAAGCCGCTGGAAGGCCCGGATAAAACTATTTTCAAAACAAGCGAAAAGACCTTCTCGGTTGGCTCGTGCTGTGCACAACTCGTGTGTTCGCCTTGTATCCAACGGTGCCGTTCAGATGGGCGCTGCTGTCGTCCGTAGTCACACTAACAAGAGTAGCACCATGTTAGCCGCTCGGGTAATTACTTTAACAGTCTAGTTCAGTTGTCTTCCTCCCGTTCTCTTCTTATAACGGCGTGGATGCAGTTTTGCGTAGGTTATTTGATAATTACAAGATGCGATGGTAGCGCAGTGAAATAAGGATACAAATAGAATCCATCTAGCGCCACACATCCCTTCCTTCAATGCTTCCGTAGAAGAAAACGGACATTTAGAATTCATTGTCACCGTTATAAAGAGTTTCATGACCTAAGACAGCAAAAAGCGCCGAAATGAAAGGAGCAGCTTTAGAGGAACACAGAATATATATAAATCTTATTTATTTTCTATGGGTGCAAGAACAAACAAAAAAACTTATGTGACTTTCAGTTTGGTAATTTAAATACAGCCTGTCTATTTCCGAAAAAAAAAAACAGTTCCCGAAGCGATGGCAATCAGTTTCTACTCAACACAATTTTTATTTCAGTGGTATCCACAAATTTTACCCATCATGTATAGATTTATAATTGAAAAGGCTGCGACATGCCATGGGCCGCGACAAGTTCCATGACTCTTTGTTTAATTAAACTTGAGGCTTCAAATTTTTATCATATCAAAAAGCGAAGCGGGATTAGTAAGAAATTCATGCTCAGGTGCATACCGTACCTACACATATTCTAGCTTTAAATTTTCTCACTTTGGAAGGCACTGCACCATGCAAGAATCTTGGGCTTGTAATCATTCCCTGCTTGATAACAAAGAGGGAACGCTGTGGCTACTACCATCGAGTGCTGCAAAGAAAGGCAATGCTAAGACTTCCGTACTTCTACGCTTTAGAAAATCTGAGCCCCACGTCACAATTGTAAGCTATTTCCTCAAACCCAGTATTGCTTTGATAATATACGAGGTCTGTTAGAAAAGTATCCGACTTTATTTTTTTTTTCCGAACACCTGATGGATATGAGACAAGCGCGCTTGCATCAGGCGACCTTGAACCTTCATGCGCATGCATGAATTTTTTCCCGCCTGCCGATAGCGTCAGTCGCTGGGAAGCAGCGTTTGAGTGAGGCAGTGTGCAGTGCTCTCGTCGGTTTTTTATTGCAAGGAAAATGGCGGAGTGAAAGGAGCAGCGCTACTGCAACAAATTTTGTCATAAACTTGGCGACAGCCGAGTGGAAACCATTCGAAATATTCAGACTGCTTTCGGTGAATATGCTATGAGCAGCACACAGTTTAAGCAGTGTTACAATTGTTTTAAAGATGGCCGCACATCGGTGGAGAACGAGCCACGCTCCAATCGGCCATCAACATGCCAAAATGACCAGGTCATTGCCGAACTGAACGCTATGGTGATGCGGGACTGTCGCTTGACTATCCGAGAAATTGAGGAAGAGGTGGACATGAGCAATTTCTCCGCACATTCCATTATCACCGAAGATTTGGCCATGGAGAGAGTTGCGGCGAAATTCGTGCCGAAGCTGCTCACGGTGGAGCAAAAGCAGCTTCGTGTTGAAGCCTCACAGGACATGCTGGATTCCGCAAACAGTGACCCCGACTTCATCAACATCATAATCACTAGTGACGAGTCTTGGGTGTACAGGTACGACCCGGAAACCAGATCCCAGTCGTCAGAGTGGAAGCATTCCACGTCACCAAGACTTAAGAAGGCCCGCCAATTGCGCAGCAATGTGAAAGTGATGCTGACTGCTTTCTTTGACACCCCCTGTGTGGCAGACCACGAGTACGCACTCTACAGGGTCCAACAATGACCAAAGAGTACTACAGGGATGTCCTCCGTTTCCTACGTGATGCTGTGCGGCGCAAGAACCCGGAGCTGAGGTCAACAGGAAATTGGCGCACCCATCGCGCGAATGCTCCTGCACATTCCTTGCACTCGAATCAGATTTTTTGGTGAAAAACCAGACTCCTGTAGTTCAACAAACTCCTTACTGTCCTTATATGGCCCCTGCGATTTCTGGCTGGTTCCCAAAATCAAAAGGCCATTGAAAGGAGCGTGATTTCAGACAAGGAAGAACATTATGGCTGCAACGACAGCTGAGCTAAACTCCATTCCGAAAAGGGCCTTTTCGGAATACTTCCCACAATGGCAGCACCGCTGGGAGACGTGTGTGGAGTCCCAAGTAGACTACTTTAAAGATGACTAGGTTTGCAACGCTCCAGTTATGCAAGTTTTTTTTCAACGGCCAAAGGTCGGATACTTTTCTAACAGACCTCGTACATACGGTGCACGACGCACTAAACTCGAAAACGTTTCAGCTGTTCTGAAGTTCAGTCACAGTCGCGAATCTGCAGAGTGGACATGCAACTTGTTCCGGCAAGAGAATGTCAGCTGAAACGTTGCAAAGCGAGATAGTTATGGAGGCCTTTTGAGTAGAGTTACAGGATGAAACGTTTAACGGGGTTGTAAGCTCAAGTCTTGATGAAAAAGCGCGAAACGCAACCGAAAGCTGGTTTCATGCCAGGATGTCCACTTGCGCTTGGATGACAGCTGTTTTGCGAAACAATGCACATCAAGCGCTCTGTGAACCACGTTTTATGTCGAGACACTTGCATTATAATTTTCAGCGACGCGGTGCAGGGGAATTTTTCCCAAACAAAGAACATTTCCACTGTACGCAATTGACCTATTTACGTTCAGTCTGCCAACATTACTGCTTTTTCGTAAGGAGGAAACAAAAATATAGTGAGTTATATATACACCCCAATATGAGGTCTATGATTAACCTGTATAGGCTGATTAAAACGACGATTATAAAAATACCTTACTACCTTTTAATGATTTGCTGTTTGAAGGTTCCTGTGGGTAATCGTTTGCCGCTACAAACTCGCTCACTGATGTGTACTTGAGGGTGTAACTTGTGAATTTTATTTTGACGTAAGGGTCATCTCTGGAACTACGTTTCAATCATGTTATTTGTGCCTCTGAGAAATCCGCCTTCTATACATTACGTCGCTTTTCCTATTGTGACAGCAGCAAGCGACTCCTTGGAGCAACCAATATTAGTCTGCGAACTTCAAAACGTCAATTTACTAGCAGTCTTTCATAAAGAATTTCCAAAAGAGAGATACCGCTCTGTCATGCATATTCTTGATTGATGAACGCACGTTGAACTAGTGAAAAAGCACTTTTAAAAATATAAAAAAGAAACCTGACTGCTTTCAAAGGCAATCGAAGTGTTATTTAGAATCTCTCAAGAAATCAAGAAGGAAGGATGATTGATGATACTTCAGCGCACTAAAATTGGCTGGGAGAAATACGACGAAAGGTGTGGCGGGATGAAGAAAGTTCTCGGCTTATGATGTGAAAAAAAACCTTTACCCGTGAGGATTTCTTTATTAATTCCTTTAGAGGAAGTCGGTTCGGAAAAAGGGGTGCTGTTGGGAGGCAGAGTCATTTTGTAGCTGAACCTAACAGCCGTCCCGCACAAGATAGACGAGCACATCAAAGATGCTAGCAGTTCTTGGTTCACTGGAAGTGCCAGATTCGGAAGTTTTACTTATAACCACCACGGAAATTAATGTCTTTGGGATGGTTAACACTCACTATTTTCATTTTCAGGGAGACAGAATCCAAAGTTCTCCTTTTGTTCTCGTTATTCGTGCCGAAAAAGATACCTTGCGCTATTTTTTCTTCTCTTCTCACCATTTTACCACACTTTTCTGCCATTTTTGCCTGAGTGCATGTGCATGCTGTTAGGTTCTGTTAAATATGCTTAAATATGCATCTTTAGGAGTAAACCTTGTTTTAGGCGTGAGCTGACAGCCCCTCACAGATTCCTGTACCATGAACAAAGTTTTTTATTGATGTCATGAAACGCGCATGCAAAGTGACAGCCACGAACGTAAACGGACGTCGAGTCCTTTCTAAAGTCTTCCGGAACATCCACAAACATTTATCCAACAAATTGCGATCATAAGGTGATTCAAGAACATTACCCCCGCCCACTCAATCTTGATGCTCCAATTTCTCCTCGAAGAAAATTATCACGTTGCCTTTGCTCATCGTATTCTCTGCTCTCTCAAAACTATCATCACATTAGCAGGCACTGCTAGAAATGGGACGCAATGGCCTTAGAAAAAATTTCGCAAAATTTCGTCCTCGTTTTTACAAGCCTGGTTTTCTACGGTAATATCAATGCTGTTTCAATATTTGTTCTTTCTTTCACCGCCGCCGCCTCACACTGTCGGCATTTCCTGACAGCTGTGGCCGCATCTCGAATTCCCCACGATGAGAACATACGACGGATTGACCTTACCTTTCCGAACTCTCCTCTTTCCTTGTCTTCTTTCTTTCCTTTTCTTTTCGTTCAAATAACTTCTTATAACTCTCTCTCAATGTTTCTTCTGGTGTCCTTCTGGCGTTTTAAGTACCTAACGTTACAGGACGTGCGACACATCCACTGTAAGCTTTTGTATGAGAGCGCTTGAGTTGTTTTTTTATTAGTACATTAACATTTTAAATGCACAGCAGTCTGCAATCTCTAGGTACTGACTATAATCACGCATACAAGTAAAGAAGGAAATATTGAAAATTAGGCATTTAGCTGAAAAGGCAAACGCAGAACAGAGTTCACAAACAACTCGGGCCGCATAGAGCACAAAGATTGAAATCAATAGCAAATTAGAACCACCACCGTTCTTCATTGATAACGTGTGGCACTGGGGATGGAAGACCAACCAATCCAGATATTTAGAGCGCAGTATTAGCCGGTGTACACATCGTCAATTGCTATGCATAAAATGTTCGGTTCTAAAAAGTATCAGTATAAAATATATGTTACTGTGAATTCCAGAATATTTTCAAATACTCGGCTGGAATAACAGTGCCTGGTATTTTAGAAAACTCTGATCTTCCGCGGATTCGGAATTAAAATTTGTCTTTTATTGCATGCAGTGAAGTTTAACTTTTAAAACCGATAAATTCTTCTGCCCTTCTTATATGAAGTTTTTTTACAATCCGAGATGTTGCTGTGCCTTCTCCTTGCACACGGGACGCAGTCACCTTGGCAACATACACCAGAAGACTCCCGCTCTGTCGGCGAGCATTCACTCACAACCGCTGTAGCCTGTCGTGCCGACCAAAGCAAGTCATTCTTAGCAAACCAAGATATCCGAAGAAATGAAAAAGCAAACCAGCACATGAGAGTACACGCTTGGTTTTTACTTCTGAGTTATTTTCTCATGTTCGGCTTGGGGGAACTGCAAATCCTTGCCAAACTAAAGGAGTCCTTTCGGTATCAACGTGAGGTTGCTGAGGTGAAAATCTGGACCGTGCTCGTCGCTCATGTCACGTATAAGCTTCCAGGTCCTTGCGCGGAAATCAGTAGGAAACATTGCTATCGTTCATAGTCTAAATGAAGTTCTTACCCGAAGCACACGGCAATCAACGCAAATGCGCGCACTCTACGTGCTTCTGTTAGTCAAGTCCGTGCATTGTGTTCGTACGCATGCTCTCACCTTCCTCGGCGGAAGGCACGAGGAACCAATATTAAAGTGTACATATTTTATGCATATGTACCCAGCACTGCCATGTTCCCTCTGAGCCGTCACTTGGTCCGCCGAAACAACTGCTTACTGCTAGTTGTCTCACGTCAGTCATGGGACAGTTAGTATGCTGGAGCACCGCAATCAGTTCCATATATCACAAGCTAATTCTTATCTGTAAAAATCAAAGCTCAACCGCTGTCGCCCGCTTGCAGTATCGCGTAATTTTTCCACTGCTGCCTACAGCGTTCAAAAACAGACTCGCCATGGTCGTAACAAGCTACCATTAAGGACGTATCTTATTCAATATAAATGAATGGGCTTTATCACGCCCATGTTCCCAGCATGTTTTAAGTACAAAAAATTTTTCAAAGGGAGCAGAGCTTTTCATGCGCACAGAGAGAACTATGTTTGCCCTGACATCTCGTGGTCGTCGTCCGCATGAAATGACATCACATAGAATGATCAGATGACACAGCGCGATCGGACGTCTGACTTGGTATAAACGGTGGTATGAAATGACGCATTGAACTCAAAACACTTGACCGCAGTCCCCTTACACTGAAATCAGTCCCTTAAACCCTTTCATGAAATGAAGCTTTCACTGGCCGACTTCGGTGAAGAAGTTCCACGTTAGTTGAACGTCGCTTAAAATTTTTATCTGTTTCATTTTTCCCAGAAACACGTGAACACAAACACACATGTGAGCGAAAGTAAGAAACTTGCCGAGAGAAGGAAGACCAGTGCGGCTATATACACCACACCACTGCGTGAAAGCGGCTGGGTTTCGCAAGACAAACGACTTTGACAAAATGTGGATGCCCTCAGTCGCACTCCTCGTCTGGAAAGCATCGAGGAAACCTCC
This sequence comes from Amblyomma mixtum, assembly GCF_055824585.1. Classification (NCBI taxonomy): domain Eukaryota; kingdom Metazoa; phylum Arthropoda; class Arachnida; order Ixodida; family Ixodidae; genus Amblyomma; species Amblyomma mixtum. The sequence goes on along the minus strand of NC_143017.1, from coordinate 63,784,208 downwards.
ATCTGCATTTTCTTCGGCGAGGAAAATGATGGCTTCGTTGCCACATGGTCGCGCCGTTAAAATGTGATGAATAGCCTTTAATGCCGATTCAAAGATCGACCATCGAATCGACAGCAACAGCAGCAAATGTGTCTTCAAAAACTGTACAGATCGCAACTTGAATGCTCCATTCACATGCCGTTAAGAAATATTCAGGTCAAAGGACTGCTTGATTACGAACTTTCTGAGCCACTTTTATGACGTACCTGCCATTCTGCGTACCCTTTCCAGTCGTGGTACTGTGAATGTCAGGCATTAGACGGCGATATTCTGCACAAATGATCTTACCGCCATCATGCATGCACAATTGACACTGTACCGGCAGGTGACCCATCAATTCTGCTTGAAGTGCTGCAGTTCACGAAAAGTCAGTGCAGTCGTCAGTGCACAAGGTGACATCTTCAAATCCTGCTGCATCCCGCAACAGCTGTAAAGAAATGCGGCTAAAATTTTTTAACTTTTTTTACCCTGTAACACTCATTTTGATGCAACATTAGTTGCCTTCGTCTAAGTGGGCCCCTTGCTATGTTTGCTTTCTGTTTTTCAATTTTTTTTCTTAACGGAAAGCAGGAGAAAAGTCAAATCTTCACGCTTTGTAACATCGCGCAGAAAAGATCTATACTATTCATTTCTCTAATCTTCCTTTAGGAGCATAATCTTTCTGCTTCCACTGAATTTTTTAAAAGCTGACAGTAAGCAGCGTTCATTTTAGCCCAGACCACGCCTATGCGAACAGCCAGCACGCGTCCCGCGCTCAGCCTTGCGCTGTACTCTCTACCTCCGCGCCCTTTTGCTTGCCGACGTGGCTCTGCTCATGCTCTTCTTTTTCCCTATCCTCCTTGCAGAAAAAGCAACATCAATGCACCACCTACTGACGTTGCCGCCATAAGAAATGTTGCGGCGACAACACCGCAGCAGGCTCAGATGACTCGCCAACACTAAAAGCTAATCAGAGCGCCTCATATCACATGCTAGGCCGAGCTTTCTTGGATTTAGAAGAAGTCATCATCATCATCCGCCGGACCACACCCACTGCAGGCAAAGCCACTCCCATGCCTCTCCAATTAACCCTGTCTTTCGCCAGCCCCTGTCACCGTATCCTCACAAACTTCTTGATCTCATCCGCACACCTAACTTCCTGTCGCCCGCTGCTACGCTGGCCTTCTCTTGGAGTCCACTCCGTTACCCTTAAGCACCAGCGGTTATCTTGCCTTCGCATTACATGCCCTGCCCAAGCCCATTTCTTCCCACACCCTCTTATCGGCGGAGTCGGCATTCCTGTCCATCTTTGTCTTGCCGCAGGCAACCAAGCCAAAGTGCTTATTTTTTTCTTTATACAGAGCACATTCCCTAAGAGTAGCTTTTCGTCAGCACACAAATTGCACTTTTCTTGCCAGCTTACCCTGCAAGTAGGATTTAGCTGCAAGCTTGACTGTCGGGAAGATAAGCCTGATAACTGTAAACACATTGGTTCACGTATAGAGGAATTTGATGTATATCTGATTGAAAAAGCTGAAAGCAACACTTGTGTAGTCCTTACGCAAGCATGCTAGCTGCCCTGTGATGGACGTGAGACGACTAGCAGTACGGAATATTTCGGCGGACCAAGTGATGGCTCAGAGTGAACATGCTTGTGCTGGGTACATATGCATAAAATATATAGATTTTAATATTGGCTCCTAGTGCCTCTTCGCGAGGGAGGCGAGAGCATGCGTACGAACATAATACATGAACTTGCCGCGACAGAAGCACTTAGAGTAGGTGCATTTGCGGCGACTGACGTGTGCTTCGGGTAAGAGCGTTATTTAGACTATCAACAAGAGCAATGTTTCCCACTGATTTCCGCGCAAGCACCTGCGAGCTTATACGTGACATGAGCGACAAGTACGGCCTGGATATTCACTTCATCAACCGCACGCTGATACCGAAAAGACTCCTTCAGTTTGGCAAGGATTTGCAGTTCCCCCAAGCCATAAATGAAAAAAAAAATAATTCACAGGAAGTAAATACCGAGCGTGTAATATCGATGTGCTGGTTTGCTATTTAATTTCTTGCTATTTCACGTTCTTTTACTTTTATCCGCTTCAAATTCCGCGCCGGAACGCAAAAGCGCAGAAATCATGCAGAGGACCCCGTATCAAATGTTCGAGCGACTTCTAAAGATTTTGGATGAAATAGCGCTGCTTGATGGTTTACGACAGGTCGCCGTTTTCATTTTTAGCACGAGCCTCCAACTAATGCGGAAGACGGCTGATCTTCAAGAGATCATGTAACGGACGGAGAAAAGTGCACCATTTTTCGCTTGTGCCTTTCAGTTGTTTATCCAATAACAGGTTTCAACATTGCAGCGCCACCATTTTTAAGCCTTGACATATTCGAAAACGAGATCTCAGCGCCATTACTGCAATGTAGCCTTCACGAGTGATACGGGAATAACTGACCTCCTGACCACTTTCTAGGCTAACAGCGCGGTAGACGAAGAGCAAGAAAGAAAACTACAGGTCCGAGCGCTGCACAGGGCGGGTAACCATGGTATAGTTTTCAACTGTTAGCTAAAGATGTAGTACTAACTCGCTTGCAACGAACTTGAGTTGCTGGCGCTTACCCGAAATAGTTTTTGGTAGCTTTTTACGAGCCTAAGATAACAGTAGGCACCCTACCGGTGGATCAACCGCTTTAGCGGCGTGTCATACCACCACACAAACTAACGTGCATCTATTCTGTCTACACGTTTTTAGCGCGTATCCTGAATGGGCTTCAACGTGTGATATCGTGTTTGTTCCGGTCAGCGTGCTTATGCATGTTCAATCCCTCTGTTTTATAATAGGAGTGTGCCTTGCGATTTGCGCAGAGAATTTTTTAGCTGTTTCATTTTTCCTGTTTATTTTTCTCTTTCTCCTCCGGCTGGCTGTTCATGAATCCAAGTTCCTCCAATTCAGTGCATTATGTTTTGCCTCCCTCAGGCTGTTATCATAAATAACAAATCCACCATCGCATTCAACAATACGGCCACGCGTTCCGCCTCGGGGCTAAAGACCTGCTTAACCCCTACGCTGCATTCTGAGCACGTGTCGCAGTTCAAGCAGTAGGCACCCATGACGTATACTTTGTATGACAGTCACGTGGTTACAGTCAGCTACAGGCGCTGTTCTTTTAGCACGCCAAAGCGGAGGCCTCTGAAGTCAGAATGGTATATTTTGCCCCCAAGAGGTGACGATGTTTCGCTGCTGATCAGTCCTGAGTGACCCAAAATTGAGCTAGCTCTCACACAAAGAGCGCAGCAGACATACATTTTTCGTTCTGTTAGCCTGCCCACGGAACATTCGATTTGAAAACTAAACATTTTGACAGATTTGCCTGTTTGGTTGGGTTTGAAGACTTATAATATACTCCAACACAACTTCACTCATAAACTATAATTTGAAACTCAATGTTTCGGAGCCGGATAGTCTCCTTCATTTCCAAACTTTAATTCGAAACCGAACGTTTCACAACATTGAGTTCCGAATTAAAGTTCTTGGTTGGAGATGTGTTAGAGTTTATTATAAACCTTTGGTTTGGAACGCATTTCTGCTCCTTTCGAGCCAGACTCAGTGAGTGAACTTTGTAAACCAAGTTGTAAGCATGGGAGGTTCGCGATGGTATCAGTGCAACGCTCCTTGAACGTTTCGCATGGCACCGGCTGTAAGTGGCAGGTCGGGCGCTTTCCACCCACGCTTGACTACCTTTACCTTATCCCACTCTCTCCCACCCCTCTCTCACGCTCACCTTTTACCCACCTAGACAATCTAGCCAGTCCAATTAACGTAAAGTATTTATTTATTTATTTCAATAAGATATGCCGGAAAGTGCTCTCAAATCAACTGGCCAATTTGTCATTTACGAATGTTTTTGTTTCTACTTGGCTATACTCTAGCCAACGCTATTTTGTCTCAAATTGTCCTATCGTGAATGGCAGAAGTATCCATCTTTCGTGTGCAACGATTCTTTTCGAAAGCCTTCTAGAAATGTACGAGTAAGTGAGGATACTAGCCGGAGTGATTTTGACGATTATATGTGGTGGTTTTTATGGGGCACTTGGAATCGCATTATTATGTCAGCTTTATTAGGAGGTTGCAAAACGAAGTTAGTACTGACGGCTCAACCGGCCACACCAAGCGCTAACTTTACATATCAGACAGCGACAACACGATATTTATTTCGCATCAGGATTATCAGACAAAATAACGGCCACTTCTGAACTGCGAATTATTGCGGCAGCCATTTGGAAGTTCGAACGAAGAGAGAACATCGGAATATGGAAACGTTCTCTCGAGCTCCAGCCTCATTCTATTCGTTTAAAGGAGTAAGTGAACATGAAACACTAGCTAAAGTTTTTATGTTTTTATCTCTTCTAGTACGGTTCTTCTTGCGCATATTCGGATCGAATTTTTCTAAACTTAATAAACCTGACTTCCTCGCTGCTTATAAGCGCCGCCTTACATTGACGGCTTCATAAGCAGGTTTCATGCAAAGAAATGCAGATGACACGTTCCGCTTCGTGGCCCAATAATTAAATTGTCATGCAATTCACCTTTCGTTTCATCTTCGTGCTTTGAAGAAGTTAATCGATATTACTATGTTTCTGGTGCCAAGTAAGAAAGTCAATCGCTCAAGGAAAAATGTACCCATTGTACAGCCTCCCTGATTTTTAATAATATAGCGCGAGCGTCGACCGAACTGCTGGTCAGCGCCTTATAACGGCGATAAGCGTGCAACAAGGCGAGAGTTCGCGCACGCGCACGAAGGCAGAGCGTCGTCTGCTAGGCTGTTCCAAGCACGAGGACACACGCCCTGCCGCAATATCAGTTCGCAAGATCCCGCCAAGCCGTAAAGCGCATGCGCATTATTAATATGTGAGACTGCATGAGACATGATTTCTTTCTCTCTTTTTTTTTTGTTTGCCTATTACGGGAGGCCAGCCTGGCGATGCAAAGTGATAAGAAAAAATAAAAGTAAAGAAATATAGCAGCACATTGAAACCATTGCCTGGATCGCGATAAGCGGGGTTCCAACCAGCTCTTTAATGAGCCTGGCAGTGTCTCGACGGTATAAAAAGGCACCGCAGCTCTCAAACGCCCACTTCGGCGGAGAATGCCTCCTTGCGAGTTATCATTTTTCGGTTTTTGTGGCTCTGGACCAAGGCCCACTTATGCTGTCTTTTTTTGTTGTCTCAATTCTGTAAAGTTTACCCGCTCACTCCTGAACTACTTAAGCAAAACCACGGAGCCACGAATGGTTGCGCCTCCTTTTTTTTCTGCAAGAAGGTTGCCGCTTTCAGCATGCGTCACCTGAGCTGGAAATGGCAGTCGCCACGTTAGGAGCGATGAATGCATTGAGAAGCGTGGGGTGTATAAGCTCGTTCTTTCAGGAGAGGAAGGGGTAGTAAGACACAGCTGCATGTATCCGCGAATGTAGAACACTTCTGTGTATTTTCATCAAATAACCTTTATTTCCTTGGTGCATTTTAGAACTGAAACAGGGCCTTGTCTCAAGGCTCTCACACATCATACATATAAGTTAATAGCGCTGAAACTCGCCTCCGGACTGAGCAACACCCGCGATGCGCCTGGGCAGGGAGTCGAAGAGTGCGGGTACAAGGTCCACGTCATCCTTAAGGGCATCCCATGCACTCTTCACGGCTTCCCACAAGCCGTCTGCCGATGCATCGTGGAGACTCATCTTTGACAAGTTGGACTTGAGGATACCCCAAACATTTTCAATTATATTCAGGTCCGCTCCCTGGGGAGGCCAAGACAACGTCATGATGCCTAGTTGTTCCAAATGTTCCTTCACGGCGCGTGCAGCATGCACCGGTGACAGGTCATGCTGTAGGTAGAAGCAACCATCCGTGAAAGGGCCGTCCAGAAGATGGGGAAGAAGCTCCTGATCAATAATTTCCAGGTATGCTTCAGCACAGAAGCGGCCCGATATACGACGGAGCGGGCCAAGGCCGTTCTTAGTTATTACGCCCCAAATGTTTACGCTCGTCCTGCCACTAGACTTGACCTTCTGAACATAGTGTGGATCATACCTGCAACAGTGGAAGAAAATTTTATACACAACATAAAGTGTGTCAATGACTCCTAGACAATATTAAACGACACGTAATGAAAATATTACAGCGACAATACACCCCCTCTTCACATGGAAGTATAATCCATCCACAATCTCAGCAAACATCTTTTAAATTTAACCAAGTATAAGTAATTCTATTTAGGAACCATTTTACCCGCCTGTGCTGCATCATCTATTTCTTGAACAGTGATAGCTGACATTGATAATCACATGTCACCCCGGGAAGCAAATGCCATATACTTTCGCAGGTTTAAGCCAAACATAGCCAAATCGAAAAAATGAACAATGATAAATCACCAACCTCATGAGGTCTGGCCGGTAAACTTTCTGTTGCTGGCTCCATTTTGTGCAAACCGTGGACTCGTCTGTGAAGACAACATTTTCCCAGTCCTCCACGGTCCATTCAATATGGTCGCGTGCAAACTGTAGCCTTTTCTCCTTGTTAGTCGCCGAAAGCTTCGGCTTCTGCACCGCAACTCGATTGCGAAGACCTGCTTCTCGAAGTCGGGTACGCACCAAGTTGTCACTCACGTCCACTCCAGCAACATGCTTCAATTGGCCAGCAGTCATGAAGGGCGCTACACAAGCCGCAGCAACAATGGCATGGTCCTCTTCTTCCGTTGTCTTGCGCTTCAAATGTCGAGGAGCGTCACAAATGCGCCCTTCGTCGCGATAAGCCTGAACTATTCTGCTTACGGTAGCCTGAGTGACTCCAACGCTCTTAGCAATTTCATTCTGAGACTTCCCGCAAAGCGACATTGCGATGACGCGGTGGCGTTGTTCCAGTGGCACGCGTGGAGGCATTCTCCGCCGAAGTGGGCGTTTGAGAGCTGCGGTGCCTTTTTATACCGTCGAGACACTGCAAGGCTCATTAAAGAGCTGGTTGGAACCCCGCTTATCGCGATCCAGGCAATGGTTTCAATGTGCTGCTATATTTCTTTACTTTTATTTTTTCTTATCACTTTGCATCGCCAGGCTGGCCTCCCGTAATAGGCAAACAAAAAAAAAAGAGAGAAAGAAATCATGTCTCATGCAGTCTCACATATTAATAATGCGCATGCGCTTTACGGCTTGGCGGGATCTTGCGAACTGATATTGCGGCAGGGCGTGTGTCCTCGTGCTTGGAACAGCCTAGCAGACGACGCTCTGCCTTCGTGCGCGTGCGCGAACTCTCGCCTTGTTGCACGCTTATCGCCGTTATAAGGCGCTGACCAGCAGTTCGGTCGACGCTCGCGCTATATTATTAAAAATCAGGGAGGCTGTACTTAGCGTTGCACAGCCGGTCCAGTGTATCGTCGATGCGGGGGAGGGGGTAGACATCCTTCTTCGTAATGTTGTTCAGGCGGCGGTAATCGACGCAAAAGCGAAGGGTGCCGTCTTTCTTTTTCACTAGGACGACCGGGGCTGCCCAGGGGCTCCTCGATGGCTGGATGACATCGTCACGAAGCATTTCCTCAACTTGCTTGCGGATAAACTTGGCGTTCTAGCGGCGATACGCGGTAGGGGCTCTGTCGCAGTGGTCGTGCGTGTTCGTCGGTGACAATGCGGTGCTTGGCAAGCCGGGTTCGTCGCACATTCGATGCTGATGAGAAGCAATCGGTGTACCTTTGAAGAAGATTGCGTATTTGGTCTTGTCTGCTCCGGGGTAATGCCGGGTTGATGTCGAACGCGGGTTGATGGCCTTGGTCAGATAGTTCTGCGGGTTGGTCGGGTAGGGCAAATACGTCTCTGATGTCTGCCAGCTCGTCGAGGAAAGCGATCGTCGTACCTTTGTTTAGATGCCGGTATTCTTCGGTGAAGTTGGTTAGCAACACCTGGGCTTGGCCATTTCGGATTTCGGCAACTCCCCTCGCGACGCCCAATCCTCGATCCAGCAGTAACTGGGTGTTCCCCTCGATAACGCCTTCGGCATTTTCGATGTCTCCAGTACCTGTGCCGAGGAGACCACTTGATCGGGGCGGCACACTCAATGCTTCATCGAGGAAGTTTAAGGCAACGTGATGAGTCGCGCTCGTCGCAACAGGTATGGCTTTTTCCGTGAAAAGCTTGATCGACTTAGATCGAAGGTCGATTATCGCCCGATGTTCGTTCAGGAAGTCCATTCCGAAAATCACGTCTCTGGAGCATTGCTGTAGGATCAGGAAGGTTGTCGCATGGGTTCTCCCATTTACAGTAACTCTCGCGGTGCAGCGTCCTGACGGCGTAATCAGGTTGCCACCTGCGGTGCGGATCAGCGGGGCATCCCAGGTTGTTGTTACCTTCCTGAGTCGGACAGCGAGTGGGCCACTCATGACAGAGTAGTCAGCTCCCGTGTCCACCAAGGCAGTAACCGCGTGACCGTCGACCGTAACTTCAAGGTCACTTGTTCGCGTTCTCGTATTGTACGTTGTCTTCGGTGTCCGATCTCGGCTTCGTCGAGTAGTGAGGCTGCGGTGGGGGTACTGCGAAGTTACTTCACTGGGCAGTGGTAAAAGCTTCAAGTCTGGCCGCGTCGTCGTCGTCGTCGTCGTCGTCGGTGTCATCGTCGTCGGTGTCGTCGTCGTCGGTGTCGTCGTCGTCGGTGTCTTCTTCGTCGGTGTTGTCGTCGTCGGAGTTGTCGTCGTCGGAGTTGTCGTCGTCGGAGTTGTCGTCGTCGGAGTTGTCGTCGTCGGTGTTGTCGTCGTCGGTGTTGTCGTCGTAGTTGAGGCATGGTCTTGAGTACTCGTCGATGGAGGATCTTTGTCATTGCGCTCAGAAGCAACCTCACCTCCAGAGGCTGCTTTATTTAGTTTAACCTTCGGGGGCTGGGGGAGCGTCCACGCACGGCGTATCCTCGGCTAGGAGATACAAAGCGCGGGGACGATGGCGACGGGGAACGTGATAAGTGGCTCGGCGATGAGTATTCTTCCCGACGCAAAAACTCCTCGATTTCGGCTGGTCGCTGGCCGGGTCGGGGTCGTGGAGCCTCGCAAGAGAACCCTCGGATGCCCAGTCTTCTGTATGGGCAGTGCCGGAGGACGTGACCGGCTTCGCCACAGTGGAAGCATAGCGGGCGGCGCTGGTCGGGAGTTCTCCACTCGTCGCATTTCCTCGGCTGCGCGCGTCGCTCGTAGGATGGGCGGGTTGGGGCGAGTGGGCGGCGGTCCAACGCAGCTGGCTGAGGGCGATAGGGGCTTGGGTCCCGTCATCGAGGTGCAGGACGGCGCACAGCTGCGGCGTAAGTCATGGCTGGGGGCTGCAGAGGCTGCGTGGGTGTCGGCGTCACACCCAAGGCCTGTTGAACCTCGTCCCGGATGACGTCAGTGAGCGATGAAAGTTGCGGCTGCGTTCCCGTTGGCAGCAACCGTCGGAGCTCCTCTCGCACAACTTCACGTATAACCTCCCGCAGGTTATCGTTGTTAGCGGTGTCCATGCAGCTTGCTGACAAAAAGCGCTGCTGGCGGTCATACTGGCGGGCTCGGGCGTCAAGAGTTTTCTCCATTGTGGATGCCTCTTCTACGAATTCCGCGAAGGTTTTCGGTGGGTTGCGAATGAGGCCGGCAAATAGTTGCTCTTTAACTCCTCGCATAAGCAACTTCACCTTCTGTTCTTCCTTAATGCTCGCGTCGGCACGCCGGAATAGGCGCTTCATTTCCTCAGTGTACACAACAACGGTCTCGTTTGGGTGTTGTATGCGAGACTGTAGCAGCTGCTGGGCTCTCTCCTTTCGCACGACGTTCGTGAAGGTCTTTAGAAGCTGCTTCTTGAAGGTTTCCCAGTTCGTGAGGTTAGCTTCCTCATTCTCAAACCAGACTTTTGCTGGTCCCTCCAAGGCGAAGAAGGCGTACCTAAGTTTCGGGCATCGTTCCAGTTGTTGAAGATAGCCACACGGTCGAACTGCTCCAGCCATTCTTCGGGGTCGGCGCCAGGCGAAGCGTCCAAGGTTGGTGGCACCCGGGGCTGGTGAATAATGATTGGAGTCGTCGTCTGGGGCAAGCTCATCGCAGACGTTGCGGCTGGCTTCCGCTTCCGGGTAGGGTCCGGCAGATTCCCGAACTCTGGTGCGTCCCCTTGCAGGCGTCGGCTAGCGCGGTGGACTGGACTCAGGTCCTGCGGTTGATGACTCAGAGGGCTGGCGTCACGGCTTGTAGGGGGTGTCCGGAACATGGAAGGCTACCCAGCACCTCCACCAGATGTCACATTGTAGTGACGGCAGTCCAGCGGTCAGGAAGACACCAGAAACACTTGCAAACTAAGCTCTTTATTTGGGCTGACTTGTGCCCGCAAAAGAACTGAATAACTTGGTGGCGGCGTAAGCAACAAGCGTGCTCGTCAATCGTCGATCTACGAATACCCGCTGCTCGCGGCATCGTTCAATTTAAAGCCGACAAGGAAACTTCGAGATAAAAGGTCGAGATCATCTAGAGTAATCTAGAAACACGTAGATGCAGCTGTTCATGGCTGTGAACAATCGAAATAAGTCCGGTCGCTTCTCGCGTCACGAACAAAAATGATAACACCCCTTTTCTGCGGGCTTGCGCGAACGAACGAACGCGAATGATACGCGCGAATGATACGCGGCAATAGTTTATCACAACATGTCAAGAAAAAAAGGGAAAATACAACATATTACAAGAAACGCTAAAACATATATTCTGTTACCACATTTCAGTGTAACACGTACTCACATTTTTAATACATTCATGGGGAAATATTATAGACACAAAATCACATTTTACTTCATTTTGAAAAGATCGCGCAGTGCTTTGAAAGTTATATTGTCGAGTTGGATGTTTTTAGCTTGCAAACTGTTTAGTAATCGGGGTAACTTGTTTTGCAGCATTTGTAGACCGCATGTAGTTCTACTTGTGTTAACCTTCCGTGGTTCAAAATGACGCGTCTGGTAAGAATCTACATTATTTTCTAGCTGAGCTATGTTCTGAATCGTACAAATGTTACATTTAGTTTCTTGTTTAAACAACTTGCAAAGCCGGTAGTCATAGGATTTTGTTACTGGAATTACATTGTATTTTTTAAATAATTCATGTGTGTGGTAGTGCATTGGTACGTTTTCGACAGCTCTTAAAAACTTTTTTTGGAGAATGAGCACTCTGTCTATATTAGATTTAGTAGTCGATGCCCATACCAAGTGACAATAATTAAGTCTAGGGGAGAAAAGACCATTATAAATCAGGATCAGAATGTGGCGAGGGAATACATGGCGATTTCGCGAAACAATGCCTACTTTTTGCGATAGTTTTTTTTGTAATATAATCTATGTGGGCATCCCATGACATCGTGTTTTGAAAAATTACACCCAGAGTTTTAAAACTAGACACAATCTCTACAGGAGTTGACCGTAGTGTAATTGTGTTTTGTGTGTCTATATTTTTGTTCCTAGTATGATACAAAACTGCTTTAGTTTATCAGCGTTAATCTTCAAGCTATTTTTTTGGGTCCACTCATCAAGCTTAGCAAGCGCTACATTTGCTGCAGCTATTAGCTTATCACTTGATTCTCCTGTGAAAAAAACGCTTGTATCATCCGCATAATTCACAAAAGTAGCGGATGGAGCGATACCGTAAACATCGTTCACGTACAAATTGAACAAAAAGGGGCCCAGGATGCTGCCGTGCGGTACACCCTGGGAAACATGAAGTGGATCTGATAAAGAATCACCAATGGCTACAATTTGGGTACGATGTTTAAGGTAGGATTCCATAAGAACACCGGCCTTTCCGCGAATGCCATAATGTTCTAACTTCCTAACAAGTATTGCGTGGCTGATAGGGTCGAATGCTTTCGAGAAGTCAACGTAAAGGCCCAAGAGTAGCTTACCTTTCTCCAAACCGCTTAAAATGTGTTCTTTCTGCGTCAAGAGGGCAAGTTCTGTGCTAAATCCTTTGCGGAAACCGAACTGGCTACTAGCTAGCAATTTGTGTTTTTTTCTTCAAATGCTGTCAATCGGTTTAAAATAGCTTTTTCAAAGACTGGAAAAGACCGGGAGAATTGATATGGGCCGATAATTTCCCATATCATTTTTGTCACCTTTCTTATATAGCACGCTTACTCGAGCGACCTGCATTTTGGGCGGAAATATGGCCTGCTGAAAGCATAAATTAAGTATATGCATTAAGCATGGAGCAAGAAAATGCGCAACGTGTTTGATTGGCTTTACCTGAATTCCATCTACGTCTTTGGCACTGCTATTTCTTAAATTCAGAATTATGCTTGAAATTTCTGTTTCACTTACTGGAGTCAGAAACACCGAGTTATCATTACGCGCTCATATTTTACGCTGTGAGTGTGTATGTGTGGTGGGAGCAAAGCCGAGGGGGATGCTGTTGACAGTCTGAGTGCCCAACAGGACTTGTGTTTTATTTTATCATTATTTAGAAAACACTTTTTTAATATTATTTATCAGATTCCGCTGGCCAAAATATGGCCCAAGCAGGAGAGGGATACACATAAGTGACTTGAGTTACACGTGCTAAAGAAAAAAACTACAGAGAATGTTTACTACATTTGAATCAGAGTGAAAGAACGTATTTGTGCTTCGTAAATGACGGAGGTGAGCAGGCACTGCCACGGGACGGAGCAGATCGAGGCTGATGCAGACGACGCTCTCTAATGCGCAGCGCGAGAGTGTGTTGTTGTTTAACACGAGGCGTGTAGGCTGCTAATGAGTATGAACCGGAGTGGTACTCACTCTTAGTGCTGTGTTGTTCTTTGCCTCTTTTCTAGATCTTTGCTGCTTAGATGTGTCATGTTATGATGCATTTGCTATGGACTCCGATTTGACTCTTGTTCTCGTGCTTGTGTGTTGATGTGCCTCTGTTTGTAGATAGCTCATGCACATAAAACATCGCATCATTGTAATAAATACCATGTTCAAGAAAAAAAAGCGCCGAAAGCCTAGTGGTCTCGCTCAGCGGCCCGCCCTTAAAGGAGACCTGTTCGCGCAGCCGCGGGTTCGACTCCCAGCCATGGATACTGATTCAATTTCTTTGTCTCTTTTTCATGGTTTGACCTCTAACTCAGCTCAAGGTCAAATTCACACGTTCCGCGATTAAAGCCCGAGGTCCCGTAGTGAAGCTTTTGGCTCAAAATTATGGTTGACACGGCAGTCCACCACAGAATGAAGAAAGCGCAGCGGAAGAACAATCAAAGCAAGACTTCAGAGAAAATGAGCACACACACATCTCAATAAACTGTTGAATTGCCTAAAGTACATTAGCAGTTACAAAAACATTGGCGGTAAGAATGTTTTGGGGGGTTATAGTTTTCGTAAGATAAACGAATATTTTAGGCTGTTAGTACGAGCAAACAAAGAGGTTAGCGGACTTGGATGGCGGTTCCTTGTGATTCTGGTGAATGATGGCTGAATGTATGGTGAAGTCTTGAGGCGAAACCGGTGGTTGCGCAAATTGAATAGCAGTTTTATTCAGGCTAGTTTCCCGAGAGACTGTAAGGTCTTGATGCTATTCTGTTTTATTAATTCGGGTGCAGAGTCAAGCCGCTTTTAGAGATTATATATTAAACGAACTGCAAGCCTTTGTATTTGCCTAAGTTTCTTAAATATAAGGAATCGAAACTTCGCACGCGTATTCTAGATGAAATTTGATCAGTAGGTTAGAAGTAGAGAATTTCACATCGAGAGGAAACGACTTAAGTCCTTGTCTTAGGAAGCCTAGCTTTCGACGGGCCGCGGAAGAAGTTTCATCAATGTGGGTTGACCAACTTAACCGAAGAGTGACTTTTATTCCCAGGTATATAAACTGTTTTGACGTATCGGGGTCTGCTGTACAGTGTACTGATAGCGAAGCAGAAACTTTTTATTTGTAATACGCACAAGAACAGTTTTGTCATGTTTGAGTTTCATGACCAAGCGGTTGCACCGGTATAAAACAGTATCCAGACAAGCGTTCACCAGGTAGTTTGCGAGCATGGCACTATTTGCGGAAACTGCCAAACACAGTTCCTGCCATTGAAATTTCTTGCAAGAACCATTCAATGATAGCACATTTTTTTTAAGAAACTGGGGTGTGTGATGTGGGGCACTTTATCATTCTTCCTTTAATGTTTTAACAATCCCTTTCTCCCGGCCGAACAAATGCGAATGGAAGAATTACGCTGTATTTGTTTCTTTTACATTGGAGATTTAATACAATCGTGCTTAACCTACCCTGTAAAAAGAAAAAAATAATGCGACACGCCATATGACCACAAGAATTGAAGTAAGCATGTTATTGCCGATCGAGTTTTGTTTTTTTTTCATGCCGTTCTTGCGAGGTATTAGCTTTGAGTGAGGTCGTATTTAAATGGCTTTGAAGATTGCTTGAGCTTGTTAACACTAATTAAATGAGAAAAGCGTAAAATGATAATGCTACCTGCTCCAACCCGGTGCCTACTATTGCTAGAAGACTGCCGCAGCACGACACGGCAGTTGTGCTATCCTGCACACTCCGAGACTAATTCTCTCTCTTTTTATGCAGGAAGACGTGAACCCATTTTTTTCCGTGCAACCTTTAATTCTTTATATTTCGCGGGTTTGCCATAAATTCTTTTATACATAAGGAAAATAAGAACAGCTTCTTCAGAATTCCTTATTTGCTTCAAAAGCTCTCCTTGAAGATTATTTACTCGCGAGTTCTTCGCGTTATTCGGAAGAGGAGAGTTTGGAGCATAGAATCAATAAAAATCCGTCCACAAATTGAATGAATAACAAAAAGAGTATTTTTTACTTTGATGCCTGTCTTGCTGAAGCGGGTTCTCTCCAGTTTTGCACCGTGCCCCTCCTCTCTGAATTACACACAGATAGACCTATTCAATTTATTCCAAGGCTCATGAAATCAATACCAGTACATTGTATTTTAGAACTGCCATAAATGTGAAAAGAAGGTTCGGTGCTTTTGTTTAAATTGTTCAATCGAATTATATTTTAAAAGAGAATAGAAAATCAATGGGAAACATCCTTGCAAGGCACCCGAGCGTTTTCGTGCACCTGCCTTGCCTTTAAAATTCGAGATGAATTCGTGGATATAGAAAATGGACGCCACCAGGACAACTCTCGCCACGTAGTTAACAAAGCGCAGTCTCGAACCATGCCCAATTATTTACGACTGCTGTCTCGCTTTCATCTCGGCTAAAAACAAATCATCCCCGACACAACATAGTCCGCAGCGTGGTGAGTTTTCACGTAAACCACGTAAGTGGATAACGAGTCTGCGTCGTGTTCTCAACTTCGACTTATTCACAGGAATTTCATGACACACTCGGAAAACTGTCCTTCAGAGTACGTGTACGATGAATCCGTAAATGCCCACCCCACATAAGCCTTGGTGGGTGGAGCAAGTCACGAATCAGCTTCTCCACGTCCCCTTCAATGGTACCCAAGCTCTCCGGAGACAATACTCCTTCAAGAAAAAAAAAAAAAAACCCGGTGTGCTACACGAGCACTTCTCCCAACTGTCGCACCGACCCCCCTTCGAAGAGGTCTTGCTTCGAAGGTTGCGCCTCCGTATCGCCCTCACACCAGCGGTAACCTAGTCATGGCCGACACAGTGTCGTGCATCTTTCAGCGACTCCTGCTCCTTCTGCCTAGCTCCTGTCTTTCAGGCGGACGCTAAACGCTTGCTTTGGACGAGCTCCTCTTTGAGCACCATACAACAGAAACACCTGCTCCAGTGTGGACCCCCCCCCCCCCCCCCCAGGCGAAGCACCTAATGCAGAAGCCAGGATTGCCGGGCCGCAACACACCCCCCCCCCCCCCCCCCCCCTTGTTACATGACTACCTGCGAGGGTCTGATGTCTGTATTCCTTACAAAAATGAACGTTGAATTTCTGATATCAATATTACGTAATGATGATGAATCATCAGGACCTAATCAGAGACGCAACATCAGCTGTGTTATTGCATCAGATCGACATCATAATTTCTTGATGAAATTTTGCATTAACTATGCTAATGTATGAACCGATGATGCGGAAAGATATCAGAGCAGTATCATTTTTGTGGGCCGCTGAAGTACTTTTTCTTCAATTTGTTGTCAGCAATGAGGCACTTAAACTAACAAAAAATGTAGTTAAATCTCTTATTTCGGCTGCGAGAAGTTGCACCTGTGAAGCCAAAAAAAATTTAGAAAGCTGTTTGCTAAGAACTCACCATTAAAATTTGCAGGCCGGCCTCTCATTAGGAGTAAATCAGCTTGAACGCGCGGTATGAAGAAGTTGAGATCAGGTGAGTGATTTGCAAGGAGTCTAGCCTTGACGCAAGCATTTTACAGACTTTTAACGCACGCAACGAGCCAACCAGACCCTAAATACCAATCACACTCAAATAAATAAATGCTGAGAGAACACTGCCATGCGAGGCTGGACAATATCACGTGTGACAGCGGCTACGACCTTACGTTCGCTCGCTGGAGAGAAGACATCACAAAAGGCACTCTAGGCATTCGAAAAGCCTATAAAGCTGCAATATTTTACAGGAAATCTCTCTTTCATGATGTCTTCGGGTTACTGTGAATTCACAACCTGATAAAATTTATCTCTAGTACGGTGGCTTTTCTAAACATTTCTGGTTTTCTAAGTGTACTTAACCTCGTAAGAAACTACAGGTAGTATTTAGCAAGACTGGTTTGTGATATCGCACTTATAGAAAGCTACTTATTGCATACGCAAATGCCATTCCCACATTCTTCTGCGACTGGCATACCAGTTGAAGTGACCGATGTATTGGAAGTTTCGAACATAATAGAAAGTGAAGCGTAAAATTTATAAATTGCGGGGATTGACATTATAGTGGCAGGTAGCCGAATAGAGATGCCATGTTTCCAGCCTCCGTAATAATTTAGGCCACCTGAGATTCTCCAACGTGCGCTGAAATCTCACAGCTCATGGGCCTTCCTGCATTTCAATTACAGCCGCTGCGGCCAGGATCGAGCACGCGACCTGAGATGCGCAGCTAAACGCTGATGCTACTGCGCCGGCGCTGCTGGTAAAACACCTAGTACTACACTGATCAGCTAACGAAACAAAATGACATAACAAATGCACTAATGCACTGCATATTCTATTCCCACCTTCTTGTAAAAAGAGAACCAGAATCTTGAGCAAGCCAGCAGGTGAAGTAATGAATAGCAGAGGCTCTAACGCAAATTCTATCACAAGTTAGCTGCAAGTGAAATCTGATCTTTCAAAATATATGACCCTGTCGGCGTCTTTTTTAGCACGAAAAAGAAAACATCACAGAAACACTGAAGCCGTACGCGCAGGGCTATTAGGAAGCCGCGCCGGGATAGAAGGGGAGCTCAGTATGTGGATTCAATGTTTCAGATTTATTATCAATTTTGCTTTTCGGATGAAGGAATACTAATTTGCTCACTGGTCAGTCGTGATGAAATTGAGAAACAAAGCAAAGATTGATAAAAATAAAGACGGAAAAAATTCTACTTTTTTTGGTAGAAGAAAAGTTTTACTGAAAAATGAATATATTTAAGGACTTCACCTCCTATCCTCGTTCATTCACCTTCAGCCAAAGAGGTTCTTTGCGTACCTCTATTGGAAAGAGGCTCGCTACTTTTCTTTTAATCTCTCGATGTGCTTCGAATAAAATATTTCTATTCCCCCAACATTTCTCCCAATATTTCAATGCTATTTTCAATACCAAAATTACGAACAAAAGGCTTGTGTCTGCCAAAACTGACCATATGTGAATAGAAACAAGTCTGCATTTCAAAATCGTATTTCTTAAAGTACTTGTAACCAGATACGTTTACTCGTTATAAATTCATTTGCTCAAAACATAGTGACTGGCTAGTTGGTTCTGCATACTGGAAAGTTGCAGCGCAGCAGTAACAAGGACGAGACGTGAAGGACGCAAACACACCTTCTCGTCTCGTCCTTGTTACTGCTGCGCTGAAATTTTCCAGTATAAATTCATTATAAAGAAAAAACACATAAACATCGAAGCCTGATATATCGCGAATATTTCCTTTCAGCTAGTAACGTCTAAATTGTTTTCCGTTCTGTTTACTTGTGGTATCAGGGAAGCTTTCTACTCCTGAATGACGGGGGCCCACTTGTCTCTTCGAGGCGGAGATACGCTGCCTGTCCTTCGTTAAGCTTTACGATCACTGCATGCCGTAAAAACCGCGCGTTGAGCCTCGCCGGATGTTATAATTCCGTCGAAGGAACGCTCTGTGGAACTATATAAGGATCTGCCAAGGTTACTTTCGCGCGCCGAAGAAGTTTCTTGATGATCTCGGGTCTTCTTCAAATGTTTACTCTTTAATCCATCCCGAGCCGCGAACTTCGCTCTAAGCTAAGCCAAGGCTGGGGAGAATGATTTACTATGCTTATTAATGAATTTGGCAGAACACGAAGCTGGTTTTTGTAGCCTACGTATGCTTACATCTCGATCTATAGTCTGGAAAAAATAATGCGAATGAGTTTCTCGTAGAATATAACTTCATGTAAGACAAGCGTTTGCCAATGCGTGAAGGAGTCGTATATTTTGAATGTATTAATGCAGTTTAGGTAGCTAGTTCAGTATTCCTTATCAAATAAATGCACAGTAACTCCACCGAAAAACGAGGCCGCTGAATAAAATTCACGCTATCAGCTTTATATTGGGAGTTAAAGTTTTACAGATGCGAAGAATGATAGGTAAAGTTAACTTTGCTGTGTAGGCGTTAAGAGAAGTCCCATGTTTAGGGTCGTTGTTTTATGGCTGCTCTTGTAGGTGCTGCGGCTACTCATTCATATGCCTGCCTAAAAACAACTGGTCCCGTAAAGGCGTAGCTAGAAATTACAATGTGATTTTGTTTGCTGAATTTGGGCAGTTAGACTTTTTAAGGCGAGGAGAAGGGTAGCTCTGCACTAAATTTACATGGCGAGGATTCACCCTGCCGGGAACGCGTAATTTATGTGACACATTAGTGGTGTGTTTGTGTGCTCTTTGTGCTGCTTGCTTTATGGCCAAAACACTACAAAAAAAGAGATGCCTTTCCAAAGAATATTGAAGAAGGGTTTGCACTGCACGACAGGATGCTCTGCTTGGTTTTAGCGCCCTTGAGCTAGGAGTGCTGTAAATCAAGATGACTCCAACTTTGACCTCAACCCAAAAATAATAGAAATGATAAAAATTTCAGTACACAACTTTACGTTGAGCCTGCCAATATGGCTATTAAGACTTCTTGGTGTTCCCAGGAATTAGCAAGATTTGAAATGCGTGCAACAACATCTCTTCAATGATAGCCATTCAAAAAAACTGGACAGAGACAGGCATCAGTGCCTTTTAAGTTAGGAATGTTGTCCCAATAAGAGTCTCTTGTATTAATTCAAGAAGTAAGCAATAATATCTCGCGCTGATTGCACCAAGTGTCGCATTTCCTTTCTTGCTTCAATGTGCAAACTGCGTCACAGAGCAAGTAACAATTCAGGCGCCTCCTAAGACAATCCCTAAAGAATGAACCTGTCATGGTCATAGAATTCTGTGCAGTGTTTTCCCTATTTCTTTCTGCGCTCGTGCAGCAGCTGGCTCCACCCCGGTACTTCCGGTTCCGGCTGCACCGTTGTCTGCGTGTCGCAATGTGAGCACGCATGGGATTCGGCTGACACCTATCGCCATCTGCACATGTGAAACCCTTTCTCCGGGAAAGCGATTTTTCAGCTCCCTTAATGCGTACTTACTGAAGGGTAATGTGCAAGTGGCTCGTAACAAAAGAAGTGGCAGCTCATCGGGAAAAGAAGTAACGGCACGCAACACTTATTGCGTTTTATGCACATGTCTCAGGAGGTTTATACACATGTCTCAGTTGCAGCGAAAAAAAGAGAACCTTGTTTTTCTGCTCGAAAAATAATGGCGAATGTCTCCGATGTAAGTTCACACCGAAAACTCAGGTTTTCCATGTCTGTTAGGAAAAATGACGAATCAACTGCTAATTAATAAAATTATATTAATTATCAAAAAATACGCTGGAATTTGCTTCTTTGAGTGTTCTTTACACCCGCTGTTTTATGAGCACAAAAGAGGTAGGAATTTTTTACAGCGCCGTTATCTCTATCTCAAATGAAAGAAGTAATGTTGGAAAGAAACGGGGGGAATTCGATCAAAAAAAAAGACACCCTTTTAATTTAACAGTTCTTCTGGTGGGTATGAAAACGCCCTATAGGAGCTCGAATTTTCGGAAGCGGTTTCCTTGTAAAAGGCGACATTTTAGAAGCAGTACTAATCATTTTTTTTAATAGCGAGATCATGTGGCAGTATTTGGAAATCTTGCCAATAATAGAATTAAAATTTATTTCTCTGGTCACTCCGCACAAGTGTTCGTAGCTGAAAAGGAGAGAACGTAATGCGGTCGTAGAAAAATATTTGTAGTTATGCTTTTTTGTAAAAGAGTTGTTAACCATACTGCTAATTCACTGAAAACAGCGAGCTATCCTTAAGGAGCTATATGGAGGCTTCTATAATAAAGACGCCCGACCTTCAAACCTAAAGTTTGTGTAGAATCACGGTGAGATAAGCCACCAGACAATAGTTTCAGCCACCCACAATCGGTGGTTACCTTAACATAGGTTAACAGTAAAACAAATATCTTCATGATAGCTTATTCTACGATACCAAATAATCACCAGTTCTGGTGTTAACGTGCTTGAATTTTTGACCACTAAAAGAGAAGATAAACAATCTACTATCGCTACTCGTGTGAAGTAAAGCCGCTTGTGCTGACATAATGTCGGCATAATTAATGACTTCAGCTTTTGTTGTACCTTCACCCCAACTAAATAACCTCTACTAATATGCGGTCGTTAGAAAAAGAATTCCGTCCAAGCTTTGCGACTGATGCTGCAAAAGGCCACATTGTGGACATAGATATGGCGTAAGAACTACTTTGGTATATAGGGGTTTACGTCGCAAAGGAACACAGGCTATGAGGGACGCCGAAGTTGAGGGCTCTGGAAATTTCGAGTAACTGGGTTTTTTTTACGTGCACTGATATCGCACAGCACGCAGGACTCAAGCATTTCATCTCCACCATAATGGAACCGCCACGGTTGGGATCGAATCCGCACCTTTTGGGTCAGCAGCCGAGTGCCATAACCATTGAGCCACCGCGGCGGCCTGCAAGATCGATAGAATGCGTGCATATTTGAGAGAAGAACGATCAAATGGGCCAGAGCAGTTCTTTTTTCAAACGAAATCAATGGTTTCTTTATAGTATTAGAAGGTTGCTCGTGAGAAAGAACCTATGTTATAAGTTTTGTGGCCTCCTCTCTGAGAGGATGAGGTTGTACTTATAGGTCAGTGTGTTTCCGTTTTATGTTGGTGTATATCACTCAATCGGTTTTTCAGGTTGGTTTGGTTGGTTTATAGGGTTTAACGTCCCAAAGCGACTAGGGCTATGAGAGACGCCGTAGTGGAGGGCTTCGGAAATTTCGACCACCTGGGGTTCTTTAACGTGCACTGACATCGCACAGTACACGGGCCTCGAATTTCTCCTCCAAAAAAATTCAGCAGCCGCGGCCGGGATCGAACCCGCGTCTTTCGGGACAGCAGCCGAGCACCATAGCCACTGAGCCACCGCGGCGGCTCAATGGGTTTTTCTGCTTTCAGCAAAAGAGAACAAAAGAGCAAAAGAGCAAAAGAGCAAAAGAGCAAAAGAGCTGGTGGAACGAAAATACCGACAGCATACCTAAAACAGCTGCTGTTTTAAACTTCAGAATTCCATTGCTTAACCTTGCACGGAAGTCTTGAGCGTAAAGATCGCAGCTCACAGACTGAAGTTGTGTAGCACCTTACTGATGTTATGTAGTCAATTCTTTTGGTTTTGTTTGTGTGGAGTAAGTTTGGTTTCTTTTGCCAAGGGCGATCATTCTTTCATTAAGTACATTGGAATTCGGTCTTGTTTTCTTACATCTATACCAAAGTTTTTGGAAAAGAAGAAAAAGTGATTTTTAACGATATCTGCTGTTTTGGTCTTCTCTATCCGAAGTATGCGACTTCTTCAAAATCGGAGAGCGGGATCGTCGCTATGACGGCGCTGCTCGGGCTCAGTGGCCTCAAAGCTATCACGCTATGCATTAGGCTAAGTGCGGTATAAGCAATTTTCTGCTGACTATTTTTGAGATTTCTTTTCAAAGAGTGCGACACGACGGGAGTGGTAGGGAAAGCAAAGAAAATTTAAAGGAGGAAGAAACCTGTTCACTGTGCTTCTCATAATGAATGCGCGCCCAACATGGCTTTCCAAGGAGAGCAAAATATATGGGGAACAGTTTATGACAAACACCTACTGAAAATAAATCAGTAGTGTAGCTTCACTGAAGCTTCACCTGCTCACTTAACGCTGAAGAAAAAAAAAATAGCTCGGCGTCTTTTTGTCGCTCACCGACCTAGTTTCATAAGCTTGACACCAACGAAGATTTTTTTATTGATCTCGCTCTCATTGCTTAATTTAAAATGTTCAACAAAGATTTCACGACGCTCTGATTATATTATGAGTAGTGTTTGGCTTTGTACGAGTGACAAAGGCTAGCAAAGACAATTCTAATACGGATCTGCATACACGCTGAAGTATAGGCAGAGCAGGCTGAAGTAGATAATGTCTGGGTCGAGGATCAATGCGAAGTGCGAAAATTTTGCAATTTTTCACCATTTTTGGGTAAATGCCCCAAGTATAAGGTAGCGCACTCTTTTCATTGAAAGAAGGACGTAGTAGGGCTTCCTTTAGTGTACAGTAAAGTTATGAAATTTTTTTATGTTAAGGTCGTATGTCAGCAAGCCAGCACTCCCTACGACTAGGCCCCACGGCTGACATCACTGAGCACCCAGTTATATGGAAACGGGACAGACTGGCCTGTATGGGAACTGTGCGGCTGATACTGCAGCTCGAGAATGCCCTAGCCTAGCTGCGAAAGACCCGCCAGGACTCAGACCAGCAGTTCCTGCGGATAGGGGTATCTTCGAAGCAAATGGAGTGTGGAGAATGGCACTACCGCACTCTGCCCAACTCTCCTCCAGTCACCTCATAAAAGAACAGGCAACCGCTTAAATTTTGCTACAGAAAAACACTCTGGTTTACACATCCTAAACGAATTCTTCCAACAGCCCTTAGGGTTATCTGTCCGTTCTGTGGGAGGTGGCCAGACTGTATTACACCTTTCTAGGCTTCAATGCAACATGACAGTCATCAATATACAAAATACACCACTAGAAGAGTGAGGGGAGACGCCTGGTGGAGAGGGCGACAGCTGCTGCACACTCCGTAGATGTCCTTGAGTGCGATTTATCAGATCACCAGAGATTTGTACATTCACTTTATGCCAAGGCAGCATTACGGCTTGCGCGGTTCAGCTCAACTCTAGGCTGATGTCTTCCACCATGAATTCTTCGACGGATATTTAAATATCAGTGAAAGGTTGATCTCAACATTTCGGCTAGTTCGAAATACAGCTAGTGCAGCCTTAATTTGACCCGCCAAATTCTTAGTTATTGGCCGTTCGTCTAATAAGTAAGAAGTAAGCCGTAGCATAGCCGCATGTGCCTTCTCGGCTGGGGTCAGTATCAGAAAGGCAAAATTTAAGGTCTGCATAAGCGGCGCCCAATGTGGTATAGCTCTGGTCGAACATAAGCTGGCTAAATAAGGAATGTTTATCCAAAGGTTAAGTGGGAGCAGTTTTCATCCGTGTAGCAATTCTACTTCAACCAAAAAGTAGAGGACAAATTGCAAATTTTGCCCTCTATTGCGTCTGGTAAAAAAACTGACATGTGAAAAAGTATATTCACTTTCATTGTTGGACATATTTTTACTCGCTTCCCTGTTGTAAATGCTGCTTAGGCATAAAATTCGCCGCGTCTGCTCAATGCATAATTTTTCTGTATATTTCATAATTTTAATCGCTTTTAGCAAGTGTCAGATTTTGAAGGCGAGTAACGTGGATAGCGCTTTAGCATTTCACCAACTTCTCGCAATCGTACACGCCAGTAACTGTCTTAAACTTTTTACCTTATGTTATCTAAAGTTACTTTATCGATCCCGCTTGTGGCAGCCGTATATGAGTGAAGACGAAATGAAAAAAAGTGCCTATACTGTGCGATTCCAGCGCGTGACAAAGATGCTCTAGGTAGTTAATTATTCCGCCGCCCTCCACGGCGTCCCTCACTGCGCAAGTGTCGCATCAGGACGTTAAGCTTTAAATTTAATGTAGCTTCAATGGAGTACTCTCCAGAAAAACTTGAGCCATGGTGATGGTCCAATCTCGCCCTAACTTTAATGGAATACGCAACATGCAAGATGTTATACCTAACTGAAAAGCTTTCCATAAGCTTAGGCCAGATTAGTTCAAATAGACCCTTCACTTCTCGACGGCGATTTTTGAATACATTAGCAAAAATGCAGCGCAATATTGGTTTTCGGTGCTTGGATGGAATGTCTTGAATCGCGAAAAATAGAACAATGGTGCATATTTCGCGCAATATTAGGTGCACATGACAAGTACTGAATTGATCTATTAGACTGTGGCAGATGCATTCAGACCAGACTTCTTTCGTCGTAATTTGAGCAGAAGACCATTACTGCGCTTATTAATAACTAAAGACAAGGTTTCACGGTCAAGTAAATATTGTATTGTGTTTATCGTCAGAAGCATCTATTTGGTTTTCGGGAAAGTGATATCAAACTTACTCTTTCAAAAGTTTATTAACATATTGTAAAACAGAAATCAAGGAACATTAATTACGTGCAAGGAGCCCGTAAACAAAACAAAAACCATGAACTTCACTGCGACATTAAAATTATCTGCACGCCTTTAAGAATTCTTTGTTGAATGCAATATTATTCATAGTACAACAACCCATACATCATTAACCCATGCATGGATTCAACTTTTGCTTATAACCTACCAGGTGGCCCCTAATATTCTTCCACATCTTGTACTATTCGGCCGTGGCCATCAGCTGATGATGATACGCTTGCAAGAGTGCAGCTTGTAGGCACTGACAAGTAATTTTTTTCCTGAACACATAAAAAAGGCGCCTTTAGCATACTCTGTCATGCCAAGTAGTCCTATTCTCTTCATGAAAATTGTAAAAATAAAATTCTATAAAAGTACATTCCATTACCTCGTCCCCAAATTGTATGCCGAGTGACGTGTTTTCTAGGTCCCCAAAACATGTGAACCTTCTTACTTTATCTACAATGGTTCTATCCTCATCTATGAAAAAAAAAAACCTGTTAACAATTTTTCTGGCTATTGTTTTCATCCGCACATAAGCGCGCTCTTTGTTGTAATGACAGGAAAAAAATATATAAAAGCTGCAAGGCCGAATGAAATTTCGCTTGCGCATTCAAACTTCCGCCAGTCGTACAAAGGATTAACGCCCGAACTAGGAAAAGGACACATTTCTCTCTACTAAGAATTTTGATCCTGCTCTCGCGAATGTAAATTTATTAGGTTAGAACAGGATTCAGGAAAACATTTTTTTCACAGGACAAAATACTCAGCCGCCTAGTATGAAACGCAAATTGCCGAAACCTCCTTCCCGTGAAGTGATTTCTAGGTTTCTAGAACAATTTTGTTCGTACATATCTTTCCAGACAAGCCGGAAGTACTACACCAAACATTGCATGTCATACAAAAGAAGTGTAATGTTAGAATAAAGCACACTCTTCCAGCCAGACAATCAAGTAAACTTCATTTAGTCCCTATAAAATTCCCATTCTCCATCAGATCTCCGACGGCAAAACTTTTTCAGGATCATTTTTATCTAGAGCTACTTGCGTGTTCAGAGGACACCGTTGCACAAGTCATAATGAACATATTTGCTGCTGCTGCAAATGGTGGAACGAAATATTAGAAGAATACATCATTAGCAGACAATTTACCTTTAAAGTTTAAGTAATCAGCCGGTGTTCATTGTAAGCTCCTTGACAAAAATACGACCTCTTTCATGTGTTGAAGCAATCATGTCTCTTTTCTAATCACCTGCCCTTATTTTTAAAGAGGCAATTGCTCCTTCAAATTAGAATCACCGAATAATTCGGTAAATTTCGCAATTATATACGGGATCTTTCGCTGCTCTTCCAAAAGAAAACTTGCATGAATGTTCACCCAAAAAAATGTTGGCTTAAGGGGGCCCGCGGCAATTGAAACCGCATATGTGCTCAAAATTTTTTAGTGCTGCCGGGCACAGCAATGTATTGGTGAGAAGGCGGAGAAGGAGCCGCTCATCCGCCTTCATGAGGCCTTTACATGGGCGAGAGTAAAGGCGATGACTATCTTGATAAATCTTGATAGTGTTCCGGCGGAACCGCCGGTTTGGAGGACGGAGCTTCATCATCTCACTTTTATCATGAAGTGGAGAGATGAGAGTTTCCAACACCGGTTGAAATTCCGCTCTTCCGTGAACAAAAGCAAAAACAAAAGAGGTAGTAAACGAGTCCAATGAGATAAAAGGCTTTAACATTCATTTTGTCAGCTTTCACTTTTTCGGAAATTGCTATCACTCATCCCTTCAGCTTCTCAGAAGAAAGAGAATCAAGTGAAGTGCATAAATCCTGAGACATTGAGGATTGAAATAAAGCTGTTGATTGTTCCTCGTACGTGTCCAATATTTGCGGAAAGTTTTTTTCTTTTTAAGATTTTTGCAAGTTTTATGCAAATAGGTCTACTGATGTTTAAATTTAAGTTTCATGTCTAGTGAGCCTCTAAAATACCTTATGCACCCATTTCCTCGTACAAAGCTATGTGAAGTGCTGACACAAGAAAACAGCGCTTGTCCTCTTGAACTACCAGCGCAAACCTAAAATAACATGCAATTCTGAAATTAGGACACAGAGTTACATATACGTGTCCAATTAGTTAACATTTGATAAATAAATAATGAAAAAAGTTTTAATTTCCGCGTCCCCACTAATGCATACGTCATTTGTGTCTGAAGCTGACTGCATGTGTGCTTTGGCCTCTTCAGAGTATCAATATCCCTTCGTTGAGTAGTATAGCCAAAAAATAGTGTAAGAGTACTGCACACTGGAGTTTAAGACCACTTCTTTTTTGAGTAAATAAGCCGATGCTAATATATTTATCACAAATCTTCGCAGTGATAAATAGCGAAGCCGTGACTGCTTGCTATACCAAGGCATGGTTCGTGGCGCTCTTTTATAGAACAAACGCTATGGACCATGCCTTGTTCTTACAACTCTTATATAAACCACAAAGAAGCAAAATTATTCGTAGACAAGGCCATGGAAAGAGGTTCTCGTGATGAGTTACATGACGGAAGCCAACAGTCAAAGAAACCAAGACGCATAGCGTGTCTTTTTTATGGTTTGGGTTTTCATGAATGTGAGATTAATAAAAGCTGAATAATAAAACTAACCATATACCGCCCGTGGGATTGCAACCCCCGGCCTCGGATCCCACCGGCGGCACGTGGTTGTTCTGTTTTTGTGCTTATGTCAATCTCCCATTGATGAAAAACAAGAAACCATAGAAAACAGACATCATTTATGCTCAAGTAACACTTGTTGCTGGGCTAGTTGGTGCATTTTTCTTCGTACAAAAGCTAGCGCAAAACACGACACACACAAGAAAGGTAGACAGGACAACGCGCTACTGACAACTGATCCTTTATTGGAAAGAAACACGTAATATATAGGCACACCGTCAACCCACCTATCAGCTGCAGCAAACGTCACAATGATGTAAAGGGTCATAAAAGCGATAAAAGACACAAAGACTGAAAACACGACGTAGCTAAAAAACGATAAAAAATGACGAAAGAACATTAAAAGCATGACACGTGGTGTATAAGGCCAAAGAAACATGACTGACAGGAATTCAACAGGATGATAACAAAACGATATTGCATAAAAAACGTAACAAATGCAGGAAAAGAAAAACACGTGAAAACAAGAAAAAACCTGATAAAAAGCCTGTGAGCTGAACACTTGAGATTACATTGAGGGGGAAAAAACCTGTACACATGCTCGCCTCAGGAAAACCTTTCTAAAAAGCATTCTTCAGTTTTATACAAGAAGATAGATGCATCGCTAACAGCATTCGCGCCCTTTTTTCTGATCAGAAAAGCTTCTTTTAATTCACGGGACACTCGATCATGGCCTCTACCTAAAACAACGGTTTTTTCCAGAATGGGCCGGCAAGAGTTTTGTTCACAGTCCTTGCAATGAAGAGGCAGATTCGAACCTGTTCCTGTCCCCATCGAACGTTCATGCTCCCTCAACCTTTCATTCAGGCAACGCCCCGTTTGACCAACATACACTTTTCCACACGTGAGTGGGATCTGATACACAACCCTTTCACTGCATTCCACGTACCTACGTGTATGTCTGGTTCCACAGGATCTTTCTGCTCTCTTTTCCGAGTTCACACGAGGACACAACGAGGCTAGCTTACAGGGAGCGGAGAATACAACTGGAACCTTAAACTTTGTTGCAACTTTTTTTAGATTATGGGCAACGCGGTGAGAGTAGGGAACCACTTCTGGCTTAATTCTTTCTTCAACAAGTTCAGGCCGCTTCCGTTCCACGCCTTTTATGCTATGAAGAAGGGACTCCACCACACTTGTCAGGACAGACTGTGGGAAGCCTGCATCCTGAAGCCTTAGCATCTGAGACTGGAAGCTTATTTTCATAGCATGGCAACAGGACTTCGCAATGGCGGCCTTTAAACCTGACATGGCAATGGCTCGCTTCACAGTCTTAGAGTGCGCCGATTTATAAGACAAGAATCCCTTCTGGGCACGAGGGTGGTACATCCAGCACATCTTCTCATTGCTTATGGAAAGTTCCAGGTCTAAAAACTGTAATTTCTCACTTTCCGGTTGCTCCTGTGTAAATTCCAATCCTTCTCCGTTCTGACTAAAAATTCTTAAAATCTCGTTAACTGTGCCTAAGTAACTGTGTGTGTCCTCTTTACTTAGAAGGATTAAGAAATCATCGACGTACCTGAAAACCTTCAAAACCTTATCTTTATCCAACTGCTGATCCACACTTCGATCAATCATTGAAAGAAAAATATTGCTCAGAACCGGCGCAACACAGGAACCAATACAAATCCCTTTCTTCTGTATAAACAAACCACTCTCAAACTCTACCACTGTAGCGTTAAGGTAAAATTCTAACAAAGTCATAAAGTTCTCCAGTGACACACCAGCTGCGTTCTGAAAGGACGTAACCCCACTTTCCTCAATGCATGCTTGTACGGCTTTGAACAATTCCTTATGGGGAATGGAATAAAAAAGATCTTTCGCGTCGACAGAAAAGAAATACCCAATTTGCTGCTTATCTTTAAGAAATTCAATAATATCCAAGGAGTTTTTTGTTGCAAAAGGATCAGTGACCACAAGCTGGTTAAGATGCTTCAAGAGGAACTGACTCACAAGACGTTGCCAAGATCCCCGTTCGCTTACAATGCAACGGAATGGTACATCCTCTTTGTGTGTCTTAGCTGTGAAAAACATGCTAAGACTTTTGCCCTTGCAGTCACTTACAGACTTTGCTAACCTTTGCAGTTCCAATTCATTGCAGAGGGCGACGGCTCTTGACTTGGCCTTCACGGGCTTGAGTTTTGTCGGTTTAAAGTTCTTCTGAACGGCACAACAGGCTTTTTCATTATAAACCCCCTTCGGCACCACCACAAAACCACCTGCCTTGTCGGCTTGTAGCAGACGAATGTCGTTCTCTTTGAAGTAATTCACCACTTTGTTGACCGTAGACCCAAATCCTCCGGCTCTCTTGGTAGCCGACCTAGCCAGCGCGTCCACTCCATCCAGCAGGCATCGCTCACGATCCTCCGGCGGTGCCTTCCCAGCCACTCGCCTATTCAGAGCCAGGAGCTCGTGAGCCACCGTAGTTGGCTCAAGGCTGAACTTCGGTCCCTCTGCCAGGACCTTGAAGACTTCCTCCTGGACTTCAACATCACCCAGCAGCTTCAGAGAACCGCTATTTGCCTTCTGCTTTCCTGGAGATCTCGGTGAGTTGATCAAGAAATGGCGCCACAGGAATTCTGTGGACTGTGCCGCTAGCTTCCTATGTGCCTGGAATTTCCTTTCCGCTATCCATTCAGGGTCTTGCCTATAGCAGATGACACGAAGCCAGTCATGAAAGAGCCTCACTTGCTTCCACAGCTCCGACCTCAGTATTCTGCACAGACGTTTAACGTGCCCAAAGGAAGGACGGACTGCGCCGAAAAGAGCTATGATCTCACCGGGTACCAGTCCCTTCTTCATACAAAAAGTGACGTGCCTGGCGCGGCAAGCTGCCCATGATATGTGGGTGACTATGGTTGACACTTGTGAAGAAGGTGATGAAACACTTAGAAAAGGGCCCACAGTATTTTAGAAAGGTTTTCCTGAGGCGAGCATGTGTACAGGTTTTTTCCCCCTCAATGTAATCTCAAGTGTTCAGCTCACAGGCTTTTTATCAGGTTTTTTCTTGTTTTCACGTGTTTTTCTTTTCCTGCATTTGTTACGTTTTTTATGCAATATCGTTTTGTTATCATCCTGTTGAATTCCTGTCAGTCATGTTTCTTTGGCCTTATACACCACGTGTCATGCTTTTAATGTTCTTTCGTCATTTTTTATCGTTTTTTAGCTACGTCGTGTTTTCAGTCTTTGTGTCTTTTATCGCTTTTATGACCCTTTACATCATTGTGACGTTTGCTGCAGCTGATAGGTGGGTTGACGGTGTGCCTATATATTACGTGTTTCTTTCCAATAAAGGATCAGTTGTCAGTAGCGCGTTGTCCTGTCTACCTTTCTTGTGTGTGTCGTGTTTTGCGCTAGCTTTTGTACGAAGAAAAATGCACCAACTAGCCCAGCAACAAGTGTTACTTGAGTATCTTTCCAATACTGTGGGCCCTTTTCTAAGTGTTTCATCACCTTCTTCACAAGTGTCAACCATATTCACCCACATATCATGGGCAGCTTGCCGCGCCAGGCACGTCACTTTTTGTATGAAGAAGGGACTGGTACCCGGTGAGATCATAGCTCTTTTCGGCGCAGTCCGTCCTTCCTTTGGGCACGTTAAACGTCTGTGCAGAATACTGAGGTCGGAGCTGTGGAAGCAAGTGAGGCTCTTTCATGACTGGCTTCGTGTCATCTGCTATAGGCAAGACCCTGAATGGATAGCGGAAAGGAAATTCCAGGCACATAGGAAGCTAGCGGCACAGTCCACAGAATTCCTGTGGCGCCATTTCTTGATCAACTCACCGAGATCTCCAGGAAAGCAGAAGGCAAATAGCGGTTCTCTGAAGCTGCTGGGTGATGTTGAAGTCCAGGAGGAAGTCTTCAAGGTCCTGGCAGAGGGACCGAAGTTCAGCCTTGAGCCAACTACGGTGGCTCACGAGCTCCTGGCTCTGAATAGGCGAGTGGCTGGGAAGGCACCGCCGGAGGATCGTGAGCGATGCCTGCTGGATGGAGTGGACGCGCTGGCTAGGTCGGCTACCAAGAGAGCCGGAGGATTTGGGTCTACGGTCAACAAAGTGGTGAATTACTTCAAAGAGAACGACATTCGTCTGCTACAAGCCGACAAGGCAGGTGGTTTTGTGGTGGTGCCGAAGGGGGTTTATAATGAAAAAGCCTGTTGTGCCGTTCAGAAGAACTTTAAACCGACAAAACTCAAGCCCGTGTAGGCCAAGTCAAGAGCCGTCGCCCTCTGCAATGAATTGGAACTGCAAAGGTTAGCAAAGTCTGTAAGTGACTGCAAGGGCAAAAGTCTTAGCATGTTTTTCACAGCTAAGACACACAAAGAGGATGTACCATTCCGTTGCATTGTAAGCGAACGGGGATCTTGGCAACGTCTTGTGAGTCAGTTCCTCTTGAAGCATCTTAACCAGCTTGTGGTCACTGATCCTTTTGCAACAAAAAACTCCTTGGATATTATTGAATTTCTTAAAGATAAGCAGCAAATTGGGTATTTCTTTTCTGTCGACGCGAAAGATCTTTTTTATTCCATTCCCCATAAGGAATTGTTCAAAGCCGTACAAGCATGCATTGAGGAAAGTGGGGTTACGTCCTTTCAGAACGCAGCTGGTGTGTCACTGGAGAACTTTATGACTTTGTTAGAATTTTACCTTAACGCTACAGTGGTAGAGTTTGAGAGTGGTTTGTTTATACAGAAGAAAGGGATTTGTATTGGTTCCTGTGTTGCGCCGGTTCTGAGCAATATTTTTCTTTCAATGATTGATCGAAGTGTGGATCAGCAGTTGGATAAAGATAAGGTTTTGAAGGTTTTCAGGTACGTCGATGATTTCTTAATCCTTCTAAGTAAAGAGGACACACACAGTTACTTAGGCACAGTTAACGAGATTTTAAGAATTTTTAGTCAGAACGGAGAAGGATTGGAATTTACACAGGAGCAACCGGAAAGTGAGAAATTACAGTTTTTAGACCTGGAACTTTCCATAAGCAATGAGAAGATGTGCTGGATGTACCACCCTCGTGCCCAGAAGGGATTCTTGTCTTATAAATCGGCGCACTCTAAGACTGTGAAGCGAGCCATTGCCATGTCAGGTTTAAAGGCCGCCATTGCGAAGTCCTGTTGCCATGCTATGAAAATAAGCTTCCAGTCTCAGATGCTAAGGCTTCAGGATGCAGGCTTCCCACAGTCTGTCCTGACAAGTGTGGTGGAGTCCCTTCTTCATAGCATAAAAGGCGTGGAACGGAAGCGGCCTGAACTTGTTGAAGAAAGAATTAAGCCAGAAGTGGTTCCCTACTCTCACCGCGTTGCCCATAATCTAAAAAAAGTTGCAACAAAGTTTAAGGTTCCAGTTGTATTCTCCGCTCCCTGTAAGCTAGCCTCGTTGTGTCCTCGTGTGAACTCGGAAAAGAGAGCAGAAAGATCCTGTGGAACCAGACATACACGTAGGTACGTGGAATGCAGTGAAAGGGTTGTGTATCAGTTCCCACTCACGTGTGGAAAAGTGTATGTTGGTCAAACGGGGCGTTGCCTGAATGAAAGGTTGAGGGAGCATG
The DNA here is from genome assembly GCF_055824585.1 of Amblyomma mixtum. NCBI lineage: Eukaryota > Metazoa > Arthropoda > Arachnida > Ixodida > Ixodidae > Amblyomma > Amblyomma mixtum. The sequence continues at coordinate 63,751,099 of NC_143017.1, read as the reverse complement.
AACGTTCGATGGGGACAGGAACAGGTTCGAATCTGCCTCTTCATTGCAAGGACTGTGAACAAAACTCTTGCCGGCCCATTCTGGAAAAAACCGTTGTTTTAGGTAGAGGCCATGATCGAGTGTCCCGTGAATTAAAAGAAGCTTTTCTGATCAGAAAAAAGGGCGCGAATGCTGTTAGCGATGCATCTATCTTCTTGTATAAAACTGAAGAATGCTTTTTAGAAAGGTTTTCCTGAGGCGAGCATGTGTACAGGTTTTTTCCCCCTCAATGTAATCTCAAGTGTTCAGCTCACAGGCTTTTTATCAGGTTTTTTCTTGTTTTCACGTGTTTTTCTTTTCCTGCATTTGTTACGTTTTTTATGCAATATCGTTTTGTTATCATCCTGTTGAATTCCTGTCAGTCATGTTTCTTTGGCCTTATACACCACGTGTCATGCTTTTAATGTTCTTTCGTCATTTTTTATCGTTTTTTAGCTACGTCGTGTTTTCAGTCTTTGTGTCTTTTATCGCTTTTATGACCCTTTACATCATTGTGACGTTTGCTGCAGCTGATAGGTGGGTTGACGGTGTGCCTATATATTACGTGTTTCTTTCCAATAAAGGATCAGTTGTCAGTAGCGCGTTGTCCTGTCTACCTTTCTTGTGTGTGTCGTGTTTTGCGCTAGCTTTTGTACGAAGAGAAATCATTTATGCTCCATGGTTTTATTTTGCGTTGGCTTCCATCATTAAAGAAAAAAAAGCGCTTCTTGCTGAGAGGTATTCTTTCTTGTATGCTTAATGTAGCAATTGGCTAAAGAATTTCACAGTGCTCGCGGTTATCGTGAAGTTTCCTTGCTTTTGCGTTGAGGGACCACGTCGAGGCATGGAGAGCCCGCGATCATGTGATGTCTCCGTGGCACAGCCCTTGCCTTGCCCTAACATCGTCATCAACAAGCGGGGCACAGAGTGTGCCAGAAAACAGAGCCAAAGATGTATTCATGCGCTTCTCAAGTAAACATACTGAGATGACTGGATAGCGAGGAATCCGAAGTGCCCGCGGAGTAGCAGCCGCAGCATTATGATAGCACCACCAGTCACTTCGAGGCATTTTATTCGCGTAGCCATGAATGCAGCCCAGCTAGATTGTCACGCTCTGAATGCTGCACGTATGCTCGAAGGCCGAGCGCAAATGTGCAGCGGGTAGAGCAGAGAATAAACACTCTCGGGATGCTCAGCGCAACCCTCTTCCACAGCAAGAAGCCCAAGTTCGTGTACACTACTCACACTATAAGGCAACCAACGTAACCCTCCCAAAACACTAACGTCACCATCTCACCAGTGCGTGGAAAGAGTAATCAAAGCCGAGCAATTATTGAAAAGGCACCTGAAGGGTCACCCAGCTCTTATCAAGCTCATTTCTACAGGAGTAACACCTATTTTCTTCTCTTCTTGGCACATTTCAGGGATGTATTATGCCACTGTTGATACCTGCTGTGGCGTAAAACCGCATTCAGTAGAGCAACAGGCGGGCACCTCATTACACTACATTTGAAAAGAACTGAAGTTGGACTGAAAGAACAAAAAAATACGCATCAGGCAGTTTCCGTACACAAGACGGAATCGGCACAATACACGCCAGCATTCACTCCGTCCGTTTACACCAAAGGAATGAATGAAGAGCGAGAACGCTGCCGGTCCGGAGGTTGTGCGGTACAATTACGCGATTGGAACAGCGTGGAGGCTGCTGTATGGGAACGGCCGAATGGAAGCCATAAAAAGAACACACACAGTTTTAGAGAACGCTCGACCATCAGCGGACGGCAACTTTGAAGAAGGGGTGAAACCGTGGGAGTTCACATCATTCACGAACTCTCGTTCCAAACTCAAAGAACAGCGCTTCTTTATGTTGGGCGCAAGTGCTGCAACACATCTCGCTTTGCTTTATCCTGAATGTGCATTTTCTTTAGCCCAGCTGAGAGGTATTGAAGCTTTTGTACATGTTTTATTCTTCTTGCTTATGCCAGACAGGTGGCTTTGATCGATACTAAAGAGAAGAAACTGAAGCGGCCGTGTGAACCTTGGTCGGTCATGTATGGCGTTTTGCAGGCGGTTTCTTCGTGCGAACTGAGCGGGCCTCGCAGTGATGCTGTCAAAAATGTCAAAAAAGAGAGCATATCAGGAATATCTTTGCCGGTGTCTTCGTTGCGTTTGTATCGAAACTGGTTTGGTTTATGGGAGTTTTACGTCCCAAAGCGACTAAGGCTATGAGAGACGCCGTAGTGGAGGGCTCCGGAAATTTCGACCACCTGGGGTTCTTTAACGTGCACTGACATCGCACAGTACACGGGCCTCTAGAATTTCTCCTCCAAAGAAATTCCAGCCGCCGCGGCCGGGATCGAACCCGCGTCTTTTGGGTCAGCAGCCGAGCACCATAACCACTCGGCCACCGCGGCGGCCCGTTTGTATCGAAACTGTTCCTTTCTTTTTTTCAATGCGAACCTGGTTACTCCACACCGACGTCTGCGGTGCCGTGAGCTATTTGCGCCACAGTACCTATGCGAGGTTTTCCATTGAATATATTATTCAGCCGATGTCCAGAAAAGCTGCTTTAATGCAGTTTTACTGTTATCCACGGCAGAGCTATATTAATAATGTGAGCACCTCTAGTCGAGAAACTAGAAAGTATGTCATGCCAGTCGTTTGAATGTAAATTATCTGGGATGAATCCCGCTTCAGGTTAGCTCTGTTGCGCGCCATCATTTGAAAGAGTTACCGTGCTATTTACCTGATTTTCACCGCCAATATGGTCATTAGAAGTCTTTGTGTAACAATGCAGAATACCGAAATGAACTCTAAAGAGTAGATTTTGCAACATAAAATAAGCATTAGTGAGAACTATTTACTATTGGTTGGGCGGATTATTCTGTCAGATAGTCGTTAAGTAATTTTTATTCAGTAAAGTAACCTTAACAACTGTATATGGCTGAGAAAAACAAATGTCTAAAAGAAGCGCGGTGAAAAAAATAAATCTCTCGTACTTTGTGCATAGTATTTTTCAGGGTAATATCAGTACAGGGCAAGCTGCAAGCAGAAATGAAAGTGCAATTTAGTGCACTAACCAGAACGAATCAAATGCCAGAAACGACTGGTAGACAATACCATTTTAAAAACAAAAAACGAAAACGTTTTATTGAGGTTACATAACTTAAGTTGCTGTTTTGATTTTGCAAAGGGATGAAACTTGATGAATATTAATGTTTTATTTTGGAAGCAATGTAGTATATATGGACAAAAAAGTACATTCTGCCACCTCAGAATCATTTTTAGCTCATAAATACAGTGTGGTTCCGGAAGACCGCGTGGTAAGGTGGTAAATATGGGAGAACTGTAGAATGTTATAAATAAATAAGTTGGCTGAAACTTCTGAACCAAGATGCAGAACTAGACACCAGGAAGGCATATATTAAGTGCTTGCTATTTTAGTTTTGCATTAACGCCTCTATTTAATACCTATGGAGATGTCACATGGTGGTGATTTCAGTCACATAGGGCAATTCACATCGCTGGCGCACTTATCTGCCGGTCTCAAGTGCCTGCTAGCGCTGTTAGCCAATCCTAAAACGCGCATTCAGCTGTAGCCGCAAGGTGGATCACTTCTGTAGTGATATACCCTCCCCCCTCCCTTCCACATGCGCACACAGAAAAAATGCTAAGGCAGTAAACACAAATCGCATCCACTGCACAGAAGCGAAACCCAATTCATCATTCATTCAATAAAAAATTCAGGGGGCACTTTGCCGCTCTAAAGTGCTGCAAGGCGAAAGCGTTTCCTGGTGCACTCTTTGTTTTTTATTTTTATTTTTCATAACATCATCATCAGCCTGACTACACCCACTGCAGGGCAAAGGCCTCTCCCATGTCTCCCCAATTAACCCTGTCCTTTGCCAGTTGCCGCCACTGTATGCCCGCAAACTTCTTAATCTCATCCGCCCACCTAACTTTCTGCCGTCCCCTGCTACGTTTGCCTTCTCTTGGAATCCACTCCGTTACCCTTAAGGACCAGCGGTTATCTTGCCTTCGCATTACATGCCCTGCCGAAGCCTATTTCTTCCTCTTGATTTCAACTAAGATGTCATTAACCCGCGTTTGTTCCCTCACTCACTCCGCCCTCTTCGTATCTCTTAACCTTACACCTATCATTTTCCTTTCCATAGCTCCATATATTTGTTTTCATTTTTGTTTGTTTAGATATTTTTATTTCTGTTTTATTTTTCTTTCATTTATTTCATGTATGTTTATTTTATATTATTTTTTTTCTTATTATTTTTTATTTCCATTTTTATATTTTTCATTTAATTTTCTTGTTTTTCATTTTTTATTGTTGTTTTTTCTTATTTTTATTGTTTTTTTATTGTTTCTTTTCTCGCTTTTATTTTTGAATTCCTTTTAGTTTAATTATGAAACCCATGCATTCACTAGATTCGCCTTTAATCATGCGGAGCGATAGAGTCTCCGCTTCAAATGCCAAAGACCATGCCGAGGCGCGGACAAATCTGCCGACACGGCTGCTAACGACATTATGAGGCATTAAAGGCTCTTGCCTTTAATAATTTTTTGATTGGTTGACTTCCTGTTTCAACGCTGTTCGAAATCGTGACTGCGTGTCATAAGGCTTCGATATTCGGATCAAGATAATCGAACACGTGCAAGAGCACCATTTGTTGTACCTGTCTTCTCGAATGAAAAACGCGGGTACGTGCTAAAAGGAAGCGTGCATAGCCCGGCCGGCGCAGTTCCACCCAGTTTAAGCTCCCCGGAGCCGCTCTCCATAACACTTCCGGCAGCGCGTCCTTTCCGGGTTACAGTGACCTTTACCAAGCGTGTATGGGAGACACCAATACGGCACGTGGCTATCATTCGGTTAAAGTGGCCTGTCCGTTTCTGTTGCCCCCTTTAGCATTGGAATGACACTGGGTAGGTTTTTGAAACCCAGACAGCGAAGAAATCTGCTTTCCAGCGAGACAGCCCAGAAAATCCACTAAGCACGAGATTGCTCCACAACTTCCCTCAGATCGCGCCGTCTGGCGCGATGTTTCCAGTTCTTCATTCTTCTCTCCTTCCCTTCCACGCGGAAAACGTGCGTTGTGTTTGAGGACATTATGCCAGATATGTTAAGCGCTTTTTTTTTCACTTTTTAAAAAGACAACGCAACCGAGTAAGTCATCGAGAGTGGCTTGCCGTTGCCCGAAAAACAGGACAGTGGTGGTTAAAACTTTCTATAATTCGTTAGCTTCAGCTTCAGTTAGCTTCAGAAAACACGAAAAAAAGTGCGTAATGTCTACGCTAGCACTAGATATATTGTCAACACGTAGGTGCCTAAAGCATGAAGGGAGAACAAGAAGTTCATTTCTCTCGGAATACGCAAGCTAATGTGCCCAAATTCCAACACAGTCATCAAATCTTCTCGCGGCTAGCGCGCAGAGCCTCATGGATTCTATGATGTCTCCCATCGTTCCTTATATCCGTGTCATGACGTCACTATTCTGTAATTTCCACTCCGCTTGGCTTATAGAACGTGCACCAGCACCCGTACAACCACTTGTATAAACTCTTACGTGCAGTCATTTTAAAGGATTAATGACATCTTATACGAAATCAAGAGGAAGAAATGGCTTAGGAAAGGGATGTAATGCGAAGGCAAGATAACCGCTAGTCCGTGAGGGTAACAGAGAGGATTCCAGGAGAAGGCAAGCGTAGCAGGGGGCGCCAGAAAGTTAGGTGGGCGGATGAGATTAAGAAGTTTTCATGGATACGGGGGCTGCAGCTGGCAAAGAAGGGTTAATTGGAGAGACATGGGAGAGGCTTTTTTTCCTGTAGTGGTCGTAGTCAGGCTGATTTTGGTGATTATTTAAAGTATGACGCAGGCGGGACGTGCTGACCTGTGTGCCCTCTCGTTGGTACACAACGCGCTAGCGCATGCGCTGTTCGCATCAACTTTCCCTCTTCCCACAAAGCCTCCACAATGCTAGCTCGGCACCAAGCAAGTTCGCTAGCCCTTCGCCTGCGGACCCTCCTCCATCTCACCCTTTCACTAGACTTCAACGTGCGCAGCCCAGTGCTTTCCGTTGTACTTACGTACATTGTAAAAAATGTTTTCTAACCTTTCGATGTTGGAGGAGATATCGCTGCTCACATCTCTGCATATGTTACTTGATGAAACAAGATGCACTAGTACTGTAGACTGTGCTCAATGTCTTCAAAGATGTAGGCTTTATAGAAACAATCGCATGATTGTAATCGGTGTACATTTTTCAATTTCTATGTGCTCTACTTGCAAAAAGCTTTACCCGCGCTCATGACTTAATTCCTTCACCAACTGACTATTGACGTCGTTCACTTTCACACTGACTTCCTGAATCCGCAACAAGTTCATCCAACCCAATGCTTGCCTTCTCCATCAAGTGGTAACATCTTCTAAGTGGTGTTTAGACGCATATTGCCATTGAGTCTTCTGAGCGGGGCTAATCCGACAATGTCGCTGCCTCAGATCCCACAGCTGCACCTGACCAATTGTAAAGACGGGCTGGAACAGTGCACGCACATGAAAGCTCGCAGAACGCAGTGATGAGCAGAGCGTCTTCCCAGTATGCATTATATTTTGCACACGCATACAGGGACCTTCTGAAGATGTCTATTCAAAGGAAGCCCTTCACCGGCTCTACTGCAGAAATGAGCTATTCCAGAGTAATCTTCGCACTATGGATGGCTACACGTTTTCTTTTGCTTTTCTCCGTACTTCCATGAACGTCTGAAATTTCAATGGAACTCAAAAAATCACAGAGAGACAAATTGCAGTGTTACGGTACTCATAGTGCCTCACTGGATAACATCTGGAATTTAAGGAATAGGCCTATATAAAAAGTGCTTCAAAACTGAAACGCGGACATTCCATTGCTTTTGAGAAAAGTGCTTAACAAGACAATAATTCAGGGCACTTGGTTTTCTATCTTATTTTTCCTCACGTGAAGTTGATACACAAAGACCCCAAACAAGTATACACAAGCGACAGAAAGCCATTGCATCTTTGTGTGCTAACAGAGCCCATCAGTAAAAAGGTCAGGAAGGTATATTTTTCTTTTACCAGAGAAAATAATCAAAGATGACTGTAAAAAAAGACACAAACACGCGCCCATGTCTTCTGTAGTCCATGAGTGATTTTGAAACTTTGCGTTTGAAAAGCTTGGGCCCTGAGGTGCAGAATGGAACGTTTTAGTTGGGAGCTCTTCTCGCAGCTGCTAATAACTGTCCAATGAGGTACTGAATTTGTATTCAAAGACAAACTCAAAGTAATACCATTTTCAAAGACGGGAACTGATTGTATGGTGCAAACTTTTTAAGCAATGTGGATGTGGCAGGGTTTCAGCAAAACTATATGAATCCTCTATATTGAATTAATCTGTATGTAAATCTTCGCCAAACTTATATGAATCCTAATTTTCAAGTGCGAGAAAGGCGCAAGTGTGCTAAAACCAAGTACACTAAAGGCATAGGAAGAGAACATTCATACTATCGCGCGGTGTTTAAATTGCGCTACAAGAGTAAGCACCATGTTACAGACGAACGGAAGCGCGCAGAAAATCGATTTCTTTACAAGGGAGGCCAGACGTTTGAAGGTTCACGGAAGCAGTTCACTTCCTGTTCGGCAGATGGCGCACTATGTCTACTTTCTAAGATGAGATGCTCAATAGTCGCCCTCATAATCTACTTCACGCCTGGCTGCTGCTTTTCCTATATTAAATCTGCTTCAATGGAAGTAAAAGAATACTTCTTACGGTGCACATAACTAGAAGTCGGTGAGCTTCTGGTCGTGTGTAAGCATCTCGTTTCCTTTTTGTGGTTGCGCGAAAAAAAATTTGAGGCACTATGCTGAGTGTTATGCCCAACATATCAAAATGCCCTCAGCGTATAGCTTATCGTCCAGATTGACTAAATTCTTTAACTACGTGCCCTGTCTTGCTCACAGTTATTACCATAATGAAAATGAGAGCGTAAAGGCTAGAACTTTAGAGACAGTTGGTTTGGTGTTGTTATTTTTTCTCAGAAGAAAATAATTTTTGTGGTGTCAGAAACATAAGCTTATTACAGTTTTTGTTCGACAACTGCTCATGATTTAGTAATACTTCTTGGGCGACTAATTGGTGCATGTTTCCAGAAAAGGGTTGTAGCGCCAAAAAGGACAACACACAGCAAGCGCCTGTCCGGTCTCGCTTTATATGTACTGTCCTTTTTGGCGCTACAACTCTTTTCTGGAAACATGCTCATGGCTTCACCAATCAGGTGCTCGAAGCAAAGAAGTTGTTACAGTTTTTATTCAGACTTTATTTACCTCCCACAAGGGCTATTTTAGTCTCTGTTGAATTAATGCATATATAAATTCATTAATAGGCTTTTAAACTGATTTGGCGAATGCCCTTTCGAATCTCAAGAGGCTCACGAAAGCGGCTTCTTCCTCGCTCAAAATATGACGGTGCAGTTACAATCACTGAAGCACGGAGAAATAGATATTATATGCGTTGTGCCACCAGTTCTACGCGGTTCTAGCCCCTACAAAAATTATTTTTTGAGTCGCTTTCGGAATGACTGCCCATTAGACTATTAGACGTGGAGAATTCATAGACAAGGATTCTGCTGCTTGTGCGCATTCTGAGAGGAAAAATAAAAAAAATCACTCTCTGAACCCAGCGGCGAGAACTGCAGTAGCAGTGGCAATGAGAGGAACAGTCATTTCTATGGGCAGAGGTTGTCAACTCATCGGCAGAAAGGGAATTCTCCCGGAACGAAGTACGCAACATAACCTATATAGTTGGCCCATCATTGTTCTTTGCAGCAATTCGGCGTGTGTGTGCATTCTTTCGAACTGTAAAAGATATTAATAATTTTTTCAGAGAGATTTACCCATGGAAATGTTATAGTTGCCTCATTTTTCCGAAACATTTTCAGTTAGTACAACTTAGTTTCCTGAGACAGCAACATTTTTCGGTCGGGATGCATATTCCACACTTGGGATCGAAATCTCTGTGGGTCTGCCGTGAGGTGCGTATGCCCTGTCAGAAATTTATGGCCATAGGCTCAATTGACTGGGGTGCTGCCCGTATCAAAAGCAGGCAATAATTGTTAGTGATAACACTATAACACGCTCTGAGCGCAGTTCTGTCTCGTAATGAGCGAACCGCCAATTAATAAATGCTGGTCGATTTCTCTATAGCAAAACTTTATCGTGTGACGAGGCGCGTCTCCTGTTGCATGCGCATAGGGACCGTTACATTTGAAGAGCTTTGCGGTTCCTGATGTTGCTAGCATGTTGAGAGCGTTCACTAAGCTAGGTGACATACCTGCCAACAGGAATAATTTTATTTCCACGGCTAGGTGTTGCTTACTTACATGCATGGCGTGCTGAACCAGAACACTACTAATTTGTCATGTTTAAAGCAATCACCATGCGACGGACCTCTACGCCGCAAAGACCTGCTTTCGTTAATCTATATTTACAAAAATTCTCGACAAGCGCATTCTTTCAACGGATCGTCGTTTATGACCGAACTTTTGTCGCACATGGTAAGATTGTATTATAGCCATAAATATATATGCAGTTCTCTACTACGAACGCTTGTATTTTTCAGCGATTCATTGTCAAAAAATACCCCATTTTTTATGGCACTTTAAACTACTCAATGCGACCAAAGGACCAAAGTTAAAGGACAGATTTTGCTAGGTTTCGGTAGGTATAAAAATTGCCGTGTATATGTTCATAGCAGCATTGAAGAATATTTCACAGCTACCACAGAATTATAAATTGTCTTCATGAAACTTTGACTTGATTTTGTTTCCAGCTTGTAGAAATTTCTGTATAGACCACCTCCGAACTTCACGAGGAATGATAGCAAGTGTGAGGTGCCCAGAGTGACTAACCCGACGCGCATTGCAGGTAATCCCAGCTATGAGTGCTGTAAATGTTTCATAAGAAATCGAGTCCATTTCTCAACCAAAATACTTTATCCTACTTGACTCCACAACGATTACGCTATATTGTAGACTGCATGCATTTTTCAGCGGCCACCATATCGAAGAAACACAGCAGCATGGGTTTATCCAGTGGAATTCAAGGAGATGGAACGGGCTTACGCGGGGCATGTAATGCGAAGGCAAGACATACGATGATCACTAAGCTTAACGGAGTGGATTCCAAGAGAAGGCAAGCGTAGCAGGGGGCGGCCCAAGGTTAGGTGGGCGGATGAGATTGCGAACTTTGCGGGATTAGTGTAACCGGAGCTAGCACAGAACAGGGTTAATTGTAGAGTTATGGGAGAGGCCTTTGCCCTGCAGTGGGCGTAAGCAGGCTGCTGCTCTTGAAGAGGACCATAGCACTGATGATAATTGTAAACCTGGATGTCCTGCATACTTTTCGTGCTCCAGCTTAAATATTTCGCTCTAGCAAATTAATGGGGAGGCACGTGCACAGATGGGCAAACGCACGCCCACAAACACGAATATGTCCGAAAAAAGGCCGGAAGAACAAATCTGCGCAAAAGCAAATGTACTATACATCCAACTTTGATTTAAATAAATAACCCTCAGCGATGCAATTAGACTACCTAGGCCCAAATAGCAAAAACCAATAGGATAATAAATTATCGGCGATATGCCGATGCCTAGCACAGATGACTCCTCGCCGTGCTAACTATAGCTGACGAGGTCCGCAACCGGCATGAGGCGCTGTTCCGCTCGAGAAATGGGTGAACAGCAAACGCTGCAAGTGGTAACATCTGGTACTTATGTGAAACGAACTCTAGTAACCATTCATATTTTTTTACACCATCAGGAACGAAAGAAAATGTGCGCGAGTACATAGCCAATATTGCATGTCGTCTTCACTCACCCTTCAAACACTTCGGTTTTCTACCTGCATTAGTCCTAGAGTTAGACACACTTCCTGCTAAGAATTAAAAAAACAACAGTGCTATCTAAAGCAAGCATCGCCTGAAATGATATCTCGCACAATGGCTTACACATAAATTTATCTGAAGTGCAGCACTAAAAAACGTATGTTGAAATCAGTCAACTTCTCCCACATACTACCGAAAATCAAATTGCAAGACTTTATTGCAGCTATGATTTTTATTGTTTCCACTGCAAACAGATGACCCCTAATAGTCATCATGAGGGTGTTTTGAAAAAAAGTGTATATTCATAGCTTGTGTAGCTTTATTAATTTTAGGTAATTGTATGCTTTAAGGTTTAGCAATAAAGATATAAATTTCGCCAGCGTTACAAACATCTTATACTACACAATCTTAGTAATTATAATGAGCACTAGAAGGTAATGATTGGGTTGTTACTTTGTCAATGAAAATTAAACTCACAGGAACACCTTCGCAACTCATAAATAATTCTTGCTTTTTTATTTAATAACTAGAGCGATTGTGTCGCCCACGGACTTCATTAAATCGTCAGTTACCCCTCTCACTTACGCAAAATGACACTTTTGACAGTTTTATTAAAATAACTGTCTTAGCAGCTCCTCTCCGCCATTCTAGAGCAGAATTTTATTTATCATGCAGTTTCGTGCCACCTTTCATGGCACGTGTATTGGAGACTGTGTAGCATGAGAAGAATTTACTTTAAATGTGCTTACGCTTTTCATATCTGACATAATGGCTAAGCAACGCTTGGTCAAGCAGTACAAAAACTACACGTGCTAGAAGCGTCTACGCGTCTATTAGCCTTCATATATAGTTTAAGTGCACCTTCCGCACCGTCGAGAAGAATTCCTTTCTCTAGTAGAGAATCTATATTAGTTTAGATGCCTCGAGCCTGACGATTAAACGTGCTTATAGTACCTCTACGAAAACGACTGTAAATTAACGTCTTGAATGCTAAGCTTTTGTGATCCACTTCAGTAGCTGTAATTTCTTCAAAATATTGTGTGCAGCTAACTTGTAAATCATTATGTCCCTGCAGCGGAAATACCTGCCAGTTTTAAGGCGAAGCAATGAAAACGACTATCCACTTAACTGTCCCGTTATTTCATCTTCGTAAACTGCTTTAAATCCTTGTAATTCCAGCTTAAGCTCGGTGGTTTAATATATTTTGCAGCGTAGGCCTTCGCATAAATTAGTAGGGTAGACAATTTAGACTACTGGCTTTGTGAAAAACTAGCATTGTGAATCCTTTCATATGCGTCTATAGCCGCAGAAGGTGATTATATTATAATGTGTCTGTCCCCACAGTGTCGCATTTACTAAGAGATAGTGTCTGTTTCAACCCAAAGCAAAAAATTTTATTTTTCAAACGTGCAGGTAAGTTCGTATGAGGAAACAAAATTATTTCGTTTGCAGGAACTCCGCATAATGACGAAAGGAAGTGAAGAGGTTCTGTTATGTCATAAACTGCAGTGAATACACAAGCAAAAATACAGGAGGAAGCTTCCTGCCATCTCAACTATTGTGTCCTGCCTTTGAATAGCCTCGAGGGACAGTTCCAAGTTGCCTTCCCATGTAGGATCGCTCCTTGTGAACGCCTTTGGTGGTTTGAAACCACCAGCACAATTGTATCCGGCCTGGAACCCTGTCGTCATCTCCTTCGGGCTCGACGTGTTTCGAAACCGAAAGTCATCACCCGGTTGGTTTTGTGCACCGAAGTCTGCTTTCACACTCTTGGTTCGGGCTGACATGAGCCGGCCGGACCCTTCGCCGAGGCAGGCATGCTCCCCAGGGTCAGTTTTGTTATATCCGGTTGTAGTAGCCTCCAGGAACGAAACGGCTATCGAAGTGTTCCCCTTTTATGTGCTGCAGGGTCGCTGCGCGTGAAGGAAAGCTAGCCGTCGGCTCGACAGCACAAGCTAGTAGACAACAAAGAGACTCTTGCGCAAAACCCTCGAAAGACCCATGCGGGTATTAGAACTGCAACGGCTGGCCCTGGACATGGGCCAGGAACGCAGAGGTCAGACGACGCCGGCGACTTGTCAGAGGCTATTGCATTGCAGGGCAGATGGGGCAGGCGACTGAGGCATCGAATTACAAAGGCACGCAGTGCACACGTGCGCTTAGGAACACAAACCAGTTCAATAAGAAGCGTTGTGGACGCGCTTTCGCGAAGGCGTTATTACTCCCAGGAGTGCAGACCTCGAAGAAATACGCGGACTCTCTGGTCCTGCCACCTCCGAATGGTAGAGTACGTTTTAACACTTCGACTAGTTAAGAGATAAGCATGATATTGTAGACTGGAAATTCATCTGGCGTGTTGCTCGCGCTCATTGTGTTGTCCAGAAATTCCCCACGATTTCTTGCTTTTTGTGATAAAGCCATTTTGGGGTGACATATTTCTACCAAAAAAAGTACAACAGAACAGAGTTAGGATTTTTTTAGAGAGAATAACACAGACGATCAAAGCAAAGCATCCTAAGCTAAAGACAGCTCGTAGTCTCTTGGAGATCTTTCATTTGCGCATGACCTATTCAGAAGCTTTAGAACTCGGATTTGCATTTTGCGCTTCTCGTAGCATCCTTAACGTAAGATCAAATCCAATCACGACATCAGTCTTGTGTCCTGGCTATCACCGCTTATCCTTGCACTGAATCAGATGGATGATGCGGTATTCTCTACACATGTCGCCTCTTCCCCTGTAAAATTGCTTGCAGATTTCGCCGTTCCATTCCCAAAGACAAATTTCGTTTTAAACAAATATTTTTTTATCGAAGGTGGTGCATTCGTTTGCCTCCATGCAGATCAAAAATACAGTAAGGTTAATTGTATTGCATGTATTGGATTGCATTATTTAACGATGAATTTGATGTCCCAGTGGGACTGACATTTTCAGACCATGAAATCACCCGGTGAGCTCGAGATCACAAACTAAAACAAAGGTATCGGCAAAGCAGCTTAAGCGACAATATTTATCAAGTTTCCCCGCAAAAGAGAGATTAAAGTGGCCTAAACGCGGAGACCTTGTTGTTCGAGCCACGGCATTCATGGCGAATCGACATACACTCCAGGACCGAAGCAATTCGATCCGGCAAGGCCGGAGCGAGGCGACAGAGTAGACAACCAAAGGCAGCACTCAACACATAGTCCGCAACGAAGATATTGAGCAAACAGATTCTAGACAAGCAGTTCGGCTAGAACTGCTTGGTATGCGACTGGTTAGGGTTCGAGCAAAAGGACCTCTCCCACGGCTCGGCCACATTAACTCGTTTTCCCTTTGGGGTTAAAGTCCGCGGCGTTTTGTGACTAGGGCTAATTAAATGCCTGCGCTCATCTCGATTACAATATTGGCTACATGATGATGTTTATTTAACTTCATTTTCGCGCCAAATAGGTCGACTATCTCAGCTGCCAAGATCCTGGTGCATTCATAATTTTTGCTGAAGGTTTTTGCACTAGAAAAAAAATATCAGATTACACGTCACAGAGGTCATTGAACTGCTGTTTCTGGCAGTAAGCCAGGTTGTCTACCTTGCGACAATATCCATCAAGATTGTCGGTCGTTGACGCAGGGCCGCAAACGATTTTCTTTCAAGTGCCGTTAAGCAATCTCGGTTGCAGTTTTTCAGAATCCTTTCGTTTGTTTGTTGCCCGAAGTTACTGTTCTGCCCGGCTTCTGATATTAGCTCGAGCTCTTTATAAGAAAGTTTTATGTGACACAGTAACCAAGTGAATAAAAGCAGGCGCGCCAGGGCAATTTAACACAACTTTTTATTACAATGGGTGCGCGTTTTATTCATCGTCGCCTGCGTTTCCAGCAATCCATACGCACTTGCGCAGTTATTTTTATAAGGTTCTTCTCGGGACTGAATTTTTCTAAGCGGCACAGTCTTCATTCCATTTCTTTGCATCGCCTTTTCATTTTTTTGCCTCTCAAGAACATCGGCCATTGGCCTCCCTCCAAGCTGTATGGTTGTGTAATACGAAGTTACAATAAATCTTTTCACTATGCATTTTGCTTCCTTTTGGCCTCCGTGTTAAGGGGAAAGCTTGGTACAGTTTATTGTACTTTAGAGAAGTTTTCGGATTTCGTTCACATTTTCAACCAGACATTACTATTCTTACGCACGTAATGTCTTTGATGCTTCCAGTGGTTGCATTATGGAGCAGTTTAGCCGTGTTCTTTCTTTTGCAGAAATGTTGCGAAAAGCAGCAGGACTGGCAACAAGGTAGGGTTATTGAAGTGCCTCTAATCTGTCACGATAGGGTCTATGTGAGAGGCCAAGCTTTACACTACGCTCTGTCTACTGTCTGTGGCATGAAAACAACCCGACTAGCCAAAACTGAGGTTCACTTTTGCGAAAGAAAATTCGAGATTGAAAAATAACACAGATTGCTATAGTCGTGATAAAAGGCAGGGTTATCATAATGGTAAATTTTTATGTCTTCTGTAGTCGAGAACCCCTTATTTTTGCTAAATTTATCAAACAAGGGCTTTTCCGTTCTTACTGCTCAAGTGATTTCAATTTTTCAACACCCCAGCCTGCTCCACGCGGCGTTGAACGTTGACTACCAGTGACATATTTGAAGGAGTGGATGACCTGTTCAAATCTCAGAAGTAAGCAACTAACGCCTGCATCTCCTGCTGTGGCCAGGTAAATGGCCTTGTTAAAGTATTTTGAGGCTTTCCCGCGCTCCGAGTTGGTGAAAAAGGAAATATACCAATGAACCGAGAAAAGCTGTTTAAAAATGGCGTCATTTATTACCCTGCCAAAGCTGTAAACAGTATCCTGCTCAAAAACAAAGGAAATAAACCAATGAACCGAGAAAAGCTGTTTAAAAATGGCGTCATTTATTACCCTGCCAAAGCTGTAAACAGTATCCTGCTCAAAAACAAAGGAAAAATAATTCGATGAGTAACACCTCAGAACAAGAAGTTAAGCAGCCAATGTCGTGGTCGTGTGTGTGCGCTAAGTTAATGACCATATTAACCCAATATTGAGGCTCGCTTTTCCGAGGAAGGGCTCCCAGATATGAGATCGGGCAGCGACATATATCAACATTAGCGAACTGGCACTTGTTATCTCCACAAGCACACAGCCAACAGTAGTATGTTTTTGCTCAAGGGCGTAAAAATGCTAGTCACCAGCATGACTTCTGTAATTGTTGGTGCAGTTAACCAGCGAGTTCCAAGTAACTTTTGAGAGTTTTTTTAGTTCACAAAATTTCACCCATAAGACAAATGACCCTTGTCAACTAATGTTGGAAATGCGATTTTTTAGCCGCTTGAATTTTGTTTGTGACCAAGTTTCGATGAAATCAGTGTAGAAAATCCATTTTCGTTATGGTTACCGCTAGCAGAGAAAGAATCATTAATGTGATAGCGTTAGCTGTACCGCTCAACAACAACAACAAAAAAGAAATTGGCTGTGGCTTAGCTTGGTTAAGCCTGGTAATTGCGAAGCAATACGTGGTTCTGCTATTGTACCGCTTGTGGTGATGCTCTGGTTATGCTTATGCTAGTATGGCTCGCGGCCGTGGCTATGCGCCGCGCAAGGCAACAGCGTGTGATGGGGCCCCGTTTTTACACAAATGGTATGACGTCACATAGCGCGCAGCGCCCCTGGTGAGAGGAGCGGGAGTCAGGCCATGGCTATGCGCCGCGCAAGGCGACGGCGTGAGATGGGGCCCCGTTTTTACACAGATGGTATGACGTCACGCCGCGAGGTCACGCGAAAGGTCAAGCGTGGCTATGCGGCCGAGGCACGGCACGGGCTGAGGTGGTAGCGAAAGTAGTATTGCTTCGCAATCAAAACACGCACCGTCAGCCGTGGCGCGTAGATGAACCCAGGCGGCTCACCCACAGCACAGGTCACGTAGTCTTGTGACGTCACCCAAACCTGCCCACCATGGTAAATGGGAACGCGGGGCCATATTCAATAAGATGACCATTTCGCGTCCGTCTGGTTCTCTGTCTTTGGTCACTTATATATCCGCGGCTTTCAGGCGTCTGTGAAAAGCGAGCCGGCCATGGGGTAGAAACCATCGGAACTCTTTGTTGGTAGCATATCGCAGCCAATGGCCCCAGTGGGCAAGTCTGGTCGCCCGCTGTTGACTGAGCGCTGCTATGCACCTCACCAGGGGCTGCATATCGGAGTTAATGCCAACCAATGGTGAGGTCGATCACGGTCGCGGATAACGGATCAACGTTGGCAGAACAACGTTGCTATCACGAGCCCCATCGGCGGCTGTGTTTAACGCAGCCACCTGCCGGGGCAGTGGAGCATCGCTTACCCTCTCCACCACTGCGCCAGTAGTCGTATGAGCACTCCCCGCGTTATAAGAATATAAATTAGACAATGCCAATTTCGCGTATATGGGCATGCAGACAGAAACCAGGCAACTAAGAAGGAGTTATAGTCTGGGAGAGATTGCTGGTGCTATCGCACTGACTGTCAAAGGCAGGTGAAAAAGAAGTCTCCGTGTCTGGGGGAAAAAAAAATAGTGATCACTGCGGCGACCCGCATTGGAAGAATGCGAAAGCACTGACACCTCCTCGGCATTGGTCGCCTTCCTTTGTCTCTCTTTATTATTTTCTCTTCGTTTGTGAATTAATTTAACTACTGACTGAGCGTAATTATTTATGCTTTAATTAAAGATTGAGTTATTAGCTCTGAATATACCTTCTTATATCTCAATCAACCATATTGGTTTTTCAAATTAGCGCCGTGATTGCTTTCCAATCCACTTATTATATTGCTACGACGAAGAGGAAGTGGAAGTCGAGGTGGCCTCCCGTGTGAAAGGGACGAACGAAGAAGAAGAGGTTGATGGGTCTCCTTATTCCTTTCGGTGCTCCCTGCTGGGAACTATTCACCTACTGCTTGTAAATAAATGTAAATAGTATTTCCCCGTAACATCCTTGGTCGAGGTGCGACAAGACGGGACTACGCAGCGGACGCTACCTTCCACTCCCGACTTACCTTTAACGCCGCCACTACCATCCACGGCCGACAATGACGGAAGCAACTCCTCCAGATTCGGCAGCATCGGTCTCCTCCATCGTCCTCGCTCACCCTCGTGTTACTGGACTCTTCTCTGGTGACGACGACGCTGACGTCGAGACCTGGCTTCGCAAGTATAAACGGTGCAGCGCTGCTGCTCCCTGCTAGGAACTATTCACCTACCGCTTGTAAATAAATGTAAATAGCATTTCCCCGTAACAATACCCCGTCCAGCCTATTCTACTATCCTGTGATTTTTCATTAACTCATTATTCTACGTGAATGAAATGTTTTTGAAAAAACGATGATTTTTCGCTTGTTTGTATGCTTAAATTGCAAAGGTGTTCTATATATATGTGTGTGCGTGTGTGCGTGTGTGCGCGTGTGCGCGTGTGCGCGTGTGCGCGTGTGCGCGTGTGTGCGTGTGTGCGTGTGTGTGTGTGTGTGTGTGTGTGTGTGTGTGTGTGTGTGTGTGTGTGTGTGTGTGTGTGTGTGTGTGTGTGTGTGTGTGTGTGTGTGTGTGTGTGTGTGTGTGTGTGTGTGTGTGTGTGTGTGTGTGTGTGTGTGTGTGTGTGTGTGTGTGTGTGTGTGTGTGTGTGTGTGTGTGTGTGTGTGTGTGTGTGTGTGTGTGTGTGTGTGTGTGTGTGTGTGTGTGTGTGTGTGTGTGTGTGTGTGTGTGTGTGTGTGTGTGTGTGTGTGTGTGTGTGTGTGTGTGTGTGTGTGTGTGTGTGTGTGTGTGTGTGTGTGTGTGTGTGTGTGTGTGTGTGTGTGTGTGTGTGTGTGTGTGTGTGTGTGTGTGTGTGTGTGTGTGTGTGTGTGTGTGTGTGTGTGTGTGTGTGTGTGTGTGTGTGTGTGTGTGTGTGTGTGTGTGTGTGTGTGTGTGTGTGTGTGTGTGTGTGTGTGTGTGTGTGTGTGTGTGTGTGTGTGTGTGTGTGTGTGTGTGTGTGTGTGTGTGTGTGTGTGTGTGTGTGTGTGTGTGTGTGTGTGTGTGTGTGTGTGTGTGTGTGTGTGTGTGTGTGTGTGTGTGTGTGTGTGTGTGTGTGTGTGTGTGTGTGTGTGTGTGTGTGTGTGTGTGTGTGTGTGTGTGTGTGTGTGTGTGTGTGTGTGTGTGTGTGTGTGTGTGTGTGTGTGTGTGTGTGTGTGTGTGTGTGTGTGTGTGTGTGTGTGTGTGTGTGTGTGTGTGTGTGTGTGTGTGTGTGTGTGTGTGTGTGTGTGTGTGTGTGTGTGTGTGTGTGTGTGTGTGTGTGTGTGTGTGTGTGTGTGTGTGTGTGTGTGTGTGTGTGTGTGTGTGTGTGTGTGTGTGTGTGTGTGTGTGTGTGTGTGTGTGTGTGTGTGTGTGTGCGTGCGTGCGCGCGCGCGCGCGCGCGTGCGTGCGTGCGTGCGTGCGTGCGTGCGTGCGTGCGTGCGTGCGTGCGTGCGTGTGTGTGTGTGTGTGTGTGTGTGTGTGTGTGTGTGTGTGTGTGTGTGTGTGTGTGTGTGTGTGTGTGTGTGTGTGTGAAGAAAAGTATTTATTAACCAAGAAGAACAGTTCTTGTTATCGCATCTAATCATGAAGTACACAGGAATTGAATACTGTAGTTTGCGGTCTATCAAGTTTGATTGACTTGTAGGACTTACTGATTTACCTATTACGGAGGATTAAAGCAGCACCGTCGAAGAGTTTCCTGTGCTCGTTTCGCTGATCAACACATGTAACTGATCATCACCATAAGGGATCCTTATTAAGAAAGCCATCAGAAACATCAGCGTCGAAGCAATCTGTATCACCATACGTTGATTAAAATTTTATTGCGCTTTCGAAGTGTCTTGGAGTTTTTGTCCTTGATGACCGGAACCTTGCAGTTAAATTCTCCGCTTTCTTTAAATCCATCGCGTCTTCTTGGGATATTAGTACCATGCATAAACGCGTGTGTGCTTCTAGCAAACCATTCTCACAGCGTTAGTTACCTCTATAGTTTATCAATGTTTTGTGCTTATTTTGCATACCCTCAAATACTTGCCTTGATTTCCGATCAAACCTGCCATGTTTCATTCCATCATGCAGTGAGCTAGTTTTTAGTGAATAAGATGGAAGGTTATTCATTCAATGGACTTTGAATAACCTGACATACACAGTGAAAAATTATTATTGTGATTTCTCCTCGTAGAAGTATATTATTTGCAATCTATCTTGAATAAACGGTCCTTTTTAAAATTGTTGTCAAAGAAACTACGAACTGTCAGCTGGCAGGAATGCAGGGGAGGTTATAAAGTGCAAATGCTCGCAAACGCAGAATTGTAACGGCAATGCAGCAAAAAATTCTAATTTTATGCAGCACGAGTACACTACGAAATGAAGCAGGTTTTAATTCAATTTTAATTTTCTATACGAGACTGCTTATTTAAGTCCAGTTTTTCCACCTTCAGACATTCAGAAATGATAACCATTAGCCAAACTTACTTTTGTTGTAATGGCGTTTTTGAAAAGAACCTTAATTAATTTTCATGTTTCTCAAATAAAGGGAAGTAATTGTGAAGAAATGTGGATATTTGCAGTGCTTACACTTGGCGGAATTACGTTTAGTACAGTGATAGTTGCTCAAATTCACGCTTTAACAATTGCATGCAGGTGACGTGCTACTTAGACGATCGCCATCCATCTCTGGCATATGGGCACATATAAAAACCAACATGGTAGGTTGTGTCACCCCTCGCTATGTGAACTCTGTTAACCCCTACATATTGAAGATCGCTGACCGCAGATTACGCAAGCTGAAAAAACTCCGTAATGGTAAGTATCACATGTAGTTTTAAGCAAAGGGCTTGTAAAATTTTAAGTTGCATGGTGCCATTTATTTGTCTGGCAAGCAGTGATACCATGGCCAGAATGTGCACTCAGCAGCAACGCTAAGCGTCACCTAAGCCATAAAATGTAATGATTTTATAGGCTCGAGCCTACTTTTGTTTCTAACGAATCTTTAAAGATCCCTACTGAACAGGTGGTCAAATTTCTGTCTCATTTTGCCTAGGTGAAAACTAGCAAAGTAAAAATAATTTATACTAAAAGGCTGTAAGGATTCCTGCTGTGTTTGTGTAAAGGATCAAAAGGTGAGTGTGCTATTACGATGTTGAAGTCAGCCACTTTCGAACGCCTTTAAAAAATTCAAAGATAATTGGTAGCCTCCACTTCATACTATATTTAAAGGAAGTATCGCTTTACACTAAGCAACCGGGCATATCGGCGGACTCATCTATACTACTGGCCAGTTATTAGAGCTGTCGACTTACCGCGAGACGCACGCACCCGGAACTGCTCCAATTTCGGGTTCAGCGGTAGTGAGAGTTCCGGACTATAATGACCGCTCTTATCGCCCGTTACCAGAAGCTACTCAGAAACAGCTAGGACTCTGCAGCGCTATACGCTTATAAGTTCTTAAGTCTACATGAGTACCCGACTTATTTTTGTTGAATGAATGATCGCTGATAAATCAAAAATATATTGAAGTACAATATGTATGCCACAAAGGGTCGTGGGTAGAGCATTTTCACCAGCATTGCCGTATTTATTTTTAGGAGCACAATCGATACATAGTCCACTTTAGAGATCTTATCATTAAGGATAACTCCTGGTCACCGGAGTAAACACCGCCTAAAAATCAAGACATCACTTCGCAAAAATCGTCCAAGTGGTACTGGCCTCGGTGGAACTGGTAGTCGTCGGTGGTGTTTTTTGCTCCGTGGCATACGTCCGAGAAAGCAAGCCTGTTAATTTATGCACCCCGAAGATAGAAACCACGTGGTAGAAAATTCTGACGCGCTATTGCGACACAGGAAAAATGTCTCATGCGTCTTTTCGTAGCGTACGCCTTTTGACGGCCGGTTCAGTTAAAATTATAACAAAAATTTATCGTACACTTTTAAATTAAAGCGCTATACATTTTGTTCAGTTCAAACCCATCTTAAGTATGCTTTTATGGGCGACAGCATTTGAAAGTGTTATTAAGTGATTACGGTGCAAATTAATGTATTTAGAGCCATGTTCTGTAACTGCGACTCTCATGCAATAAGTTACGAGAAAATCTTGGTTATGACCATTTTCATGACGACCTAAAAGAAAGGCAACTGTACTAGGCCATATTGATTTCCAGTTTAAGGCTTGCCACGATTTTTTCTTTCCGTCTGGCAGAATCTCTGGCGTCCCTGTCTTTCTCACGACCAAGGTAAGAGAAGTAGAATTTCTCATTATGGATGAGAGGATATGTGACTGTATGAAGGGAGAGGGCGAACTGTGTGCGGGGTGAGCAGATATGATGGTGTTCTCGAGAGAAAGATAGGGACAAGGTTATTGAGCTTCAACTGCAAATGCTCGATGCTGCAGCTGTCAAACAGATCATAGGAGGCTAGTATTGTCTCTTACATTTCACTTAAGTGGATAATTGTGCTTTTTTTCTAAACGGCACTGTAACTCCTAGCTGCGAAATTGGTTAAAGTGGCTGCAACAAACCATCCTTAGCGATTCCGTTCATTTTACGTTCTTTTCTTCTCTTCCACTACCATGACAGTTATTGTTAATTTATCCCGCATCCAAAAACTCGAGTTTCGCTAAACGGAGTTGCTGGCCATATGTACTCATCGGCGCATTGCTCATGCGCGATCGCCTGCACAGGTATGCGATTGCATATGAAGAAAAATGTAAGAAAGATAAGAAATGAGACTTTCAAGCTGATTACGGTACTGATATAAAAGCAGTCGACGGGCCAAAGCTCTGCGCAAGAATGATTGTACACATGAGCGCTAAGAGCAACATATTTGAAACGAGTTTGTAGGGGGTAAGACTAGGCTATTTTTTGCTGCCTAATGTTTTAAACATTTTTTTTTCAGCCAGAAAACACTGTCTTCAGCCGGGAATCCAGGGACTTTTAAGCCATACCGGCAAAGATAAATACGGTGCCCAGAAAAGCGTCAAACCAAGCCCAGACCATGCATTTAGAAAACTTAAGTGCAGAGAAAATGTAGACATCAAATAATAACAATAAACAAATTATTTACAATTCATGCTTCAAAACTCTTTTATTACCGGACCATTTGAGAATTATTTGCTTAGACTGCTGCATATATTCTTGCGCAGAATTATTGTGCCGCTTTATAGTGTAGTTGTGCCCTAACCAGTGTGTAAATCTTCTAAAGACGACTAAGCATTGAACACAGAAAACAACAGAGCGACAAGCAACTAGCTGTTAGTTTGGCTTTTGTACTCTTTATTAGGTGCCACGATGTCCAAGCAGTGCAATTAAGCTGCTGCGAGCTTTCATTTGCAGGCATGTTTTATACCTGAAATTTCTACAACAAAAGCGTTCTGTTTTCAGACCACATCGGGAACGAATTATTGCACTTCGATTAATCAAGCAAAGCTAAATATGTACTATATATTTAGTTTCCCAACTTTGTTAAAAGATAAATGCACTGAAGTGCTGCCTTTGTCGAAAAAAAAAGACGAGAAGAAAATAACTATATTTGAAGAACACGCTACAGATTATCAACATCATCACCCTAACTACTACGCGGAAGGAAGCCTTCGCTCAGATCCCTCCAATTATTCGTGTCCTAGACAAAGTGCACACAACTTAACCCTGCAAACTTCCTAATCGCAACCAACCACTTGATATGCGCAACCAACCGCTGGATTCTGTTAGAATCCTCTGCAAATAAACACCCTCAGAAAGCTCATTAATGAGTTGAGTATTTCGCGAGACTCCGTTGTCCATGCGGGCTCTATAATGAATTGCGCTCGATTTTCGTATCCCTTACCGCGTCATTAGTACCATAGCGTCGAAACCAGTGATTTCTTTCGGAAGGTGCACTTTACAGGGGCGAAACATTCTCGTGAAAGCGCTGTCGGACATAACATGGTCGCCTAGTGGCTGCGCAACAAATTGCGGTCTATAAATAGAAAGACAGTGCAACGAGTGGTGGTATGCGCAATCACGCTGTTGTATTTCCCTCGGTTCACAAACTGCACAAAATCGCCAGCCGCTCAGACGACTGTGCACTGGTACGCTAAAGATAGAAATTTATTGAATGCTGTGATTCATAAAATATTAGCAATTATGAAATCTCACTAGTTTTCTGAGATCATTTATATTATTTAGGTTTTGATCTTAGTCGGTGGCGGTGGAGAGTATGAACTGTTTGCTGATGATTTTATTAAACCTTCTCTATCAACAAAAGTTCCCACCTCTACCTCTCCTTCCTGAGTTCATATTGAAAAAAAAATGCGTACAACTCCCACTTAACTATAGAGGGGCGAAAAGCAATTACTCATGACTGAACCTGCTTGTGTTTAATCACACGGTATAAAATGCTTTTTGATTCAGCGTTTCTGGTGAAACAACGTTTGGTAGCTCTTGTGCTTCCATCTCATGTCCACGCTTGATGACAGATCCACTGGCTTTAAGAATGAACCTCTAAGAAATCCAATTTTCCCCTCTGTTAAAGGACTGCCGTCTACAGCAGGGTCGGCGAAAAATTCAATTTAAATCATTCAAACCTGCAAAGTATCGCGCAAATTGTACGTTATGCATGCCCGAGCCATAGCGTCCACTCAATGAATTTAGAGGCGCATGCGTTTCATCTCGTAATAAAATGCTGTGCGCCCAAAAAATGACCTAGAGAATGAAAACAGGTGCTTAAATTTTTCTGTGACACCTGTTAAAGGCTTCGGAAGTCGCAACTATAGAGCCCTATTTATTGAATTTATTTATGACTCAGAGCCAACGCCACTTAGACCTAACTTATTTTATCTCAGAAACTGCTCACTAGGTTATCCAAAATATGTAATTACATCTTCCGCCTCGTCTAGGCACATTTTGGTCGCAGAGAAAAGTCACATGGTTCCCGTCTTGTTCATGAACAGAGTAAGCACCTATCCATTATCGCGCCGGCAAGTCCAAGTACCAATTGTCTAATTTTTGGAAATTCGATAGAGCTCTAGCGAAGGTTAGAGGTTCGATTAAAACTGATCATTTGCTAAGCATAAAAAGCTAATCTTTCTGATGTTTTCTTACTCAAGGCACCGAGTTTGAGAATGGTGAGAGCTTTGAAAATGTTACTCAAAACTCCCGGCAAGACATGGCAGTTCACCCCCCCCCCCCCCCCGAAAAAAATTTTTTTTTCTTATAAAGCATTCACCATTCACTCAGAAGTTCGCAGTTTCCTGAAAACAACGAAAAAAACTGTGTAACTGTGGCATAGTGAGAGCAAGAATAACACGCTGTATAATATCCTAAGCAATCTTGTTAATGTATGCTGCCAATGCTGCCAAAACGACAATGGGCAACATGGAGTCATATCTTCGCACTGCTTAACTATTAAAGTCTAAATCTCACAAGAAAGGCAGCTCCCCAAAAGCATCATCCTCATCGCTGAAAAAATTGGTTTTCCCAGGCTTCCTATGCTTTCGGAAGCTATCAAAAGTGTTCCCAAGTAAAGAGCGGGCAGGCCAATTCCTAAGGTTAAGCAGAACCCGGATAGGTAACGCGTTACTGCATCGCCCAAAATATCGAAGAACAAGTAAGCTTTTGTATTAATAGTTTTGTCTTAATTTTTTGCTGCACACCGTTCATCGGACGCCAAAATTTTTCCGAGTGAGTAGCACAACGGCTATCGAACTATTCTTTGTCGCAGTAAGCCGGGCGGTCGGGGCAATATTCTTAAAGAGTACCGGTCGTTAACAGGTGAGCGTTTTCGCTTTTCTCTAAAACTCTGTTAAGAAAACAGGCTTGCAGTTACACTGAATTTGATTTTTGCCACAGTTTTCGAGCTCAAGGTAAGAAAGTTTTCAGTTATACAGTAAACAAGTGAACCAAACCAGACGCCACAGGTTATTTAACAAGTTTTTGTTCCAATGGAAGCACGTTTGGCTTATTATCCCTTGCGTTGCAGGGGCTGCACATGGTCATATCGCTCTTTTATGTGGTTCCTGTTCCCTGCAATACTTCGTTTTTGTGGACGCCACGCTTCTTGGACTGCCTTCTTTGCATCACAGTTTAATTTTTGTCCCACTCGCATATGAATTGGTCTTTGCCGCCTCGCTGAGAACTATGTTCATATAACACGAAATTACAAAACTCTTCTCCAATAAATCTTTCTTTACTTCTTTCGTGGAGCTAAGGGCGCAACTTGAATTTTGGTGAAGTTCCTGGCTTTACTTTCACATCTTTAACCAAGCTGTATTCTCTCCTATGTACTTAATGCTTTAGAGATCTCCTATGACAACGCTGTATAGCAGCAGATCTGCTTGCTGTTTTTCCTTTCAGCAGTTAAAAAAGCAACAGAAGTGGCTGCAGGAAGCAGCATCAAATATAATGACAGCATATGTGTGCGGGGACACGCTTTAGATGAGGTCATCCAAGCTGTTTGCTTTGTTCAAATCGCCCCCACTAACGAGAACTGAGATAGCAGAGCCGGATATAGCCGTTAAAATTTCCAGTGTAGACGACGAGGTGAATTTATAGTCTTCACACGTACAGAAAGCCCATCGTCTTATTTTTTCCTAGGCATATAGGGAAGGCTTTTGCCGTAGTGGTCACTGAACTGATTTGAACTTTTTTTAAGCAACCACCGCACGTCTTCCAGTGTTAAATATATTACGCGCCAGTTATTTTCGGGAGCGAATGACGTGTTGAAACCGCAAACGTAACCGCCTTATGCCTTCGTCGCGCCTTTAGGCGGGGTAAATGGCCCCGTTAAAGCATGTTGAAACTCTCTCGTGCTGTGAATGGCTCCAAAATGAGACACCCCTGCGCGATAAAAATATTCACCTTAAAAATTTTGTTAATGTCAGTGCACGTTAAAGAATCCGAGGTGGTAGAAATTTCCGGAGCCCTCCACTACGGCGTCTCTCATAGCCTTAGTCGCTTTGGGACGTTAAACTCCATAAACCAAACCGAACCTAATATTTAACCTATTGTAACGACGAAGTTCCTATTCAAGCGAAGACGACGACGGACTTCTGACCGTTGTATTGAGCGGCATTGCCATCGCTTTGTGTGTGTGCTCTCGGTGCTCCACCTCTGTGTCTACGAACCGCTGGCGCTCTGTACCTCTAATCATCCCAGTACCCATCTTACACTATCAGCACTCCTTAGAATATCCACTTTAAAACAAAGAAACCGCCTTCCTTGGGCGAGCAACCTCTAAAGAAAGAGCGTAACCTGTTAATGTATCAATAGCTAGTTACGTGAAATTAATAACCCTATTAACCTAAATTCAGGATTGCGAGTAGCACTGTGCTGATTAGTGATTCTGTACACAAGCACTGACTAGCACAATGCTGGTGACAAGTGTTAGCTTTTGTCCATAAGCAATTATAACTACCTGTTTTCTATGTAAAAGCGGATATTAAAATATCCCTCGCTAAAACTGATCTGTTTCGTTGCATCAGTAATATCGACTATTTGTATGCCCCTCTGCGGAGCAGGGAGCCTCTCTTTAACGAACAACGCGGCTATTTTCTGGACATTAATTTCCTATGAGGTTATTCCCTCAAGAAACGGCGTGTTTCGCCTGAGTCCCTTAAGCAGATATTTTTCTGCGCTAGTATTTATAGTCGCCATTCCCCGCATTTATAATAACCTTTTCTTTTTCTCTATAATCAATTATTCCTAAGCGATCAGATATGCGTATAGTAATTTATGACAGGTACCTAACAGTGCTATGCGCGTATCAGTTAGTTAGTGTATCACATTACTAAAGATGTTTCTATCCAATACATGACAGCTGATACCTGAAGAATAAGTGCAGGCCACCGAAAGTCATGTCTGGCGCAATTTCAGCAAAGTTACGGTGTTTCATACTGGCAAAACTATCAATGCGTGACCGACTGTGCTAATCTTATGGATGATAGCAGTTGCTGATGAGATGAAAAAAATTGTAACGTTAGACCAACTGTTCATAAAACACAGTGAAATGCTTTATTGCCACCAAAGTTTTTTAACTCAAGAGGTAGCAGCGAGAAATACAGAGGAGTAATGTCCAAACCAGACCACTTTTATTACTTGGATAATTGCTAGTTGCGTATGAACGTGGGTAGAAACGCGAAAGCTAAAACAAGGTATCGCAAGTTAAATTTCTTGTATTTGTTCAAAAAGAAATGCACTGAAATGCCAGTTTTGCGAAACAAAGCAAGCAGAAACCACTTTCTTCGGCAAGAACCTTTGAAGTTCAGCCATCAGCATCAGCCTAAATCTGTTGCAGGATCAGCCCTCTCCAATGTTTCTCCAGACAAGTCTGTGCTGGGCCAGCTGCCTCCAAACTTATCCTGCAAACCACTTAAAGCGAATCCACCCACCTACTCCTTTGTCGCGCCCTGCTATGCTTCCTCAGCGTCAGAAAGCTCATTAAAGCAAACTCACGAGAAGCCGCCTCTGATGCGAAGTTCTCAGCCAGTATGCCTCTGGATCTCGTATTCCTCACCGCTCCTTCGAAGGCAGATCATTAGTGTAATTCCGCCGCATCGAGGGTGCATTTTATTTTTTAGGCGTGTTGTCCAACGGCCTCATGTCCTCGCGAAACAACTCTGGGTATATATAGAAGTGCTTTCAACGAACGTGATTTAAGGTTGTTAACTGCAAAAAGTGGCGAGACGATTAAATGGATATACACTCATGTCGTTGTTAGGGGAGTACTACAAAATGATTTGTTGTTGATATTAATTGAAGAGGAATTTGGAAATCATAATACCTGTGTGACATTATTTAAATTTCAGAGGTATCAAGTTTAACAGGTGGTAGTGGTAAGCATGAGATGTCTAGCTATGTGTTGAAAAACCGTAACCTGATGGGCTAGTCGCCGCATGCTCGTGGAAAAAAAAACAGCACAGAAGACGTGCTCATAAGAGGATCGAGTAGACAGGACGATTCCGGAAAAACAACTAAATTTAATTGGGTGAAAGTTATCTCAATACAGCCGGGTGGTGCACATGATAGCAAGCTACAGTGCGAACGAAGAAAGCATAACAAGAACCAAAAAAAAAGAGAAAAAAAGATTCGGTAGTGCAGGCCTATTCTTATCTGACGCATTCAGTGCGTTACTTGTTGATTTTAAATGCTTCCATGATTTCTCACGCAATTTCTGTTTTCCGCGGCTGATGATTATTACATAATTGATGAGGGGGTTTAAAGGTGCACTGAAGAGGAATCTGAACTTGCTTTTTGCCGCGGGAACACGATCTACACGTTCCGAGCATTCTTAGAAACTTCGACTTATAGCCCTGTGTGGCCGATTTCTCTAATTAAATCGAATTAACGTCCGGCTCCCGCCTTTATTTTTGAATTCTCCCTCGTACGGTGGGCGGAGTCGACCAACGCGTGGAGTGCCTTTCAGTCAGCTCCGTGGAGGCTTTGCTTTCACTTTATGTTGTTTTTTAGGTTACCGTGAATAAATAGTTTCATTCGCAGATAATATAGCCGCAAAATAAGCCCGCAGAAATAAAAATGCGCGCGGACTATTTGCTTCTGCGGATTACTACGTATTACTCCGCCGATGGCAGAGCGGCAAGCCGCCACGGGACTGGGTGAAAGGCACTCCGCACGTTGGTCGACTCCGCCCACTGTACGAGGAAGAATTAAAAAAAAAAAGGCGGGAGCCGGACAACAATTCGTTTTAATTAGGAAAATCGGCCACGCAGGTCAATAAATCGAAGTTTCTAAGAATGCTCAGAACGTGTAGATTCAGTTCCTGCGGCAAAAAGACGAGTTCAGATTCCTCTTCACTGCACCTTTAAGTCTTGACAGTGCTTGGAACGTTTGGGCAGCTTGGCTGTGTTATCCGGTCGCAGCTGAGGTGCGGTGCTGTCTTAAAACGATCGTTGATACATCTGCCAGTCTGGCCGATGTAGAGCTTTCTACATGTCAATGTCAAACACCACAGTATGTTCACAAAATGTGCTACTATGTTTTTCGCTCTCTTCCGCTGACAAGTGGACAGGTCTACACAAGCTTGGCAGGCCAATGTTTCAACGATTGTTTAAGACAGTACTGCAGGTTGCTAGTTATAGATAACAGAGCCAATCTGCCTAAACATTCCAAGCACTCTGAATAGTACAACCCCTCCTCAACAATGCTAGGACCATCGGCCGCAGAAAAACACAAGTAGAGCGAGAAATCCTGGAAGTGTTCAAAATTAAGAAGTTAAGCACTGAATGCGGCAGCCACCAGTCGGTCCGGTTTACTTCAGAAGAGTCTCATTTAAGAACGGGAGAATTTGTCTCGCGAAAGATAACAGGCCTCCACTATCGAATTTTTTGTTCTTTTTGGCCTTTTGTTGTGTTTTCCTTAGTGGCGCTGTTGCTTACGTGCATGTTCCACGGCTATGCTGAGACGAATTTCACCGAGTAAAATTCAGTTGTGCTCACAGCGTCTTCCGGTCTACTCCGTCCTCTAGTGAACACGTCTATTCTGCTAATTTTTTCTACAGTCTGGCTAGGATTTACTTTGATGTTTTCCATCGTCAAAATTTACCCTCGGCATGGCTACTTCCTTAGTTGGTCTGAAGAAAAAGTCATCGAAGACCTCTGTTTATTTTGCAATTGTGAAAAGCAATCATTCATGATTCCCACCGCTCTTATTCGTGAGATGAAAAAGTGCCTTCAGCTTTCTTTCATGCATACATGAAATACCTCAGTAAGGTACGTAGCACCCCTCTCGCTACGTACCATTAAGGTACGTAGCGCAGTTCTCGCTTTGTGCGTGAAGTTCGCAGAAACTTAATTTTCCCGGGATAAATACGTTTGCTCGACAGTGGAAACAAAGAAAAATTCAATTTGAACTCCAGAAGCCTGCAAAGGTTAGAGCCGATCATATGCTATGCCGGTCCGTGTGATAGCGTCCAGTGGACGAATTTTGAGCCCGACACGTTTAAACACATAGTAAGTTAAGCTCTGCGCCTAAAAAGTGACCGAGACGATGAAAACTGATGCTTAAAAATTCTCTGACACCCGTTAACTCATTTAGAGCTCATAAGTGTACAGCACCATTTTATGAATACGTTTCTGACGCATGATCAGCGTCCAGGTACTTAGCATGACCTATTTCATTGCATACTTTGAATAATTAACATTCGATAAACTTACCAGAACCCGCAGCAACTGTGCTTATCAAACTGCTCATCAGATTATCCAGAACGTTTCATTAAAACTTGAGCCTCGTCTATAACCAGAATTAGATTGCAGATGCGGGCCGCATGGCTAGTATTCCGTTCAAGCTTTGGATAAGCACCCGTTCATTATTGAGTATGGAGGTGAAAGTACCTCTTCTATTTTTGCAACTTTTATGCAGCTACATTGTAGGCAGGAGGTAAGAGTAAAATTTAGCAGCTGTAAAACTTAAAAAGTCCTTCTTTCTTCTATTTTCTGTCGAAGGGACCGAGTTGGAGCAAACGACCCGAAAGACACGGCAGCGCCTTCTCGCCCAAAGAGCAACTTCTGAAACTTTCGTTTTCATTTTGAATTTTGCAATTGAAAACAAAAGAAATTGAAAGCCGATGAAAGAAAGTGCTTAGCTGTCGCATAATCATACCAAAAGTTCCGTGCTTTCTAATGTGCTCAGCTATGAAACTTATGTATTCTCCCCGTAACTTTCAATACGCGCACATTACGTCAAAGCGCAAGCTTCACTCAAATATTCCCGCGGCACAACCACTATCGTCTAATTATCAAATGAAAAGTGGCTCACAATTGTCATCCTCACAAGCTGTATCAAGAAAGTTCTTAATTTACTCTATATAGTATTGCATACGCGGCGGCGCTTCACCTCTGACTTCACAATATTTTTTAAAACAAGATTTCTGATTTAGAAAAGCAATTTTTCAGCATAGCATTCTCAAAGGTGTAGTACATCAGAATACAGCTAACACGTGCTAACTAGCAGGCTGGGTAACTATTACTGAATAGATAACTTTAACTATTACTGTTAGGCTCCTTAATTAGTGAGAGACGTGTAGCCCACCATAAGTAGGTCCATATCTGTTTTTAAAATTTCAAAATTGCGGTTACTTTGTCACAGGGGCACAGCAAATTTTAGCTATTTCGACGAGTTACGTGCACTGGAGAGGTTGCTTTTGCTGGAACCTTATTGAAAGTGCATGTATTTTGGTGCGATCTAGCAAAAATTTATTGGGCCACAGAATCGAGAGTAACCACGTTTTCCAGATTCGATGGAGACGCAACTCAAAACGCGCCCATGGGCTTTGCGACGTCCGTGCAGGTTAAAGATCCTCAGGTGCTCGAAATTATTCCGTACTCCTGCACTACTGCACCGCTTTCTCCCCTTCTCTTACGTCCTCCTTTATCCCTTCTCTCACGGTGCAGTTCAAGTGTCCACCGGGAAGTAAGAGATATACTGCGCCATGCTCTTCCCTGGACACTAATTTTTAACTTTTTATAATGAAAGGGAACAGAGGGGGCATTCTCAAAGGCCGCCCTTACCCTCATCTTTCTGGTCTGCCCAGCGCATTCTCTCTCCTCTGGGTCCACTGCACTCAAGACCTGGGAGGACTGAGAGGCCGCCCTCTGATCCGAGGACCCTGGTCGGCAGAAGGTCGCCAGCAGGAACGCCATCAACGTCATGGGCCGCTATCACAAGAACGTTTGTTCCCGGATGGTACCTTGCAGGGCCCAGAGCCCTGAAGGGCTGAACAGCTTCGCTACACTAAAGCTTTCACCACCACCCTTGGGTCTTTACCGTGTACTGACATCGCAAAGTTCACGGACGCTTTGCGTTTCACCTCTATCGAAACGTGGCCGCCACGGCGAGGATCGAAACCACATTTTAGGGTTCACAAGACGAGAGCACTGACCTCTGGACCATAGCAACGGGACGCAGTTAATATACTTCCAATGTTTGCACAAGCAATCAAAAGTGCTTCCGGGGCTACGGTGGTCTCATCACTAGCAACAAATTATCTTCTTGGTCCAATGACCCGATGTTTACGTTTACAATGCTCCTATTCCAACCGTTCCGATCTTTACGGCAACGGTGAGAAGTTCTCCTGGGGACACGGTAACGTCATTGATATCAGCAAGGAGTTATCTTCTTCACGCGATAACTTTACTTCGCACGTCACTGTGTTGAATAATGGTTTGCGCTCGCCTGAAGTAGGTTTTTTTTATGAAGATGCTAGTGACCACCATGCTCTTAAGCGCCCGTTCTTGGGCTGACCACGTGGCCGCCGTTGGAGAAACCAGCCAAACCATAAATTAATAAATAAAATTGAACAATTCCACGAAAAGAATTACAATGTCATGGCGCCGCGAACAAATCAGCTTCCTTGGCCACTGCGCGAGAGCACTTGGCAAGCGCCGGTGTCCATCACGCCTCGTGTTAAACTGAAAAACACTCCCGCACTGTGCATTGCACATCGTCGTGTTCTACTAATACTGTTATTGTACTACTATATCGATTATCGCACGCTGTGCATTGCACAGCGCGGCCTTCATCAACTAATAATTATATCGAAATAATATCTTCGCCAGATGTGCAAACGACCCAGCAAAGCAACACAATGAGCCTACTTAGCCTGAGGAACATACATAGCTGCGCTCAAATTTTGCATTAGGTAGTATTGTGATCATACTTAGTATTTTTTTCTTAGCTTAGACCTTACATGAATTTTGTCACCTGAGCACGCTAATGCCTTTGCGTATTTTTCATTTCTTTTTTGCTTATTTACTTATTATTGCGATTTAATGCCAGCCTTGAGTACTGCATAATCACAACATATTACTCGTATTTCAAAAACACGTCCGCCTAAAACAACGGGCAAATCCTCTATAACTGAGCAATATCAAGGAAGTGTCTGAAGTCTCACACTAACATACCATCGCAAATTGTAGCTCTAAGGTTTCCGATAAATGACGAATACAGTGAGTAGTTGCACGTTCTCTTATCAAGATACCACAAGTGACTAATGAGAAAACTGGCCCTCGTTTAAGACTACTACGAAAGATGATTATAACCTTCACATTACAACTCATATTTCTTGTTACATTGGTAATAGCGACTTTCAAATTCTGTAGATCACCACAGTTGTCAGTAACATTATATCAGAATAAATAAAAAAATATATATTGTGGCTTGTGGAGGTTTAACGTCTCAAAGCGACTAGGCTATGGGGGGGGGGGGGCGTAATGAAGGGCTCCAGAAATTTCTACCAGCTGGGGATCATTAACGTGTACTGACATCGCACAAGCATACAACAGCTCTATCTTACCGGTACTCATCTATGGGGCGGGAACGTGGAGGCTAACAAAGACGATCAGTTTAAGGTAAGAACAACCAGCGAGCTATGGAAAGAAAAATGATAGGTGTAACGTTAAGAGAATGGAAGCGGGCGAAGTGGGTGAGGAAACAAACGCGGGTCAATGACATCCTAGTCGAAATCAAGAGGAAGAAGTGGGCTTGCGCAGGGCATGTAATGCGAAGGCAAGATAACCGCTGGTCCTTAAATGTAACGGAGTGGATTCCAAGAGAAGGCAAGCGTAGCTGGGGGGCGGCAGAAAGTTAGGTGGGCGGATGAGATTAGGAAGTTTGCAGGGACACGGTGGCCGCAGCTGGCGAAGGACAGTGTTAATTGGAGAGACATGGGAGAGGCCATTGCCCTGCAGTGGGCGTGGTTAGGCTGATGATTATGATGATGACATCGCACTGTACACTGTCCTCTAAAATTTCACCTTCATAAAAATCCGACCACTGTGGCCGGATTGGGACGAATGTAATACGGAAAAGGCACAAAAAATCAGTTTCATTCAGTATTTTCCTGCAGACGCCTGTAAAAATATTTTCATAGCCCGCACAGCGCGCCGTTCGCAGTAGTTAGCGTTGATTTATTGACTGAAAATTTGTTTCTGCCTCGCACTACCGTCGACGTTTTCAAACGAAATGAAGAGCACATAATGGACCAAGGAGGCGCCAATGTCCGGTGGAGAAAATTTTTTTTCTGCTTTAGATGCCGTTAGCCTTTGGTGATGGGTGTCAAATGATCTCACAAATAAATATTTACCGATAGCAAAAAGACAGTTAGTCCAGATGAAGTTTATAAGTACGTAAATTTGTAAACCACTCCGAAGGATAAGCCTTAAAAACAGTAAATTTAATGTTCGCACAATTAGTAACCTTCGCTAACCTTTCATTAGGTTCGAGACCGTGGTCACAATTGCTCACCGCTGAAATCGCGCTTCTATATGTTTTGTTGTAATGAAATATTCTTAGCCGATTGACCTAAAGTGATGTCATAATTAAGAAATGAAGTGCTACCACTTCAATGTGCGGACATTCCTAATTCATATGCTGTATGAATTGCCAAGTGTGTGATGTATCGTTTATTCAACAGTGGTTCCACCTGAAAGAAAGTCATTGTTAAAAATATTTTGTGTTTCGACGGTAAAAAGAAAAATTGGAGATATTGAGCTACATACAGTGAAACAGCCTACAGATGGCAGAAAGAACAGTTCAATAGGATCTCAACTCTAAAAATATTGATCCTATTGCGCGCGACGCGACATACTCAGGAACATGAGTCAGGAACGATGTGCAACGTGCATTTTGTATCTTCAAAATTCTTCATAAATGCTTTTTCGGGCTCTTTACATTTGCTTTCTCTTTTATAAATATACCTGAACCTTTGAGCGCAAAGCGCTTTGCCTAGCATTTCCAAGTAATTTAAAAATGGGCACCGAATGGCCTTGGACAGGCTAATGTTCCGAACGTCGCAGTTTATTCCCTTTGGTTTTTCGTGGTAACTGTGTTCTTTTGCCAAAGTTAACTGGAAAAAATAATGAATCGTGGACGCAAGATTTGCTTGGCAGAAGATAGGCACCCCGAACTCGAGTCCGGGCAATAGGCAGAGCCATAAATCAGGTGTGCCCTTTCGAGGCATGCCTCCGGGTATTGCAGATGACCGAAGTTGCGCGTACCGTCTAGTATTACGAGACATGTGCCCAAGTGATCGTTTCTACAACGACGCATGCAATGACGCCACTGAAACTGACAAGCCATCCACCATTTACGCATAATAAACGCATTCGCTTGAAGTGATTTCAAACCCGGCGGAAATAGGAGGCTGAGGAGACGGTCGAGTCATGGTTCTGTGAAACGCGCATTGCCTTTCCAATCTGTGTTGAGCAATACTGAACCGACACTCTAGGCGCGCTTAAGGGTTAAGATTAGTACTGAAAAATTATGTTTTATGCTGAAAAGTTCAAAGAGGAGGAATGGGCGTTAGGCGTGACAAAGGAAGGAGTTGATTAAGAAGGTTCGAGAGACGGCATTACCAACAAATGCAAACTACAGTTCCCTGACGACACTTCAGGCAGTATTGAACCAGCTCCTAGTTTTTCTTTCAAAAACAGACGGCCGAAACTGTCCGCAAGAGTAGGACCTTCGTTTTGTGTGAGTCAAAAACTACCGCAGAGCAAAAGAACCCTGCATAGACGTTGCATAATTTCGGTGATCTGCGTGCACAGAAAAGTGCGCCTCCCGGCTAAGGATGTTTGATAGCCGTACTATATTACTCGCAGCAATTGCGAACTATGAAACGACCAAACGAAAGCAGCCCTAGAATAAAGGAAGAGTCGCAGAAAGATCCCGTCGCAATTGATTTTGCCAGCTGCAATAGCTCTTAGCTCTCTTCAACCACCTACTAAATTTTTTCTTCGCTGATCTGGACAGTGTGTTTCCATAAAGAGGGTGCGTTTCTTATCCCTGAATGAGCCAAATTTGGAGGGAGGATCCTCGCTAAGCGGTCGGTTCTTTTCCTTCATTTTACCAAATAGCGTCTCCCGGAAAATGGATCTTCTTGCGTAAGGCGATACCCCAAAGAAGGCATGGCAGCAAAAAAAAAGCAATGATAACAAATAAAGGTATTGAAATCGACAAGCGAGTGTCAGAGGCCGTGACCAGGGTGGCGTAGAAATACCGCAAAATTTAGTCAAAGTCGATTGGAGGGCAAAAATATGGGATCTAAAATTGTTTGTACCATTGTGTTTTGATAATTGTGCTATTAAGCATGCGCATATTAGCAACACAGAAAAGCTTTGGATGCTGGC
Source organism: Amblyomma mixtum (assembly GCF_055824585.1). Taxonomy (NCBI): domain Eukaryota; kingdom Metazoa; phylum Arthropoda; class Arachnida; order Ixodida; family Ixodidae; genus Amblyomma; species Amblyomma mixtum. Next base: position 63,714,059 of record NC_143017.1, on the reverse strand, counting down.
AGCGTCGGATGACAACGTAATAATGTAAACCGACGCACGGGCAATTTTTAGCTGTACATAAAAAAATATTACACGCGGCACCTATTATCAAACTGGGAGCTATGTCTGAAAAAACTGTCAAATATTTTCAGACTTAGTTTCCCACTTTTTCCCCATTTTTTTAATAACGCACGTCTGCTTTGCGCGTTTTTAAAACACGATCAACATGGTGCAAAAAGAACAAAAATACCACGAACACTCCAATTTTGAAAATAAATATATTTCGCCCGAGAAGACAAAAAAAAAATATGTAAGGATTAACCTCTCCCGCTTGATCGAGGGAAGCATGCGAATTTTGGCCGCAGCTTCGGATTTCATTTTGCAGTACGGCCATGTGCGACTCTGATAAAAACGGAAACACAAAGTGCAGTAATAAACCGGAGTTTGAAGATTAGTAGCCCGGACGTTGCGTAAACGCTAATTACGAAAACAACTTCATGAGAAACTGATATTTTCTTCAGCAAACAGGAAAGTAGTCCAAGCAGCTGCTGTCACAATTTGCCAGGTTCAATTGCGCTGCAATTGTTTTCCCTCTTTTCACCGGATAAGATTACATCCCCCTGGGATGCTGTGTTTTGTGGCGGTTTTATTCCTAATAAAACGAAAACCGAAGCAAAAGACGTCGCCAGGCGTGGCATCTGCAATCGGAGATTGAAGCACATGACCCGTGGCTAGCGGAAATAAAACAGACAGGAACAGGATAGAGAGGGGGAAAGAAAGAGGGGAGTGATATAAAAAAAAGGGCAGGGGTGCGATGGAGCATGATTTCAGATCCGGCAGTAAACGTTGCTCGCATACGAAACACATTTGCGGCAGCAGATGATTATATGGCATGGCTTCTTGCCTTTTCTGTTTCTTCCGCTCTGGAAGAAGATATTTATAATGGTTTAGCAACACTACAATTTCCCCACGTAAGTGGCAGTTTGAGGTGTCCCAAGAGGCAACCGTATTGCTCTAAACCTTTTTTCTGCGCTTTATCTAGCCCTCCAGCTGCCGCAACTGAATCGATGGCTCTGTACTCCGAGTTCATGTGTCGATACATATCCAATTTTGTGCCGTGAGTTTCTTTAAATAATGTCACACGACTGTCATTAAAAATTAATACGCAGAAAGGCTAAAGCAATGCTGAACAGTCTCGCAACGAAAGAGCAGTTGACAACAGGTAGTGACGGTCCAGATGTGTTTAGGGAATACGTCTACTTAGGGCATGTAGAAACCACAGATGCGGATCAAGAAAGGGAAATAACTAGGAGAATAAGATGGGGTGGAGCGCGTTTTGGTGGTTCTCTCAGATCAAGAGCGGCAGTTTACCGATATTCCCCCCTCAAGACAGCATATAAAAGCTGCATGTTACCAGTAGTCAACTGTGGGGCTGAAACTTTGAGGTTAACGAAAAGGTTCAACCTAAGTGGAGGACAACGCAGCAAGCTATGGAAAGGAAAATTATAGGTGTAACCTTAAGGGACAGGAAGAGTGCAAAGTGGGTTAAGAGAACAAATGCGGGTTAATTAACACCTAGTCGAAATCAAGAAGAATAAATGGGTTGGGCAGGGCACATAATGCGAGGGCAAAATAACCGATGGTCGTTAAGAGCAACACAACGGGTACAAAAGAAGGGAGCCTAGACGGGGGGAGGGGGGGGGGGGGGAGAAAGTTGGTGGTCGGAGGAGATTATGAAGTTTGCGGGGATACAGTGGCCGCAACTGGCAAAGGACAGGATTAATTGGAGAGGTATGGGAGATGCCTTTGGCCTGCAGTGCGCGTAGTCAGGCTAATATAGATGATGATTATTGATTACCATGAAGTGCGCGCAGTATTCTCGTTAATTCTGCACGTCATTCCACCCCATATCTGTAATGTTGAAGCTCCAAAAGACTAGCGAAAGCTGTTACAAGTTTGTTCATCTCTGCCTTTTTTCTTTAAAAGTTGATTTGTCTCTTTTGCTCTGGTATCCTCCAAACCGAGATCCTTTGTTTGCGCATGCCATTCAAGCATCTTAGTTCAGCAGCTGTACCTGTCCGAGGTTCACAAATCTTAGTACGTTTTCTGGCAATCTGACTTCACCGGGCTTCCGGCACGACTGACTACTGTGTCTAACCCCACCCCTGCCAATACGCTTCGTGAGCTTTCAGTACTATAGCTCCATAGACACTGTGCATTCTGGCCACATTATCTCGACAAAGTGAGGCTGATGCATGGAAATGCCTGTTAGTAACCTACGTTTCATTTATTTGCAGAGGTGACTCGGCGGCTCTGTATTTCGGCTGCTGAATCGCCAAACGCGGGAACAAATCCCAGCCACAGTAGCCGACTTACAATGAAGGCGAAATATGAAAATACCCGCGTGCAATATGATGTCAGTACAATTTAAAAAAACCCTGGTGGTGTAAATTAATCTAGAGCCAACCAATGCAGCCTACCTAATAGCACGTGTGTTACTTCGGCGCGTTAAACCCTACTTACCCGCACCGATGTCAGTGTTATCAGCATTGTGGTGCGTAAATTTTGCTCAAATTCCTGTAAACATGCCCCTCCATGACACGTGTGCATGCGTATGTCAAGGAAGTTAATGTTCGAGAGGATTAATTGATATGAGTAGGTGATATGGCACGATGCACGCTAGGACGCAACAGGATTATGTAAGTTATGAAGGATTTTTTGAGGGTTTCGTTTTTTTCAAGCAAGAAGAGCAACTGATTTATGGCGGTGGCGGAGGAGTCAGAGTCGTGAGTAGAGCAAGCTACTAGGTTCTCACATTCATGGGTTCCAGTAGAGATCAGTGCGCTCGCTAAGAATTTCTCCTTCTTCATTTTCTTCACTTTCCATATATCTTTACCCCCACATTCTTTTTATTTGGGAAACCTAGGGCTCGTCAACCCAGCACGTTAAACTCGTTCATCGGCCTCGCATAGATCGACAAGTTTTCCATGTTCCAGGCCTTACAGCCTGCGCTGCGCAACTCCAGGCTTCTGTTCAAGTCATGGAGACACCCGCTTCTATTAAAGCGAACATTGGCGGCACATTAAAATATTTCTCATTATTAAGACAGCGTTTTTTGTTACGAGGCAAAGTGGGCAACAATTGTGAGCGGTTAAGAAACCGATCATGCGAAAGCAAAGCTTTCATAATCACCGGCACTTAAGTGCGTCGAAGAAGTTGTCATTATGCCGAACTTATTTTCAGCGGCTCCTAAGACATTTTCCACAGGGATGTTTCGCACAAGACATGCAGCCTATAAACGTTGTGATAGTACCAGAAATTAGCTCACTTTCAGTCCGATGACGTGAATCGAGGCCTGTCTTAGCCTGTACATGTCGGAATAGTCTGCTTTTCTTAAAAGCTAATTTAAACAAATTGGCATCCACTGGGCATTTTATTATGAGAAATCAATTAAAAAGCAGGTGACTTTTTTGGTCTTAATTCACCCAGAACCACGTTGGATGTAAAACCGTTACAGTGATAAAAGCCGCTTGCGATGGTCCACATTAGTCGTATGAATATTTTATTCCAGTGCTTGATCAGCAGTTCTTAAAAGATAAAATGAGTCTTCCGACTGCTCTTCAATTCGTAAGAGCTCGTTAAGGCAGCGAAGTTTATTCACGGGCGTATACACAGGGACTCCTGTATGCAGATTTGGCATTTTTCGAAATGAGCTGTCAGTTGCGTGCTTTTCGCACATCGGAGTCGCCTTTGAAAATAAATGTTCATACAGGCAAGAAACTACAAATATTAATGCTGTTATCGGTCTCATACGAAGCATCGATGTAGAAAGTTGCGCTTTACCGAAAGCGAGCTGCTGTGTACTATTGAATTATGGATAAAGATTATTAAAATTGAGACAGCAATTCTCGGTTTGCAACATAAGCTGTGTCTACAAGCATTCTCCTTGACAGCTGTTTCACATTTCATTGTAATAGCTATGCTCAGTATGAATTCAGCAACCAGCTGTCGTGAAAGTGTCAACGCGATGCTGGACAGTCAGGGGAAAATGCGGGGTTTCCACTTCGTTGATAAAGATCGCATAAGATATTAGTCTTATTAGTCTCTCTGTGGGCAACTTTGCGTAACTAGGGAAGATCAGTGGTGCATGAGGGTTGTTACAAAACACTCTTCACGTGTCGGTTTGTTTCGCGGGCAAGGTTGCTTATTGAGTATGAAAATATTATTCGTGTAAACACCGAAACATTTCAAGCTGTTGTGAAAACAAAGTTTCTCAATATGCAACACCAGTTTTAACCCTGTTACAGCAACTGTCCTGTAGAAAAAATGAAGATTCTTCACCTTGCCTCTGAATAAATTTCTCAGTGACAGCCGCGATATCTTTTGAGATAATATTTATGAAAAGAATTATATAAATTGCGTTTGAGCCGATTAAGCCTCTTCTTTATCAGTTTCTAGAATGCGTGCCCTTTTGTGAGTGATTTTGCTACTATACGTTGCGTGCCAGTATTGCCAGTGAAATGTTGAGGGGTGCTGACAACTGCTCAAAACTGCTTTCGTTTGCGTCGACAGCAAGTTCTCTGTTCCCAGCTACCGCTTCTTGTTTTTGCGACTGCCGTCTTCCAAATGAAAAGTTCTGTCAACATGGGTTGTTCACACCTCAGTCCTGTGCCTCCACGTATTGTTCACGGGATACCCCACAGGTAAAATTAGTTCACTTCTCATTTTTATCCTTCGCACAGCCCTACCCTTAGCCTCAGCATGATATTTCCTTTTACAGCGAGCGAATATGTTTTCCCAAAAGCAGGAATTGTACTAAGATTCTTCGCAGCAATCGTCCTGTTTTAATTTATCTAAATGGTCATGAAATGCTTTAAGGTCTCGTTATAGGTGAATATCGTCCCGAAACCGCAGTTAAACATTCGACGAAACCGCAGCCGCAACATTTTAAAACATTTCCAAATTGTCTGTGATTTTCAATCCCTGTGCCCAGCGCGTGATCAGAACCAACGCCTTGATATATATATACCAGCTTCCTTTCCCCGACACCCCCTGCCACTCTGCGAAACTGCACGAGTTGGAATAATTTAGTCTCCGAGCGACATGTCCTGTCACTTGTTTTCAGCTTTAAAAAACTGGTGAGAATTAGTGCTGCACCCATGACCACTGAATGCAGACTGGATAGCAAAAAAATTGAAAGGCTCGCATATGCGTTTTACCATTTCTTCACACATACCATTCCTTCACATCTACCTGCCCACTGTGATGCTTGTTGTCATGTTCCGCACGGAACGAATAAATGTTCAGTTTCAAGGATCAAGAAACACTTAAGGGGTAGTACCCTACTGGCACGGCAGGTTACCGTGTGGATAAATGCATACCTCATTTTGGAATCTTAATGAAGTTTTTATGCCTTCGTTGGCGCCGCGGTTCCTGCAGATAACGTGATGAATGCGTAATCGGTACATATCGCTTCTATTCGCTGTCTGTACTACTTGGACTCATTCACGGCTTTTATGCGAAGTTCTGAGCGGTTTGGCCGAGCAAGGCATGTTTCCGAACAACGCTTGTTTTCGGGTAGGAAGGATGTGTTCTAAGCGAACTGAACTAAAAAATTGAGTGTGAGGGCGAGCCATAGAGACTCAGAAAACATCAGTGTAAGAAGAGATTTGCCCCTAAGCGTTAAGGATGGAAGCTGAATACAATTTAGAATCCTGCGATAATAAGGGCACGTGATCTCAAATTCCTATACTCTTGTCCCGCGGGCAAGCTAAAGTCCTTGAGATAATGCTTCTTTATGTAAAAAGAGTTGCGTGAGTTGTCGAACATGCAGAACATGCCAAACAAGGCATTTTTTCCGAACAACGCGTGTTTTCGGGTAGGAAGGAAGTATTCCTAAGCGAGCTGAACTAAAATATTCAGGCTGAAGGCGAGCCACAGGGACTAAGAAAATAATAATGTAAGAACAGATATCCCCCTAAGTGTAAAGGGTGAAATGCTGAATACAATCCTGCAATAATGCAGACCCGTGATCTCACGCTCTTATACTCTTGTAACACGTGCAAGTTAAAGTCCTTTAAGATAATGTTTCTTTATGTAAAGAGAGTTGCGCGAGGTGTCCCACGGGAAAGTTAAAGGATGATTCGCTAAGGGAGAGTTTACTGACGTTGCACGACGATCTCCCTCAGCCAGCTGCTCCTGTTCCCAGTGAGGAACACAATATTCTGCACTGTTTGCATCAATAAACGTCCGGTATATTTCAAGAGTTCCGTTACAATGGATAGTAATTTGTTGCCGGTTACGAGACATCCAGTCATTTTTCTTTTTAAGGCCGACGCATACTCCCTACAGAGCTACATCGGTCGCATCCGTAATTCCCCATTTTCGCAAAAGCGGAACAGATGTAACATTCTGCGAACTGTCACCAGTGGTCTGTCAACAGGTGCAGACTGTTAGCAAGAATGAAACTCGTCACGATGCCACCGCCATAGAGTTTCTAAAGATTGCCTTGAGGGAGAGCGGGTGCCGCCGTCTGCGCTGGTTTCTTAAAGAGCCTTTCATCCACTGCGGGAATGATTCAGATTCATGCTTCCCAATATGTTGGTTACGTACGCATGTAGCATGAAAAATATGTAAGCGTAGATCTAAACATAGCAATCACAAATGATGGAAGTGCACAGGCAAAGAACGCTGTTTGCGAGTAACTTCAGTACCGTTCCTAAACAATGATGTTATATACTGGAGTGGCGTCAGAGCGGGAATGGACACGAACACAAGAATAACAAAGCACTACGGTGACTATTCTGTGTCTAATTGTGTCTCTTGCCATGCTAACGCCGCTCTAACCAGTCTTGACGCAATATTTCGTGTTTGAAGAAACAACTTGATAATATTTTACGCCCTCTCTCTATCTCTCCCATTCCCGGTTCGTGTAGAAGAAAAAGAGCGCGATTTCGTATGCGCAGAGCCTGCGCCAAAAATCCACTGCTGAATGGGTTTACCGATTTGAAATGTAATGGGGCTTTTCTAGCATTTACGGCACTGCTGATTTGGAGATGATTGACAAAGAAAATTCCTTTCGGCTTCGTAAGCCCGGCACTCTGCGTTGAAAGACGAGTTGTGGCGCATGGTCAAAATAATAACATGGTACCTGAGTATTTTGGCGAAGGCAGCGCACGAAAAGAACAAACCTGCCCTGCAGGCATCAGGGCCATATTTTTTCTGTTATTTATTTTAGATAGACCGAAAGAGTCCATGCATTTGAAGTATTTTGTCTCTGGAGTGTATGGTTGATAACACCAATGGTCAAATTAGCGCACGAATACAAGCCGCACTTGTCATTTGAGCCATTGCTAATGTAGCTTTATGAGCGCTGGTGAACAGAATATGACCAGATGGTAACTTCCAGTAGTGAATCCTTAAAAAGGAAATAATTTATTGCAGATGCTGCGAAGATGTTCGCAGCTATTTATTCTCGAAGCTGCTCTGCTTTCACAGTGTTCAGTGGAGATTATTATGCGAAGTATGTTAACGTAGGTTTCGGGCCTTCGCGCGACGCCCGGCGGTGGCCACCATTGACCTTGAAGTGGGGTCACGTGACATGACGTCACGTGGTGACGTCACACCGGTTGCAGATGGGGCCTCATATCGCGCCGTCGGTCGCCTCCCGGCGGTGGCCACCATTGACCTTGAAGTGAGATCACATGATGTGACGTCACGTGATGACGTCACACCGCCTGCAGATGGGGCCTCATATCGCGCCGTCGGACGTCGCCCGGCGGAGGCCTCCACGCTTCGGTTCGCGCCGTCGCGTGCGACGCGGCGGCGGCGCCACCATCGCTGCATCACGTGATATGTGACGTCACGCCAGGGATGAAGCGGCGCGCGCCCGCCGTCGCGTCAGTCTCTGTGCCCGCAACCGCGCCAGCGTCTTTGCGCCGGGCGTGTATCCGGTCAAGATGCCTCCAAACGCTAAGGACGTAAGGACGTGGCTCAGTGGCTGTGGTGCTCGGCTGCTGGCCCGAAAGACGCGGGTTCGATTCCGGCCGCGGCGGTTGAATTTCTTTGGAGGAGAAATTCGAGGCCCGTGTACTGTGCGATGTCAGCGCACGTTAAAGAACCCCAGGTGGTCGAAATTTCCGGGGCCCTCTACTACGGCGTCTCTCATAGCCTTAGTCGCTTTGGGACGTTAAACCCCATAAACCAACCAACCGTTAATAATAGGAATGCGAAACGAAGGCTGCAGCGTGCTACGGAAACCGATGAAGAACGCGAAGAACGCCTAGCCACCTAAAACCACGTCTCCGTTACTTAGCCCCATCCACACTGAGGCAGCTGCTTAACATGCTTCGCATCCACTGGGCTTCACCTTGATAAGCCCCCAATTTTTTTTGTTACATCAGGTATGAAAATCTGTACAATAGTATATAAATAAAAACCCAAACAACTCATCTCTAGCAGTCTAGAAAAAACATACGAAGCATTTTCCCAGTGTGCGCACAAGTTCTCATTCCGGGAATATTTCGTCATTTGATATTGCACTTGTAAGACAAATAGCTTTTCGTCGTTCGCAGGAAGTGTTCACCTTATAGTATAGAATAGGTTTTAGTTGTTAGCTTTATCTCCACGTTTGAAGTTATTGTTCCCATTAAACTGCACGAAAGACATTCAGCTTTTTTGGTGAAGCTGGGCTGCCTCAAATTTCGAGAAGTGGTTTGAGTGCGTTTGGTGCTGAGCCTCGGGCAAGAATACCTGCCGCTTGCTGAAATTGTGTTAGACTCCTGCCTGTTCAGGACTGTCGAATTGCGTTTGCCCTCGTAACAACAATATTCATAACATAGAATTACGCAGATGTTTTATGCTGCTTCAACGTTTCCAGTTTGTTACTTTACTTGTATAGTTTACCGCACTTGAATTAAATAATTATTTACCTCGATATCAGAAGTATGATTCCAACAATGCCTTGGTTTTATCACATCGATTCTTATTTTTATTGCCATTTAAATACTTACAGGTTATTTATGGTGCACCTTTTGCATGCGTTTTCTTCGCATTTTCCTATTTCTCAATGCATTCGCCGTTATACCCCTGGACACATACACGCAGCAGAGTCTGGCACACCTCGATAACAGAAAATAAGTGCGCAAGTGAACCAAAAAAGAAAATGAACAAAAAAGTGTTGCTCGTGTCCAAGAAAATCACAATAAAGCATGAGTCAGACAAAACCTATTCGCTCATCAAAAGAAGAGCTTGACTTTAAAGCTAAATGTGCAGTGGTCCAGCTGTAAAGCAGGGTGAAGCGGAGGGCCGAACAATAGATTGCAGCATAAGCAGTGCATTTGTGAAGATTCTAAGAACCAAAAACTAGGCGCAGATGTGAACACATGCGAACAGAATATCTTGGCAGTCAAGAAAAAGTCGAGGCCCTGAGAGTAAGGCATGGCGGCACAGAAGAAAGAGAACGTTTAGCCGAAGCTGTAGCAGTCCGAAGAGTTTGGACTGCGTCTACTCTGTGACTGAATTCGACCGACGACAGGAAATCGGTCTTGTAAAGATAGGGTGCTTGTAAACAGCTCACATGGTGAGGTCTGCTGTTTTCATCTGGCTTTGTTTTTCACGAAACAAACTCCTGTCGACGTTGGAGCAGCACACCCGATGCTACACACATAAACAAGGCAAAAACGACACATTAAGTTACGTAATAACCACTTATGGATTGTGGTGGCGTTTGTGGGGTTTAACGTTCCAATGGAACTCAGGCTATCAGGGACGCCGTAGTGGAGGACACTTGATAATTTCGACCACCGGGGGTTCTTTAACGCGCACTGACACCACACAGTACTCGCGCGTATAGCATTTTGCCTCCATAGAAGCGAGACTTTCCAACAACTTTCCGGTAAGCAGCCGAGCATCATAACTGAGTCACTGCAGCGGTTGCTCAAAGAATGATATACCCGAAGCATGGTATACCCGGAACGCTAAATGACGTTAGTTCACTTTTCCTAAATATAGGCTGAGAATATTTTATAGTGCTATATCTTGCTTCCGTAGCTACTTCTGCATATTTCAAGTGAATTGTGTCCTAGATAGTTTACCCCATTTTATTCTTACCAGTTGTACATTTTAGGCGAATTTTACAAATACACTTTTGATTGTCAGCTGTATATTTTGGCTATTTTTGCATATGCACTGTTATGTCGGTCTATTTTTCGACAATTCTTTGTATTCTGTCGCTGCATTATTGCTGCTAATTGCCACGTTATTGTTTATGGTTTGCTGTTGTAACTAGAGAAGGTTGTGCCGCCTTCTGCCATGCGATAGGGTTCCTCGGCATCGTCCACCTGTTCTAAGAACTTTTAGCCGTGGGAACTTTCCTGGATATTTTCAGGGCAAATAAAGAAATGAAAATGGAAATATATAGAGAACAAGGGCCGTTTCTTGAACACGATGTCAAATCGCGTTACCCTCGTCATTGCCGGTTAAATGATTCACAAGCTGGACAAGGAATCGTTGTAGTTTTCAAATCATTTCTTGACGTAAACAACCCTTTATGCATTTCTGGCTTCCAAATCATGCGAGCTCTCCGAATAAGTTGAGAATTAAGCCACTCTTGTTACCCACACGCCGACGCGTGAGGGCTGAACGCATAAGTGCGCTAGGTATCCGGGAGTGAACGCACAGACAGTCCACACAAGTGCGACTATTATTCCTCGACCATCATCGCTAGTTGAATCAATAGCGATACTACGCTCGTGAATGAACTTAAAAAGCCTAAACTGGTGCGCTTATTAGGTGCGTTCACAATAAGCAGACGGAGGACAAGACAATAACCAGATTCCAATGAAGCCATTCCAGCTTTAACAGATGCGTTAGCGGAAGGAAGGACGCGGCATGCACCCCTTCAGACCAGAATCCATGACGACGATACGTAACCCAACATAAGCACCTCTGAAGAGTGATGTCTTGCTCGCGTTTGTTTTCATGTTTGTTTTCAGGATATTGAAGCCTGCCACCGTGTTCCGGCTAAGAAGTTGACATGCCCAAATGTGATAGTGCAGTTTCGCAACCGATCCAAGCGTGACGCTGTCCTGAGTAAAGCAAAAGAAGTCAAAGCCACAACTGCTGATCTTGGTTACACTGATCTTGGTCAGACTGAAAGTTCTGCCGTGTATATTAACGAACACTTGTGCCCCACTCTGAAGAAGCTAATGAGCCTGACTGTGGCGAGGAAAAAGGATAAAAAATGGAAGTTTGCCTGGACAAAGAATGGCAAAATTTTCGCCAGGCAAAATGAGACTTCCACAACTGTGCGCATCACCTGCATGGGCGACTTGGACAAGATTGTCTAAGCCGCTGGTGCTGGTCACGCAGGCCAATACTGCCATCCTCAGAACACTATGCTATACCTTGAAAACAGTTTGCCTTGCAACATTCCTTTAAAGTCTTGTACACAGAACACAGTTTTTGCAGTCCATATAAATTCGCGATCTCTTATATCTAAACAGGAACATGTTTCAAACTTTCTTGATGAGTGCCGCATCCAGTTCGATGTGATAATGTTCACAGAAACGTGGTATCGGCTAGACAGTGACATGCTATCTATAGACGGGTACAGTCATTATTTTTTAAACAGAAGTGAAACTCGTGGGGGGGGGGGGGGGGGGGGGGGGGGGCGTTGCGATGCATGTCAAGCGAAACATATCCTCCGACATTTTTAAACCATTTACGCGGATCACTAGGGATTATGAATCGTTGTGCGTACAAGCCGAAGAACAATTGTTTGCTGTGGTATATCGGCCGCCAACTGGCCGCCATAGCATTTTCTTTGAGTTCGTTGAAGAAATATTAGACTATGTTGCAGATAAAAATTATCGCTTGCTACTAGGTGGTGACTTCAATGTAAACATGGGCAGTGATAACGTTCACTCTTTACAGTTGAATAATATAGTGACTTCGTGCGGCTTCAAAAATGTGATTTCGACACCAACTCGCGTTTCGCTGACTGGACAATCATTGCTTGATCAGTTCATTGTAAACGCAGACACAGCAGTTGAAACTGCTGGCACTATAAGCTATGACATAAGTGATCACAGTCCCATCTTTATATCATATTCAAGCAATCTCTCCAAGAAAAAAAATGCTTAAGCCTCCAGTAACCTCTCGGTGCCTATCGACAGCAGACATGGATTCTTTTCGCGCGTGTGTTTCAGACGGTGACTGGTCTCTTATATATGAGAAAACAAATGCGAACGATGCCTACAATGCATTCCTCTCTATTTTTCGCCGTTACTATGACACCTGCTTTCCATATAGACGAGTGAAATCGAATGGAAGTATAAGAAAGCCTTGGGTTGGGCCCGATCATCTGAAAATGATAAAGAAGAAAAACAAACTATTCAAAAAATTCCTGGACACCAGAGAGCCATCTGCTTTCTTAACATTCAAGAAATGCAGAAATAAGTTAAATGCGGAGCTAAGGAAAGCGAAGAAATTGTATTATAATAACCTTTTTACAAATACGTTAAAGAGCCGTCCTCATAAGGCATGGAATGTTATAAACATGGTGTTGAAGGGCCGAAATCCAAGGTTTTCAGCGGCAGAATTTCTAAGCAATACAAACCTCTCCGGTGTTGACTTAGCGGAACACTTTAATACTCATTTTGTCAACTTGACAAATACACAAGATAGCCTGGAAGCAGATTTCACCTTTCCATCTCGCTGCAGTGACACTCTTTTTCTTCAGCCGACCGATGAGGCAGAAATCTGTTCCACATTTCTGAACTTACATAACAGTAATGCCAAAGATGCTGACGACTTGCAAATAAAGCTGGTTAAATACGTTATTGATATCATCGCACCCTATTTATCGTATATATTTAACTTAGTACTTGAATCAGGCTGTTTTCCAACCGCTATGAAGAAAGCAAGAGTCTCCGTTATACATAAGGGGGGCGAAAAGAATGATATTAATAACTATCGACCGATATCTATACTTCCTGTATTTTCAAAAGGACTTGAAAAACCAATATTTGCACGTATTAACATCTTTTTCTTGAAGCATAGCTTACTAACCGACTGCCAGCGCGGTTTCCGGAAAGGCAGGTGTACTGAAACGGCTTTACTTAAAATGAAAGAACTTATAATTAACAACATTGACAACAACTACCTTACACTCGGCATATTTATTGACTATAGCAAAGCTTTTGACCGCCTAAATCATCAAATAATATTACACAAACTGTTTGCATATGGCTAACGTGGTGTATGTCATTCGTTGATTGAATCTTACTTATGTGACCGCCAGCAATGTGTTTCTATTGACAATATCTGCTCGTCTTTTCAAACAGTTACCTCCGGCGTACCTCAAGGTAGTGTTCTGGGGCCGTTTTTGTTCAATGTATATATTAATGACGCTGTTGAAAATAGAAATACTTCATCATTTGTGCTTTATGCTCATGATATGAGCATGTTTGTTTCTGGCAAACATATTAGTGCAGTTCTAGCGGAAGCTCAATCTGAATTGCTGAAAATTTGGGATTGGTCCAATCTTAATGGACTAAAAATTAATACAACTAAAACTAAAGGTGTACTGTTCAAAGCCAGAAACAAACATGTGGACATAAACCACCCTCTTGTACTTGGTCCTGAAGTGATAACAATAGTTGATAAACTTAAAATATTGGGTGTAACCTTCTCCGCTGATATGACATGGACTAGTCATATCGAATCATTATCAAAACACCTATCAGCAGCAGCAGGTGCAATATCACGATCCCGGCAGCTCCTACCAGTGAAAGCCAAACTCCAAGTTTACCACGCTCTTTTTGCTTCTCGAATTAATTACTGTACACTTGTGTGGGCTACAACGACCCTCAAGAATCTGTGCATTCTTCATCGTTTGCAAAAGAAAGCTTTGCACTACATTGGCAATCTTCCAAGACTACATGCAACCGGCCAGTTATTTACAGATTTTGGCATTATCAATGTAATGACTGTCTTTGAACTCCGCTTAGTCTACTCGTTGTTCTTTTCAAGTGAAGATTTTAAAGCATTTCTAACCGCTTCTTCTTGCTTAACAAGTCAAAGAAGTGATCCCCGAACCCGTGCTTCAGACATGTGGTTTCTACCGCATCGTCGCACGGGATACTTACTGCAATCACTTACATACCAGGTTCCCTTTGTGCTGAATAAACATGAAAAACTGCGTGCTGATTTCACTACTTTTACTCGAAAACAAGTTCGCGAATATTTCGTGAAACGTTGACACAATCCTTTTTATGCTTTGGTTGTATCCCTCTGGTAATACCATGAGATTGCACTGTTATTTCGGTAACCACATATCTATTTCTTTATACCTGTGTTTATACCTGTGTTTATACCTGTGTTTATACCTGCGTTTATACCGTGTTTATATTGCGTTTCTACCTGGGTTTATACCTGTGTTTATGCCTGTATTTATGCCTGTAATATGTTCCATGTAAAGCAGCTTCCTGCTAAAACTGTCGCCTGCTGATGTATGCGAGGGCCCTCGGCACTCTCAAGCAGTGAGAAACTGCTTTTTCGCTGAGGTGCCCCCCAACCTAGAGTTGGAAAATAAACATTGAATTGAATTGAATTGAATATGTACGTATGCACTTGCGAGGTCGGCAAGTACACAAGACTGATGCCAAATTCAGTGCGAAGGACTTTTATAAAACAGACGAACATTCTTCACATAAATGTACGAGGAGGCTGAGCATGCGAGCTTTGTAGAGAATATAAAAGAAATGTTCGAATGAAATGATTACTTGCGAACAAGTGGAGACGGACAGGTGCAGCCACAAAAGTCCTACAATTAGTTAACCACCTTAAACAGAGGTGATAAATATCCATGAAGTAACGAAGCCTTTGTGCGAGACTAAAATTTACCGATCCCGCTGTATAAGAACAAAGAGAAGAGACCACTACGAGATCGGGAATTAATATCTGTGAGCAAAAAACTTGGAGGCAATGCCTTTTGAAAGCTAGTACTTACGTTGTTGTGCATGATGCGAAAATATTATCCGTTGTCATTTACAGAAATGAGCGCTCTTGGTTTGGAGACAACTAAACTTTACTGGCCAATGCTCGCGTAAATAATGCATTATGTTTCCTCTGAAATATTTTGGTGAATGGTCATACTGCCGAAGCCTGCTATTTTGGCATCGAATATTTTTTATGGGAGAGAGTTCTTAAAGTACAGTAAACAGAAATTGGTCAAATGCTTACGGGAATCTCCCAAGGTGGAGTAGAATTGTAAGAAGGGAGCAATTAATGATTGGCATCCACCCAAGCGCAGCCATACGGCTACAAAGGAAGGCTAAGCAGCTTTCTCAGAAAAAGAAAAGTTTGTCCTGGTCTGGGGTTCATACCCGGGATGATCACTTCACCAGAGTAGTCTCTATACTTACTGAGCTAAACGGGACGGCAAGCTTATGACAGGGCAAGAGCTAATTGATCAATAACTCAAAGTAGGAAGAGTGTTGGTGAAATATTTAGGGGAAACTCCCAAGGTGGAGTGCATGTCAGTGAATGGGGGGATGCCAGTGAGTAATTGGCATTGCAAATAAAAATTCGTAGCAGTTTTCCAGTGGGCAGCTCTCAGAATTTAGGCTGCCTAACAGCGCCTGCGCCGCCTTGAAACCTTTGTATTGGAGCTTGTATATATGACAGTGTAAAAGATTTTCATTACGCCAGCTTGCGCACGTCATCAAAACTCGCGTAGTTTCCTCTTCAACCACATCGTGGAAATAGCGTTGCGTGCAGATTGGCAAAAAAAAAAAAAACTGTCGCAGAATATAGGACTAGCTCTTTATTAGGAAGGACAGCAATCTACTTCTGCAGACAAAAATACCCTCCAAATTTGGCTTGTTCTCAACGGAGCGTGTGACGCTTCAAGAGGGCGGAAGTAACTCCTCAGCATGGCTCGCTCGCTTTGTTGCCCCCCTCGCCAAACTGCTCCTCTCTGGTGGAGAATTCAGGCCACAGGGAACGGACGAGTTAGCTGCTTCTTGGACCAGCTTGACCTCTTATGTGGTACGTCTTACTCGAGCACTCTTACTCGTCACCCCTTCTTCAGCTGGGACCCCAATTTCATTCAGTGAGGCTTGCAAGAAGTAGGTATTAATTAAGCCGCACCGAGACCGTCCCCTGAGAAGTGGCCGGAGCTAAAGAAAGCAGTGCAAATAAATGAAGATTTGTAAACAATGACCCGTCAAGATGGAACGGCACTTCAGCTGCCACAGAACACAGTTGGGCCATCGCCAATTATTTGACCACGTGATAAGGTTTTAGAACGACTTTGTTTTCCCAATTTCTTCAGCCGGGATTCATTTTTTTTTGTTTATGTGACGCTGAACGGGAAAGGCTAGCAAACGACTCCGCTGAAAATCATACAGATACTGGGAAGCGCTCCGAACTGTTCAGCATTGTGCTAGCTTCTGTGAAAAGAGCAAACTTTAGGACTGTAAGTCTGAGTGCTCTTTTTTTTTTACCATTTAGCCTTTGTGTTCAAACACCGCTCCGTTGTGTAGCTTTCACATTTCGAGTAATTCAGGGGTGAATATTTCATTTCTTCAGCGTTTGGCCCGAAACGTTGCTTCTAAAACGAAAGGTAAAATTATAACGTCACTGTAGAGAGCGACATGGAACACCATGCACAGCCGCAAAATATAAATCGCATTTTTAAAGAGGCTGCTCTACAAAACTCTTACTTTCTACATGATATTACAATTTTCTATTCACGTCGGATAATTACTCAGTACTAGTTGTCCTCGCATATATTTTCGCCTGGAATACATTGATCACACTCACAAAATAGAAGCTGCAACCATTTTTCAAGCTCCCGTCTAGCTCTTACGGGAAAAAAAGACGCACGGAGCCTGCCCTAGCATGGTGCGCAAATCTGGATAGCTACTTAGTTAATCCTGCTCACAAAACAAACCCAGTACTCATCCCGACTCTAGGCCGGCCAAGCTGTACGACATGACTGACTGTTCAGACACTTATTGTACCAATTAAGCGTCGTATCGCGTCAGGTTTATACGCCAGCCGATTGTCGGGCCCCCTAAAAATCACATGCGCTAGCCTTAGTACAAGGATGTGCTAAAGAATTCACAGTTCAATACGCAACATTCAGCCTAACGTAGCTGCCCATATCAAAAACATGCGCTAGAAGTCAGTGAGAAGAGCGATGAAAAATAAGCACGGAATGGAAGGCACCGGATTAAGTTCGACCACATAGAGTTGCTAATAGACAGTGAGATTACACAGCACACAGGTGCTTTTGCATTTCCCCTCAATGAAAATGCGGCCGCCGACGAAAACATTCGTTCAGGCTGCTTTGTGCTCAGCACCCGAATGCCACCACGGTAGGTTCTAACAAAATCTGCGGCTTTGTTTTGTTTTCTTCCCTTTAATACATTTTCCCGGTAATATCACGTATAAGGATTTTTATTGTCCGTTGATTGGCAACTGAAGCGTGTCTTTGCGGTATTAACTACAGTAAATAAAACCTAATGCGCTCCGTTCCCCCAAAACTTTCACTGTTTGGTCAAAATATTTGCTGTTGATTTCTACGCGGAATGGCGGAGAGGTTTTTATTCATCAATACTACAATGAATAGCATCATTGGCAATCACATCACATCAAGTAACTTTATTACCTTAAAGACCCCTACATTGGATAGTATTATATACGGAGGTCTTACTTTCTGGAGGTATTCCTTTTATAGTTGACGGGTCTCGCATTTCATCTAAAAACAGGTTTGGTAAAGCTCATCGCAATTCCTCCAATGATTATTTTCTTCAAGACTGAATATTTACGTCTCCCCTTTGCGCCTGATTAAGATTTTCGTAATATAGGAAGAAAAGCGCGCATCGACAAAAAGTCTTACACTCCTCTCTTTGTGACGGTTCAGGGACCTGGAGACAGGGAACACAAACTGCCTGAAGAATTGAGAACAATCGTTCCTTTAGGATTGCTAGAACGATGACACACAGATCACAAAATGATAACAAAAGACCAGTCGCTCTATTCAGAAATGCAATAAAATTACAGAATTGGGGTAAGAATGTTGCTTAAGCGCAGCTTGCAAGACAGCGCTTCAGGCAGAAAACTTCACATTCTTTCAGCAAAGTGAAAAGTAACTCTAATAACTGGTTTCGCAGTCTGTCGAGCCCCATTACGTTCAGTTTGTTTTTATTCCTTTCCACAGGATCAGTTTTCTTCTACCCTGTTCGTAAGACGAGTTGCAAAGCGGCATTTAACGCTGATCGCAGGCGAGACACATTTGTTGCAGAGGATGATGATTACAACATTGCCAGTTATCGTTTTTTTTTCTTCCTCTTTCTGTTGGGAGCTGCTTATTTTGATTTCGCACTATGGCGATTTTCTCTGCGCACTGGCAATTTTCAGCTCCGCAAGGAGGGGACGGTAATGCTCTGGTGAGTTTTTTCAGCGTTGTGTCTGGGCCTCCAGCTGCCGCAACTGAAGAGAAATGAACCTGGTTCCCGAGTTCGTTTATTTTCGAATCCTATGCATTTCACTGCAGGAAAGTTTACTCAGTAAAGCCTGAACGACTGTAGTTTTCGTGCAGAGGGAGAAGCGTTTTTTTTTTATTAAATAAAATGCCTTTCGCCTCCGCATCAATAATGTAGCAGCCACAGCACACAAAATAAAAGTTGAAAAAGTGGTTTATTTGCCATTTGTGTCCAAAGTTGGTTTAATAAAGAGTTATTTCCACACTGCACTAAAATATTCCAACTTTTTCATCATGTAGTCATTAACTTCAGAGTATGCAGTCGAGAGAAAGAACTACGGGTCTGAAGCCTAGAAATGATGACATCTTTATTGTCTGAAAAATTTATCTGTAATTCGAAAGAAGGCTGCACATTAAGCAATTTAAGATAAAGCGTTCTTAAGTGGACGTTTCGACAAACTATCGACGGGAACATAAAAGACCGAATAAGGATGAGAAGATAGCAAAAAAAAAAAACGGTGCCGGTGGCAGCAGACTAAAAACATTCTGGCCACAATTAGGCTGCGCCTTCAGGGTATGCCGCTATAGTTTTATTGCCTCCCTTCAACTGCATGGAGTCCTCTGCATATCACTTCGGAGACACGAACACTGCGCAGGCCGCTAGCGCAGGTCGTACCTCCCGCGTCATCACATGACATAGCGGCGCTCCGCGGTGCCACTAAGTTCTGCGGCCGCCGCATGCCGGCGCCACCGCACCAGTCAGTCGTGCTATGCTGCCATATCTGTCTTTCATGCAATGCCCTAATAAAATTAGTTACGCTGAATAAATTAAAGAAGAGCAGAGGGTTTAAGATGCCTCAAGTTTCTAAGTGCTAAGTTGGATAAAGGATCTTGAAGGCACTCTTAAGCGTCTTATGATGTTTCCCAATTATGCATATGAAGTATATTGCTCATTTTTGTGCAAGAGCAGCATTTCTGTTTGCCTTATATAAAGCTTTCTGGCTCCGCATCTATGAATGCATTAGATCTCATTAGGAAAGAAAAAATTAATGACGGGCGTACTTACCAGCGCTTCCTGTGAACTGCCTCTCGTCTTTCACGTTGCTCTTTTTCCCGACACATTCATCATAATCTTTATGCTTTTTATCTTTCTCTGCACATGAGCGAGTGACCTGAAAATATCTGAAATGTATGCAGGCAAGTAATCAGAAATATTAGTGCTGTAAGATGGGTACTGGGATGGGTAGAGGTACTGAGCGCCGGCGGTCTGTAGCCACAGAGGTGGAGCACCGAGAGCACACACACAAAGCGATGGCAATGCCGCTCAACACAACGGTCAGAAGTTCGTCGTCGTCGTCGCCTGAATAGGAACTTCTTAGTCGTTACAGTGCATCAATTGTTTTTTAGGGACCACGATGTAATGAACAGCGGTGCAGGGAATCGTACAGGAAATTACCCGATTAAATAAGAGAAAGGAACATTACGTGCAAAACAGCCATTCTCGCTCTGCTACTTATGCTACAGCAAAGCAGTTTTCATGCTGGCTGAAGCATGATGCAAGACTGTGACAGCTATGATTATTCGTAATCAAGATTAAGCTGTAGCAAAAATACAAACGGGGCGGTGGCGGCTCAGCGAATGATGCACTGTTCCTACAATTTTGGCTTAGCTGCGTACAAAATTAGTCTCTGTCTAGGGGAAGATGCATAATTCGGGATGATGAATAGTGTATAAGATTTCTCACGAAACAGTCACGTCGAGTTCACTAAAGGTGAAAAGCAGGGATCTTCTTTTATATTGGAACATATTTCTACCGAATATATGCTGCATAAAGTGAAAACTGTAGCCCACAGTGATTACCATTGTTCAGTACAATTCTTCGTCTACTAAATCAACAGCCACGGAAATCATACCCTTCATGTGGGTTCAATTTTTTTCTCATGACTTCGTTCTAGCATTCCTGAAAAACAAATTTGTAAAATGCAACTCTAATTGCATCTTTTGAGGCCATTACACGAACTCACTTTGGTTAGAAGCAAAGGTTTTGTGCTTTATAACCACACCAGCATTAATCCTTTTCTTGCAGGGCTACAAAAGAACCTTCTCTGCAGTTGCTGCATCCATATTTTTCATAATGTCATCAGATTCGTTGATTTAAAAGCACTGGCTATTCTATCAAACTAAAAGAATAGTCCAAAATGTTATTTCTGCAGTTTCTACATAAAATATTTTGAGCGAACTTGTATTCAACAGTATTGCGCAAGCTTGTAGAAACATTGAGATCGTCGCTCTACCTCGAACTTGTCGCTGTCGTAAGTCTTGCGTCTGTAGAAAAC
Source organism: Amblyomma mixtum (assembly GCF_055824585.1). Taxonomy (NCBI): domain Eukaryota; kingdom Metazoa; phylum Arthropoda; class Arachnida; order Ixodida; family Ixodidae; genus Amblyomma; species Amblyomma mixtum. The sequence goes on along the minus strand of NC_143017.1, from coordinate 63,693,248 downwards.
ATTTTTGCTTTCATTTGCATATAGGGAGATAAAAAAGAGAAACGAAACGTATATAATTCAATCAAACCAATCCGCAATCCAACCTAATCAAACCACTGAAGTGATGACACCTTAAATGTCTAATTAACGTACTTATGAAAATGGAACGCCCGTATGTACACGTATGACTAAACAACTAAACAGGGGGACGTATCTTCCACTGCATCTTCGACCACAGGTAGCAGAGCTTAATTGTTTGAATAAACGCTCTCTATATTTTATTTACTGAGGTTTAAGGTGCATTCAAACTACTCCTTGGGATTCGCAAATGACGACAGAACTCTCACACGTTCAGATTAGCGGAGTAATAGCCGGACTGTCGTTGACATATTTACCTTTCTCCATGACTGCGTATGCGAGGACACATCGACGGGAGCAAGGCGTTATGTGATTTAAGACAGTGCCTGAAAACTGAAAGCTAAGCTCGCAAGCTGGCCTGTGAATACCCTTTATGGGGCTGGTAATTCATTCGCAAAACAAATGCATGGTTGTTTTCCTGTTTACCACCAAGACATCTTTTATAACACTCGAAATTCACATCGCTGAACACATCGCTGTTGTGTTCCTGGCTATAAGACCTTAGAGCTTTTAAGTTGTTCAAGCTAGCTTGCAAATGAAGTCAAGAAATGCGGAGTCAGCTTCCCGCTACGTCAAGTTGCTCCGAAGGGGAGCAGATATGAAGGCGGAGAAGGACTGGAACTTGAGGGAGACAATTTCTTTAAGTAATTGAGAGGGGCATATATTTTGAAAAACTGTGCAGTTCAGTTGCACTCACCTGCATTGAAGTCTGAAACGCTTCCTCTGTACGTACCTGTGGAACTTTCAGCAAAAGACAACCCTAATCAGCAACAAATCCGCGCTGCAATGTAGACGGCAGATAATAGAAACAAAAACATCTTAAACAAAAACTGTTCTTGAGTCTGGCGGCAACTATTATGGTGCATATTTGGACCTTGGTCTCTATCATGATGCAACATATATAGGTGGGGACACAGTGTGCCGCGCTGTGAAAATATGAAGTGCCCCAGTACGCGCCACAGGATGAATCTTTGCTATTTGCTAAGCGACCCATTGACGCGTTATTTTAACCTGCTACGCGGGTAAAAACTGGGGCTAAGAACAAAACTGCTTGCTCGCTCGTTTGCGACCGCCAGCCCTTGCTTTCGTCACTGCGTGCCCTCTCTGGTGTCCATAGTAAAAAGAAAAAAAACTTGCGGCACGCGTCAAAAAACAAGCGGTGCGCACAGCATCCCGTTTCCATGTCAATGAGTTTCACCGCTCGACAGATAGAGGACGCTGCTATCAATGGCCCGATTTTTTTAGAGTGTGGTACTTTGTCTGGCCGCTGACGTGCCGCCGGTTCCGCATGCTTTGTCCTTATCTATATATATTATACATCGGCCGTGATCTAGCGCAGAAAACGCGGTTATTAAACGGCCGAAAGGTTAATCCTTGTAGGGGCAGCGAGAAATGGGGCAGTTGTAAGTGCCATTGCAACGTGAATATTGCTGCCATTCGCAGGGCGGGAAAAATGTTGCTGTTGAAGCTACTTGATAGATGCTTTAAATATGCTGGACTGTGCCATCGTTTGATTATTGCATACTCTGAAACGTCTAAGTATAGAGCTACGGATTACATCCTTAACAGTTGCGGTGAAAATTTTTCTTGGTTTACCTTATTCGCTATTCGGCAATTAACGCTCCGGGCAATAACTGAAGTTTGCTTTCATGGTACATTGCCAACCTTTGTTTCCACATCGTGAAATTACTGCGCTTTCGATAATAACCTTGCAACTCTCGCAACTTTGCAGTATATCACGCTCATATCTTGTCATTAAGTTCACCAAAGGAATAAGCCAGTCCAATGGTTTGAAAAGTAGCTGGCTTCTACAACGCAAAGAAATGAGCTGAACATACAAAAAAAATCTCGAGAGGCAATGAACAACCATGCACTTTAACCGACTAGTTGTTACCTACGGAGCTCCCGACCGCAGTGACTGTCAGGCTACGGGCGCTCAGAAGAACATCAGTGATTGTGTTACTGAAATCTCACATACCAAAAATATGTTCTCAAAGCCGTGTTGTACCGCTGGCATTCGTATACTTAATTGGCGTGATAAATGAGCGGTCAGCACGCGAAACCTGCGTCACTGCCATTTGGTCCTTTCGTGGAGTATTCGTGAGGGCGTCTGCGCTTTTCGCCGCGAAATGTTGCAGTCAGAAACGCCGCATTTTAAGCACACACGAACCTGCAACAGCCACGAGGAGATTCGCATATTTGCACGTGTTGGAGACGGCTTTTTGGCAGCCAGGATGCCTGTGATCGGTTTTCGAAAGAACGAACTGAACAACTCGGCAGCGGCGATGGCAACATATGTGGTCGGCATGCGGGGTAGAATAGCACCACCGTTCTTGGCGGCGCTCAATTTAAAACTGACTAATACCTTTCGAGGTGAGACGTGGTAAGTGGCTACGTCAATCGTCAACAACTTCCCAAAAAATCTAGCACATCGCTCGTAACAAACGGAGCCATGTTCCGGTAACTTTGAGCGCGAACAAACATTAAAGAGGTTTCCGGCAATATTTTGAGAAATTTACTTGCGATCTAAATTGCACAATCTTTTCCCGAAATAAATAATTTGAATCTTACACTTCAGCAACGTTATCTTCTCGACTTAGGTTCACAGAGCAGCAGTGCGAAAAGTTATTTGGAGATAAACACTGGTTGGAATTTCAAACACGTACTCTCGAGCTGCGCCGAATTTAGCACTCATTAGCAGATCGCGTATTTTCTCACTGAGACCGTCCGGTTAGAAAGGTATCACAGACAAAGAGTGCTTGCCCAGACAGTGCTGACTTCCTGACAGAATGGAACACCCTTTCTCTCCAGTCGCCCATTAGCGCCAGTTCAGAGTGACTGCATTAACGCCTTGTCGCCACGAGAAAACCAACTTTCCGCACGCCTGCAGAACGTATCTATTTGGCTGCCGTTTTGCGACGCAGGATTGCATGAAAGTACCTAGCAAAGCAAAGAGAGTTACGGTCCAACTTTTCCTTAGTGAAATGGGAGCCGAAAGGGGTCGATGACGCGTCAGAAAGTTGACAAGCTGACTATGAAACAAATAAGCCTTGAGCGGTAACAGGACCCGAACTAGGTTTTACAGAAATCAGGGGGAGATATGTCATAGGGTTTGCATTACTGCTGTATATGTGAAACTAAATCACGACGCACTAAAAACGTATCGACGTTTCCTGCTTGCTGCGATTTTACTCTGACGCCATCTTTACTGCTTTCGGGCTGCTGTGCTGCCGTCCTGCCATTCGGCACATGGTTGCAACTTTGCACAAAATGACCAAATGGTCCAGCTTCTATCCATCTGTTCTAATCACAAGAAAGCAGCAAAGTAAACAAAGAAAATAAAAGAATAAAAATTGCTTTTAATCTGAGCATTCACAAGTGCCTACTTTTTAGTTTCGCATATGCATTGATCATATGGAGCGGTTTACACGGAAATGAGTGCCGGTTAGCCTAAGACAAAGGGCTCATTTCACAGCTTTGCATATCCTGCCTTTGTTTACCAATTATATATTGCCTTTTGTCTACGTGTCCTCGTCTCGTTTTGAACCCATGCATCCCATTGGAACTGTGAGTGTTCAGATAGTGCGTTTTCGATGCGGGCATGCTATCACCGCATAGAAGACCATAGTACGCAGCCATATTTATTTGTTACTTATGCACTGAAAAAGGGCCAACTAGCTATGGGTACGACTTAACCAAATTTTCTGCTTGTGAGCGGTGGTCTAAGCATTACTGCGCAGTATTCAGTACCTGACCCTCTGCTCGAGGAAAACAAATGATGTAGTGTTTAATTTCTTTGTCAGCCACAGTGAGTATTCGCACTAGCAGAAACCCTCAAAACGTACTGCACACGCTGTCACAGCAAGCTGCTGTGGCGTCGTGGAAGGCACAGCTGGCTTGATTAAGCCGGACGCTGAATTTTCAGGTTTTCGCTTTAAATAACGTCATAAGACTGTCTCGCACGAATGGAATGACAGGCTAGTTTAGCGCAGCAATTCCAAGGCGCAGTTTTTTCCTTAGTTCTACGGGCGTTAAAAAACGGCGTGTCAACACCGCCTGCGGCCTTCAAAATGCTGTAATGCTTTATAGAGCAAGACTGTAGAAACGTGAGTGCAGAATAATTCTTCATAAGAATAAATATTCACCGAATGAGCTCCTGCATAAACCTATTTGCTTTACAGATGTCTGCATGCGGTGACTATGTTTCTTTGGACAGATTTACATTCCAAAACTACAACGCATCTTCGACTCAAGCTGTTGTCATGATGTTATGTGTTGAAAATCGAAAGAGCAGGATAAGGTCACAATTAGAAATGTCATGTTTAGGGTGGGGTCCTAGTGTAATGCTCCGTCACGTGGTCCTGGCCTCTTTATCGTCGTGCTTGCAACTAAACAAGGGGCCATCGTCCTATTATCCCGATCGATTGCTTGCATTCCGAGGGCTCACGTGATATCGGGGGTAGAAAGAAAATTCGAGAGGAATAAAAATGAAACTCTTGCCACCACGAGGAATGAAATTATGTGATGAACACGTGCCCACTAGCTTTATGTCCATTGGTCTCTATGATGTGAAGGAAAATATCCACGCATCAGCGGGCAAGCAAAGGAACATGAAGACATGATGACAGGTTCAAATAAGAATTAATAGACGCGGGCCGAGCGCGAGCGCTCCATCTCGTGCACTCTCCACTTCGTCGTGGTCATGTCTGTAACGCTATATTTAGGATTTAGTACATATATGCAGGCAGACGAAGATTCGTTTTCGTACTACGAAGACGTGCTTAATTTTACACCGGTCATTGATCAACGTCCAAGCGAATCAAAACGGGTGAATTGCGCTTATTTCTTTCATATACAGGGTGTTTCATCTAAGACTTTACCCATTTTTCACATAGGCTTTTTGTGTTAGAAGTCTGTGTTAGAATACTGTTACCCTCCTTAGTTACCTAAAGGCGTGTAGCCCACCGAAAATAATATGCAAATCAGTTTTTAGAATTTCAAAAACGCAGTTACTTTCGGCGCTTTGGGGCAACAAGATTTGGCTACTTCGCGCCAAAATGCATGCGTTTCGAGAAGCTTGCAGGCAATGCAACCTCTCGAGTGCAAGCAACTCGTCGAAATAGCCAATATATTTTGAGCCACAGTGCCAATGGCAACAGCATTTCGAAATTATAATAACCCATATCAATATTACTTATGGCGGGTTAATGGTCTCTTAATAATTTAGGAGCCTAAATGCGTTTTCTAAATGAAAAAGCCTATTTTTTTAAATTTTGTAGTCTTAGCTGAAACACCCTGTACAGCGTAACTGTATACGTATTTTCATGTCACGGCATATTGCTGTCCAGGAATTTTCGCTTCGGCTGGCTACACCCCAATGCACCGCGTTGCGAAGCAGTCGCGGCAGACGGAGCGCGTCGTCCCTGTCCAATCGACTCGGCAGCAGCTTTTCTTGGCAAGCAAGTAAAGGGTATAAAGAGGAGCTTCCGCAACTGCTCCAATCCGCCGAAATGTTCTGCCGATAGACGGTGCGCCTGCCAGCGTGGTCCGTTCCTCTCTGCACGATAGCTTTCACGACGCCACTTTTGTAGCTGGCGCCATGCATGGAAGAATAATTGCAGTAATGAGCCGTGTCTAGAAATTCATTCTGATCAATGAAATTACTTTGTCTTCGAGTTTTGAAACTTAAGTGTTCACAGTTCGATCAGAAATTTCCCTTCCTAACGAATACTCTCGTTATACTATGTTTTAAAGGAAAACTAATAAATGCAAGGGCGGAGTAAATTACTTTGCTTTGGAAGCTAAGGCGAGTTTCTACTCTGTAGTTCCGCCCCATTGCAAGAAAAAGTTGTAGCGGACTATCCTACACTTCTCCAGTGCTCCGCTCTAAGTGGGCACCACTGTGGTGCTGAGCTTCTCTTCGGTTGATGCGTTTCGCACAGCCGCCACAGACGGATCCTGCGACATCATCTCTCCACCCTCGCCTACCCTTCTCCTGCCACGGTAACCCTCCTCGGCCTCCTACGGGTGGCTACCACTGTAACCACCCTCCTGCGCTATTTCTGCCCGTTAATCTGACGGCCTACTTTAGCACTACTCACACTCATCTAAAGGAACAGGCGCTTAACAGCTGTGCTATAAAAGTTCATATGAATAAGGCTGCGGACGAGCGGAGCTCACTACAGGAGACGCTTTGATTCAGCGGAGTTGAGACTGGTCGTAAATACGGTTTATCTTGATCAGTATGTTCAAGAGACACGGTACGGTACGAGGCCCGATACATGTTACGACTTGGTATTTGTGGTGTAACGAGCAAAATAATGAATGAGATCGTATTTAAGGTCCCCAGACTGCAATTAGATTTGTACCTACGACCCTGTTTCACCGGTAGCAGAGTGTTCTGTAAGCGAACTGACAACGCATACGAAGAGAGAAATAAGGCAAACGAGAATTGCAATTTGTGGCTTGTAATGAAAGTACGGTGATCTTTGTGAGATTAACGGTTGATGGAGAGCTCGCTACGATTCAAGGACAAAATGAGCTTTATAATATTTATTTCGGTCTCCGCGATATGCCTTCCCGCTTGTAAAAGATTTTTGGTAAAGCATTTTTCCGGCGAAGAATCCCCCGGACTTAGGGGTGCAGCCACGTAAAATAAATCATTCTGGAGACATGTTCTGAAAGATAGAGCCGGTGCAAAGTAATACGAAAGCGAGACATGCAGGGGTCGCTGTATTCCCTAGATAATGTGTTTCCGCTGCTTGGTGTAAATAAGAAAGGAGAAACCTGTTTTGGGTTCGCACTTTTAGTAGAGTCCTCGTTTTACCTTAAACTTCCTTTCTTGTTGCCAAATGGTCTGAATCTATTGTTTTTTGTGCAGTTCAAGCCTATGTGATACCACGTCACTTAAAGACGTTGGGCGGGTGCTCTAGACGCACTGAAGTTGGGGATGCTTAGCACGAAAGCAAATGTCGCTTCGAACATCCGGAGAATTGATTTGGAGCTCCATGAGGCGAAGGTGTGGTTTGATTTCAGAACCTTCTAATGAACCCAAGACATTCGATAATATTCCAGAGCCCTCCACACCGGCATCTCTTTGTTTTTACTCTTCCACTCCCTCCTTCATCCCTTCCCTTACTCCAAATAGTTAAGCCACCGAGAAGTCAAAGAGTTGCTGCGTCTTTCTTTTCCTAGAAGCTTGTTTTTGTAAGTGACGCAATATTCTTTTCGTTTTCTTGGTACTACCTTTCTTCGTCTATGCGAAGCAAGATATCAGTTGGAATAGAATAAGCCAGTCAACTGGGTTAGAGCAAAGCTGGGTTAGAGCAAAGCAGAACAGTGTATGATATCCGCGCAGCAGAGCCTTGGAATGTAAAGAAATGCCGCACCAACTAAGGCAAACAAATGTTGCAGCATACCTTACCGACACTTCTGAACCAGTTGTACTGCCACAAGAATCTTGATGTCTCCAATATTTCTCTGAAAGAATTGCCCCAAATGTTCGTGTAGTTCTTTTTTTATTGTTATTACCATTTTGAGTGCACCTGTCAATTTTGCTGTCCTTTATTTTCTTCTCCCTGTGTTTGCCTTTATAAGCTCTTTGACCTAATGTAGTTCTTTTTTCCTTTACAAGCAGAATGTACTGCGTACTGAACGTACATGTGTCATTCTATGTACTGAACATACGTGTTTTTTTTCTTACATTTTGTTTGATGTCCTATTCCGCCGCCGTCAATGCTGCACTGTAAGAGGAAGCCAGGACCTCTCAAGCTGTCTATACAGCTTTTTCCCTGGCTGTCCTAGCATCACCTAGTTGCGGAAAATAAACCTTCAACCTTCAACCTTCAACTTGCATTTATGCACCCGCAAACCTAAATCAACCTCAGAAAAAATTTCCCTCTAATATAATATTTCCTCGTTAAATGACCTCTTTTCTGCGTTTTACTATCTCAGTTAAGCCACTGGACTAATATCGACCTTTATTTCGAGCTGACAATCAATTAGCACTCCGATTCTACTTTTTACCGTCGTTTGTAAAGTTGTAAAGGCGATTTTTTAGGAGAGATGGTGGTCGCAGGTTGAGGCAGCACATCAACACAATTTATTAAATGTGGCGTCCGTCCATCATATAATTTCCAGAACCGGGAGCGTCGTCTCAGGCTGGACGTGCCAACTAACGCTTTTATCTTCTTTGCGTCCGTGTCGTCAACTCTAGACACATTTGGAGAAACATCTAACCCCCACTTAGAGTACCCTATTAGATGTCTGGTAGTTAGCAGGCAGACATTTAGCAGTCCACAAACACAACCAAGAAGAATGACACAAAATCCGGTGTAAAGCACATAACACCTTCTAATGCTATCGCATAGCTAACACAAAAATGTAATTATTTGTTTCGTGAGACCGGAAACATGCGAATTTGTCTCCCTGATCTATGATGAAAATGTAAAAGCTACTTGACTTTCCTGAAAAGCCGTTTGGTACCATTCTGGTGGACTATAGTGAGTTTCTGAAAGATGTTTTCATCACATCAAGTGGTAGTCCTAGCGCAATTTTATTTGAAACCTTTCTGCCGACCATTTTCATCAATACATGTGGAGTGAAGATTATTTGTTACTTTAAAAAGAGTTAAAAATATTTTCGTGGCCCAAATATTGAAACAAATCTAGAACTGTTCACGGTCAAACCGATGCTAGAGCAATATGAATTCTTGAGGAGAGAGTAGACTCCTCAAGGACTCTTGACCCCGGCAATTTCGCGGCTTTTGCATTCCAATGGTGTTTTCCGTATTCCTACTTTATAGCTTTTATTTATCTATATTGCGCTTGCTTCCCGCAAACAACATCCGCAGCCATGACCGGCTCGTGAGGCCTAGTGCAGTGGCGACGACGATGAGACGCAATTCTCGGGGAACTTTTTCGATCAAAGAAGCGGGAAATGATAAGTCGGAGTATGTTTTTTTGCTTTATGATGTTAGGCGTGAGGCCAATATTTGCAAGTCATAAATTGAGGTCGATTTCAAATGAAAGCATAGCAGATATTGGAATGTATGCACAATTCACGCGGCAACCGGATGGATAATGTAACTGCGCGAGCTATGCCTGTGTCGCCTATAAAAAATGATTGGATAGTGTGAATCATAGCGGAATTTCCGCGTAATTTTTTCAGAGAAAAGTAAACCGAGAACATGTTTACAAGGCCTAGTGGCAAGAGGAGCTCCTTCTGGATTTCATTTTGGTTGATAGCTGCCATTTCTACTTTCGATACTGCAGAAAACAAAATTCCTTCAACCAATGTAGCGGGCATCAACACGATGACGCACGCTGTTTTTCAATGATGTAGCACCAAAACTAGGGACAGTAAATGTAACTTTTTGTGGAAGTCGTCTAATAAATAGAAGGAATATTTGTAGAGTGTATGATTTATTGCAATAGAGGGTAACGCGCTTACAAGTGAATTTTGAGAAGAGGAAAATACTGAGTATGCTTTTCGCAGACGTACGCAAAGTAAAACTGCTGAACTTTTTTTGTGTAATCGTACGGTAAATGCGCAGTCATGATCGTTGCTGTATCGTTGCGAAGTTCGAAATATTTATTCCATAAACACTTATATGCGCGGATGGCCGGAAGTTTGATATAAAAATGGTCTGGTTGGCCTGTAGAATTTTCCCTCCATCGAAATTTGACCGCCGAGCCCGGTATCGAACCCGTGTTTTTCGCGCCAGCAGCCGAGCACCATAAGGTCTGAACCACCGCGATGGCCTGTTATAAAAATGGGTGTTAGGATGATGGTTGCAAAGATGAATAACGATAACCATCGCTTCACGTCGTCCTGCTGCGTATTTATGGCATGAATACTTATTCGTAGGCTGTGAGACTACTTCGCTGAAAGACATATCTACCTGTGCATAGTTCCACACATCCACACAATCATAAAGAAACCCTAAGTGAAACACATATAGGTGAGCACATATTGATGAAAAATTTGCATTTCAACGCCCAGCACTTATCATTAAACCGTGAACCGCGACTGTGTCCTCATGGTTGATCATTTTTAGTGATGAGTAATAATATTTGCTCGTATGAAAGCTTGAAACTTGCGCAAAGCTGTCAAGTACTACTCAAGCTGTCTCAAGACTTCTTCAGTGCACTGAATTTGGAGCAATTACAGCAGTCGTGCGGCAACCATAGACGAAGCTTTGAGAGAAAAGAACCTTCTCTTGAACGTGGAGCTAAGACGATTGCTCTTTTGTCGATATCTCCGGAGATTACAGGAATATGTAATTACAGAGAATAACACTGCATTTGAACCGGATATGAGGTGAATCAAAGAGAAAGGAGGAAATTAAGGACTTGCGTGACCCGTTTCTTGCGCCTGTGTGTGTACGAACAGCACTGTCCTTTCGGTTTCCATATCTAACTCAAAGTGAATACTTCAGTAGGCTCAGGACGAAAAGAAAGTACAAAAACAGCGTTCAGGGGATTTATTTTTATATGAAAACGAAACACGCTACATCAAGAGCTGCAAAACCAGAGTGCGATCACAGCGAAGGCAGGGAAAAGCTTTGAGTCATATGTGCCACAGAATACAAGAGCTCGCTGTATTCGCAACGAAGCTCGCAGGCTGCACACATGCAGCGTGGAAGCGCAGTTCCTATTAGCAAATAAAAGCGCAATCGGCGCTCGCGCCCAAGTTTCATAGTTTTAAATATCTCCTTTATGGGTCTCCTCGAATTGCATGGAGTATCTTAGACCAGGGAGAGAACACTGCGCTCCTGCTTTGGTGATTTACAAGTTAAGCCGACCCAGTTTACCATGCAGTGAAGCCCTCCTCCCCTTAATAAATGTGGGAGATGCAACATTATGCTGAGCCTCAATAAATGTTCCTTGTTGTGCCGTACACCCGGTTTACAGAAATTCATTTAGCGTTAAGAAGTAGCCTTAAGTTTGATACGCTTGGCAAGGATACCTCTCTTACATCAGAGTAGTGCAATGTTCTTCCTACCAAAAACTCCCTCTGGGACCGCACGAAGCTGTGAACTGTTCGACCAAGACTTTTTAATTACGGCGAACAGAGCGCGGGAGGGACCGGCCCTAAGCGAGTCACCTGGGGTATTGCCCGGGCACTTCCGTGCGAGGACAGCGAGAAGCGAGTCAAGGCTCCGGGTGGTTTGCCATGGCGTGGCTGGTGAACCTCACATTAAAGGAAGCAGAAGGAGGGAATAACTTGCTGCAGCATGGACCTCGTGTTCATGAGTGTGGAAAGGGTTATAGAAAAGCTGGGCCTTCTAATCACTTCAACGCCTTTTGTCCTTTAATAAATTCGTCCGTTGCTAAGCCCTGTCTGCCAGCACAGCTGCTTACAAGTATTAGAGGTAATAAAAAGCGGGCTAAAACTGATACTTGAAAGAAGCAAAGAGAGAATTTCTAATTCACCCTGAAAGCCATCATTTACTAACCGATGGGGGGGTGCAGTGTGCTACATTCTTGACCAGTCGTCGTCATCATCATCATCAGCCTGACTTCGCCCACTGCAAGTAAAGGCCTCTCCCATGTCTCTAGAATTAACCCTGTCCTTTGCCAGTGCAGGCCACCCTATCTCCGCAAATTTCGCAATCTCATCCGTCCACCTAACTTTCTGCTGCCCCCAGCTACGCTGGCCTTCTCTTGCAATCCACTCCATTACCCTTAAGGACCAGTTGCTATCTTACCTTCGCATTACATGCCCTGGTCAAGCACATTTATTTCTCTTGATTTCGACCAGGATGTCATTGACTCGCGTTTGTTTCCCCAACCCCTCCTCCCGCTTACGATCTATTGACTTTATTCCTATCATTTTTCTTTCCATAGCTCGCTGCGTTGTCCTTAACTTATGCTGAACCCTCTTCGTTAGCCTCCACGTTTCTGACCCATAGTTGACTACTGGTAAGGTACACTGTTGTATACATTTCTCTTGAGGAATATCGGTAGACTGCCGTTCATGATCTGAGAGAACCGGCCGTATGCGCTCCACACCATTCTTATCATTCTAGATATTTCCCTCTCATGATTCGGATCTGCGATCACTAAATGCCCTAATTGCGAACTGCTCTTGCCTTGCTAGAGTGTTGAACATTACTTTGGTTCTATGCATGTTAATTTTTAGCCCCAGCCTTCTGTTCTGCGTGTATAGCTCATTGATCATGCTTTGCAGTTCATGTCAAGAGTGACTTAGCAAGGCAATGTCATCAACCAAGCGCAAATTACTTCGGTATTCGTCATTAACTCTGATCCCCAGATGCTCCATTCCAGGCCCCGGAATGCCTCCTGTAAGCAGGCGGTGAATAGCATTGGTGAGATCGTGTTGCTCTGCCTGACACCTTTTCTGATTAGAATTTTATTGCTGACTTTACTGATGACTATAGTGGCTGTGCAGTCGTGATGGATATCATCCACTATTTGCACATAACACTCTTCTGCACGCTGATTACGCAATACCCGCTGAGAGCTCAGGTTTCCACTGAGTCAAATGCTTTCTCGTAATCAATGAAGGCTATATACATACAGTGGTCGGTTATATTCTGCGCATTTTTGTACCTCCCGAATGATAGAGTGATTATGGTCTATTTTAGAGTATCCTTCACGATAGCCTGCCTGATCATTTGGTTGATTGAAGTCTAAGGATGTCCTGACTCTATTAGCGATTACGTTAGTAAATACTTTGCAGGAAACGGACAGTAACCTGATCGGTCTGTAATGTTTCGAGTCCTTGACGTCTCCTTTTTTATGAATTAAGATAATGCTAGCGTCCTTCCAAGCTTTTGGTACGCTGGAGGTCATAATGCATTTCCTATACACAGCTAGTTTTCGTAGCATAATCTCCCCTACGTCCATGAACAATTCTCTCTATCCAGCCTATCCTCGCAAATTCTTTAATCTCTTCCACCCACCCATATTTTTGCGGCCATCTTCTACGCTCGCGTGAAACTGATAGCGGTGCTGTGGTTTTCTGCAAGGTTACTAAGCTGCTGAAGCCTTCGTTTCCCTAAAAGCATGTCGTAATTATAGATCCACGAGCGCGGGACTGAATGCGCACGCCATAACAGTGTTGGAGGGAGCTTATCCATGTTTACCCACTTAGCTTCCATTCACTTGCCGCACAGCTGCCCTTTATTTAGCCAATTGCCAGCTCAGTAAAAATTGATCTAATAGTTGCAGAATTTGTGAGATGCAGCTGCCCTTAATACAGCACATCCAGTTTCAATGTATTCGACATCAAGCTGGACAAAGGGCCGAAATTAACCATCCTGCATTAGCTACTTTTAAGAAACCCTGCGTTATTTGCTCCCCGTAATCGAACGCCACAGAGTTAGCGCACGAAAGTAGTTGTGTTAACGCAGAAGGCCCAATGACTACTCCACGAAAGGCTTTTAGACACTGCTTGTCATGACAACGGACAAGCATGCCCGATGCATCCGCTCAGTTTCGTATGCTCTTCTTTTTGTTCCTTGCTGACAGCTTGTGGTAGCCGACGCAAAGACCATTCAGGTGTGTACCCCACTGAAGATCTGATTTCCGTGGCTTAGCACAGAATCACAGCTACTTCCGTCCTTTTTTAAGTGGCTGGTGTGCAAACTCGGTCTTCGGACTGTTTCCTCAGAAATTGACAAATAAAGCGCGCTCGTTTCTGCGTCGTTTTAGCATTAACAACAAAGCTTTAGCTATCTTGTGTGCTTGGTCTTCATTTGTCGCCCTCCTTTAGGAGCTTGCCCAACAAACGCTCGCGCACAAACGTCGAACAGAGGAGAACGAGTGGTTAGAACACTAAACCAAGTAACTAATGCGCCGCCAGAGTACTGGAAAGTGAACTTCATTCGAAAGAATTTCCTGCCCCATTCTGTGGGAGAGAAAACACCGCTTTGCAGTGTTTGTACTACCAAAAGAAAGGTACAAATACACCATGGCTCCTCACAGTTCTAGATCTTTCATCGATCTTTCCCCGGACTTCGAGGCGGCAAAACAAGAAAAAGAGCTAATGGACTCGGAAATAACGTGTCCCGTTGATCGCCGTTTGCGACGTTGCCTTCTCTTCCCATTGGCTAGATGTGGCACTGAGGCTTCTGCCGCTGAAACACTTGTCGATGACCAGAAGAAGGGAAAACTTTCCTCTTGTCCCTGATCTCTTAATGGCTTTCTCGCTTGTTTTTTTTTTTCTTCGCGGTTGCGCAAACAGACTAAAAGCAATTGAGCTAATTCCTGCCGTCTGCAATTGCGGGAAGAGAAATCGGAGACGTAAATCTCAGGGTTTTTTGCAGGTAACCGCAGCTAAGTCGCGTGTAAATGTTCCTAACCTGGATAGCAATCTCTTTATACGTATCAACGGTTGTGCTACAAAATTCCGAAATATTTCATTTCCAAAAAACACGCCTACTTATAAGGTATAGATGAGACGAGTTTTATACTCCTTTGTTAAAAAAATACACAGCCAACGGGCCATGTCTCTGGGGTGCTGCGCTGGAAGAATGGCTCGTGATTCTTTTAAGTAACGGCTTAGAGGGGGTGGTTAGGGTTATTGCATAACGTAGAATATTTCAGCCCTTGTTCACGCATTTAGGTCAATCATAGGACTACAGTAGCGATCTGAGGGTTGAATTTCACCTGGAAAATAAACTACAGGAACAAAAGAAGGTCTTTCGCAGCAGCATTAAAAGTTATTCGAGGCTTTGGACGACTTAAATATATGGCTGATTTTGCGCCTTCCCTTAACGCACCCTAAAACACATGAGAAAACAGTAGGTGGAGTTCCTCCTTAGCGCAACCTAAGGTGAAAGGCCTGTAATCACAGTCAAGAGAGTGCTTTGTCCTTAGTTTTAGACTCGTGAATGAAATCAAATGTGGCAGGTTGACTGTGCCTCTTACAGAAACTAGGTGTGTTACTCAATGAAAACAAAAATAAAAAAAGAAAATACACTAACTTTTTTTTTGTGAATTATCGGCTCAGTTTTGATGCTGCTGAGTCTGCAGAGCAAAAATACGAGCTCAAACAGCACGCGTCCATCTCATCGTTCTTTCTACGCAGCTTGATTGCGTTATTCAGGTGAAAGTTTAAAAAAAAAGGAACATTGAAAATAAAAAAAAGAAAAACTGCCGCGGGCATGTAGCAATCTGTTCGTGACCTCTTTTTGTCACTTTCGGTGGTGACATGTTTTTTTTTAACATCATAAATGTACAGACGAGGGTCCCAAAGTCAAAAACTGCACCGGGACCCTCGATAAATCAATAATACAAGAAATGGTTACAGCATATTTAGCGGATAAATACAAAATATAGAAAATATCAAATCAATACTTCACAAAAACAAGATCAAAAATCACAATAACGCAGGTAATATACACAAAAAGAGAATAACCCATGAGCATTCCAATAGAAATACTTTGAGCTTGTTTTTGAATTCAGGCAAGGAAATTGATGTTTTTAGTTTGGGTGGCAAAGTGTTCCAAATTGAAATGGCTTGAAAAGACGACGTAGATTTACCATAATTGGTATGGACTTTGGGGAGCAGAAAATTGTTTCTTGCTGCAAATTTGGTAGGGTTGTGATTGATGAGCTGAATGGGGTCTACAAACTGAAAATGTAGGGTGCCATGTAGTAATCTAAAGAACATGATTGCAAGGTGATACTGGAAAAGCTGGTGGAGTGGTAAAATACTGTGCTGTGTGTGTAATAAAGAACGATCATTAGTTGAGAAAGGACTACAGGTAATAATGCGGATGGCCTGGTTTTGTAAGTGTTGCAGAGACGATAAATGGCAATGATAAGTATTTCCCCATGCAATAATCCCATAAGTGATGTGACTATGTATGAAGGCATAATACAAAGATAGGAGTAGGTTGCATGGAAAATATGGACGCGCCTTAATTAGAGTTCTGATGCCAAACATAGACCTTTTTTTTTTGATGAGCGATATGGACGGAAAATTTAAGAGTTGAATCAAGAATAACGCCGAGGAAGTTGGTGTTATCAGAAGCTGGAATATTACAAGAACAAAGGTTTAACGTAGGCGGACACGAAATAATTTTCTGGCTACTTTTGAACACTACGAATTTCGTTTTAGAGGGATTAATCAACAACTGATTATCAGTGCACCATTTGGCTACATTACTTAGAACGGTATTTAGTTCAAGAGTCAGATCATCTATGGATGTATTAGATAATGACAAGGTAGTGTCATCAGCATATAAGACACAGTGAGTTGGACTAATAGAATTAGGAAGGTCATTAATACACAGTAAGAATAGTAAGGGTCCTAAAATAGAGCCCTGAGGAACACCTTGGTTAATAGTTTTGGCTTGGGAAAAGCTTCCACCAATATTGATTATTTATTGACGATTTTGTAAATAGTTTTTCAGCAGTCGCGACACGGGACCTGTAATTCCATAAATTTCGAGTTTTTGAAGCAATATGAAGTGATTAATCATATCAAAAGCTTTTGTGAAATCTAAAAAGACAGAACCAACAAACTCGCCATTATCAATACTTTGCTTGATAAAATTTGTCAAAGAGATCAGTGCTAAGTTAGTCGAGCTGTCAGACCGAAAACCAAACTGATGGGGGGAAATTATCTTAAATTTGTCTAGGTAATTGTTTAAGCGTTCATCTCAAGCCGTTTTGGATCTCGGACATTCGTTTCGGCCAAGAAAACGGTGGTTGTGTTCGAAACGCCATTAATTCGTCCAAGTACATCGACCACCTCCTTAATTAGATATCGGTGTTCTACGAAGCGAGTTCTTCGCATTGATGGAACTGTCGGACAGAATGTAACAGCGCTTAACACAGGACGAAGGGAACGAGGCACAAACTTGCTCTGGAAGAGCCACTCGTGATCCTTTTAGGCAACGACTAAGATCCCAGAACTTGTAAGTAAACGGGCGTCTTCAACTGCAAGAGAAAGGCGTAGTTTCTTTCACTGTAGGCTTGATAATGGTTTAAGTTTAAGCCTATGAATTCTATGAAAGACATGGTCTCTCATTTGATTTCAGAGCGATTGACGCGTGGAGAATTACTTGCTACTTAATTTGGCCCCAAATGCTCTGTACAGTAGGACAACAAAATGTGTGTACGCATGTTACGAAACATATTTTCGGGTTTCATTTTCTGAAAGGAACAGCTCACGATTCAGATTTTTGCTGCCTCAACAAGTTTGAAGTATAGATTGAGAAGGTTATTCTTTCTGCCTATCGCGTCGCGTTCCCGGCTTGTACCCTACAGAGAAGGAAAACCAGATGTGCTGATACAAACTACACTTTCTGAACAAGAAACCTTTTCGTAGACTGCTCCTCCCACTTATTCGTTCTTCTACAGCCGATAAGATCATCTTAGTTAAAGTGTTGGGCGAAATCTTATTAGAGAAAAGACGTGGTTTCTAAAATTTAAAGGATGCTGTCTAAATGCTCGTGAATTTATTTTCTTTCGCATATATTCCCGCAACTGAAATGGCGTGTAAATGGTACTCGTTAAAACAGAGATGCGTTTCTAATAATGCCCGAAAGAGCCGCTGGGTATAGCGGGCGGCATCTGCATAGCAGGCGTATATGTGACGTTAACGCGGCCTATTATAACGAAAATTTCTCGGTGTGGTAACGGAAGAATGCGAAATGTCTTTGTCGCAGTACTTTGTGGATTCTCGTGGTTAACATAATCAAGGAAGAAACTTATTCCTAAACCTGTTTTATGCGGGAGAAACTATTTCGTGTAACTTGTAACGTAGGCACACATGACAGGAGGTACATGAAATGGGACCTCAGAAAAGTCCCAAATTCACTTAGGAAGTCGGGCTTTTGTTGACAAGTCAACTTGAAGCTGCTGACTTCAGCACGTGTATTAACCATATTCTATACGTGTGGTAAGAAAAAAAAAAGTTCACGGAGATGTTCAGATCATATGCAGCGCTTTACAGGGTTATGAGTTCAGCATTTACTATTACGTGCATATATACCAGGTTGAAGTGCCGTCGCGTCGACTACCATGCCGACAAAAATAACGCAGAGGGCTCTGCACTTGGGAGCGGATGTTACTACGCTTTAGTATGGGGAGTGTTATTGTAGTGAGCCTCCAATAAGCTCAAGTGTGAAGAATGCGGACCGTGAAAGTCACACAGCACTGAATAGGCTTCGACTCCATTCAGAATGTAGTCGGTGCTGGCAGAAAAATCTGGATCACCATAGTTATCTCGGTAGTAAATTAGTAATTGTTGGCTGAAAATTTTCGCTTTCTTTTGTATCCTATCACTGGCCTGGGTTAACGAAGCATAGAAATGACCAGCGAAAACATTCAGGTACATCATGCATATTGTCGGTTCGGATGGAAATCATCTGGAAATAGGGCTCATTTTTTCGACTGAGTTTTTGCGGAAGACAAAACGATGGAAATCACAAGCGTTGTGAATGTTGTAACAACTCCGCACAGCGAATGCAATCCCAGTTTCAAAATTCCCCCTTTTTCCGCAAAACTTTGGAAATAGGTCCATTTGTAAACTTCGGACTTTTACCTATACAGCAGTGCTAAAAACAATCTGCATTAAATTGCCTATCAGTATTTTCATCTTCAGATGTTAGCGAGAGAAGCACAGCTTTTTTAATGCGATATCATTACGAGGGTTACGAAAACGAAAACTGCCAACGGCGGCGTTGGCGTCGTTGTCTGCGTGAAGCCTCACCACCAGGGTGGTGTTCAGGGAAATTAACCCCTCGCCACCTCCCAGCTGTCAACCATCCATCTGCACTGTAGAGAGCCTCCTCAAAAGAGAGCCTCAAATTGTACAGCCTCCTGAACAACTATGTTTGGGAAAATCAGGCCTGCGGCAGTTCTTTTTAAAGCGAAAGCTTTACTACTTGCACTTTCAGCCTTTGCCGTGGCGCGGCGGTGCCACTACCGGCGCACAAACGCCTGCGCTCTCCGCCAGGAGCGCGACAGGTGCTTTGTGACGTCACGCCGAAGAAAAGGGCGACCGACTCGCGCCGTCGCAAGCCGCGGCGGTGCCACCACGGCGTGGCCTCCGCGATCGAAGCGCGCTTTTGAGCAACGGCGCGCGCCGCCGCCGAAGCAGATCGAAGGCGGCCACGACCGCGGGCGCCTAACTCCTGCGCTCTCCGCTAGGAGCGCGATTGTGTCGTTACGCTGAAGGGATTTAGGCTCGACTCACGTCGCTAGAAAGCAGTAGCTGTGCCAACCACCAGCGCGTCTTCGCGGCGATGCCGCCTACCACTAGGGACGCTCGTCGTAATGCGCGTAAAAGAGAGCGGCGAGCTACAGAGACAGAGGAAGAGCGTGAAACAAGACTCGCTAAGCGACGTGCCCAGTATGCGGCTCGGCGAGAAAATGCGAGCTCTTCAGTGGATGATGGGACTGATTCGCTCAGTGTTGTCGACAGTGACCAAGTATATACTCACAGCCGCAGCGATTATAGTTTCACTACTAGTTGTACATAGAATAGCCAAGTGATCACCACAGCAGCACCAAGGTATACAACAAGTTTCACACAAGCACCACAACAGCACGGCTATCATGTGGGCGAGGGCGTAGCCATGGGTATTGCTTTCGCGATTTCCCGCCTTAACCAAGTTGAGCCACAGCCATTTTTTTTTCGCTTTGCTCAGGGGGAGCAACCTCGTATCACAAGCCCTATCGGCGGGCGTTTGAAGCAGTCACTTGCGAGTGCAGTGACACCATGGGACACCGTAGCGCCGCTGCGCTGGTACTGGTATGAGTACTCGCAGCAATCTACCAATGTGACACATTTTGCGTGGTTCCGTAGAGTTAATTAGGAAAGAACCACACTTGCATTAGATTTGGGACCGAAAAACAGTGGTCTCGGAACTATAATTGATGGTTGCATTAGCATCAACACTCGAAAATATTGGGGAGTAAACCAAGCATGTTATCGCAATTCCGCTGAATTAATCTAATCGAGTTTTTTCTTTCCTCCCAGCCCGGAACATGTTTTGTACACGCAACTAAGTGCAGATATTTTTAAAAAGCACGCAGTGGCAGAACTCTTCATCGCGTTGCCGAATCAGTCACTACGGCCGATTGTAGTCACACATAGTTTAGGCTGGAAATTCCAGAAGAGGTTACAATTCTAGACGGCACTTTAAACTAATAATTGCATTGATCGACTAGACCGGTTTTAACGATTAATTAAGCAGATCGCTTTCTCTGAGTCTTGGTACGTAGCTGTAGCAATATCATTAGACTTACGTACTACATAAAACGCAAAATACCATGTTTAACCACAAGGAAAGGATGGAGTGAAGGGAAGGACAGGGTAACTTAGCGGGTGATATGGTTACAGCTAAACCGAAGATACACACAGAAAAATAAATGTTTCTGTATTTGTGCTCTTTAATTAAGTGTACAAAGTTGCTAGACGGCTGCTGCAGGCGGGTCCATCCTGGAAATCCAAAACTTTGAATGCCTTCTAAAATGAGCGAAATTTTACAACGCTCAATTATGATTTTTGCGTGCATTCCACGCATACTTTATGCCTGGATGGATGCTGGGGTGTGCTTCAGAAATCTTAATTTTTTTCCAGGTGTATTCTCAACAAACAACAAATTGAATTAAAGGCCATGTTCGCTGAATTGTCCAGCGTATTGTGAATTATGAGTAGATGCATCTTAGTTGTCCACCTTATAATTCTGGTTAAGGCGTAAACTCAATCACCGGAGTGGTGAGAGGACACGAATTGTTCAACCTGCCGCACTGTCGAAAAAAAATTTCGCTTTTTGTGCACCCTCTACATGCAATTGAACAAGCGTTGCGTTAATTCGTTAAGCGGTTTTAAAAAAGCATTTCAAGCCAATGCAAGTATTAGAAATTTGAACTGAATCTGCTTCACTGATGATAAATGTGTCCTTAATTTAGGAAATACTGCAATGTTACCCATGGGGGAAATAAAGTCGCTGCATAGAATCACTAGAAAGCTGCAAATGAATGATGCTTGGCGTTTACGTTACGAACAGGGAAGCGACCGAGCCGGCGTAGCTGCCATTGACGTGCCACAAATAACCACGCGCGAAAAGATGAATTGTTGGCAGTGACTTAAATCAGAATAGAGTTATAGACAGCGGCTGCGTTTGCTGTTTTATTTTATAGATTACAAAGAGCGAGAAGTGAAATTTTTGGCCTGTAAATATAACGGCGTCGAGTGCATTTGAAGAATTGTGTTTATAAAAACAGCTCGAAAATCAGAATAAAAAAAGTCGTCTTTCATTTCTTTATTCTTAGGAGTCTTCATTACTGTATATTTTGTTTCTACACACTCATTCGCCTGTTGTTTGTGAAAAGAATGCGCCGATTTAAATAAATATTGCAAAGCTTCTGGCGTCCACTGCCGTATTTGATCTAATGAAGACTTTCATTCTTTGAAAAAGCGAATGGAGACAGTGGGCAAAGTGGGGTAGATGGTTACGACGCCAGTGTTTTAAATGGTTGGGGACGACCGGTTCATTATTTTGAAGCGGGCCAGGAGCAATGCAGTTCTTTCAGTCTCTCGCTGCTTGATTAACTTCGCTGAAAAAGCTTTTTCTTTTGATGTCCTTGCCATGCTTGCCTTTACTATGTAAGCGCGTTCGAAAAAAAAGTGAGACTGATCAACTGGCAGTTTCCTCCTCTAGGTGTGAGCAGTAAGACATCACCATTGTAGTACTGCATTACAAGTTAAATTGAACGCAACCTGTCATACAAAACCAGTGTGGCCTAAATTACTTTGTGATCAATAATTTTCGCAGTTACTAAAGTATTAAAGCAATTATTGGCGGACAGTACTGCTTCCTCCTCTTCTTTCACCAATCGGCAACAATTCTGGGTTTCCTTCTCTCTGAGCTTATTAATAAAGTTTAGATTGAGAAAACTGGTTTGGCACATACTGGCGCTGGGTAAGAATTTTTTCGCCAGAAAGGGGCGGAGCTGCTTTGAATGCGTTTCTTCCGAGCTTAATTCTTACCGTTCAGTTGCTTCTTCTTACGTATTATTACGAATGACTAGGTGTTTTGAGCTCTTCATCTTACTTCAAAGTGCTTAAAAACTTCACAGGTCCTAATACATTCAAAGCAGGATGCTTTAGTAAACTATGTACAAGTAAACTAATGAACTCTGAATATTTTTGGCCCTGAAAGCTATTTCTATACCATGAGGGCGAGATGTGTATACAGAGATGCCACTACTGAAAGAGCACTTTTATTGCCAAACCTTCCGCTCTACATGCGCTATTAAGGGAATGCGCACGAATAATAATTTCTATCTTCCATTGTTAGGTCGTTTTTCCTGACGTCGAACGGACTAAGACTTTAATATGCACTGAGTTAGAATAGCAATCCGGGTTAGTTTCTTCACTTTGAGCGAGATGGGAGTAGCTCAGTGGAAGAGGACGATAGACAATACTACTACCCACCCACCGCCACAACCGTTGACCGGCAGCGCTGGTTAGTCTGCCTTTGTGCTCCATTTTTTCCCACTGTCCTCGGGGGTTGCGATGCTTTTCCCTCATGACTTAATCTACTCTGCCCAAACAGTTAAAAAGAAGAAACAGCGCAAAGAAACACCGACACACGAATAAACGACACACACACGAGCGCTGCCGAAACAGTCCCACTTGATATCAGCGCGATCAAATTCCACAGCAGCGGGAACCTACGTAGAACGAAACAATCGCCAAGACTGTTCTCGCCATTTGATCGAAGCCCAGAGAGCGCAGATACGCATTGTTTGTACAGAGGTGGGCATTCATCAATTAAAGTATACTCGCCTTTTGCAACCGTCGGTTCCACACCGTCTAGAAAAGCTTCAGCTCTGACTAGGATGGCGCCTGGGCTTTGCAGCCCATAATGCGAAAGAGCAGTTTCTTTTGGCTCGGAGATTCAGGGCGAAACACTGCGCTCCAACCTCAAAAGAGGACTATTTGGGTTTGCAAGCAGGTGGATTTTGCTTGTAGAAGTGCTTAGAGTCTCGCTTGATTGCTAACACAACACGTGTACTAGAAAACACAAGAAAACTTGAAGTAAATAATTAAAATAACTCTGCTGCTCACTGTGCCAGAAAAAGGATACTTCATGGCATCACGTAAGCAATCTCATTAACGTATGAGGCCACTTTAAACACCCAATACGTTCTAAGAGATCAGTTTTAGAAGTTTAGTTTCAACATTTTTTTAAAATTTGTTAATAATCTGGAGCAAAAATGACGTTTTTTTTATTTACACAATCCGAAAGATAAAATCAATGTTTTAACCATACGCTCATCTCGCTAAACAGAAACGATTTTTGAATAGAAAAATGGACGATATATCTGAAGAATTAGTTACTTTTGTTCTTAATTTTTAAGTTTAGACTAATAATATTTTTTTAACATTTATGTACTTTACTTGAACATAATCCATACATAATGCTCAAAAATGGACGCAAGGTTTTTGAAACGTACTGTATGGTTATGTAAGCTAGTGAATACTGGAGTATGGTTTCTACTATGTCGTGCGTGATTTCAGCGGTGGCAACAGATGAAAGCCAAACATTTTGAAGCTCACTGGGACAAAACCAACTCCGTAATATCGCCGACGCTTCGAATTGGGCACTGCTACCTAAGGTGCTCTTTGAAACGTCTGCAGCGACACAGAGAAGACGCACCTCGAGCAATTGGTTTTGTTTTGCGAGAAATAACTGGTGCCAAAGCCGGGGGAGGGCGCCACTCTACCTGAGGAGCTGATATTTAAGAAAGTATAGCGAGGGTTGAATACAGACATTGCAATCCCCAAGGCGTGCCTTGAGAGCTGGTGGATTCGGGCAAAGCGAAGGTTTTACGATACGGTTGACCGAAAGTGGACAAGCTTAATGACCTTGTGCCTGCATGTGTGTGGTTAGTTTTCTTAATTTTATTGATATTTTGTTTTTGCGGAATATAGCAACACGATCGCTCATTCCAAAGGGTTTCCAACATGGGAATTATCATCATCACCATCATCATCATCATACGTCATCACGGAATGAACGTGCTGCAGAAGGAGAACCGCTCCAGGCCTGAAGACGCGCCGTCATCCACCCGAAATATATTTGGCGGAATTACACAGTGACGGATGCTCTACCCTTTTAACGTTGCCTCCATCGCTAAGAAAAACGGTCTACGCGTATAGTCGCATCTACGTTAAGCGTTTTGTCTTGCAGATTAAGAAATCATAAACTGTTCACGTGGAAAAAACTGGTGTTTCACTTTGCTCGATATTGGGTAGCAAGAGAAATTTTGATGTTTTCACATTTCGTGTGAAGAAACACAGTAGGATTCGTTTTAATGCTTCCGACGTCGACAAATGATCCTGCATAAATGGCATCCACCCTGCCTTTGTGTTTACCAACAGTTCCTCTACTGTTGAAAAAGCAGTTTTGTCATTTCTTATGTCCCTTTTCCTTCGTACCTAAGCCGGTTTCTCAAGGAAAGAAATGCGCGTTCGCGTTACTTTTGGCACCCAACCTGCGTTGCAATACGTGCATTTTTTTTTTCTGATATAGCCTTGAATGATAAGCTCACCGCAAAAGAAACACTCCCGCTTCTGTTCGACAAACCAAAAAATTCTTTTCTTTAACTGGCCCCTGCAGGAGGGCTCTTTTGACACTGCAATCGCTTTAAAAAGACGATCCTTTTTTGGCCTTTGCACCCACGGTGTACTAAGTTGCGTGCTCGCTTTTTCGGGAGCCGACGCGAAAAAGTTCTTCATTCAGAACCGAGCATTACAATGCATATGGGCGGGCACAACTTTCATGCAAAGGAGTAGAGACATTTCCGCCTCCCTAAAAGAAATTGTATGGTCTGTCAGCGTCTTAAGAACAAAAACTACAAAAAAAATGCAGCTCAATTTCAGCCAAATTTCAGACAGCTAGCTCGTTTGGCCCTTTCTTCCAGTC
The DNA here is from genome assembly GCF_055824585.1 of Amblyomma mixtum. Lineage (NCBI taxonomy): Eukaryota > Metazoa > Arthropoda > Arachnida > Ixodida > Ixodidae > Amblyomma > Amblyomma mixtum. Next base: position 63,668,206 of record NC_143017.1, on the reverse strand, counting down.
TAACGTACAAGCTGGTTCCAAGGGTCTCTTCAACACGTCTTTCGCTAGTTCTGTACAGTTATTTTTGTAAAAGCTTAAAAAAGAAACAACTCGAGCAGTTGTAGACTGTGAAAAAAAAAACTCTATCGAACTGAGGTCGAACTGCCGGTGCCTCACAAGCCCTGCACGTAGCACTCCACATAGGACACGTCCGCGAGGCTTCGTCTGACGAGCGAGCCAGTGCTGTGCTTCCCAACTCGTGTGGAAAGCAAAAAAAAAATTAAAAGTAACGAGGAAAGCGCCGACGTAGAAAAAAAAAAGGGGGACAGCTTTGAAGGCAAACCATTATGTGGGATTCTGAAACTGCTTCAAAGAAAGCTGCCGTAAAAGGAACCATCGCGGCTCAGTCGACTGAACTTGAAAACCTTGTCGCTTATTTCTCAGCGCGGAACCTCTCTCGTCGCGCTTTGCAAAGAACGGCGGTTTTAAGTTCGGGGCAGCTGTCACTGTAATTTTTACGTTCTTAGTAGGGGAAGACCTGTCAGCGAAAATCGTTTGTATATTTTATCTAGCGAGTAGAAAAAAGCAAACGGGAACAGCCGCTTGTTGTTTTGCAGAGCCAGTGCATGACAGTGTGCTGCAATACGCAAGCGATTTCAAATGTTTCACTTTCGCTGTTCAGATGCCGTCCTATATTGGCATTTGACAGTCTCCTCCCACCACTTTTTATTATAACAGTCAATTCTTGTTATTTGCAGAGGTTGTAGGAGCTAATATGTAAGCATGAAGGAGGGTTCATTTTTTCGTCGATATGCCAATGAAAAGATTAAGGTTCAATCCTTCTTAACGGACTAAGTTTTTTGGGAGCATATCCTTAGAGAATGTAACGCGTCTGTAGGCAATAAACTATTTGATGACTTTTGCCATTCTCCACTCTTGCAAAATGTTGGGGTATGAAGCCACACACTGGTATCACATTTTCTTTCTTTTTTGGGATTTATACGCAGATACTAATTTAGTCGTTTAAGTCGGAAGGCACGAAGTAGTCGACGCAAGTTAATCCGTGGTCGTGAAACGCCGATGGTTTAAAATCTTGAGAAAAGTGGGCCTAACTAATATTACCTTTCAGCATACCCTGTGCTTCCTATCAAGGACAACAGCCGTCGTCTTTGTCTCGTTTTTTTTTTTTTTAATTTCCCCTTGTTGCTCAGTATAATCAAATGCGCAGTTGATTGGAGATATATATATATATATATACATATATATGCTTACAGGCGAGGGCCCTTTGCGAGGCCTGGCTGCTCTTCTGTGAATTTCTTATCCACGTTTTGCTTTTCTAGAAAAAAATGACCAAGGAAGGCGCCCTGCTAGTGGCGGTGATGCACTTGCAATGAAACACTGGAGCGGACAAAGCAGCCGAGGTAAGTGTGAACGGTATGTTCGTGAGTTAGTTACAAGTGACAGCCGTTTCTCTCCCCGTACAGAATGAAAAAAAAGACATGTTGTAAGACATGTTGGTCGAGTAAGACATGGAGTAAGACATGTTGGTCGAGTTTAAACCGTTATAAGACTGTGCAAAGAAGGCAGGAGGAGAAGAGACAAAAAGACTCGCACACAAAGCGCAGAACTTGGAACTGGATTTATTTCGTTAAAGCAGAAGAAGCATGTTCAACATAATAAAACAAGGTAGAAATGCAAATAGCTCGTTTCACGAGGCAGCGACGAAGAAACAAGACCACGCATGTTTTACGAGCGATGGAGAGTCCGTATGTGCACATCGAATAATTCTACTTTCTTCTACGGAGATGAAGCTTGTGAGCTAACGCAGTTGTCTCCCGTTTTAGCGACGTAGAATTTCTCGATAAGTTCTCTTTCAGCTTTGTTTTTTCCCTTCGATAGGAACTTTTTTCTCAGAAAAGGTTTACTGTTGCAGGTATTGCAGTGAAAGGGAAGAATATATCCGTACTGGTCCGTATTGATCGCCTATGTTAGAAACTGGGCTCACTTAAACGGAGGCCAGTTTGTACCATGAAATAACGGCTGCACTACAGAGATGCCTAGTAGATAACATTAGAGATGCGTTCAGTGAACATGCTCGGATGCTTTTTTTTTTTTGCATGAGCTGAATTCTTTTCTTGCGTTAGTCAGGGCTCTTGCATCCATGGAGCATGTTTCAGAACCAAAAGAAATATAATGTTTTAGTCCTAAGCTTTCTGTTGGGGTGAATAAAAGTAGCTCAAGTTTGAAGTAAAGGTCAATATCAGTTACACGTCTGGGAGAAATCTCATTTGTCAAAGCAGCTTGCGCATTATACGTTCGAAGGCTAAACTGGTCCATGCAATATCGATCGCCTTGCTGCAGGTATGAAAGTTTTTCTTCTTTACAACTTCCGCTTCAAGGCTCAAGGCTTCAAGAGGCTCTTCTGCGTTGTATTAATTAACAATGTGGACTGCGACTAGACCGCAACAAGTAAGTAGCGTACTCATGAAGAGATGGAACGCAGAGCAGCCAAGCAGAGAAAGAATGTAAGAGAGCAGTGGTTGATGTTTGGTGGAATGGACCGTCAAAATTTGCCAAACCAACTGACAGAAGACTTTAAAGTACGTCTTCAGCGGAGTTCCTAAACTACGCAGATGAGGGCTTTTGACAGCTACATGCTACTTTAGGTGAATATTTTATATTTATTAAGTTAAAGATAATCATTTAGGTCATACACCAACTTATTCCGGACTGGGCACTTCAAAAATCGAATATAAAAGTAGAAATAGCTCAAATTTACCGAGCTTGCTGCTAAATAAAGTATTCAAGAGCCGCGTTATCTTACAGGATCAATCCCGCGATTTATCGGCCCGTCAAGCCATCTCCCTTTTGTCGTAAACCATGACTTTTTGCTTGAAGCCTCTTTTGATGCCAGCTCATGGATTCTTATACTTTGCACTAATGATAATTAACCGTAAATGCGCCTAGTATGATGTTCCATATCAAGTACTCGTTTCCATTTTTCACGTTGTCTTCACTTTGCACCTTCAGAAACTCAAACAGATGCTTATTGCCCTTTTCTCTCAGGAATATAAACGTAGCTTAATGAAAAAACTTGGCCTATTCACTCCTTCCCGCAGCACGCTATCTAGGAGTGTAATGAGCACAAGCCTTCCGACTTCTTATATAGAAATCGGAAGGCCTTCCGGTGTTCATATGTAGGTTCATTATGTATGATGCTGCAGCGGCCCGTGCTCTAGGCTAAAGCAGTTTTATTTTATTGATAACGGTATCACAAAGGTAATTCGTACTTTATGTCACCTCCATCCAGCACACTTTAGTGCAGATAATGCGCCTTTTATGAAAGAGATTGCAGGGCCCTCGATCATTTGCGATCAGGTGATAAGTGTGTTTAACTGCGAGAATTCAGCTCTGCCCTGTTTTCCAAGCTAGCCAATAAAATGGCATCCGCGTTCATGCAGTCCCTGTCATTTTATTTTTTTTACTGTACGATCCCCAGAGACAGGACCGGGTTCTCTTGTTTTTGTGTCTAGCTTGAACCATCACACACAGATGACGCAACGAGACGTACAGCACACGGCTGCTTTCTCGACCTCAGGGAGTGGTAAGAACAACTCGAATCAAAAAGAACTAAAAACTTCCGCAAGAGGGGCAGAATTTAGACGCGGAGAACAATTGTTATGCACCATCAAGAAACAAAGGCTGATGATTGTCGTTCATGGAACGATGCTGCACCAGGACACATTTCTGAGCTACGGGAAGAAAATACAAAAGGAAGCTTCCATGTGCAGTGCAGAAGCAGTTCCTGCTTACTTTCTTAATACGTTTCAGCCCTTGTTAGTGATTTATGCCCTGTGGCCTAGCCACTGGAGAAAAGTTTTTCCTCACCAAAATGCACTAAATAAATTCAGTGAGCTTCCACGCGTTATAGCTGCAGAGGGGTTCTCAGTTCTATTGCCTAATCAGCTTTTTCATCGATGCTTCCTCTCTTCTCTAACCATCCTTATCTACAGTTGCCTTCAAAGATCCCAACTGCAGACAGCTGCAATATTTCAGGCTGTACTCACTGAAGTCAAGTTGTCAGCCCAGTGGCGATGTCAGACACTATATTGTAAGGAGAAAAACCCGCCCTTTTCGATCCCACGCTTCCATCATTGTCGGTGTTGCAAGAGCTAAGTGTTGTCTTCCCAAGAAGTTGCTTTCTTTTCCATCAAAAAGCTGCGCTAAAATGTGTTGAGTGACCAAGAGGACCAGAATAAAATGAGAAAGAGGAAAGCTGAACGTAAAACTCACATCAGGAAACGCAAGCAAAAATTGTTTCTCGAAAGAGAAATGAACACATATGCCTCAAGGCACGTTTTTTTGTTCGAAAATTTAGATTCAAAGGAACCGTATGGCCAGTTCCTTTGCAGTAAAAGATTGTGATTTTGTACATTAGTATTTTTCTTTACTGCAGACAACAGTAAATAACCCGGGCTCTAATGTTATCTGATGTAAGCTGCAGCCGAAATAATATTTAAGTTCATTGTTTAGCTTTTATATGACATTATTGATTTTGGTACATTGGAAAACCTTAACTGTTCGCACATCTCAAACTGATGGCGTGCGTTATCTTCTAAAGTCAACATTTATATAAAATATTTTCATGTTCGCATTATCGTAGCGATAAAGGGTTATCCAACAGTTTTGTTCTTTGAAAGAGAAAAAATGTCAGGAATTTAAACTCGCACTATTTGAGCCCCAAGACGTCGCTTGGACGCTAAATTCAGACATTTTTTATCCTTTTACTAGCGAGAAAAATGATGAGGAAGTTGTATAGTGCATTATACTAGTATAATGAGGTCTAGAGTGCATCATCAGAGACAGAACGTCTTTGACAGAGATTTCCATCCCATACATCGATCGCAATCGTCCATTTTCCGCAAAAAAAGGCTGTTATTTTAGGAATTTCTTCGTGCAGCAAGCGATATATGACCCTTAAATGCGCCTTATTAGAGCTATTTGAACTTATGACCTTTGAAACCACTGCCCGCCTTTTAACATCAATCTTTCTGAAGGATAGCTCTTCAAAGCTCCGCTAGTATTGTCGACGTGATTGAGTGGATTGGCTTGCCCACACTATCTGATATTCTATCAAAGGAACCTCCCGCAATCGCTAAGGTCGCGAGTATTATAGCCGTGCTTTTCATTGTCCTCGGTAATTCATCACGTCTATTCTACCTGTCCTGTGAGGCAATATACGCACAAACAAATGTTAATTTAGTTTTGAACTCAGCTCCGGGTATAATCGGCAGCTAAGTGGCAGTTGGCATAATGGCGAAGACATACAAATTTCTGTTCATTTCTGTAACCGTATAAAAGCGGTGCCACTATATTTTGGGTACATAGATGGAGGAAAATCACCTGATTTTTACTTAATTCTTTTGTTTATTATGCAGCACCCTGCCTGGGGCTGTTCGAGAAATTTAAAAATGCTGAACATACTCATAGAAAAGCAGCAGCCTTCAAGAAGGTTTGTAGTTTTAGCCAGTGTACACAAACAGATGAATACCAGTTATCACAAGCGAAAATTGAATTTCAGCACGTCGGAGAGGCTTCAAAAGATGATAAATTCAGAGGAGGGTATATCCTTGAAGGCACAGTTCATATAACTGGGAATGCTAGTTGTATAATACGACTAAAATTGCAAATTGTAAATGTTACCATTACAAATTGGCCTTATTAGACAAAGTCTAATAAGATAATCCAGAAAATTAAAAAAAATGTTTGCACAGATACTTTCTACGTTGGTGAAAAGTTTACGGGAACCGCCAATTTGGAGTTGATTTTCAATAGAGGAGTAACTACACACTGGCATCTACCCAAGCCTGCCATGCGGCTACAAAGAACAGCTTTACAGCTCACACAAAAACTTGAGTTAAAGAAAAATTCTTGGTCCGGGGTTCGATCCCGGGATCACCGCTTCACCGGACCACTCGCTCTACCCACTGAGCTAACCTGGACGACTAACATACGGTAGGACGGCATCGAATTGATCAATAACTCGAAGTGTTGCTCAAATGCTTAGGGGAATCCCCCGAAAAGGAGTAGATTTTGTAATAAGGGAGCAATTACTCACTGGCATCCACCCAGGCGCAGCCATACGACTAAGAAGTAAAGCTATACAGCTTCCTCAGAAACATTGTGTTTCAGAAAAAAATCCTCTTGGTCCGGGTTTTGATCTCCGGAAAACAGCTTCACCGGAGCAGTCACCCTACCAGCTGATATAACCGGGACGCCTAGCATATGGTAAGGTGAAAGCAAATTGATCTGTAACTTGATGTAGAATCTTTGCTGGCCAAATGTTTAGAAGAATCACCAATGTTGGAGTATACTTGTAATAAAGGAGGAACTACTCAATGTAATCCAAGCAACAGCGCCGTACGGCTAAAAAGGAAGGCTTTTTCTTTAACTACAAATTCTTCTTTAACTACGAAGTTTCTGTTTAAACGCTATATCTTTAATTATGGACAGAGTGTTTTGCCTTTAAAAAAGAAACTTTAAAGCCAAACACATTTGTAGCGTAGCTGTTTCGGCAACCACTTCGTGTATACGAGCTACGTGGTTCCATCCAAGGGCAGCCAGATATCAGCATTTATCTGACCTCGTGCTCGGGGTGTTACGCGGTGAGCTTCCCCAAAAATTGGCTTTTTGACCTCGCGTTGCCGCGCTGAAAAAGTTTGATAAATATCACCAGCATTAGAGTTCTTCTCCTAACATAAAATCATCGGCGTTAGCTTTAAAATATAGTTTTTCTGTTTTTTGATACGCTGCGGTGTGGTGAGCAGTAGGTGAGCAGTAGTAGGTGAGCAATAGTAGGTGAGCAGGTGACTGCTCACCTACTATTTTGTTGTCTGCATGGAATCTAACGAAACTGGTATAAATACGCAACTTTCAATGATCACTCCAGAAGTGCATCATAGTTCAAACTAGCATACATAGACGCTAAGTAATTATAATCAACACCCTCATGACCTCATTAACCTAAAAAGCAAGTTAGCAACTTCTTCCTGTCGGCAGTTTCACAAAGCGGTGTTTTTGGCAATAAAATTTTTCGTTCTCTTTTAGATGCCCAATTCCTATGCTAATCAAAGTTAAAATCCAGCATGCATACTTACCTGAAAACGTGTGTTACAAAACTAACTTTTGGTGACATTTGCGCTGACACTTAAGAAGACCAAGGCGTTACTGCACCCCTGAACGACTCAGGATTCATGCGCTAAAAACAGAATCAGTCTAAATGTATAAAAGGTGAGTGATAGCAATCGCTGAAAAAATTAGAGCCATGCAGACCAACCTTAATGGTATTTATATTGATTCGATTTATTTTTCACCTCTGTCGCTTTTGTTTTTCGTCAGAGAAATTCAGAAATGCAAATAACAGCAGGTGTAAATTTTCTGTCTTTCCTGTTCATGTTGATACTTTTTAAAAGGATGATGCTCCTTCGCCGGAAACCCGCGGAATGTGCGGTGCGTCGGGATCATATAATGACTAAACATTTGCCAATTTCTCAATTTGCACTGCATATTTCGTTACAACTCCTCGTTACGAGAGAGATGAATACACAAGCACCACGAAAAAAATAAAGTGGAAAAAAAGGAAGTTTTAACCAAATTGGTCATTTAATTTTGACGTCACCCCTTAATGCCATGTTTCGTATGTTCTTCATCTAATTTCAATTTTAAGCAATCTTTGACGTGCCTCAGCAAACAATTAAAGTTATAGCTCCGGTGGCTATGCGTGCTCTGCGTTTTTATGCATCGTACGGCTCCATGACGATATCCTAGTTTGCCTTGTGTGCTGTTGGTATTAGTACTCCCGCTATCCACTTCCACAAACGCCAGAAAGCTGGTACTAAACTCCCGACTGATGCTAACACGCTCTGATCTGCGATAGAGTTAAGTATACTGAAGTAATAATTGCAGCATATTTGACAAAATTAAGCTTCTATATAAGTGGAATACTTTACTTTAAGTTTGTTCTATAGAGCACATATCACACCTTTAACGAATAATATGCCTGTTCTGTAATGCATTGACACCTAAGTGGATGCCGCGAAGCGTATTCAGACGTCTCCGACAACCCACGAAATTATGAATTTTTACATACATGGCTTTCATTGAGTAAAGCAGAAATCTGGCGAGTTGGTAAGTATTCATCTTATGGAGAACAGCACCACAAAGGCGGGACACACACACAAAAAAAAGCGCTGACTAGAAACTGATTTTACTGAAAGACAGAACATGAAATATATGCTGGAAAAAACAACAAAAAACCTAGTCAAATGAAACTATGTCATGTGGAAGGCAAGGTAGTCGATTTCTTTGTCAAGCAATGTCACGGAAAGGTGGCTGACGCACTTTGCTCCATGATTGTGGATAAAATACGCTTCCATGAATTCGCGGGTCACCTTTTGCTTGGGGCGAAAAAGCACTGCTGTCTTTTTGTAGATAGGGGCGCACTTGCATTTTTTTGCAACGAAATTTTGTGTCAGGAATCAGCCCTTCTTCAAACCTTCTTTCGTGTTCCCTTCCATGGTTGCACTTGCATTTGGCACAGAGTGTGTGTGTCCCGTCTTTGTTCCGCTGTTCCCCATAAGATGAGTGGCTTTCATTGTCAAAACTTTGCACAGAGGCAATGCCCTTCTCCTTATTTATTCACCACGGTCGTTGTTTTAATGCACAGTGGAGCGCTGTCATCGAGGATAAGGCTGCTTAGTGAGCAGTACGTAGCTGGTAAAATAGGCAGAATAATTACCTGTCACCGTATGAACACCCCATATTAATGTAAATAAAAGCACATATTATTTCGACTATTACACCACTGAGTGCTGAAGAGAAAGCTACTGTAACAGATAAAAGCATATCCTAATTCCCTATGTGAATTTTATTGTGAAAGCAATACTACGCCAGGTGTCGCCTCTTCGCGGTACCGCAGCCTACCCTTCACGGTCGGTGGTCGGTCATGTGACAACTGACGTAATACTAGAGCAAGAGATGTGACACCAAGTCGGCTCTTCAGCGCGCCGCAGCTAGACTTCGTGGCCGAGCGACAGTTGGCGGTCGGTCATGTGACTACTGACGTCATACCTGAGGGAGAGATGGGGCACCAAGTCGGCTCTTCAGCGCGCCGCAGCTAGACTTCGCGGCCGAACGACAGTTGGCGGTCGGTCATGTGACTACTGACGTCATACCAGAGCGAGAGATGGGGCACAAAATCGGCTCTTCAGCGCGCCGCAGCTAGAACTTCGCGGCCGGCCGGTCGACCACCTGCGAACGGCGGCAAGCGATTGACCTCATACAAGTTGCAAGAGCTTGCAGGCCTTGCTAAGCTGATCGCTATGGGGTGTAGAGAACAGTAGCGCCTGCTCGCCGGTTCTTCGGTACAGCTATGGAAGACTTCGGACGCTGGGGCACCAAGTCGGCTCTTCAGCGCGCTGCAGCTAGACTTCACGGCCGAACGACAGTTGGTGGTCGGTCATGTGACTACTGACGTCATACCTGAGGGAGAGATGGGGCACCAAGTCGGCTCTTCAGCGCGCCGCAGCTAGACTTCGCGGCCGAACGACAGTTGGCGTTCGGTCATGTGACTACTGACGCATACCACAGCGAGAGATGGGGAACCAAATCGGCTCTTCAGCGCGCCGCAGCTAGAACTTCGCGGCCGAACGACAGTTGGCGGTCGGTCATGTGACTACTGACGCATACCACAGTGAGAGATGGGGCACCAAGTCGGCTCTTCAGCGCGCCGCAGCTAGACTTCGCGGCCGAACGACAGTTGGCGGTCGGTCATGTGACTACTGACCCATACCACAGCGAGAGATGGGGCACCAAATCGGCTCTTCAGCGCGCCGCAGCTAGAACTTCGCGGCCGGCCGGTCGACCACCTGCGAACGGCGGCAAGCGATTGACGTCATAAAAGTTGCAAGAGCTTGCAGGCCTTGCTACGCTGATCGGTATGGGGTGTAGAGAAAAGTAGCGCCTGCTCGCCGGTTCTTCGGTACAGCTATGGAAGACTTCGGACGCTCGGGCACCAAGTCGGCTCTTCAGCGCGCTGCAGCTAGACTTCACGGCCGAACGACAGTTGGTGGTGAGCAGCCGGCAGCGTTCGTCGCCGCCGCAGCGTCTACTGCTAGTCAACTCCACGCTCAAAGGGACGCCAAGAGCTTCGGGCCCACAGACGCATCGCAGTCGGCTGCTTTTGTCGCCGCCGCCAGTGCCGCTGCACCTACTCCGGAGATTGGCAATGTGCACCACCCATAAGCGATACAGATAGCGTAGCCATGGGGATATTAAGGCGAAAGCCTTTAATGCCTCATACTGTCGTTAGCAGACGCGTCGGCAGGAGTGTCGACAGACGCGTCGGCAGCCGTGTCGACAGACGCGTCGGCAGGAGTGTCGACAGACGCGTCGGCAGCCGTGTCGACAGACGCGTCTCGGCAGCCTTGTCGACAGACGCGTCGGCAGATTCGTCCGCCTTTCGGCGTCACTGCTTAAAAGGCTCAAGGTTCCAGCATCAATAAAGGCGCATCTAGTGAATGCATTGGCTTCACAAATGAAATAAAAGGAGTAAAGGCAAGAAAAGGAAAATGAAAATAACAAAATAAACAAAAAATAAGATGTGCAAAAAATAAAAACAATAAAATTAAGAAAAGAAGCAAAAAATAAATAAAAAACAAAATATGGAAAATAAAAAAGTAAATATAAACAGTGGCCAGCAAATGCTTTCGCCTTGCAGCATTTTAGAGAGCCAAAGTGCCCCCTGAAATTTTTGCTTTCGCAATTACCTAGGCTTAACCAAAGCTAAGCCCCAGAAACTTTTTGGCCCTGGAATGCATTTAAGTACGCGAGGGAAAAAAGGCTCCGTGCGTTGAACAACACAGGAAACTGTAAACACCACAGGTATAGTTTTTAGATGTTCTCAATCGTGCATAATTTCATCCTAACCTGTGAAGAAACTAGGAAATAAATTAGAAAACAAATGCAATTTTTGCTACTCTGCAAAGTAGCAGGTCGGGAACCTTTCTCTTTGTAATGAATGATATCCTTTTTATTTAGGTTGTGGCGTCAATAAATTGGCTGATTTAGGAATTGATTTACTAACTCCTTAAATTGAAACATTGGAATCAAAGCTTCACGCTTTTCTTTCAAAGTAACTGAAAGGTTACCACCACTGTGGCACGGAAAGCCTGGCTGCTTTCAAAAATTATTTCGGGTGTCGATCACGCTTTCCAAAAAACATATTACGTCTAACGTACTTTTACGGTCCCGCTTATTTTGTTAGAGACTACAGCTCCTTAGCCCCGGTGAAGCCAATACAGATCATTCTCGCGAAAGACACTTATTTGCCTATCATCACTTATATCTCTGCAACACCCCATTTCAGGCTTTTGGGCCCCGTCCTTTCGTTCCAAATACTGTGCACCTAAAACTTCGATTTTTCCAATGTGTGCCCCTTATTGAATTTTTTCCTAGGCTACTGCATTTTTTAGGTAGGCCGTATATTTGTTTCGCGCTGTCATTTGAGAGGGCAACATATTGTTCGGGGCAACAATAAATTTAAAGCAACAGTTAAGAACAAATCTTGTAAACAAAGCCCAGTGCAACCAAATGGAAATAAATATTCAACAGTCAGGATTGCCTTGTCCCGTGATGGGCAACCGAATATAGTCAACATAGTGGAAAAAACAACAGCGTCTCTGTTTACGCCATCGAAATCCGCTCGAAAGTGATGGCGACCGCAGGACGATGTTGTCGCCTGGCGGACGCCGCACTGTATGCACGGCAGTGAAATCGATTCTTGGCATCACTTGCATCCTGACAGCGTCGGGGTACTCTGAGATCGGGGCATGGTGAGGGATTGAGTATTTTTTTCTTTTTCGGTGCGTTGGAAGCGCAATTGGGTTGTGACCGCCCTTTTCTGTTTGAGTTTTTGCGTAGACTCCGAAAGTGCCAGAAGAAAAACATTGCCGCATGGTTATTGATGGCAGGTTGGGTGAATAGAAATTCCTTACCCACGAGAATGGAGCTGGAGAATTAAATATTATTATCAATAAAAGACATTTACGGTGATGTAAACTTGACCTTTAGGACATAGTGAGTGGGAAGAAAATGCAGATTTGAACTATTTATTGCTCCACTACCTTTTTGCGCAAGAGTCGCGAGTGTTTGAGTTCCCGACGGAAGCACTGAAAGCTTTCTAATTTACTGGAAAATTCGCCAGCCAGAGCAAGAATAATCATCGCAGGCATGAGCGCTGTACTCAAGCGCGATGATTTTTGAGAGATTATTACGTGTCGTGTATTTACAAAGCGGAGATTACTGCTGAGGAAATCCTACCATCATGGAAAGGTGTAAATATGTGCAGTTAATGTGGCATTTGGCACTATTTCTTACTAACAACAAAACAACAAAGTGGAGATGGTTAGACGCAATCTTACGGGGTGTGCAGTGATGCGTTGCTGCTGTTGTCTAAAAGAAGATTTTGTTTGTTTGACGATGTTTCAAATAAGAACTAAAGCTACCTTGGATAAATTGCGGTGACACTTCCTCTCGCTTGTGAAAACGATTCTAAGTGTGTCAGCTCAGCAAGCGCTTCTTAACTAAACTGCGAATAATTTCCTACAAGGCTGAGATTACGAACCTACTAAAATAGCTGAGCTGTCAAAGAATAATAACGATGCCCTTGCAATGCTAGCTCACACCCGACCCAGGCTGTGTGGTTCCGTGTTTCGATCCGAGGTAGTAGGTAAGTGGAATTCCAGCCTTCCCATTTTGTGACCCTTTGCCCTCTTCTTTCCGAAGGCCACTGCATTTCATTGGGCAGCAGTCTACTGCCCTCACCCTCGCACTGTGCAGGGCATTATCCCGTTCGTGATCAAAATGAATTTAAAGAACGCACTACCATAATAACTCTTGCAAAATAAGTGCAGCGTCCCGAAAGCAAGGACAAATATTCGCCCGGAAAGATCGGCTTCTCACTCTATGTGCAGCATAATGTAGTGGCGACAAATGCAGCGTCTTTGTTTATGGCTTCGATGTTCACTTGCACGTGATAGCGACCACAGGACGATCTGCCAGCCTGGCTGCTCCCGAATAGTATGTAGCAGTAAAATCTATCCTTATAACATCACTTGAATCGTGACAGGATCTTGAACTCTTCGATACAAGTTGGAACGGTTTGAAATTTTGCTTTTTCACATGCGTTGCGAGGCTAATGTTTTGACCGCCGCTTCTAGTTTCAGTTTTTGCGAGCATATTCTAGAGGGCCGAAGAAAAACATCACCGGGAAAAACTACCCAGCCTACAGCGAAATTGTTTTCTATTGAAAATTCGTGAAGGAGCAGAGCAGGCGGTGGCTTATATAAAATTTAGTGTGTCGAGACGAAGAAAAGATGATTCAATAGAATAGCAACAATATGCGTCCAAAACACGGAGGGATTACGCGGCCTTTAACTACGCTTCACAAAGACGGTGGTGATATTTTAAACGCCTTTAGATATTGTATGACAAAACATAGGGTGCCCATCCATGTAAAGGCGCGTACAGAGAATATGTTCCATCGCTTCTATGACATGCTGACGCAATATTGAGAAGTATATTTCGAGATTTAGCAGAGGAAATAGTCGTTCGGTTCAGGCTGCGCAGGCGATAATGACAAAATAACTTCACATAACAAAAATATTTAAAAACTAGTATCTAGAAGGGTTACTAAACGAAAATGTGAAACATTAAGAACGTGTCAATTTTAATCCTTCATTCAGGATTAGTGTAGTATACAGTGATGTTTCCAGTTATTTGACTGGGATGACCGGGTCGCCCTTATCACGTTCCTGCTACTCCCACTCAGAGGAGCGAGGACCCAGCCAAGCGAGCACGTTAGAGGTATAAACTTATAACTATAAGGGTAGCGACAACGTCGACGATCCGCCCGCAGTCCCCTTAGAAGGTGACGATGAAGCCGGAACCAGCCATAAAGCGCTTATGCTGGACCTTTCATGATGAGCCGTGTCTCCAAAAGTAGGAGCAGTGGTTGAGGCGCGGTATTATATGTATGTGAAAGCAAGATATAAACGCGATTTCTGCGAGTCAGGCTAAGCGTCGCAGCCTCGCTCCATGCACGCTCCTGCTTATAACAAGACAGCGCTCGTTACACTGGTGAACGTGAGATGGCGCTACCAATACCGCCTCAGCGAACTATTGGTTTTTTGGCTCCCCGCCACTGCAGGCAACGGACATTTTCGGTTACTTCTGATGAAATCGGGCATGTAGTCGCCCATAGTATACAACTACAAGATCCGGGCACAAAATCCTGAAGAGTGGAGACGAGGAGGCCGAACAAAATCCAATGTATGCGCCCACCACATCCCGATGGCTAGGTCGCCTGTTGGCAAGCCCGCTAAGCGTAGGCGGGCAGCATCTACCGCTTTCCCCATTCGCTTCTCTATGCTTTCGCTGTGCGCTCGTGTTTTGACAGCTTACATTTTGTGGCGTATTGATTAGTCAGGTATCTCGCTTCACGTCAGCCTTCAAAGAAACATGCTGCGGTGTAATTAGCCGCTCTAAAACATTTACACCTCCCCATGATCATGTTCCTGCGACCTCCGAAATGGAGCTTGCATGCGCTCGACTCCTGTAACGACGGAACGCTAGAAATATATGCATGGCAGGCAGGAGGGCTGGACGAGACAAATGAAAGGGAGAAAGTAATCCGTTCTCAATGAATTTCACGATTTAGTTTTGTGCAGTTAACAAGCTGTACAGGGCACCACACGCGTCGACGCGCTAAAATATTCATTAAATCTATCAAAGTTCCACCATGATGGCTAAGTAGAGTACGTGAAAGCAAAGCTTGTAGTTAGCAAAAGACACATAATTATCAACCACGAATATCGCAATTTATTTTCCTTTGCCAAAACTGAGTCAATTTGTTTTTACCAAGCATTAATATATCTGGCTTTTTACTAGCCGGCAGGTGTGTCAATCAAAAGCAATTAAGTGTGACGCTACTGCAACTAACAACAAAAGATTTACACTCTCAGTGTAAACTAGGACAAATAGTTTCGTTACAAACAAATGAGGAAGGTTCCTCATAGAATAAACGCCTCTCGGCATCAGTCGGCAGTAAAAGCGGAGACGGGAAACAGTAGACAGCACCTCGACATAGAATTATTCGGCGTGAGGTCCGTCGTCTGCAAACATTAAGCGCGTATAGACAGGATATCTCCCCGACGACCTGTAACGCCGAATAGATGTGGACTCTCAAGCAGTGCGATTCCCATCGCCATGGTTTCACCGCAAAATTAGCTGCTTTTGACGCACACGAGCAGACACGCGCGTGCACCTTAACCACGCCTGCAGTGGCAGCGCGAAGCTGAGGCGTGCGGCCTGCGTAGTTCTCCCAACGAACTCCAAACTCCTACTTTCTACACGACCCGGCTATTCCCTCTAGCTGGGCATCATCCTCCATGTTAAAGGTAATCACGTGGGTCCCCATGCTACGCCTGCATGGCTTACGCCTGCCGCTCAAGCCCTATGAGGCTTTGGCAGGCCGGATTTCTGTACATTTTTTTTAATATTTGGCGCAATAAAGTATTATTATTATTATTATTACACATACAACAGAACCGCCAAAACACCACCTTCATCCAAGAAAAATCCCGACACGTACATGAGACCATCCGTCTCACCTACCGTATCACCTGCAGGAATCGAGGGCTTCGAGAGTACGAAACCGCACGCCTCGTACAAGCCTTTATCCTAAGTCGCCTCGTTTCCTCCCTCCCATGCCTCACCTTCTCGACAGGAGTACTAGATAAGACAGACACCCTCATCGGCAAAGTTTACAAAGCTACCTTACGCTTTCCTCCGGCCTCACCTCGTCCCCGCTTCAGGCACTAGGCGTCTACAACAAAGCGGCGGCACTCCTAGAAACCCAGTTGGTCAGGCAATATCAGAAAGCCAAACAAAATTTTTATGGGGAAAAATGAGCCAGAAACTATTATGAATCTGGGAAGAAGGGTGATTTGCACGAGCGGGTCTCTTCATGTCCTGCATCCTCCGCTGCGATGCAGCATGTGCTTCAGAAAAGTCATTGCACATATCAGTTGTCTCCCCTTTTCCCTTTCAACGTCTACTTTCGGCTATTCATAAAAAGCGCAAAGCAGTCCAGTGACGTGTAGCTCATATTAACGATCTAGAGGCGTACTGAGTATTCCTCCGCATTCTGCTTTCGTTATCGGCGATCTCTGTCCGCTCTATGCATGGGATGAGCGAATTTTTTTAACATTAGTTGAGATCCTAGAGACGCCTACTATTTTTTTTATTTTTGGTCAACGTGGTTGGTAAGTACGGGTTCTTTGCTGCCATGAAAGCTTCTTCTCTTTAACAGCTTTCTCCCATTCCTATATGCGACCGCTATCTTTGATCATCCTCTGGTCTTCACTCTGTAATTAACCCATTTCCTCTACACCTTTTGACACTCAGATCTATGGGTTGTCTTCCGAGCCTCTTTCGACCAACGTTCAGCTCTTTCGTCTTCCTTGACAGCGATTCCGCTGTCCTCATGCTTTACACGACGAAGCAATTGGAGCATTTCTTCTTCACCTTTATAGAAAGGTTTACCCACATACTAGCGATAACCGGTCTGGAATGTGCTGAAAGCTATGCATAGGCTCCTGTATCGGCCCCATACTCAGTGACATTTATCTTGCCAGATGCGACCGTGCTCTCAAAGAACGCGTTGGGAAAACTAAGGTCGTAAAACACCAGTGGCGGCAGTACTTCCGGATCGCTGACACGACCACCGAATGGCAATGGCATCTTCTGCTTCCTCAGCTTCTGCAAATGGAGAACAATAGGCTGCCCCCGCCGGAGAGCACCGTCCATGTTCTTGGCGATGTTGAACTTCCTGACAACGTCCGCCGTGTACTCGGGTGCGGACCCAAGTTCGCCGTAGAACCACGGAAGAACATCCCTGAGCTGCTTTCCATGGTCACAGCGATTTCCTCCAGAGCCAGCCCAGCCGATCAGGACAGATGCACTATGGATGGCGTGGACGTCCTGTCAAGGAAAAGGAAGGATCCCAGGCGCTTGCCCGTAAGGGAGACTGTTGATTTTCTCAGGGGCAAGTCTCTAACCCTGTTACAGTCGGATAAGGAAGGGGGGTTTGTTGTATCACCCAACGAATGTTTCCTGTCAAAAGCAGGCGAAGCTGTGTGTGCCGTGTTCAGGGAATGCTGTACGGCATCTTTACAGAAGGCAAGGACCGTGCAAAAAAACTTTGCAACGATTACAACCTCACTAAGCTTGCTCAGGACATTGCGAATAGCGATAAACTAAGTCTTAATATGTTCTTTTCTGCCAAAACTCACAAGCCTGACTGCCCGGTCCGTGTGATTGTCTCTTTGAGACAATCACACGGACACGGAGACAATCACTGCACTTGGCAGAAGTGCCTCGCTGAATTCATTAAGCGGCAACTCGCCGTAATCTCTGTTGACGATCCTTTCCAGCTAAAGAATTCTGACCAAGCAACTGACTTCCTGACGACGCACAATGCTGATGAACATTTAGCTTTTTCTATTGACGTGAAAGACTTGTTCTATTCGATTTCCTATGACGAACTGTTAACCAGTGTCAGTGAATGCATTGACCGACATGGCGTGGTTGCCTTTCAAAACGCGTCCGGTATCTCTGTTATCAAGATTTCTGCATCTGCTTTCCTTGTACCTGCAATCAACCTTCACTGAGTGGAACTCATCCATCTTCATTCAAAAAAACGGCATATGCATAGGCTCCTGTATCGCCCCCATACTCAGTGACATTTATCTTGCCAGATCCGACCGTGTTCTCAAAGAACGCCTTGGGAAAACTAAGGTCGTAAAAACATTTAGATTTGTCGACGACTACCTTGTTTTGTTAAGTGCTCTGGACTGGAGTTTGAAGCCGAGGTGTCTCAAAGTCTGTCCATTTTTTCTGACGCTCTCTCCCTTCTTGAGATCAGTTATGAAACCCCTGTTCACAACCGCATTAAGTTTCTAGAACTTGGCCTGTACTTCAGTCCTAGCTACGTTTTCGAACCTCGAGGTAACAAGCCCCGTCTTCCCTATGGTTCTTGCCATTCCAAATTCATTAAGAGGGGTATCATAGGATCCTGGCTGAACAGCTCACTAACAAAATCCTGCTACCAGAGACTGCACTCCAGCGTTTCACACCAGGTAAAAAGGCTGCTCTCAGCAGGGTACCCCCTAGAACTTATCACGTCAGTAGCTGAGTCGGCCCTAAAGAAGAGCAAGTCAGAATCAGCTACACGAGACGGCCAGGAATCGGACAACAACCGCAAACGTGTCGCTGTGATTCCATACCTACATGGAATTTCACAATCCCTGAAAAATGTGGGGAAAAAAGCAGGTGTCGATGTTGTGTTTTCCGCGCCTGACCGTCTGGCTGGTTTGTGCCGATCTGTTAATGAGATCAAAGGAAAAGTGGCTAAATGCACAACTAAGTACAGGTCACGCTTCGTCCCTTGTGTTAAGGGGGTTGTTTATAACATCTCTCTGCCCTGTGGAGGGCAGTACGTTGGACAGACGAGATGATGTATCAATAAAAGGCTGAGCGAACACAGCTATAAAGTCTCCAAAGTAGTTTCCGGTCACCTCGGCATTCATTTCCGGGATTGTGAATGGGCAAAGACAGAGAAAAAACAGTGCGTACCGCTATATCATGAAACTAAGGTCATTGCCAAAAATCGGGGGAAAAACTGCAAGGGAAATTATCCAGGCCTACAACATATTCAAGCAGGGAAATGCATGTATAAGCACTCCTTCGCTAACACTACTGCAAAAAGAGCTGTCAGTCCTGGAGGCTGATAATCTCCGCTGATTTCTAGCGCGCATCTGTTGCTGTTGTTACATTTATGTTTTGTTTTTATTATTTTTGCACTTTGTATACCTTTCCCTTTCTGCCGACATCTATGTATTTATACCTGTATGATCAGCAATAAACCCTCAGTTGTTAGTAAGCGCTGTGTCGTCCGTTTTCTGTCTTTTGTGCTCGTCTTCGTTCGCGCTGTTTATATAAGAGGCTGAAAGCTACGTACCTTGCCATTGCTTTCATATATTTGCAAGCCTAAAGGGGTCGTAACATTTCAATGTTAATTCACCTATTTTCTCTAGGCAAAGCAATTAAAAGATTGTAAAATGTAGCCTTGTGTTACTTATTCAGCGATTTGTTTTTTCCTTTCATGGATAGTGGGTATGTTAAGATTTCAGGTGCCGCACCCAATGAGCCAAATTAACCGCGGACTCAGCCATCTGGAAGAACCTGATGAAAGTTTCCAGAAAGCAAGTCAGGAAAACTCTTTTCAAATGAAGGCAGACTTCTGAAAGCATTTCTAAAACCACCCACATGCAACACTGTGTAGGAAGAGGGGATTGGGGGTTGCGAAAACTCAAGCCATAAGAAAAGGCCTTCAGAAAATATTAAATAAATGTGTCTTAAACTTATACTGGGCTGTTGAAATTGGGACGCAGACATTTCATATGATGAAGAAGGAAAGTTTTCTTCATTTGTTACAGTGAGAATCTTATCAGAAAGAATGTGAAACATTACTTCTGAGTTACGGCTTTGAAGAGCAAACAGAGGGACCTGTTATTTTTCAACTTTTCAGTGTCATTTGCATGACTTCCCTCGGTTTAAAACTAACGTGTTTTTTTCGTCAATTTGGGCTTGGCGTTTCAACATGTCACGCATTGCTCCCCTCGAGGACTCCCCAGCATGCCGCAGCGTCAGACTCCGAACGCGGATCGAATAACTCAACTCTTGACGAATAACGGGAAATTCCTTTTTGGATGGCTTCTGTGCTGCCGTCAGAAATGAAAGATGTGTATGGGCAGAACCAAAGTACGAGTGGACTGTCAGGCTACCCGATGTATGTGAGTAAGAAGGAAGGAAGATGAGACTTTTGTGTTCGCGTGGGATATATTGGTTTGGCAGGCTGTTGTCCCCAGCCTTTTCAGAAGAGTTTTGGCCAGGGAAGTGGAGATACGAAAGGGCTCTTGAAATTTAAATTGTAGCAGCTAGCTCTTTTGTGAAGGGCTGTTTGCCGAGGCTGGAACTAGGAAGGCGAGGAAATACTTTATTCTCCCTCAAAGATAGCTTTTCCTGAGAATTGATGAGGCAGCTTTTAACCCAATACTCCAGCGTCAAGTAAGGGCAATGAAATGTACAAATGATTTGAGACTGCACACTCTACTCTCCATATACATGAATCGACTAGCCTTCTTGTTCCCAGTGTTTTTTTGTTAACATCTCGTTGTGACCCGATAGCCAGACTGGAATGTTACAAGTGCGTGTTTTGTCTTCGCCTCATATTTGCTGCTCTCCTGAACCGCGACCTGGTATAAGTTTGCGTAACTCTCTCTGCCTATTTCGGTCGTCGTATAGTGGTTGCGAGCGCGTGAGGCTAACAGATTTTATTCCATTTTACTTAGCATTAGCACTTGATTAGTGTGCGTCAGGATGGTCACGCGAGAAAAAAATTCACTTTGTTGTTTAATAAGTAAGGATAAATTTTCAGAGTACATCCGTCGTATGATCTGGCAGAGTATTCTAACTAAAGCTTCCGAGAGGGCTTCAATTCAGAGGATAAAATAGTAAGTATATAATTGTGACAGATTTTCAAAGGTCTCACTCAGCCTTTGTTCTTGCCTAATACTATCACAGCTATATGGCAAGTTATCTATTTATGACGGCCGCTGTTTGCCTTTATCTGCGCCTGAAATAACAAAGGCACACATCTGATATAGTCCATTACTGCTAAATGTTCGCAAAACTAAATGTTCGCAAAATTAAATAAAGTAACCGCCGTTTTGGACTAAGACAGAATAAAACGATTAGTGAGTTTATTCGTGAATTTAATGACCTCAATATTTGGATACAACGTCCAATTAAATCGCCGGTTTGTTTCGTAAAATCTTGAAGCATTGAGTGAGACACAAAACACACGGAATTTTTCAAAAAAGGCGTAACATCTTGCAAATTTGATAACGAGCTTTCCCTTCAAAGAATAAAAGCTAAGGTGAGCTATAAAGCACTTCGGACGGGACGCCCACAGACACAGGCACTGTTTTTGTTGATTACTCCCGATATTGAAAAGGTCAACAAAGCCTTTGAAAGGAATCATAACAGTCCGATGATGACAGCCTTCTACTGTGGACAGAAGGGCAGTTGTAAAAGATTTCCACATCTCTTTCCAACCACCCGCAGTGGCTCACTGGTTTTAGCATTCGGCTGCTGCTCCCAGCCAACGCGTCAAAATTAATCTCAAGCAATCCTACGGCATCATAGCCCGTGTCACTTTGTGATGTAAATCCCCGCAACCTAATTCTAATGGCACTAATGGTGATTTCTTTGCGCATTTTATATCTGGTTCTTCTTTTAAGTTGTAACCACTGAATGCTGAACTCTGTAAATGCTCCAGGTTTTAAGGCGATAGTGCTAAAGGCCCCGTTGTCTTTAAAATGCCTGGGTCAGCGTTGTCGGCCTAGGCGTCGTGTGCACAAAATCACGATCATCACTATAGCTCGTGGTGCCTAGAGAGCAACTTACGAGGCAGGCGAGCCCCCTCGGTCAGGTGACCTTGAGCGTCATCATAACCTGGCCCATCGGACAGTGAGCAAACTGCCCACCGTGACAGGTGGCAGTTAAATAAATGTTTGGTCAGTCGGGAAGAGCAACCTGGGACGCCGAAGGCCCACCACTGGGAGCACCACCCATCGCAGGGCAGTAGGCCTTCACTTAACCGCTGCACTTCTGGACCAGGAGGGATATGAGAACTCTCAGGGATCTATGAACGTAAACTAGGTAATGACCTTCTGCATTGATGAGAATTAACCCATTATGCTATCGAGTCATTCCCTTAAGGCGGAGCTTAAGGGAACCGGGTAGGCAAATATTTTGAAAAAAAAAATCGATTTCTTGTTTTTTCGATATTTGGAATTCCCAATCTTTCTTCCACGATTCCCAATGGGTCACTTGCGTGTGCACGAAATATTTACCTCGAAAAGTGACCTTTTCCGAAACCTAGGTAGTGACCGACCACACCTCCTTTCACACCTATGAGAGATCTGCAAGTCTGATCTGTAGGTTGAAAAAACAATGAAAAAAATTGCCGTTTTCTCCGTGTTTCGCAGAACAGTTATTGCTCGCCTGGCAACAGCAGTAAATACCTAGCGTTCCGTTTTTAGCGAAATCAAATCTCAGACGCTGCCGGTATATCTCGCGACGCGCGTTGTTTTGCTTCTCTTTCGGCTTGTTTTCACGGTCAAAATCGTTTTTTTATTGTTTTGAGGACAGATTCTAAGCGTTCATAATAAGACGAAGACGAAAAAGTTTTTTCAAAATCGGCGTGTTCACGGGAATCGTCATAATTTCGTTCCTCGTGGCACCAAGTCCTCGCAACGGATTCCGACGCTGGCCGCAGCGGCCGCCGCGTGTGCGTCTTATTGAAAGCTGTCGCACTCGGAAGCACAAATGGATGACCTAAACGCAAGATTTTGTGACCGTGGCTATGCCTTGATCGACACTGACATGCAATCGTGTGCCATCGTGAAAGCTGTGCGTGTAAAGTGTGCAGTGGGGACTTCGAGCAGCTCGAAAACGCAGGTGCTCTTCTTCGCATCAATTCCAGACGTCAAAAAAGACAACGCCGGGCCTCTATAAAGTCAACGCGAGGATTGGGTATGCCTTACGACGCATAGGAAAAGGCGTAGCTGCTGGGAGCGGTGACTGCACTTTGCATACAGGGCTGCACAGCTGATTGCAAAATAGGCCCGAAAAGCAAGGCAGCAGACGAAGAAGAGAAAGAGTGACTCTGTAGGTTGTTACGAGGCTGGTGGTTAGTGATATGATACATAGACATGCATTTATAGCGTGCAGGGTTGGAATACAGTGCTTTTATTTACTTCAAAGCTATTTATCTCGAAATGTCCATTTTCGCAACGTTTGCCCCTTTTTCTCTGGAACCGCAGCAGCTAGAAACATAATTTTTTTCCAACATAATTGCATCGTAAGGGAAAATCTAATGAACCAGAATTATAAAAATTAGTTCAAGGGATTTTGTTTCACAAGCTACTCATTGGCCATTTTTGCCTGAAATATGAGTAGGTTCACTAAAAACAAGAACAAAAAAAAGCCTCTTTTTATTACAAAATACCTCTGGTTCAGTAAAGAGAACTTGGAGAGCTAATTTCAACGGTACCAATATGATTGTTCTAACCCTAACAGGTCCTGAGAAAACGGGTCACAAACATAGGCTAAAATACATGGGAGGTATAGGGCCTACCCTGTTCCCTTAAGTGTCCCGCCATATTTTTTTTGGTTACACAAACCTTATGCGTGCACAAGTTCAACATGTTCCAGAGTACTTTAGTCCGTTTATGCATTGATTGGTGGACAACAGCCTGTGAAATTTCGGACAAGCTTGTGTCCCTACTGTGCAACAATAGTTGTAAATCCATACTGAAGGACTCCCTACGTAAAAACACTCGTAGTTTGCATTTTTTCATTGGAAAAACAGTATTTGCTGGCACAAAGCGCGTAGATTTTCCTCCACGCATATAACTTGAAAGGGATGTGGTTTCGCCTTGATACTTTTCGTTTGTTTACTGCTTTTGTTCGCGTGTTTCTCACCTGTTTTCTAAGCAGCTTGTGAGCGGCTGCCTGTTGGATCTGACTTATACTTCTGCACCTACTACTGGAGTAACACTTCACATTATACATGACGCAAAACGCCTCATTATCATGAGGGAAGAACAACACTGCGCTATCAGTAAGCGATTGAAAGTTTGTTTAGTTTTTTTTTTGATGGTACAATAGAAGCGGTTGCGGATTCTAAAAATTATTCCACTTTTCTGAGGTGTTACGTTGGCTTTACAGTCTTCGCAAATATTTTAAACCATTGGGATTAGAAGCCCCATGGTTAAGAAAAAACGGCGTCCGGCATTGTGCTGGTATGTAAACCACTTGCCACGGTAGCAGGTGGCAAAGTGGACACAGGTGAAATCTGATTTCTATTTGTGGGGGAGAGTTGGGAGATGCCAGAAGGCGGCTCATTCTTCCTCCTTTAGGGGTCATGCTCACCCTTCGGTTCCGCAGAGAAGACTGAACGAATAAAACGTGTTTCTTGGCCATCGAGTGTGAGGCAGTGTGTACTTACTAAACGCTGTAACAACACTGCGCATCTCCGCGCAGTTCTTCGCTAGGAGCGAGGCGAGAATTCCCGTCATCGTGACGTCACCTAGGTAATGGCAGAGTTCAGCGTGGGAGCGATGCCCGGGATCATCTTGGTTGCGTCGGCCTGTCCACCGACCTCTGGTGGAGAACCCATCGGTACCCGATGTGAATGGCCGTGGCCCCCGAAGCCCTGCCGTTGTCATCGCTTTTTTTTTTAATCAGCAGCGTCTCTGTGTTTACTTTGAGCGGGATCGCGTTTCCGCGTATGGGCTGGAGCGCATGTTTTGTAAGGGCGGATGAGCGCCATGTTTACCTTGAAAGCCGCCGTGATTCTTCATGAGTGTGTGCGACATGCGGAGCCTTGTTAGTATTATCACAACCAGCCCATAGGTTAGCGAAGTGCTTCTTTTTGATCAAGGCGTTGATGTCCTGCCCCACCCTCTCTGCGACCGCGTTTTTGCCTGCGACGTCTGGTCGCGCGCACATCCTTGTTGCGGTACCGCCGTTGCACAATCCAGCCCGTCTGGACTGTGATTGTTATCGTGTATTGTTTGCCTCGAATAAAACCAGTGCTTTGACTGCTGTTCCTTGTATTGTGTTACTCGTCGGGCAGGATCATGGCTCACGGATCTCCTAAACGAGTAATGTTCCCTGAAAACATGCGCCTTGGTAAACACAGCTTGTACTTTTGCGCATAGGTGAAGTAGACTTCGATTCACTACCTACAAGCCGGCGCGCTAAGCTCAAAATATAGTGCAGTTCATAGTGGACGTGGGTGTTACGGATGTTTTCAGTGTGCCCAGTGCACCTGAAACGCATCACTGCGCAGAATAATCGTGGTTTATTGAAGGTACCAAAACTGGCCAGCAAGCTACGGAAGTTTCAGGGATTTGTATATTCATCCGAAAAGTTTTGTCTATAACTTGAGAGCTCTGAAGTGATTTTATGTATCTCATTTCGATGAAGCAGCATTAAAGGATTGAAGAGCCTCCTGACTAGGTCAACGCGACAGTGTTACTGGCCCCGTTCTGCACAAAATCCTGCGTCGTTGTTGTCGGCGTGAGCGAAGAATCCCTAGAGAAGCAAACAAGGTCGGTCGCCTAGGTCAGTTGATCTTGAGACATCAATGCAACCTGCCCACCGGATTGCAAGCAAGGTAGCCACGGTGTAAGATGATAGTTAAAATACCGGACAGTAAGCAAACTAACCACCCTGGAAAGTGGCGGTTAATCGTTGATCGCGAGAGATTGCTCGGGAAGAGCTACCTGCGTCTCACAAGCCAAAGCGCTGGGAGCACCTGCCATCGGCGGGCATAGATATGCAGACATGTTGCGAAATAAACAGCTTCAGCGAGTATTGCTGTCTCACCTCTCCTTTTAGCTTTTGAATTTGAATGGTTTGAATGGTTGAAATTTGAATGAAAGCGACTTAGGCTAAGAAGGAGGCCATAGTGGAGGACTACAACAATTTCTATCACCTAGGGTTCTTTACAGAGCACTGACATTTCACAGTACATGGCCCTTTAGCATTCCGCCTGCATCGAAATGCGACCGTCGTGACCGGTATCGGAGCTGCGTCTTTCGTATCAGCAACCGAGCACTATAGCCACTGAGCTACCGCGGCGGCTATTTTGGGAATTTAAGTCGTTGCCTGTGGCATTAAACCGAAGCGAACTATGGTAAAGTTATTATTACCGCCGCAGCCATTGGCTCTGACCACGGGTGCATGGGGCAGGGAAGTACACCGTGCACATACAGAAACATTAGACGGAAAGCTCATAATGTGAATCCAGAACTTATTCCAGAAAAAAATAATAAAACTTTATCCCTTTAACATTGGCAGGCGGTAATGAACGGCGGATATGTCCCGCAGGAAATTTAGAAATGCGCACAGATCTGTGTCCTCTCTGTTTCTTTTGTGCGCTCCTGCGCTCACCGTGACCTTAAGAAAATCGGCAAATACACTGAGCTTCTCGTCGGCCAGCTGGATGTCATGTTCTTTGAGCTTCAAAAGATGGCCATGTATCGCCGGCAGGATTGGTGAACTAGAATTTTCGAATAAAGTACAAGAGCCACAGGTTGAATTGAGTTATAAGGGACATCGGGGGGAGGGGGGGGGGGAGGACGTGATCACTTTATAATGTTAAACGCCATATACATGGGTCCTTCGCTTTCACTACGTTTCGCTTTGATTTTTTGATAGGGCAACCATCGCCAATTTTAATGCAAGAGCTCTGGAGTTCTCGTCGCACCAAACCCCAGTGATATCCGAAACGAGCATCCCGTGATTTGTCAGCACAATGATGACGTCACAGGTGTCGCATGACTACAAGATACAAATCACAGCGCACCCCCAAATTCCAGCAGGCATCACCACATTTGAGATGGAGGGTCCAACAATATCGGCATCCGTACCGAGAAGTTAAAGCATTGACAGAACTTGACGCAAAATCAGCCGAAGTCCCCCATCCTTAACATTTCTAAACAATGTCGTCCGACTGGTCCTCTCCCAGTTTGAGAGCAAGAACCGTGCGCAGTTTTTCTACTATGAATCTTCATAGCACTTCAATGACGTACCACAGCTTACTTACGAAAAAAATATTGCACACAGTTGCTCTGGCAAAACTAGTGGTCCGCCCTTTTTTGTCTACCTAGTTTTCCAAGGCTATCTTGAACCTTCCTCGTCCAATAGGGATCACTGTCGTGATAGCTCTCATCGCCTTCCATTGATTTATCACCTCCAGGCTTAAAGTGGTTTCGAGAAACGCTAGCGGAAGTAGCGCAACGATTATGAAGGAGGAGTCTCAGACCACCTCTCCAGTTCACTAAAATGTGAGAATACCTGACCAGCTTGCATCATGGTGACGCCCACGTATTAATTACTTAGCCAAGCTTTTTCCCTAACTTTTCGCTTTGGATCATTTTTTGTTGCACTTGGCTAAGTTTATGGTTTATGTGGGTTTAATGTGCCAAAGCAACCCAGGCTATGAGGGACGCCGTAGTGAAGGGGTCCGGAAATTTCGACCACCTGGGGTTCTTTAACGTGCACTTACATCGTCTAATGGAGGTTGTTGCAGCCGTAAAAAATGGCAGGGATAGCGAAATTGAAAAGTTTAGATTTTTCTCTTTTTGATAGAGCACAATGGTCAAGTTTTGCTCAAGCCTATAACTTAGGAGTATGCGTTTGAATCCATTAAACTATTTTACTCTTTTAACGGACCACAGAAATTTCCTGTTTTTATTACATTTTTTTCGTACGAGACCTTTCTTGCAGAGAATAGCATGTTGGAATCGCTAACAGAACTAGCTAACATCATGGTCTACTTATAAAATGAAAAAAAAAACCTCCGCCTTAAACTAAAATTTTCCGCTCCGCTGCGGGATAAAAAAATACCCTTCAAGCGATGGAAAATGTCCCTTTACAAACAACTTAAGATTTCTCAAACTTCCACAGCTCTTCTCATCTCCTGTTCTAACAGTTTCTTCGTGTCAAAGTTTGGGGGAGGAATAACCCGCAGAATTCGGGAACGTAACCAGCTTCTATTCTCATCGCTACTCATCGCAAGCAAACTAACAACTTATCGAAAGAAATCCGTAAAGCAAAAAGGGCATACTTCAGCACACTAGGCCAACAACTAAAGACAAACCCGAAGGCAGTCTGGAAATATGTTAAAAATAAGAGAAACAGCAGGGTCTCTGCGCCTGATATACTAGACGAAACTGATTTTGGAAGGGATTCAAAAGGTAAAGCGAGAAGTTTCAATCTTTATTTCCAATCGGTGTTTTCCGATCCCATTAATATACATACTGATTTTCAATCTTCCAGCACCCTGACCAGAATGAATGACGTAGAAATTTCTGAACGAGGGATCATGCTTTTATTACAGAAAATTAAAGTTACATCAGCACCAGGGCCTGACAACATTTCCAATTACGTTTTGAAAAATTGTGCGGCTTCGGTTGCCCCGTATCTAGTTGCATTATTTCAGAAATCGTTAGAGAATTCTTCTTTACCCCTTGACTGGAGAAGTGCCAATGTCGTTCCGATTCATAAGGGTGGTGACAAAACTAAAACATGTAACTATAGGCCCATATCGCTGACGAGCGTGTCGTGCAAAACACTGGAACATGTCATTTATACTCAGTTAATTAGCCATCTACAAAACAATAGTTTTTTCTGTTTGACACAACATGGATTTAGGTCCGGCTTCTCATGTGAAACACAGCTCGTGGAATTCACACATGACATTTCTGTTTCCTTAAACTCTGCCGGTCAGGTAGATTGTATATTTTTAGATTTTTGAAAAGCGTTCGATTTAGTTGCTCACAACCTATTGCTACAGAAACTTTCAGAATTAAATATTCCTACCTCACTCTTATCCTGGATTGAAGCGTATCTTGCGGAAAGGAAACAGTGCGTGGTTATCGACGGTGTCAGCTCGGAAAGTGTGGGTGTAACTTCAGGTGTTCCGCAGGGGTCGGTTTTGGGCCCTCTTCTCTTTCTCATTTTTATAAATGACCTCACTAGTAACATTTCAAGTATAATCAGACTTTATGCTGATGACTGTTGTATCTACCGCAACATTTCTTCTGAAGCAGATGCAATTTCACTACAGCATGACCTCAACTCTGTATTCTCTTGGTGCAACAACTGGAATATGGCGCTAAATATCTCCAAATGCAATCTGGTCCGGTTTACAAAAAAGAAACAATTCTTCCAAACAGACTATTTCCTTGGTAGCACTGAATTATCCACAGTTTCAACTTATAAGTACTTGGGAGTCTTTTTTTCTACTGACCTATCATGGAATGCACACGTAAATTACATATCTGCTAAAGCCAGCCGCACATTAAACTTTCTCAGACGTAACTTTAAGGACGCTCCCCTTACGCTGAAGGAGACATTATACATGTCTACTGTACGTCCGATACTTGAGTATGCTTGCGCGGTTTGGGACCCGCATACAAAACTGAATATTGAGGAGCTGGAGCGCGTCCAGAAACGGGCTGCTAGGTTTGTGTCTGCCGATTACAATTTCCAAAAAAGTGCTTCTGGTTTGCGCGAGAAGTTGGGATGGCCGTTACTTGAAAACAGGCGCAAATATTTGAGACTCTCTTTCTTTTATAATGTGCTTAATAATAAAACTGGAATTCCAAAAGAGAAATACATTAATGAACCCAGCTACATTTCCGCCCGCACTGACCACCCACTTAAGGTGCGCGAGTACAATAGCCGTATAAACGTATTCAAATATAGTTTTTTCCCACGAACAGTGCATGACTGGAACTGTCTCCCTTCTCGGGTCGCTACCGCTCCTCCTACATCGTTTCTGGCCGATTTGCA
Organism: Amblyomma mixtum; assembly: GCF_055824585.1. Taxonomy (NCBI): domain Eukaryota; kingdom Metazoa; phylum Arthropoda; class Arachnida; order Ixodida; family Ixodidae; genus Amblyomma; species Amblyomma mixtum. Next base: position 63,638,611 of record NC_143017.1, on the reverse strand, counting down.
AAGCCACCTGTCAATATAAGTGCAATAATTCTTGTCCGAGTGTATCATGCTGCTTTTTTTGAAATTTTTTACAAAGTTGATTATTCCTAAAGCTTTATTCTTTAAGCAGTGCTGTATTTTAAAATGTATCTTTTGTGTGTGTGTGTGTGTGTGTGATTACGGTATGTTTGCCTTTCTACAATGGTTTTCTGTATTTTCTCTGTAGACCGCATCATTTGCCTAATTTATTGTGTACTAGATGTTTGTTCTTATTTATGATGTTTCCCCCCTACAATGATGCCCCAGTGAGGGCGCTGTAGGTACTGTGTATAAATAAATAAATAAAATAAATACTTAGTCAAGGTAATTACACCACTAAATTATACTGGGACTGCCTCTTCCATATAACGGCCGCGATCTGGACGGCAGCGCTTATCCTTCTTCTTCCTTCTGTCTTGTCCATCGTCGCTGGGCTTTTTTTTACTACTTCAGATATTAAAATCTATCATAATTATGTAACTACTACCTAGAAAGTTCTCCAATACTAAAGACACTGTATGCATCTGCATACAGGAAAATGCGCTTAAGCTATATGGCACATTTTCTTCATGCTGAAAATTTTTGGCGGTCTGGTTCTAACATACCTCTATAAACACTACTTCGTTCTCCTACAGTAAACATTTGTTAAGCCTTCTTCTTACTAAATACCCCTTCGATTTGATTTGATTCATAGGGTTCAACGTCCCAAAGCGACTCAGGCTATGAGAGACGCCGTAGTGAAGGGCTCTGGAAATTTCGACCATCTGGGGTTCTTTAACGTGATCTGACATCGCACAGTACATGGGCCTCTAGAATTTCACCTCCATAGAAATTCAACCATCGCGGCCGAGATAGAACCCGCGTCTTTCGGGTCAGCAGCCGAGCGCCATAACCACTGAGCCACCGCGGCGGCCTTAAGTACCCCTTCTTTTTCGTAATTCCAAACTCCTAAGTTCTCGCCAGAGAAGTAGAGGAATAGACTGCGAGAAAAGAAATACTTATCACGTGACGGCACAGAGCCAGGTGAGGAGAAAACACTGACAAATTCATTCAGAATTTCTGTATTTCAGAGCCGAGTGGAGCATCCATATCGGTTTAGGAGAATATTTCAGCCGTTTGGGGAATGCCCCACCCGAAATCTGTAATGAATGGTGCTGCAGAGTTTGTGAGGTTGTATTTTTATTTGTCTGAAGTTCCGTTCCTACCCAGTAAGCGGAGTTAGACGAATTACTGCGGACACTGCTGTATTCACAAAATTAGTTTCTTTACGTGTACTTTTCATAAATTATTTTCCAACCATAACCTGATTACAGTAATACTTTATAATAATATTATAAGCTGAATAATGATTACATTATTAAACATAAAGAATTAACAAAATAGCCTCGTGTGCTTTACTTGGTTTCAGTAACATTAGCTTACTTTATATACTATTGCTAAACGGTCAAGTTGGCTACTTATTCTGGAGCGAAACAAGCCAGGAGACCGGGACGAGAGAGAGAAGAACACAGGATGAGCCCTCACTTACAACTGAATTTTATTCAGAGGAAATGAGGCGAAATATAAAGGAAGTGTCCGCAAACAATCAAATAACCAAATATAACGCACGTGTCGTTATGTGGGATTAAGGTACAGGACTTCCTTATCATGTATATGGTTAGCGGGCTTGCTGGCGCACAATCTAGGTTTTTAGTTATGTGGTAAGCTTCGCAAATGTTTGTCGTTAATCGGGGACAGTATTTTTAAAAAAAATATCACTTTGATGCAATAAAGGAAAACAAGGTTTGCAATTTCGGCAACGGTCAGCCTAATTAGGGGACTTGGTTCAATCTATTGTGTGCAGATATTCTTTCAGACATCTAATAATGTCCCACCCCGCTTGCCCAATGTACATTTGTCAATAAGATAAAGTCATCTTGCAGACAACTCGCTCCGAGCTGCAGCCTTTAGCCAATAGGTGTGATATAGGTGTCGTTTTCTGTGCGCCAAATAAGCTTACTACGATATGTACACTTATGGAGAAAAAGGCTCTGAAACGCGGAGAGCCTCAAGTGTCCTTCGGGAAAACCATGACACAAAGCTTTTGTCAGGCCACTTTGCCTGCTGTTCACATAACATTATCAAGTCTCAGTTTAATGTGTGCAAAGAAGTGGCAGCATCAACATCGAACGCGACGCTTCTTTGAAGAATACTGCATGCACTAACTAGGCATTCTATTCAAAGCTTTAATTATGGGCGCCATTAGTAACTGAAGAATTTTTTCGCTGAAAACCAAATCCTCATGACCTGTATGCAAATATTGCCCTTCATAGCAGCTTAGTCGTAGCATCATACTAAGTGCACTTTGACTCAAGTTCGTTGCTGTAATTACGAAGTTCTCGTTATCTCCGTTTACGCTTGTCGTTGTTAATAAGCACAGGTTTTCTGCATAACGTGATTGCTGCCGACTTTCTTTGAAAGCCTCCGTTTTGATGTCAGTGCGTTTGATAACATTTACAACCGATTAATTTTTGCGCTTTGTAAATTCGCATAAAAAGAACACCTATGCTCTGGTGCCAACTGCGGTCCGTCACTCTTGGCCCTCGAGAGCATTTTGAGTTACGATATACCGTTTTTTAATCCTTTGGAAAATAAGGACGGAAATGAAAACTTCCCGCTGAAGTTAGGACAGTGTACGTAAAAAAAAAAACACTGCCTCGTCTGCTGCAGAAACTGTGCATGAGACCCCTTAGGGCCACTCAGAAATGCGCACAGTCTAGACAGCTGAGTTTCGTCATCCTTAAGGTATGTCACCACAAGGAGGGCCCTCCAGTTGAAGTTTCAGATCGCCGCCGTGTGTCACAATCCAAAGTTGCCCCTGCAATCCTAACTCAGACGCCTGACTAACCCTCTGAGACAGCTTCAAGTCACGCGCAGTAGTCTGTAGGACGTTTACCGAGCGAAGCATCTCACCTCAGGCTTGTTGTCATCCTCAGCTGTCTTATTCTGATCAATGACCCGCCTTTCTGTTTTTCTGGGTAGATTTACGGGCGACGCATGGCTGAGTCACCAGACTAAATCAAGGCTGTTTTTGCAGGGTGCAATGGTAGAAGAGTTTGGAAACAGATGGAAGCCAACTATTCCCTGTGTGTGAATCGCATTGAAAGCTAGATCAAACTATTTATTTACGATGCAACAATGTGCAACGATTTCGCCTTTATTGAAATTCGACCGCCGCGGCCGGGGTCGAAGGCGCGTCTTTCGGGTCAGCAGCCGAGCAGCATAACTACGGAGCCACCGCGGCGGATGCCCTTTGCTATGTATTTCAGCAAACAAGTATATAAAAATATCGATTTTCAGTAGCACTACGCCCTTCTTTTTTCCTCTTATCAACCATTCAAGCACTTTGTTTAAGCATTACCTCGGCTGCCAGTTCATTTTTCTGAAATTATTTGCATAATTCAGATCGGCTCATACAGCGTAACAAATCGCATGCATTACGCCGTACACATTCGCTGTGGTCTCTGGTGCTGAGCTATAAACTCTGAACTGGGGACAATATTGCTGGGAGCATGAAGCAGAGGAGACAGCCCCGACTAAAGCGGTTTGAAAGATTAGTCGACTTCTGTGAAATGAAATGCGCAAGGATCTATGCAGAAAGTTATTTCAAACCTGCAAAGAAGAAACTTCTGCGACTGATCTGGAAAGATAATACCTTTTTGATCTAGCAGAATCTACACAGACAGAGCCGCCGAAAGCGATTGCTCCACTTTCAGCCGTTAACGCTCTATGCTCACCAATATTTACTTCATGCGACAACAATGAACTAAGCCGCGTGAAAGCCCTCTGTGATTCAGATGAGAACGAAAGCAGTGAATTATTATTTATGCCAGTTCATAAACATCCTTTTCTGGCATGTAGACAGTTGTTAGTCTAAAAAAACATGCATAAGAGCGCACAGAAATAAACTAAACGTAGTAGCTATTGCCTGAATGTATGCTAGAGCTTTCTCGTAGAGCCAGAGACCGCACAGGATTGCCACAGCTGGCGTTGACTGTTGCTGCAAAGAGCACTCATGATGGGTTCCAAAGCACTTGTCGTGTGTGTTCTTTTCCTTTCGTCTCCGTCTTGTCGTGCTTTGGAATCCATCATGAATGTTTACCAACATGCCCAACATTCTGCCCTCCTTCAATGCAGACAGCAAGCCCGGATTTCGCCAGTACGAGTGAAGCGGCATCTTTCCGAAAGTTAATTGCCACTGCTTTATTAGCGGAGGCAACCTTTACGAGTTGGCTTTGCGCCGTATCGCGTTCAACTCCATGAGCTGGTGATGCATGCAGCCAAAAACACCATTTTCCGGAGTCGCCATTTTTCATCTATCATGCACTTAGAGTCCTAGTTACCACTGCAGCCCCAGCTTCACTTAATAGTGTTGCCTTGACGCTGAGCTATACCACCATAATTGGCGTTTAACACGGAGTGCCACTGCCTAAAGTGCGTGGTTTTTAAACTGCAGCATACAAAACGGACATGTGAACTGAACTTAGCTCCCAAAGTCTGTGCATTTTGTTCTTCATTAACTAACTCTTCTCCAAATTTTAAGCATGAAATGCTTTTAGCCCCCGTTGTCGGCAGTGCGGTGACGTCACGCCGAGACCGAGAGCCATCATCCGGGCACTGAAATCCACTCATCCGGGTACTGAAATCCACTCATCCGGGCACTGAAATCCACTCATCCGGGCTCTGAATAAAAGGGAAGTTTATTCAACAGTGCAAACAAACAAAACATTGCAAACACACTCATGACTGAGGGCAAAACAAAACGAGAACAACCGGGCACCTGTACGAGACAACGAGATTTAACGACTCTCTCTCTAAGCCCTCCTACGCGACCGGCATGCAAGCGCCGGTTGGCCTCCAAAGAAGTCACAAAAAATAACTGCTGCCAGTGCCTTCTCAATGTTTATCAAGATATCAGTCGCTGTGCGTTTGATAATGCACGGAATTATAATTTCCGATTTCTAATAACGCGTGCAAAAAGCACATAAATGCCACGATACACTTCGTTGTAATACGTGATCGCTTAGGGGCTTCGCGCATCGAAGCAAAGCCGCGCAGGCGCACAGGGGCCCGGGGGAGAAGCGCTGCGTTCAAAGGGCAAGGCATCGCGCCGAACGGGTGGTGGCGTTCCTCCCTTCCATTACGGTGTGGTTCGGGTGTCCACCGAGATGGCAGAAAATTACTGCGCCATTTCCTTTCCTCAAAAAAACCTTGCGTTCAAATGGCAAGGCATCGCGCTGAACGGGTGGTGGCGTTCCTCCCTTCCTGTACGGTGCGGTTCGGGTGTCCACCGAGATGACATTAGGCCTGTAAACACTTCATGCTTACTCTACTCTCGGTTACGGGAGAGGCAGACATTTTCTTACTTCCTTCTGGTATTTTCGGGTGACTAAAATGTGGAAATCGGAGGCGACCGCAACGCTTTCTTAAAAAAGGTGCCGAATTGGTACCGACGCATGTGAGCCAGCCGGTAAGGCTTAAAAGAATAAAAAAAATGATGCCCAAGAGGGCTAATTAACGTCAGTGCATGTGCACCTCCGATGGAATAAAATTCGCGAACTGGACTAAGAAGATGAGCGGAAAGATTGGTTTGTGTTAAGAAAAAAAACCACTGCAGGAGAGGCTTTTGGGTGGTGGCAGGTAGTCTACGGCTTCTTATTCGGTATATTTCTTTCTATCGATACCTAAGGCAGCTGCACTTAGCTTTCATGGAAAAGTATCGGCAATAAACGAATAGGCGCTGCATGTAGTGGCTGGCAAAGTGTCTCGCAAACCGTGTAGAAAAAACACGTCGCTGTCTAACTTTTCTGGCAAGTACAAGAAAGCACACATCTGTCGCCACGAACAAGCAAGCCCCTGAATTGTGTCAAATGGATAAGTGGCTCAGGAAACAAAATTACAAGTTAGCGCGATGAGTTGCACCCAGCAGTGCTGGGCAGGCATATGCAAGACGCAGCACAGCTTACTTTTGTGGCGGCTACACGACGCTCGTATGCACTTCTTCCACCACTAGTGTGGCCCGTTAACTTTTTACCGCGCCTGTAAAGATAAATGTTTTTACGGTGGTGTCGTATGCAGGCCGAAGAAAAGATAAAGTGAATGAGAGCTCGAAGCACTTATTATTTTTTGTGTTATCTTTGTTCACTTAAAAACGATATCTCACTCACCAAGAGATATTCATATTGACGTCTTATGGCTAGATAAATGCATCAGTCAAGCCAAGAGGATTCAAATTATGCATTATTCGCGTAATTACTTATAATCAAGAAGTCTGCACCAGATGAATGATATATTAATCGGTGACACCATATTCACAATTCCAATATATTTTTGTCCTGCAGAACTGTATCGAGAGATAGGAAACTAAAAACTACCGGAAATTAAGGACAAAAAACAGCACTCAAGTTATACTTTTGAACTTGACTGCTCCTAGCAAGCAGCGGATCATACTAAATATGTTTAGAGAATTTTTTTTTTCTGACTAGAAAAAATGGCTGAGGCTTAACTTGTTTAAGCCTGGAGAATGCGAAGCATGATCGTGTCGCGTAATTTGGAGGCGCACAACCACAGTGACGGCGCGAGGTGGGCCCCCGTTTCTCCACTGTCGTGACGTCATTGTGTCACGTGGTGTGACGTCATGTATCACGTGATTTGGAGGCGCACAACCACAGCGACGGCGCGAGGTGGGCCCCCGTTTATCCACTGTCGTGACGTCATCGTGTCACGTGGTGTGACGTCATGTATCACGTGATTTGGAGGCGCACAACCACAGCGACGGCGCGAGGTGGGCCCCGTTTCTCCACTGTCGTGACGTCATCGTGTCACGTGGTGTGTCATCATGTATCACGTGATTTGGAGGCGCACAACCACAGCGACGGCGCGAGGTAGGCCCCCGTTTCTCTACTGTCGTGACGTCATCGTGTCACGTGATGCGACGTCATGTATCACGTGATTTGGAGGCGCATAACCACGGTGAAGGGCTGAAGTGGTAGCTAAAGTAGTATGCTTCGCATAAAAGAGATTTATTACCTTCATTAGGCGACCGATATGGCAGTAGGTGAAAAGCTTGACTGGGGAAACTTACTACAAAAGTACTTCGGTATGAATTATTCAATCGAGAGCTATTATTTCCTCCGTTGTTTCATCTTAAAAAAAAGAGTTTGTTCTAGCTTCCAATGCGATTCACAAACAGGGAATAGTTGTCTTCCAATTTTTTGCATCTTGCATTGCAAGCACAAACAGCTTTGATTTAGTCCGATGACTCAGCCATGTGTCGCCTGTAAATCTACCCACAAAAACAGAAAGGCGGGTCATGGACCAGAATAAGACAGCCGAGGATGACAAAGAGCTGAGGAGAGATGCTTTGCCCGTTATACGTTCTACAGACAACTGCGCGTGACTTGAAGCTGTGTCAGAGGGTTAGTCGGGCGTCTGAGTGAGGATTGCAGGGTAACTGTGGATTCTTACACAGGGCGGCGATCTGAAACTTCAACTGGAGGGCCCTCCTTGTGGTGGCAATCCCTTAAGGATGACGGAACTCAGCGGTTTAGACTGTGCGCATTTCTGAGTGGTCCTAAGATGTCTCATGCACAATTTCCGCACCAGACGAGGCCGTGTTTTTACGTAGACTGTCCTAACTTCAGCTGGAAGCTTTCATTTCCGTCCTTATTTTCCAAAAGATTAAAAAATGTTATACCATAACTCAAAATGCTCTCGAGGGCCAAAAGTGACGGACCATAGTCGGCACCAGAGCATAGATTTTTGATTCGCATTTACACAGCGCAAGAATCAATCGGCTGGAAATGCCATCAAACGCACTGACATCAAAACGGAGGCTTTCAAAGAAACTCGGTAGTAATGAGGTTATGCAGGAAACTTGTGCTTATTAACAACGACAATAACGATTAATAACTAGAACTTAGTAATTATAGCAATGAACTTGAGCTAAAGTGCACTTAGTATAATGTTAGGTGCAAGCTGCTGTGAACGGTAATATTTGCATACAGGTCATGAGAATTTAGGTTTCAGGGAAGGAACTTCTTGAGTTACTAATGGCGCCCATAATCAAAGCTGAATAGAGAGCTTAGTTAGTACATGCGGTATTCTTCAAAGAAGCGTCGCGTTCGATGTTGATGCTGCCATTTCTTTGCCCGCATTAAACTGCGACAGCATAATGGTATGTGAATAGCAGGCAAAGTAGCATGGCAAAAGCTTTGTTCCATAGTTTATCCCGAAGGGCACTTGAGGCTCTACGGGTTTTAGAACTTTCTTCTCCACAAGTGTATATATCGTAGTAAGCTTATTTGGTGCACAGAAAAGGACACCTTTGTCACATCTATTGGCTAAAGGCTGCAGCTCGGAGCGTGTTGTCTTCGAGATGACTTTTTCTTATTGACAAATATACACTGCGCAAGCAGGGTGGGACATTATTACATGTCTGAAACAATGCATGGACACATTAGATTCAACGAGGTCTCCTAATTAGGCTGACCGTTGCCGAAATTGGAAACCTTGTTTTCCTTCATTACATCAAAGTGATATTTTTTTCAAACACTCTCCCCGATTAGCAACAGACATTTACGAAGCTTACCACATGACGAAAAACCCTACATTTTGAGTCAGCAAGCCCGCTAACAATCTACATGATAAGGAAGTCGTGTACCTGAATTCCACGTAACCACACGTGGATTATGTTTGGTTATTTGATTATTTGCGTAGACTTCCTTTATAGTTCGCCTTGTTTCCTGTGAGTAAACTTCACTTGTAAGTCGGCGCTCGTCCTGTGTTCTTCGCTCTCTCGTCCCCATCTTTTGCGTTGTTTCGCTCAAGAATAAGTAGCCAACTTGACCGTTTAGCAATAGTATATAAAGTAAGCTACAAATTATCGAAACCAAGTAAAGCATACGAGGTGTTTTTTTAATTCTATATGCTTTCTAGTGTAGTCATTATTACGCTTTAAAATCATTAGAAAATAGTAATGTAATCACGTTATGGTTGAAAATAATTTATGAAACGTACCCGTAAAAAATAATTTTTATGAATGCAGCAGTCTCCGCAATAAATCCCCTAACTCCCCTTACTGGGTAGGAACTGAACTTCAGACACGTAAAACTACAGCCGCATAAAATCAGCTGCATCATTCATTACAGATTTTGGGTGGGGCATTCCACAAACGGCTGAAATACTTTGCTAAACTGATATGGACGCGCCATTCGGCTTTTACTTACACGCTTTTGCCTTCGGTACCTGGCATATTCAGATTGATGTAGGTAGTCCTACAGAACAATCCTACTGTGATTAAGCGTTTTGAGCTCTCAGATATGAAATTGGTTTAAACTTGTTTCCCAAGTTCTAACAACCATGGAAGGGTTTGGCGTCAATAACTTTTTGTGCGAACGAGCTAGTTGCGAAATATAAGCAAAATTTTCCCTGGTGGTAGGCAATGACACCCTTTTTTTCTACTTGTGAATGACGTTTTGGGGCTCCAGCCCCGCAAAACCAATGGTGTGAACATAAACGCTTTATTCCACCAAAAATCTTTTATAATCGTTTACTTGTTTTACAACTGAAAAACAACTTTCCAGGAGCAACTTCAAAAACCTATTATCATATCACACTGCCCTAAGCAGATGCCAAAAGTTCCCGGGTGGTTATGGGCGACTGAAGGCTTAAAGCTTGATGATTGGGTATTGTGTAATGGACATTACAGACTCGACTGGAATAATGTTTTTATGCTTCTTAGCGTGCCAGTTCTTTCAGAGCTCGTGCTTTCTTGAATCACGTATTAGATTTCAAAATTGATGCGCATAAGTTGCAGCCTTCGGCCATTCCCTTAGAAGACAAAATTTTGGCAACCTGTTTTTTTGGCTTCTTTGCTGGAGATATTGTTGAGCGCCTGCCTACCCGCTTTCAGCAAAAGAAATCTGTGGTATATTCTAAAAATAAATAAGCTACAGTAAGCTTGTACACAGGGACGCCCCTTCTTGCATGTTTGCAGGGTCTGGACGGAAATACCATCTAGGCAGCGGTATTCAAATAAAGCTGCTGCCTAAGAGAGCTCAAGAAGATTTTTAAGAAAAAATATGCAAAAAACGGGCTTCTCTCATTATGGTAATAAAATTCTTGTCTGGTAAATAGAGGGCATGCAAATAAAATGCAAAAGCAAGGTTAGCACAGGCGCTCCACGAAGAGGCTGAAGGTCGTATCGGTCGCCTTTAGAATCGGTTATGTGCCTCATTTTTAGACCCGAATTCAAAATACGTTTGCTGCCATGAATACAATCCCGTAATCGGATGGAAATTGAACATCAGTTTTTTTTCCGTTCTGAAAAATAGAGCTTATAGCTCTCTCGTAGGCGCATTGAAAAGATCTGGTGTGACGTTATCTTTCTTTTGTAACAGTGAACACGGTACAGCACTACGCAGAGGACTACTTCCGGTGATTCCCGCGCCATTCTACGTGCCGACTGCTTTCCCTAGTTCAAGCCACAAATCTCCTCAAAACTTGCAACTCAACTCCAGCAGATGTTAGATGTTTTTGGGACTGACGCATTCACACGGGGCTCACAAGCACAGCGCAGCCCAAATGGAGGCCAGTCTCTGATGCCTTGTTTGCGTCTTAAACGAAGACAAGAGCAGAGAACACCTAATAAACGAAATATCAACTTCCTCTAATTCTTTGTGTTGCGACGAATACAATACCTAGCTTCAGTGTTTTCCGAAGAACAGAAAAAAATCACGAGAAAACTTTAGTAAATGGCTAAGGTACAAGACGAGAATGAAAATGGTTTCAAAACATTAACAATTATTGATAACATTCCACAAAAAATTTGAAAGGAAGTCCAGGTTCGAGGACGAGCGTATAGATTCGACCAAACTGAATTGACAGGATAAATATACCGATGCGCATTTCTGCAGGCCATGTAGTCTTGTAGTTTTCCCCACGTCCTTCCTAGTGAAATAAACAGCGGTTCCAGAATCAAACTTGCGTATGCTTGCGTAAGAACAAGAAGGACGGAAGAGCCGCACCATCGAAGATTTGTAAACTGCATTTAGCATGCGAACTTTTACAGAGACTTTAAATGGTTTCTTTTTTATTTTTACACAATTATGCGAATTCCGCGCCCGCCCGTGCTTTCCTCCACATATTATTTGGCTGATTAAGGCATTCTTTTGAGTGTAAACCTCCTCGACCGTAACTACCAAGCGCTTCGCTTCTAACACCTCTGCAGTTATAGTGCAGAGACGAGGAGCTGAGCTCGCCAAGCGAAGAGGCGGCATGTGTTGATTACGCACTAAACACGTGAGCTGCAAGAGTATATACTGGAACAAAGGCGTAATAAGACGATCACTGCTTCCCTGAGGGATCAGGGAAATTCCTGTACTAGCTTCGGTAGCGGCTTTGTACGCAAAAGTTAGCGCTACAGGCGCCGAAATTAGGCTAAACGTATGAGGCAACGTTTGCACTAGCCTACATAAATGAAGAAACTACGGAAGTTGAACAAGCATGAAATGGGAATGCAAAGCGTTTGAGCCTAGCCGTACGGCGAGAGAGCCTTTGAGCTTACAATGTGCGAAGCGAAGCAGTAAAGTTGTAGGCGCTTGCGGGGGTGCACAGTGGAATTTGGAATGCAAGATGGCATGCGGAAAAGAGAGCGGCAGCCGGGATAACGCTTTGAATGAAGATATCAGTTCAACACCAATTTCTTTATCTCTTTGTAGTCGTTGTCGTTTTAAATGGTTCCCAGGCAACCATTGACGAACTTCCATGGCTTTCAACGTAACAAGATGATCCCGTTGGGATCTCGGCTGAGAAATCGGCTGTACACGCTGCTGGTTCTTATCTAGGCAGTTACTGTGTGAGGCAGTTTTCTTTACAATTTATTTCGCACAAACAGAAATGTGCACTACAAGGCGCAGGCAGAAGGCAGTCTGAAAATCAAGTATTGATGCGGACATCATGACCGCACTGAACAGATGTAAAATACTGAAGGGGACACTTAAGCTCCGTCTTAAGTGCATGACGCGATAGAGTTTATCGGTTAATGCACACACTTGCATATACAGAATTGGCCATTCTCTATTTTACATTCATAGATCATTTGGAGCCCTCATACAAATCCTGTCCCAGTGTTGGAGCAGGTGAACGCTGCGCCACTGCCCCGGCAGGTGGCTGTTTCAAATACAGCCACTGGTGGGGAATTTGACACCCAAGTTGCTCTTCTGCAGCAACCTAGGTCGTCCACCTGCCAACTAGGTTGCCTCTGTAGGAATATTTTAGGGATTTCTCGCTCAGGGTGAACGGCGCCGATGACGACGCCGGCTAGTGCCAAACGGGACTCCTAACGCCGTGTCGTTAAAAAGCGCAAAGGTCAGAAATGAAGAAAAGAGCTTCACATTGAGGATAACGGAACCGGAAGATAAGTGCCCTATCGGGTTGAATTTAGGAAACAGTTGATAGAACTGCGAGCAAAAGCCGAGTGGCGCGTCCATACCGGTTCAGAACAGTATTTCATTCGTTTGGGGAATGCTGCGTCCTAATTCTGCAATGACTCTCCAGTAAGCGGAGTTAGGCCAATTACTGCGAATGGATGCCACAAACATAAAAAAATAGTTTCCAAATGTGTACTTTTCAAGAACTATTTTTCAAACATAACGTGAGAACAGTAATAATTTGTAATGATTATATAAGTTTAATCATGAGAACATTATGAAACCTACAAAATTTAAAAAAAATCAGATTCGTATGCTTTACTTGGTTTCAATAACTGTTGGCTCACTTAATATACTATTCCTAAACGATAGAGTAGGTTACACATTCTTGAGGGTAACAACGCAAAAGACGAGGACGAAAGGGGGAACTGCCCAAGTTTTTCTGCCATTTGCATTGTCTGGCATTATTGTATGCAAGTGCCTCCTGAAAGGACCCGGACTGGTAATCTTTGAGACAGTACAGCGGCTAGCAGTATAGTCGTTGCTGCTGGATTGAGCCTGAGTACATCGACGGCTGCCGTCCCTGCCTTTCGCAGAAAAAAAAAAAAGAAATGACGGACAATTGCAGTACTCAGTGCTGGGAAGTTTCCGCGCAGCTTTTCACCTGACAGGTAGCATGCTACGCTGTCAGTCATCCTCCGGGATCTTCCTGTGGCGGCCATATTGCGTATCCCTTCCTCCGCTCTCTCCATGGCAGGTACTACCAGAGCGAAACGCCACCTCCCACGACGAATAGACAACCGATCACGCTGACAACGCTGACGACGACGTGGAAGACAGGAAGAGGTGCCTTAGAGCTGCGCTCTAAAATGACGTAAGGTGCACGCCGTGTCAGCCCAGCTTGCCAACAAAACAGAACATCACAACTTGGCCAGAAAGCTTTTTTCTGCTCTAATGATCTGATAAGATACCGATGTCAGCTTAAGTCTGCGTTTGTGATAACTTTACCTGACTGTATCTATTCATCAGGTTGCATATCTATGTTTTATCGCGTACTGCGCTCAACTACTTATTCTTGAAGACTGTGGTGACCGAAATTATGTCCAACATAATTTCGGTAGGTAAGCCGCTGCCACCAAGAGGAAACGTCTTGGCCTCCCGACTGGCGCAAGCAGCCAGGCCACCGTTTTGTGTCTAATGCTTGTGTCTGATGCTTAGCTACCAAAGCTAAGCATTTTTCTCCCGGTCGTAAAATGCAAGCGCTTCTTTGTCCTCGTTATACAAGCGCTACCGCAACTTTTTTATCACATGCACATTGCACCTGGATATATATATTTCTAGGTCGAGGAATTGTGGCTAGATCTCCCTCTAATGGGTCGTTAGCGGTCTTTTTCTTTCGGCTGGCAACATTCTGTGGTCGCCTCGTGAATGGTTTCCCGGGTTTTCACGGAGGCATTCAAAACGTGTCTTCTGAGTGCTTCGAAAATTCATAAAGTCTAAAAGCATAAATGCAGCAAACCTATGAAAGGCAAACAAAATACACGTTCCACGAGGTCGCTAACCAACGTCATATTGCTGCTAGACAGTCAGCACTGATTCTAGATTAAGAGCTGCACTGAAAAAGAATAAAGTGTTTTCGACAGCTGTTTTTAATTTTGGAGAAAAATAAAAGCTAGAAAAAGAAGCTAACACAAGTGACACCATATTTCGCTGTCCCGTCGTTATTTTTTCGAATCAGGTGGGTAACTTTTGCTCTAAAGAAGCTTAAGGCTAACCCTCAACACGCCGCTAAAATTCACTTGAGGTATGCGCCGTATTCTGTGCTGCGTTCCGTCGTCTCCATACAGAACTCTAAATATTTTTCAAAATAAAAAATTTTTCTTCCCTCATTTTCATAATTATGCTCTCAGGAAAGCTGGAAGAAGCCATCTTAGAGATATTTTTCGTTTCCTTGGATCGGGAAATGTTCTTCATATTTCAAGTAGCACCGCTTTTTTTTAAATGTTGTTCTTGTGTCTTAGTGGCCGTCTTTTTGCCCTCTTATCCCAAATACCATTCAATCCGGAAAGTTGTCACGCAAGAAAACTATGGCGGCAGCTTGCATGGCACCGGCATCTTAACATGGAAAATGTGCAAAAGAAATATCAAGTTACTGTTGAAAGTAATAGCTAAGCTTGGTCATGAAGCCTACACTTAATGCTTTTTTGGCATATTTATTTATTTGTTTTACCCTCAGGGCTTACAAAAGCATTGTAGAGGGGAAGGGCAGAAATACAAAGTGCACTCTGCAATTTGATTAAGAAAAGGAAAAAAAATAATAAAGAAGAAAATAAAGGCAACAACAACGAAAAAAGAACAAAAAGGGCATGTATTGAAAGCACACGGGTAGGTTACAAATACGCAATAGTTTGGTTGAACAGAATGCAGCAGAGTACAACATCAACGTATTTAAAAAACTGAAAAAAAGTGAAGGAACAGTCATACAGAACATGATAATCGCCAAGTGCAAGTTATAAAAAAAAAGGACTTCAATATATGTTAGTAAGCGAAGTACGAAAGCGGTGGTTGTCGGTGATAGAGACTATGGCAGCAGGTAGATGGTTCCAATAAAGTTGGTAAATTGGTTTTTGAGGAAAGAAAATGGCGCAGTATCTGTCTCACATATATCGGCGGACACCTGAACCGCGCCGTAAGGGAAGGGTGAAAGGTAGCAGTGAAAAAAAATGGCTGAGGCTTAACTTGGTTAAGCCTGGAGAATGCGAAGCATCATCGTGTCGCGTAATTTGGAGGCGCACAACCACAGCGACGGCGCGAGGTGGGCCCCCGTTTCTCCACTGTCGTGACGTCATCAAGTCACGTGGTGTGACGTCATGTATCACGTGATTTGGAGGCACACAACCACAGCGACGGCGCGAGGTGGGCCCCCGTTTCTCCACTGCCGTGACGTCATCGTGTCACGTAGTGTGGCATCATCGTGTCACGTGATTTGGAGGCGCACAACCACAGCGACGGCGCGAGGTGGGCCCCCGTCTCTCCACTGTCGTGACGTCATCGTGTCACGTGGTGTGACGTCCTGTATCACGTGATTTGGAGGCGCAGAACCACGGTGAAGGGCTGAAGTGGTAGCTAATGTAGTATGCTTCGCATAAAAGAAAGAGAGAAAGAGGTGCCGTAGTGGAGGTCTCCGGAATAATTTCGACCACCTGGGAATCTTTAACGTGCACTGACATCACACAGCACACGGGCGCCAGTGCCATGGCCCTACGTGGCCTGGACACATGCGCGTAATGTGAGGGCTGTGCGGTGGCCCTGAGACCTTGTACGGTCCAAACTCACTTGCTTAATAAAGTTTTCCATCCATCCATCCATCTTACGTTTTGCCTCCACCGAAACGCGCCCGCCGCGCTCGGGTACTCCGACTAGGTAGACGAGCGCCTTACGACTGAGCCACCGCGGTCACGGGATGTATTGGGTAAAAATTAATGTTCATACGTCAAGGTGTTTTGGCGAGGTATGGCGACTTTGTATCGATGATCGATGATAGTTTGCCTTTATTTGATTATGTCAATTAGCTCTAGTTGCTGTTTAAGGTGATCCTGTTGCCAATTCCGTTAATGCCCACTTAGTTGGGAGCCAAAACTTAAACAATGAAAACATAGTGGTGGATATAAAATTTGGATCACGTTATTTTTGCCTACAGTTAATTCCAGAGTTGAATTTTCTCCCATACGACACCACCCGCTCCTGACCAATCAATACACGCCTATGGTCCAGCCAGGGACTGCCATATGGAATTCTTTCGAAGTTAACGAACAGTGAAGCAGTTCCAAAGGGCTCCCGGGTATCGCATGAAACATTAAAAAAGAGCACTATTATAACACTGTCAATTCTCAGCCAAAATTAGTTCGTGCAATGAAAGAAGCTTGAGACTTGAGTTGAAGGCACAATCGACACTGTAGAAAAAAAAAATGAAGTTATTAGCTTTCGAGGAGAATGAAGGTCGATTGTGCCTTGGAGCTATTTGCAGCCGCAGTCTTGTTCTTCGCCCTCTTTATTGTTTTCACGTTTCCTTTTCTGAGAGTTCGTATAATGGCGAGTGGCCTAGTGCGGCCACTGAGCGTCAATATCCTGGAGGCGCAATATCTCTTGCGGGCCTAAAACTGTCATTGTGCAACAGACGTGAGCAGGGTCGTCCTTTTTTTCCTGCAGTGATAATAGCGAAGACCAAACTAAGCTCTCTTTCTTTTATTGATCAAGGAGGCTCAGTACTCAAAGAAATGAGAAGAAATTAGCACACTGTGAGTTGAGAATTCTAGTCTGCATTCATTTCAACCGACATTTATTTATAACAACGGTCTGCCTTCAATATGTTACGGCCAAGTGCAAGGGCAGATTGGACAAGGAGCGGTACGGCTTGTATATTTGGTCGGAGCAAGGTACAATATGCAGGTGATGTTTAATTAAACACAATACATAGCAAATGATGTACATGGCCGTTAATCTAAAATATATGAAATTAAAGATACGACTACGAAGAAGAAATTTTGGAAGTGGCTTGTCCAGGAGAAACAACATGCAGTCTTAATTACTGAAAGATGCTGAGGTTCTCGGCAGGTGTCAAAACGCAGCAAGCAAGTAGACATCTGCGATCCATCTCTCGTTTATGTGCCTTATGTCCTGTTATTTTCTTGCGAAAGCAACACTAAGCTACTCGCGGAGCCATTTCGCGGAGCTCGGGAAAGACTAAGCTTCACATGCGTGAGGAGCAGGT
Organism: Amblyomma mixtum; assembly: GCF_055824585.1. Taxonomy (NCBI): domain Eukaryota; kingdom Metazoa; phylum Arthropoda; class Arachnida; order Ixodida; family Ixodidae; genus Amblyomma; species Amblyomma mixtum. The sequence continues at coordinate 63,621,352 of NC_143017.1, read as the reverse complement.
GACGTCACACGGCGCACAGCTTACGCGCCGGGGTCGCCGCTGCCGCCGGGCGCTCTCCATCGCCTCGGCGACAGTCTGTCTCCCTCTCTGATGCACTGTAGCGATTGCGCATCGCCATATGCGTGGTTTGTGTTGTATATAAAATTGGCAGTAACTTAGCTCTGCCATGCCGGGTATCTGTTGTTACAGCCTGCGCCTTCGCTTCGGCGGACGCGGTTGTTGCAAAGCGCGTCTCTGCTTTCACTCTCTCCTCTTATCTTTCAGCTCTCCTCTATCTGCACGTGGCAGCGGTGGTGGATCGGCTCGAGCTAGTCAGCAGGCCCATGCACTTTCCTTTTCATCCTTCTCTCAGTCCCAACAACAACTGCTATGCCAGGATATACGTAGCGGGAGGTGAGGGCGAGGTGTCCACAGCTCTGTGGACACCTGAACCAGAGGGAAGGCGCATAACTGCCCTCTTGGAACAGTTGACACCTCAACCATGCTTTAAGCTAAGTGGCGGTAGTGACAGGTGTGCGCTGCATGCGTTGGCATTGACAGCATTGTGCCAGAAACGCGGCGCTGAAGCCATTGGCCGCCGGCGTTCCTTGCGTTCATTGGCGTTGGCGTTGACCATGTTTTATGCGAAGCATACTACTTTAGCTACCACTTCAGCCCTTCATCGTGGTTGTGCGCCTCCAAATCACGTGATACATGACGTCACACCACGTGACACGATGACGTCACGACAGTGGAGAAACGGGGGCCCACCCCGCGCCGTCGCTGTGGTTGTGCGGCTCCAAATCACGTGATACATGACGTCACACCACGTGACACGATGACGTCACGGCAGTGAAGAAACGGGGGCCCACCTCGCGCCGTCGCTGTGGTTGTGTGCCTCCAAATCACGTGATATATGACGTCACACCACGTGACACGATGAAGTCACGACAGTGGAGAAACGGGGGCCCACCTCGCGCCGTCGCTGTGGTTGTGCGCCTCCAAATTACGCGACACGATGATGCTTCGCATTCTCCAGGCTTAACCAAGTTAAGCCTCAGCCATTTTTTTACACTCTGATCATTTTAAGGAAAGGAAGTGCGCATAATGGGGCAATTTGTTTTTACCTACACTGACTACACTAGTGTAACAAGTGTATCATGAAATTATAATACACTGGCTACACTAGTGTAGCCATGCAGTGTCGGTAAAAAAATGACCCTAATGGCTCCCTGGGTCAGTGGACGCCTGAATCGTGCTATAGGTACGTGGGGTGATTAGAGAGAGATGTGAGCTGCAGGCATTGACAAAATTGTGCCAGAAACCGCGGCGCTGAAGTCATCGCGGTGGCTCAGTGGTAACGCGCTCGTCTACCGAGCCGGAGTACCCGGGTTCAAACCCGACCGCAGCGGCCGCGTTTCGATGGAGGCGAAACGCAAGAGGCGCCCGTGCGCTGTGCGATGTCAGTACACGTTAAAGATCCCCAGGTGGTCGAAATTATTCCGGATTGGATTGGATTGTAAAACATTTATTGCGTCGAGAGCAGGTTGCGGAGGCAAGTACAAGATGGCGGAGACCTCCACTACGGCACCTCTTTCTCTCTTTCTTCTTTCACTCCTACCTTCCTTCCTTCCCTTGCGGCGCGGTTCAGGTGTCCGCCGAGATATGTGAGACAGATACGGTGCCATTTCTTTTCCTCAAAAACCAATTAACCAATTTGCCATAGCCCATCGGCGTTCATTGTGTTCATTGGTGTTGGCGTTGCCGTTGTACACGTTTTACACTCCGATCAGTTTAAGGAAAGGAAGTGCGCATAATGGCTCCCTGGGTCAGTGGACGCCTGAGTCGTGCTTATAGGTACGTGGGGTGATGAGAGATGTGAGCTGGAGGCAATGAGAAGGTTGTGCCAGAAACGAGGCGCTGAAGCCATGGCCCATCGGCGTTCATTGTGCTTATTGGCGTTGGCGTGTGATCGTTCTACACTCCGATCATTTTAAGGAAAACAAGGCGATCGCGCGCGGCTGTGCGCAGTAACGTCACTTGCTCCTCGCGCATGGACAGTATGGTCGTGCAAGAGCACACCATACTGTGCAATGTAGCTCACGCAACAATATATGGCTACGCGCAGATGTTGCTTTCGCAATCATCCAGGTGTAACCAAAGCTAAACCAGAGCTCATTTTTATTGCAAAAGCAATACTACTCCTAAGAACGGCCTATCGCGTAGCGGCAGCCACTTGCCACGTTTGACCTTTAGAATGACCCTTGATGCCATACCACGCCTAGTGACGTCACAGCGTGACGTCATACCAGGAACGAGAGACGGGCTGCCAACTCGGCTCGTCGGGTAAGGGCGGCCGCTTGCCACGGCGCGTCGCGCTCCTCCCGCTAGAGGAGCTGCATATGCAGTACAAAACATCTGCTTTCGCAACCTACCAGGCTTAACCAAAGCTAAGCCCCCGCCAATTTTTTGCTTCAATTTAAAGCTCTCTCTATGTTTATAGAAAAAAATTCTACCCCAAAAAACAGGAGTAACCATCTTTAACTTTGAAAAATTGAATATATTCAAAAAATAAATTGTTGAGAAAATGACGCATGCACCTAATTGAAGGATGCTTAACAAAAGAATCTGTGATGCGCTATACTGCTGTACCAGTCGTCTCTGCAGTGTGAGCAATGTCTCATCAGGACTGAGCTCTCGGCCGCCATTGTGTTGGGTGTGAAATACGAACGCGACCGTGACATAAAACATCAATTTCAGAGTTAAGAAAATTGTAGACGTTAATGCATAACGCTCCATTTTCGCGCCTTTGATGCCGAACAAAGCCTTTTTAGACCGTGGACACAGATAATAATAATAATAATAATACTTTATTGCGCCAAATATTTAAAAAAATGTACAGAAATCCGGCCTGCCAAAGCCTCATAGGGCTTGAGCGGCAGAGCCCGACAGGCAGCGGAACCGCGCAGACATACACACAGGCAAAAAAAAAAACACATTCAAAATAACGGACATCAAATTAGTATGACGGTGAGAACAAAATAGACACAAGACTCATGTTACATGAAGGAAAAAAAAATCCTCATCAGATTAAATCGCAAGGAAGAAAAACCAAAGTGGCATGACAATACCTCAGATCAGTGCAATAAATATAGCAGTAACCAATGAAATCACAAGATTTACTTGACAGGTGGTAAAGCACATGCATGATGTCGTAAACCCTCTAATTAATGTATCGCAGCATCTTTTTTATTTTGTATTTAGTTTTTGCCCGGCGAACACTTGGAGGTAACCTGTTAAAGTGAAAGGGAACGTAATAATCTCTTAAACGCCTTCCATATCTTGTAGACCGTCGGGGAATACAAAAAGGTTCCTTCGGTCGAAGAGACCGTGTGGGAACATACGGAATCTTATAGTCACTAAGCCAAAAATGTTTCAGGACGATCATTTCCATCAAAAGGCGATCAAAATCTGGTAGAGAAAATACCTTAAAGAGATCAGAATTGGAGGGAAGGCCTAAATCATAGCCGATATTTTTTAATAAAGATCGTAGGAGAGAATTAATCCTGCACTTCCAGCGAACTGCACAGTGACCATAAATCGTTATGCCATAGCGCAGTATGCTATAACCAAGGGCGTTTACGATAACTTTGCGTATTGAAAGCGGCATGTAGTACCTGATGTTGTAAAGCACACAGGAGACGGTTCTGAGCTTTTTACAAACGTGGGACAAGTGATCATTCCATGAAAGAGCACTGTCGAAGTATAATCCTAGGTATTTCACTGTATTTGTATAGCTCATGGGTACACATTGACATTGGGAACAATCAGATCCGTGCAAGAAAAGGTGATGGTTTAAATCTACCTTCTTCATCGGGCTGTGAAAGCATATAAGCTGAGTCTTAGAGCTGTTAACTTTAATTAGGTTGTTTGAGAACCAGTCCATAGAAATTATTGCTGCAGCTTGAAGAGAAGAAATTGAGTCAGAGTAGTTCGGTGACTGGGTTACAAGTACAGTATCGTCAGCGTACTGGTACAGGCCTACAGGAACAAAGTTTGAAAGGTCATTCACGTAGACGTTAAATAACAGGGGACTAATTATAGAACCTTGCGGGACGCCAGCTTTAATTAACAAAGAAGCGCTCTTTGCCCGGCCAATGGAGATATATTGCGTTCTCTGCAGTAAAAAAATTTCCAAAAGCGAAAGAAACGCTCCACGGAAGCCTAACTTGGACAGTTTACACAATAACACACTGTGACACACGCTGTCAAAAGCCTTGCTGACATCCAGAAACAGTGCACACACCACTTGGTTACGTTCAAAAGATCGATTTAACATGTTAGAAAAATCCTCCAAAAGCATTTCCGTCCCTTTCTTTACCTTGTACAAAACCATATTGACACGGTGACAGGATTTTGTGCTTATCTAAAAAACTTGTCATTGTAAACAGCAGATGTTTTTCTAATATTTGAGTCAAACAGGGCAAGACTGAAATAGGACGATAATTCTCATACCTATTACGTGCACCACCTTTGTGAATTGGGGTAACTATAGCCGCTTTCGTGTTCACCGGGATCATGCCGCTTGAGATAATGCTGTTGAACAGCGACAGCAACACGTCTTTAAGTATGTCGAACATGGTTCGCAGATCATCAACTGAAATGCCATCTATTCCCACAGATCTATTGCGTTTAAGACCAAAAATAATTGAACAAAGGTCATCCTCACTTAGCAAAGGTAGGTGTGCAGATTCAACTGTGCTGTTCCTTAAAGATGAACCTTAAAGCTGGGGAAGCAGTGTCTTAGCACTTGAGAACTGTTTAAACGTTTTCGTTGCAACGCCGACTTGTTCTGTTCGAGGTGAAAAATAAAAGATGTTTCCTTAACAGCAAGACGTATTTACACGTCAATAACTCCTTGCGTGCAGACGAGGTATTTTTCATCAGTGATCATTTTCTGTCAGGCAAGAAGCTATTAGCGTCACAATTACATTAGCGAAAGTTTTGTGAGAGATGAGCTCCCCACAGCAACACACGATACAGTGGTTCACCACTATTTTCATCCTTGTAATGGGCACAGCTGATAAAAGCCCCTTGCACTGACCTTCGGTTAGCTTCGTTCTGCGCCAGCTGTGCTCACCCTATATGAAAGAATTTCTGAGTGCTTTCTCCCCATCTGGCTCTCTGCCACCACCTGATAAGCTTTTCTTCTCTTGAAGTATACTCCTCTACTTCTGAGACAAGAGCTTAGGAATTTGGAATTAAAAAAAAAAAAACAAGGGTTATTTACTCAGCAGAAGACTTAACAAATGCTTACTGTAGGAATAGCGAAGTGATGTTTATGGACGTAAGCTAGTACAAGATGTCTAACAATTTTTCAGCATGAAGAAAATGTGTCATATAGCTAAAGCCCATTTTTCTCTATGCTGATGCATATAGTGCCTTTAAGATTGGAGATCTCTCTAGGTAGTAGTTACCTAATTGGGATAGATTTTAATATGTCAGCAATGTCGCCGAAATTGCAGCCGTTATATGGAAGAGGCAGTCTCAGTATAATTTAGTCTTGTAATTACATTGACGTAAGTAGCGATGAGAACAGTAGCTGGTTGAGGTTTTGATTTTTTCGGGTCATTTCTTCCACAAAACTCTGACACTAAGAAACTGTTAGGACAGGAGAGGAGAAGAGCCGCGGAAGTTTAAGAAGTCTTAAATTCTTTGCAATGGGACATTTTCCTTTGCTTGAAGGGCAATTTTTTTCGAAGCCGAAAGTTTTGTTTTAACGTGGCGTTTTTTTTTTTTCATTTTATAAGGTGGCGAAGACGTTATTTAGTTAGGTTAGCGATTCCAACATGCTATTCACTCCAAAGAAGGACTTGTACGAAAAAAAATGTGATAAAGATAGAAAATTTCTGTGGCCGGTTGAAAAAGTAAAATAGTTTAATGGCTTCTCACGCCATAATCTTAAGTTACAGGCTTGAGCAAACCTTAACCGTCCGGCTTTATCATAAAGAGGAAATCTAAACTTCGCAAATTCGCTAACGCTGCCATTTCTCACGGATGCAAGAATCTTAATTAGACCATTAATACTTTTTCTTCAGCGCGAGTCAGGCTCAGCTTAGGTTAGTCGTGACATTTTCTGTTCCTAATTAAAGGAAAGGACTTTATCTCAATCACGTTTACAAAACATACGCTCTCACGATGAGATGGTGGTGCTTCAAAGCCCCCCAAAAATGGGTGTGGCTCTATTGCGCTTTTAACCAATTTTTCGAGAAAAGTACTTGGTAATACACGACCACGTAATGGTCACATAGGAGGTCTCGCAGACAGGTTAGGCGCGAAAAAAAATTAAAGCCTTGAGCAAAAGCCGTAAGGCCAGCATAGAACTCCACTATAATAAAAAAAAGAAATGAAGGTCTTAGGCAGTCAAGACTAAAAAAGAAAAAAATCCCAAATTCAAAAGATACCGATTAATTATTACTTTATATCTATTAATATCTTTACCTATTATTAATTACGAAGGCCAATGACCGACTTTTGGAGAGCGTCAGAAAGAACAAAAGGCGGTGCAAAGAAATAGAGTTCAAGTAGCGCGTCAAAAAGGACAGCTAAACTTGCGCTAAAAAGCGCGAGGAATGATTAATTAACCATCGCTTAATTAAAAACTCGCCTTTTGAACAACAGCTGTTCTTAAGTGCCCTGGGCCCTTTATGCTGATTCACTTGGTTGTTTTATCACGGTTAAAGTATCTTGGAAGTCGTAAAATCACTATGGCTAATATTGCTGTATAAAACCGCTGTGGCAGCACCGTAACCTGCAAAAAACTGCTCTCGCAAGCCTTAGTCAAGGAACGACAGCTTCGGAAGATGGTGCAATAGCGAAGTGCTTCCACTAACCACGAGTGGGAATAGCTCAAGAGCTTTTTTACACGCTCCACTATGCTGTAAAAAAAAATTAACATTTTTTTTTTCGCTACTGCAAAAAAATGGGCTGATACAAATGTTACGAAGGATATAAAGAGTGCGTAGGAGGTCGCAGAAAATTTTTAGCGGAATTGTAAACAAGGCAAAAGAAAGAAAAGCGAAATAATTGTTGTCAGGCTCCCGAAGTTTGTCACGTACACAACTGCAGGAGTTGTTTCATATATGCTTCATCATTTTTCCGAATGGCATGCCTCGCTGAAGCGCTCTCATTGCTTAGATATGTTAGTTCAAATATATTAAAGGGCAACTCTGGCCTTTTTTCTACTACAGTATTCTGGTAATTTGCGCCAAACTTGGCAGCCGGGCGGTGTTTTGTTTCAGCGCAAAATAATCCTGAAATTTTAGAATTTGTAGCCACAGTAGCGGATATTTATACCGGCAGCCTTGCTTGTGTGACGTCTATGGGGGCACGGCAGTAGATATTTGCTTTGGTTTTGCTGCTGATAAAAATTTTGAGTTGTCTTTTAGTAATTTAAGACAAATAACGACCCAAGTTCTCACTTATAGTTGCCAGTTTGGTCAGTCATGCTCAGGCGATAGATCTTGTGACAGTAATCGTGATGTCACTGGATGGTTTGTGGAGACGTCATCATTTGGGCGACATCTTATTTCGGTTTCTGTTTCCTGGGCTTTGATTTTTTTTAAACACCCTATTTCTCATTTTGATGAGCTAATTGCTAAGATAACATAACGTATAAAGACAGTGAACCGAACACGGCCAGAACTTTGAAGCTTATTCTCTACAGCTACAAAGGAACCACGAAATTATATTTACTGAGGATCAGGAAAGCGCACGACAGATTGGTATTCCTTTATCGTGACCACATAATCATTTAGGTAAGTTTCAATAACGCCCAAGATAAGAGAGTAAAAAAATAATTCTCCTCCTCCCCCTCTGTACTGATAAGGGCTGACGAACCAGAAAAAAATAAAGACATGTCGGGACTAGGCCCCGCCGCGCCCCATTCCGTCCGTGTAAATTGGGCACGCCCACTGACTAGCCACGCCCAGTTTCACCAATGTAGGTTAGGAAGAGGAGTGTGGTTAAGAACGCACGTTAGGGGGAGGGGGAATCTTAAAAATCAACCTAAATGTACAGGGATGTTATATAATTTCTATATTTGATTCCAATGCTTACGCCTACCAACTATACAGACTTGTTGCATTAGAATATGACTATCAAAATCATTTTAAGGGTCCGGTTGACAGCACCATCGACGCGCAGAATGCTCAGAAAGCTGCTGCTGCAATGTTTGTAGAAAATGAATAAAGCTAATTTTTTGAAGTAATACTTTCAAAATGCCATAGGACCAATTCTCACTTGGGCTCAGTAAAATTGTTGCTTGACTTGCCGAGTTTCATATTTTACGTCATGTGACAAAAAGAACTTCGGACCCATTTTTATACGTCCCTCAACACATACACACATTACTGAACAAACAGCTATGTTGTTCATGGGGTCAGTAAATACAGCTAGCTTAATCTACTTGGTGTTAGGATCTACTGACTTCTTTATTTCTTTGTTGAAAATGGTTGTAGACTCGGGTGGCGCATATATCGATTGTAAAATGCACGTACATGTTCGTAGGGGACGGGGATTACTAAGTATAGGAAAGGTTATCTACGAACGTCTTTCACTTGTGTTCAATAACCACTGGTGCTAAAATATGCTCCGCTTCTTCCCCAAGTGAGAACGAATCATCTGAGCTTTATTCTAACAAAAAACTACAAGACCAAAGTTGCTGGCGTCTCGGTGCAAAATGTGGTGTGGATGGGAAGTGGATATTTTGTCGTGCACAACAGGCAACTTATAGGCGTCAAATTCATCTGTTTTGCTCCATCTGGGTCAAAATTAGTTTTGTTGTGAGGTTCATTATTGCAAGCCGCCTTATGAGACAAGAAAAATCCCAACCTGTTAGAAATACCTGTGGAACCTTTGCAGCGTGAGGACCCGCAACAAGACACGCTAAAATGTTCTCTTTTTTTTTTTCATTGGCGCCTCTGTTCTGTTCTGACGACCGCTACTTGTTTTGCACTCAGCCGTCTTTGAAAGTTGCAGGTCCCTAGAATTCAGGAAGCACTAACACGCAGCTCCAGAAAAGCGACCGAAGACGATTGGCGTGCTATACGACCGTCAGCTAGCGACAACAAAGGTACGAAAGACAAGGGGCAGGTTTTACGTGACCTGGGTGCCATTTCTGTAAAGTGTTTGTGGGTACGCCCTCCTCGCCTTACTGCTCCATAGGTAACACCGAGATTCCACGAATCGCGACCGTGGTGAAGGTTCGTGCTGGATTCAGGTAGCCTATGTAGCAAAATGACAGGCTTTTGCTACTTGCGCTTTTTAGCTACGGTGAGCAGTATTGAAGTTATTCGAACAAAAACGATAAGTTAAAACCTGCAAAAGACATCAGAACAGGAGCCTACCTTTCCGCAGGCGTTTTAATGTCGGAAACATGTGCGAAAGAATGACTGACACCGAACACAGGGTGGCACTGCTGTTCTACTACTACCCATTGCTACCTAGCCCAGATGATCTATGTTGTTCTGAGAGTGTATTGTGGGTTTCGTCTTACTACCCTAACTATTTACTGCCTACGTTTATTTTTCACACTCTTCGTAAAACGAACCATTCTTTCGAGAACTGTGCAGACAAATCGAATATTATTTATTAGTACCTCAAAGGCCCACCAGGGGCATTACATGAGGGGTGGGCATACATATCATTGAGAAAAAAAAATCAGTGATGAATGATTTGAAGTATTCCAGGCCAGGATGGATGAAAGCTTCAGCGGGGAGGTCGTTCCAGTCTCTTGCGGTCTGGGCGAAGAATGATTTTAGGTGCGCAGAAGTAGATGCTCGAGGTGTATGAACAGCTTTCGGATGACTGATGCGAAGTGAAAGGCGGTATGCAGGGGTGATAACGGATTGGCTGAAATGCGAATGATAAAACTTGTGGAAAAAGCAGAGTCTGGCTATTTTTCGACGGGATTCAAGGCTGGGGAGGTTAGCTTTTGTTTTCAATGCTGTTACGCTCGTATGATATGAGTAATCAGAATATACGAATCTTATCGCGCGGCTCTGGACGCACTCAAGGGTTTTGGCTAGGTTAATTTGTTGGGGGTCCCAGACTGAGCATGAATATTCAAGTTTAGCACGGACAAGAGTTAAATAGGCGGACAGTTTTACGGAAGCAGGTGCCCAACATTAGGTTGGGGGCAACGACAAATTAACACGCGCTTTATCGACCAGCAACAGCGGCTCGCTTAAAAAAAAACACAATAATGTACGTTGCTATAGGGGAGTTCTTTTAACCAAAGTAACGGGCTATTCTGGACACTTGTGCACCGATAGCTGCGGTAGTACACGTAGAGTATATGCTGTGCTAGAGAATCCTATTGCATTAGCTAATTAATGGTGCTATCTTTATTTATTTATTTTATTTACAAATACTGCTAATCCCAATTGGGATTGCGGCAGGAGGGCTTAGTAAGGTTAACAGAACGCGGTCAAGCATAATCGGAACATTCAACTGGTCAGCATGTTGAGAAAAACAACAAACGGTAGAACGAAAATACAACCGAGCTGTGACGAAAACAATCAAATAACTCATAAAATAAGGCTAATGTCGGTAGTATTATACAAAGAATAACAAAATGTTGAAACATTGCTAGTTGTTATATTACGCAGACAATAAGTAAACGGTAAATATTATAAGCGTACACTGGAAAGGCATTAATAGTATAGGTGTTTAGTTTATGTAACGCTGCATAGTTTGAGAAAAAAAACTTACACATAAAAAAAAAACCATGGGTATAATAATAACAGAACGCAAGCAACCAGGAATGAATAACTGATAACATGACATACTCTCAACTTCAGTATTAAGTTTTGTCAATGATGAACAGTTAGTAATGGATGGATCAAGGCTGTTCCATTCTAGAATTGCTAGTGGGAAAAAGGAATTTTTAAAGGAGTTAGTTTGGAAATGATACTCATTTAATGTGTGCGAATGTTTATGCCGCGTTGATCTTGCTTCGGAAAGGGAAATATATTTAGTAGTGTCGAGTTGTAGATGTCGATTTATTAGTTGAAACATGAGTTTTAGTCTTGCGACTTTTGCACGGGTCTGCAATGATTTTATTCCATCAGTTTTCATTAATTCAGTAGGCGAATCGGTTATTTTGTATTTGTTGAATATAAATCTGACTGCTTTTCTTTGAACGGCTTCAAGTTTGGTTATATCTTGATTAGTATAAGGAAACCAAACGACGTTAGCATATTCGAGAACAGATCTAACCAAAACATTGTAGGCTAAAAGCTTAGTTTGAAAAGGGGCTAATGTGAGGAGCCGTCTAAGAAAAAAGAGTCGTTTCAAAGCTGCTGAGGTGATTTTGTCCACGTGAGCGTTCCACCTGAGGTCATGGGTTATTAGTACGCCAAGATACTTATGATTAGTCACTACAGTAAGTGGTGTGCCATTTATAGTATACCGAAAGTCGGATTTATGTTTCTTTCTAGAAACTGTCATAACAGCAGATTTAGTAGCGTTGAGTGTCATCTGCCAGTCAGTGCACCATTTTGCTATAGAATGTAATGCGTTGTTAAGAGCTTCATGATCCTCTATTGTATTAATTTCGCGATAAATTACACAGTCATCGGCGAACAGTCGTATATTAACGCTGAGATTAGTCGTCAGATCATTTATAAATATCAAGAAAAGAACAGGTGCCAAGACACAACCCTGAGGTACACCAGACACAACATTTACTACGTGGGAGGCTTAATGATTAATTTCTACAAATTGTGTTCTGCCTGATAAGTAGTTGCTAATCCAATTAACTATAGAACCATGACCTAGAGCTGATTATAGTTTATTAATTAGTTTAATGTGTGTAACCCGATCAAATGTGATTGAAAAATCTAGTAGTATTAGATCGGTTTGCTTTTGTCTGTATATGCTGTGGGATAAGTTGTGGACTAATTCTAATAACTGTGTTACTGTCGAAAAGCCTTGGCGAAACCCATGCTGAAATGGGGAGAGTATGGTTTCATTTTCAAGAAAGACAGTTATGTGTTTTAGTATGATGTGTTCGAGTACTTCAGACACTGAACAGGTGATAAAGATGGGTCTGTAATTAGAAACACCTGTCCTGTTTCCTGATTTGTGTATCGGAATATGTTTGGCTATTTCCATTCCTTTGGAAGGGTACATGTTGCGAGGGATTTATTGAAAAGTAAGCACAAATACTTAGCCATCCATTCGGCGCATCTTTTTAGAAAGGAATTTGGGATGTTGTCTGGTCCTGGTTCCTTTTTTTTTGTCTAGATTTAACAACAGGTTAAGTACCCCAGTCTCAGTTACAGTTAGTGATTCAATGTGTTTCGTTGTTCGTGAGGTCTGATGAGGGACTATACCATTATCCTTATAAAAAACTGACGTGAAGTAATCATTCAGTTCGTTGCCTATCTCAGGGCTTTCTTCTTTTGAGGCTGGGTTTTCAGTTTGTCTTTTAGGATTAAGGTAGCTCCAAAATTTTGATGGGGACGTTCTTATAAAATTATTGAGGGTGTTATTAAAGTAATGTAATTTAGAAGCCTTTATTCGATGTTTCATGCTTTGTATTGCAAGGTTAAGATCGGTCCTTGTTTTCGTGCAAGGGTTCACCTTGAGTGCTTTTTGACGGCGATTAAATTTGCGCTTAGCGTGTATGATTTCGCGGGTGATCCAGGGGTTACGTCTTTTTATTTGCTTCCTTCTACGTGGGATGAACTTATGAATACAATATGAGACAATATGAGAACTTATGAATGCAATATTTAGGACACAGTGAGGGCTTCTCAATCAAATTTTTTGCTTATAGTAGAAACCATTATTATCGCTTCCTCTGGGTATGTCGGGGCTTGTCGGGAAAGGACATTTATATCGGAGAAAGTGACATTACATAAATTTTCCGACCCTCGATTCAAACTCGCGTCGCGACGTCTGCACCGAAGAGGACTCCGTGATTACCGTCGTAAAGTGAAGTACCGGGCAACCTGGCCTCTGAGATGCGTGCAAAAAGACCACTGTCGAGGCACCTCGGTTCACTTGTGATATCGATCAGTGGTGACGACATCTATATTTTGTTTTCCATTTTCCAGCTTATAAAAGCTTGTTTTGCAGTTAAAGTAGCGTCCAAGTCGTTAGATTGCGGTACTATATCAATACAGGTTAGTACAATCGGTCCTGAGGGTCTCTTTAGAGCAGCAGTGTTCTCCTCGGAACCAAGGACTTAGGCCGGTAAAAGCCAGTCATCCAATACTCATTTATAAATACCTGAAAGAAACGCACGTGCCTAAAGACGGGAGAGTTGTTTATTCACATGTTTACTTTTAGACCTGAATTTACACAAAAAAACAACAACATGTAACTAGATAAATCGCAATATGGACAGGCATACTACTGAAAGGTGCGCATTATGTACAAAAATGGCCTGAACTGTTAAGCCGCTAAAATACAAAAAAAAAACAGAGAAAGGGTTATGAAGAAATGTTGCCGTTTATAAAGGGTTATGTATATTTCACAATGGAAACTCAAGTGGAAGCGCCACTGTGGCCTTTGTCTGCATTGTCCGTTATCGTTACAGCTGATGGGCACAATCTAACATTTGGGTCTGAGTTTACATTTTTATGGTCTTATTTTACACGCAGAAAGACACGCCTGATCCAACTAGAGAGGTGTTGCGTCTGGACGAGAGTTTTCGTTGCAAGATGAATAAAATGTACAAGCCATTGATGTAGTCGCACACAAATCAAGTGTTAGACATGCTCCTTCTTATATCACTTCCCGTATTAGAATAATAATGGCATAGCGGGAATAAAGTTTTGTGGTCAGCTTAGGCAGGAAATAGTGCTCCAAACACAAACCGTCAGGCCCCATCACACAGAATGTGGATAGATTTAAAGGAGAACAAATTTTTTTGCTCAGGACGCTGTTTTTTTGGTCGCCTTCTTTAACTTCGAATCTACTTTATATTATATTATATTAGTTGCACCATTCTTTATTCCCAAAGATTAGGCATTTCGAGAAATTTCTAGGCAATTTGGCGGACAACCTATATTGACCTCTACTCCATAGTGTCATCTCCTCTCTTCACTGCTCGAACTTGGGCTTCGTAGTTGCCACAGACTTCTGCAGGACTAATTCACCTGTAACCCATCGATATTGTTTTCAGTTTTGCCCTAACCGGACATATACAACGCTGCGAAAGCACGACCAGATCGCAACCGATTGAACTCGAACTTGTTCTCACCTACGTATTCACTCTATGACTGTAATTGCATTCCACGGCTGCCTGCTCTATCCGCTCAGCCATGCAATTATCTCTGACAGGCCGCCGGCGTCGTCTGACCTCGTTGTTCTCAGCGCTTGTTCGGGGCAAGCTGCTGCCTATCCTGAGAAATAACAAGATGGCTCCTGCGAGGAATTCACACCAGTGGGTCTGTTGTAACACTACGTTGTTGTTGTAGAGCCTCTGGGCAGCTTTGTTTCCCGTGCAGTGACCCCCACTGACTGGGAAGAGGAAAGATGGAACAGATGCTGTTTCTCAGCAGGCTGATACGCAAGGGAATTAACAAACAGACCCCGAGGGGAACCTCCGCCGCGGTGAGCTCCCCCGCGGGCTGTTGTCAGCAGCTACGAAGACGGAAAGAGGAGACAGTCTGACAAAGATACATTAGCTGTCGCTTGATCACTTTCAGTTTCGCAACACGTCGAGCTCGAAGATGACAGGTTTCAAGTGGTACTCCGCTGGGCCCATGGTCTGACCCAACTGGAAACGCTCAGAAGGAAAGATCCTGCTCCAGAACAGTCTCTCGAGTATACTCGAAAAAGATACAGTACTTGAGCTTCCATAACAAGACCTTATGTGCATTTTGCTTTTGTCATTGTGTCTTTTGTTATGTTGAGAACTAGATGATCTACTTTTAGAAGAAATGTGCCAGAGATATAAGCGGATAAAATATTTTTACATACCGCGTCACTCGCATCTGCATGTATCTATCTATAGTAAGATTTTTGAGCTTTAAATTATGAGAGAGAGAGGTTTCGTTTGTCAAGCCAATGTTTAGGAAGCAGCCTGGAAGAGGAAGCACTCCTTCTTGCTGATGCGAGAAAAAAAAACGCTGCAGGCAGTAACTTTTCGAAAAGATAATGAAGTGACGTCTTCCATCCATATTAAATTTCCTATAAGTTTATGGAGCCAGATTAGATTAAGCCATCACTTATTTTGGCGCAATTCCAAGAACAGCAGAACTTGATGCTGGGCTTGATGGTGACTCGTCTTTCGACAATTTCATAGAGAGGACCACAGATCGGTGGCGAGACAACAGGGAAGAACACATTCTTTTTTCCGGCTTTGCAAGCAATATTCAAGCACACACGATTTTATTATGGCTGCTTTGTGCAGCGCTTGTCCTAGAATTCCTATTCCGCTATTTTCAGTTTTGTGCAGCTGATACAAAAAGCTTATAGTTGGATAAATTAGGTCAATGTTGTTCGGCAAAATAGAAAAAATCTGCTTCGCGAAATAAATCGGCGCTATCACTGTCCCCTTTAAAAGGCGCCCATGCATTGCAAAGGGGACGGATGACAGCGCTCATGTACAGGGTCGTCCACTCTTAGTTAGAACGCGCTAGCGCATGGCCGCACTCTTCAGAGTGCCACCGTGTGCGACACAGTCGCTCATCGCAGCAAAGTGGCGCAGGAGAAGGTGTACCTGGACATGGTGCTTCGCGTTATCTGCCACTTCGCTTCGATGCGCAGCCGTTTCGAACGCAGTGACCCTCCGAAGAGCACGGCCGTGCGCTAGCGCATTCTAACTAAGAGTGGACGACCCTGTACTATCAGCGTCAATGAAACGCGAACAAGCCAATTGAAACGCGAACAGCACAACTCGCAGATATTATACTAGGGAGGCAAAATAAATGAGCAGTTGATTTTGCCATTGAAGCCGGAAAGACCGCTCTTCTGAAATGTTAATAGCCCACGACTGTATTTCACCTCCACCCTCTAATATGCTTGATTTTTTCTGCTCGCGTTCAGTTGTTTTGTTCGAATTTCATTTGACGCTGATAGTACAAAAGATGAAGGCCGTGCTTCGAACTAGGACCGCGCGGTCGACGCCATCCCACACACTTTTTCGCATAAGCTTGAGCTTCAGTGGTAACATTTTGTCGAGTATTTGACCGCTGTCCCTGTCCGGGATGACGCAATTTATACTACCATCCGCCAGCAGGCACACTGTTGCAATAAAAAAATAAACATTGGCTGATGTTTAGCTCAGGTTAAACTTCGAGTGACGCGAAAGCGACAGCTGGCCGAGTGGAACTCGCTCAGTCGAACTGCAAAGCCAGTCTTTCGCCGCTCCGTTTCGCTGGGCGCGTATTCTTCAACTTCATCCCTGGACGTGGATTCACTCTTTCCCCATTTCCCCTTCTCTACTCCTCCCCCACTGAATGTCGCCCCTGGCAACTGCCTCGCACCACGTGACCAACCACGTGACCAGCCACGGAGCCGCCACGCTGAAGGCTCGAAATGCTAGTATCATGTAGGCGAGTGGCGCCCACAACAGCTACGTGCTCTGACGTCATTTCACGTATGCGCACAACTGGCGAGGTGGGCAGCGTCTTCTCCCCCGTCGGCGCAGAGGCGAGGCGCGCGGCACGCACACCAGCTGCGGGCTATTACGTCACTCCGCGCATGCGCACAGCTGGCGGAGCGGTGGTGCCACGGCTCAGGGTATAGTGAACTAGAATACTCATTCTAGTTCACTATAGCTCAGGGCGCAGCCACGCTGACGTCGCGAAGCGGCTGGCGTAGTGTAGCTATCGCTACATAAAATAAAGAAAACATTGGCAGCGACAACATATCACCAACTCAAACTCACCAGCACGAACCTCTTTTATGTGAGCAATAATGTTCACTCCCTCGCTCTCTCTTTGTATGTGGACTGTTTTAGTGCTTTCAGGGCAAGGTTGTTTTTCCCCGTGTCCTGTAAATACAGGCCAATAATGCGTAGGGTGTTTGCGGTATGGGAGTGTCATGCAGGTAAATCACGATGGGGGCGGTAGGGCCGCACCGCGGGCGCATTAGGAGGAGTGCTGACTTTAACTTTCCTTTCCTTTTCTTTCGAAGCTCAAGGTCATTTGAAGGTGAAAACTAGCGCCGCGAAGAAAGCCCGAGGTCCCGTAGCGAAGCTTTCGCTTCAAAAGGTAGTGGCGTAATTCATGCCACGCCTAGACTACGCCACTGCAGGAATGATCAGTAGGTTTTGTTTTTGAGGAAAGGAAATGGAGCAGTATCTGTCTCGCATATCTCGGCGGACACCTGAACCACGCCGTAAGGGAAGGGAGGAAGGTAGGAGTGAAAGAAGAAAGAGAAAAAGGAGGTGCCGTAGTGGAGGTCTCCCGAATAATTTCAACCACCTGGAGATCTTTAACGTGCACTGACATCGCGCAGCACACCGGCGCCCGCGTTTTGCTGCGGAATCAACACTATGCAAGGAGTGAGCGATTTCGCGGAGCCCCGGAGAGCCCCAGCTGCACATGCGCGAAGAGCGAGCGTGAGACAGTTACTGCGCAACTTCCCTTCCTCAAATGCAATTTTAATTTTCTTCATTACGGCCCCTCCTCTTTATTCTACCCCTCCCACTTCCTCTCTTCCTCTACAAACGGATGACGGGTGTCCACCGAGATATGTGAGATAGTTACTGTGTAATTTCCTTTCCTCAAATACAATTTTCATTTTCTTCATCACGGCCTCTCTTTCTCCTTCTTTCACTCCGACTTCCCTTCTTGTACGGTACAGTTCAGGTGTCCACCGAGATGACAGAATTACTGGGGGGCGCTGTGAGCGCGCGGAGCGAGAGGACGTCAGTGCATCGGCTCCGCCAAGTTTTGGCTGGAGCCACGGATCTTCGACCGCAACCCCGTCAACACAGCCGCGTCTGGCTTCCCGAAGACGACAGCTACCTGTGCATACCTCTCGCACAGAGGTGGGGCAAAATTTAGGCCATTTAGGGCCGATCTTCACTTGGGTATCGTGGCGGCGGCGCTAGGCCTAACGTCTACGCCGGCGCCCGGCCGTGAGTCGCCCACCCGCGGCAAGATGGCTTCGCCAAGCTTACAACGTGGCTACGACCCGGACGCCATGGCCTGGTCCGAGGTTCCAGCAAATCCAGCGCCTGATAGCCCGGACTGTGCGCCCATCGAGAACTTGAAGTTATTCAAGCTAGTGGAACGCCGCTCCCGCAAGCGGAACGCTAACTCCAAGAAAGCGGACGCCACCTCACCAGGCCGCTCAACACGGCACAGCGCTGCTGCGCGCGCTGCAGCGCTTCACGGTGGGCCCCAGGGACCTGCTTGGAAACCAAAGCGGCTTCCGCGGCTTCATCCCGAAGACATCGTTATCATCCTGAAGCCCCGGGTGACCGTCGCTCTGAAGGATGTCTTTCAACATGGTGAGCTGGGAGCAGCGTTCGCGGCCTACCTGGGCGCCAAGGCCGCAGCATCGCTCAGCCTGCTCCCCACATGGGAGCAAAACCTGATCGTGGCAGGCACCCGAGAGCCGCACGTCGCAGACAAGCTATTGCGGGACTTCGAACTAACAACACCGAAAGGCCAGCTCTCTATGTACGGCCAGTTGAAGCTCACTGGTGACGTGTGCCGCGGCGTCATCACCGTGGCCAAGCACGAGACCAGTGAGTCTCTGCAAAACAAGATCCAGTGGCGTGCTGGAGAGCTTGCCGATATCCGCAAGCTTGGAAAATCAGACGTCGCGGCGCTCACCTTTGTGGGCAAAGTGGTGCCGCGATACGTTCATTACAACTCAGAAGTCACCCTTGTGCGTGCCTATAAGAAAACGATCCCGGCCTGCGTGCGGTGCGGTACCGTGGGACACCGAGCGGACACATGCCCCTGCCCGGATCAAAAGTGTGGCCTTTGTGGCAGTGCGGTGTCGACCGTCGACGGGGTGGAGACACCGCATGAGTGCACTCCGTCCTGTGCAGTCTGTGGGCAAGCCCACGCCACCAACTCCCGGGACTGCACGGGGAAATTCAGGCAGCTCAAGGTGCCCGGCCGTAAGGTTAGGCGCTCCGAGTTCCCTGGAAAACAGCAACCTGGCCGGCAGCCCAGTCATCCCAATTCAGGTGCCGGTGGCGGAACGCCGCGTGGGGCTGACGGCATCGACAACAAAACGTCATCATCATCATCCTCGGTGAAGTCACCGCCCGGGAACAAGACCGCCCCCACCGCCACCGCCCAGCGGCAGGGACGCTGGCCACTTCCCTGCGCTCAAGACAAATGGCGCTGCCGGCGCCCGGGCATCAGCGTCTCAACACGGCAAACAACAGGTGAGCAGCTGGGCTGAGATCGCCTCCTCCTCCTCCCATTCCCCCGCCTCCCCAGTTACCGTCTCCGCACTCGACGCGGAATACAAAAAACAGATCGACGTGCTCCGGGCACAGAATGAGCTTTTGCTCAACAAAATTCAAAATTTAGAATCAAAATTGGCGTCCGCCGCTCCGAGCCCGCAGAACTCGAACGCAATGGAGAGCGACACGGAGATCTCGCCTGCCCTCGTGACAGCCATCTCCGCGATGGAGGAGCGCTTAACCTCTAAATTACGATCTATGATCGAGACCGCCATGGACCAAATCTTGACCAAGGTCAAATCTGCCGTCCCAGCGGTAGTATCAAAACACATCTTGGACAACCCCCGCCTCCTCCGTCGGACGGGGCCCATTAGGGACGTATCCCGTCCTTCAAAATTCAACCGTCTGATTATTGATTCGGACAATGAGGACAGCTGCCCCGCTCCTTCCATCATCACCCCCTTGATGGCGCAAGTAGCTGGCTCTGAGGCAGCCAATCCCTCCTCCTCGCCCCCAAGAATTTTAAATCATGGCGAGACACTTTAATCAAAGGAGTTCCTCAATCTCCAATTAGGCCATATCAACTTCCATAACACAATGGAACTGTAGAGGCTTTAAAAACCGCACTAAGCGGGCCAATTTCCGCCTCTACCTTGAAACCTTCGAGTCCCTACCAGCCGTGGTTGCCCTCCAGGAGCCAGGCCTGGGCGCCACACTTTCAAATTACACAACGTTCCAACAGGATCCCGCGTCATGTCTACTCGTTCACAAAGCCCACACAGCCAACTTAGTGGATCTCGACCTCAAGCTCGAGTATTCCTATGTAATGGTGATTATCCTACCACTCCGCCGCAGGGACCCGCCGTTGCATATACTCAACGTGTACTGCGCTCCCAATCTCAAGCGAGTGACTTTTGCGGACCTCTTTAGCCGCGCGCTAAGAGTAGCGGGCCGCGATCCTCTGCTGATTGTGGGCGACTTTAATGCTCCCAGTCAGCTGTGGGGGTATCGCAAGGAGGAGTCGCGCGGACGTAGGCTGGCGGAGCTTGCG
Organism: Amblyomma mixtum; assembly: GCF_055824585.1. NCBI lineage: Eukaryota > Metazoa > Arthropoda > Arachnida > Ixodida > Ixodidae > Amblyomma > Amblyomma mixtum. The sequence goes on along the minus strand of NC_143017.1, from coordinate 63,600,926 downwards.
TCCACGTTGGGCCTCACCCTCCACACGGACCCCGTCCACCCAACACGGCTAGGAAACTCCGTGACACTTGATACGTGCCCGGACTTAACCTTCACTCGCAACATACAACACGCAGACTGGCTCAATACCGAGGAGACCCTCGGTAGCGACCACTGCATCATTAACACTACACTACGCACACGCCCTCTCAAGCGTCCCAGAACACAAGCCCGTATCCCAGATTGGACGAAATTCAGGCAAAATTTTAACTCACTTGATAATACACCCATTTCCGCGCAAGGCTACACAGCATGGTCCCAACAGCTGCTGGCACACCTTTCCTCGCATGAAACACACATCCAGCTCTCAGAGGCGGTCACGGACGTGGATAACCACCTTCTACACCTCTGGGAAGCCCGTCGCAGCCTCGTCCGCCGTTGGCGACGCCAGAAACACAATAGAAAGCTTAAAGCTCGAATTGCCGAGCTTACCCAGAAAGCGGCAGAATACGCGGCCCAACTCGCCGACTCCAACTGGGTAGATAGATGCAACACGGCCGCGCGACAAATGTCCAGCCGAAACACGTGGCGTCTCTTTCGAGCCCTAATCGACCCAACCCAAACACGAACCGAAACACAAAAACATTTGCAGCGAGCCATGCACGCTTTTCCTGGCAACACGACTCAACTGGCACAGAAACTTCGGGACCAGTATCTGTGTACAGCCCAAGACCCCCGTGGATCTGCGTACTCTCATGCAGGCAGAGAGAACACGGAGCTGGATGAACCTTTCCAGCTCCATGATCTGCGGGCGGCTCTCGCCAAAATGAAACGGGGCACTGCGCCAGGACGGGATAAGGTCACCGTCAAGCTTTTGACGAACCTGCCCGACTTGGCATACCAGTCCCTCCTGGAATACGTCAATGCGATTTGGTGCGGGGACACCCCCCTGCCAATCGAATGCAAAACGGCTTTGGTCACTTTTATTCCTAAAGCTGGCAAACCAATTGACACAGATAACCTCCGCCCCATCTCTCCCACCTCATGTGTGGGCAAACTAATGGAGACGATGGTGCGGGATCGGTTATCTACATATCTTGAATACAAACATGTCTTTGCGAGCACCATGTTCGGATTCCGCCCACACAGATCCGCACAGGATGTCCTCCTGCAACTCAATCGGGAAGTCCTTGACCCCTCGAATGCCCCCATAATGACCGGGTCGTACTCGCCTTGGATCTTAAAGGGGCATTTGACAATGTAACACATGAGATCATACTCACTAACCTAAGTCACACCGACTGTGGCCTCAACACATTCCGATACATAAGCCAATTTTTAATGGATCGTCAATCCTACATTCGAATTCAAGATAGAGACCATGGTCCTTACCTACTCGGCACGCGGGGAACCCCTCAAGGCGCGGTACTTTCCCCGCTGCTCTTCAATCTGGCCATGATGCACCTGCCGGCCCAGCTGAGTGGTGTCGCCGGCGTGCAGCACGCCCTGTACGCCGATGACATCACTCTGTGGGCCACGCAGGGCAGCACAGGGGATATTGAAACCAGCCTGCAAACAGCGGCCACGATAGTAGACCGCTACGCCCGCCGCTGCGGTCTTCAATGTTCCCCTCAAAAATCGGCATTTGTGCACCTCCGCCCCTCACAGAAGTGCACAACTAAAATATCTCTTTCTCTCGAGAGTGGTCCCATACGCGAAAGTGATGAGATACGGGTACTCGGACTCTACATCCACAAACACAGGCAGCCAGACACTACATTGGCCAAACTCCGTAAGGTGGGGGACCAGGTGGGCCGCATGGTCCGCCGGGTTTCCAACAAACGCGGAGGGTTACGAAGTAAGGATGCCTTGCGGCTGGCAAACGCCTTCGTAACTAGTCGAATTCTCTATTCGACTCCTTATCTCCACCTACGGAAACAAGAGGAGGATGCCCTTGAGGTCATCCTTCGCAAAATTGTTAAACGTGCCCTTGACCTCCCCATCATTACTTCGAACAGCCGGCTTATGGCCGGTGGTGAATACTTTCCGGGAGCTCCGGGAGGCGCACCTTACAAACCAGTACACGCGTTTGTCGCTAACGGAGTCGGGTCGCCGCCTTCTTGCTCGACTCCATATACAACACACCCCTCCAATGGAAGACAGGTTTCGCATCCCGGAACTGTGGAGACGTGCCCTCCACGTGCGGCCTCTTCCAGCAAACATGTCACATGAAGACCATAATGGTCGGCGCCTGGCACGAGCGGAAGCGCTAGCCCGATATTATGGCAACAAAACAGGTGTATACTACGTGGACGCCTCCGGCCCTCACCACGGGGGATGGTACACGGCCGCGGCAGTTCACAACAGCAACACAGTTAACGGCCTCACTTTCAGAGCCCGCAGTGCAACACAAGCAGAAGAGGTCGCGATTGCTCTCGCGGCCTCACATTCCAATTCAAAATACATAATTACCGACTCGCGAGGGGCCTGTCGGAACGTCGAACAAGGCAGCACTCCCTTCCTAGCCTATCGAATATACCAAAATTGCATACGGGATACGGACCCCGCACACCGTCACCTCATATGGGCCCCTTCTCATCAGGGGTTGGCAGGAAACGAGGCAGCAGACGCAGCCGCCCGCGCGCTCTCTCACCGGGCTGTTTTCTCCTCCCCACCTGATCAGGAACCCGATTTTAATCCGGTTTATACGTTCAAAAATATCTCAACCGACTTTCAAGATAGCCATCGCCTTTACCCCAGCCCATGTAAAGGCCTCTAGAAGGCGGATGAGCGGCTTCTTCTCCGCCTCTTCACCAATACATTGCTGTGCCCGGCAGCACTAGAACATTTTGACCCCTCCTTTAGCGGCAACTGCCCGCACTGTGGTGCGGTGTCTTCGGACACCTATCACAGGGTGTGGGCCTGCCCCTCCAACCCGGCCATTCCCCCTATCCCCAACCCAACCCGGGAGGACTGGGAGGCGACCCTGCTCGGCTGCCACGACTTACAGGCCCAACAAGCCTTAGTCGGGCGCGCCCGGGCGGCGGCTACCGCCACTGGGGTCCCAAACTAGGGACCTCCACCTAGTGTTTGTAAGGATCGGTCCCTTACGGGCCGATCCAAACACCTCCTGTTCTGAATAAAGGAGTCGAATAGAGAATTCGACTAGTTACGAAGGCGTTTGCCAGCCGCAAGGCATCCTTACTTCGTAACCCTCCGCGTTTGTTGGAAACCCGGCGGACCATGCGGCCCACCTGGTCCCCCACCTTACGGAGTTTGGCCAATGTAGTGTCTGGCCGCCTGTGTTTGTGGATGTAGAGTCCTGGGTCAGCTCACTGAATGAGTGCATGCGCTCCTTCGTGAATCCCGTATCCGAGGCCACCTGAGCACGGTTTAAAGAACCTCGGGCTAAAAGGTTGGCGGCCTCGTTTCCGGGATTCCCTGAGTGCGCAGGCACCCATATCAGCTCCACTTGGCGGGGCGGGGGTGCATCGCGCGAGTCCAGTATGCCAAAAGCAGGGACATGGATTCGGCCTCGAGCAAAATTTATAATCGCAGTTTTTGAATCACTGAAAATGTACCGGGCTTCCGTGCGGGTGATTGCGAGTGCAATGGCGGCTTCCTCTGCAGCCTCTGGGGAGGTGTCGGTAAGGAGAGGTAGTGTGATGAGGGCAGATAAAGAGGAGCCCACAACATCTGCTGTCGCTTCATCACCCGTGCAGGCAGCGTCCACCCATACGGCGTCCGGCTCGGAGCCGTACGCTCGATGGAGTGCCTTCGCACGGGCTCTGCGGCGTTGCACATGGTGGGACGGGTGCATGTTCCTCGGGAGCGGCCTGATGAGGAGCTCCCGGTAAAGGGATCGTGGGATGGCGAGGAGGGTTGGGTCGTTGGCAGGTATTCTGATTCCGAGGGAGTCCAGGATATACCGACTTGTGAAGGTTTTTGTGAGCCTGATGTATTGGGCCTGTCGGTGGGCCTCCACCTTTTTCCCGATCGTGTTGTGGAGGCCCAAGCCTAGTAATCTGTCTGTGGGTGTGTTAAGAGGAAGATGAAGTGCTACTTTGAATGCCTTGCGAATCAAAGCATCAAAAGCGTTTATGTCATGTTTGGATAGTTGTAAGTATGGGGTAGTGTACAGCACACGGCTGAGGACAAAGGCATGAATGAGGCGACATAGGTCACGCTCCTTCATGCCTCTATGATGTCCCGAAACCCTGCGGATGAGGTGCGATATCGCGCCTACAACCTGCTTGAGTTTCTTCAGAGTGGTGGTGTTTTTGCCATCGTTCTGGATGTGCAGGCCCAATACACGGAGGGTGCCAACCTCAGGTACCGGGTCACCATTCAGTTTAATGGCAATGGGGGAGAGCGGGGACAGCGGTGGTTCTTAGGACGGATGAGGAGCAGTTCGGACTTCTCTGGGGAGCAAGACAGTCCGATGGTCTGCGCGTAATTTTGGGTGAGAGTGGCTGCTTCCTGTACGGTGTTCTCTATGTCGCCGTCACTGCCGTGGGTGGTCCACAGGGTGATATCGTCGGCATAAAGAGTGTGCTTCAGATGGGGAATAGTTGCCAATTTTCGGGCGAGGGGGATGATGTAATGTTAAAGAGAAAGGGGGAAAGGACGGACCCTTGAGGGGTGCCGATACTCTGAAGCGTGTAGGAGGGGAAGACAAAGGGCCGAAGTGTATCTCAGCCGGGCGGTCAGTGAGAAATGCTTGAATGTAGGCATACGTGCGCACACCCACATTCAATGGGGATAGGGCAGTCATGATCGCCTGATGTTCAATGCGATCAAAAGCTTTGGAAAGATCCAAAGCTAAGACTGCCTTGGACTCCCTGGCGCCTCTACAACACGCTGTCACGTTCCACTCCTAAAGTGAGCTTTAAGCGTCATAAAGTAGCAGTTAATTAGTATTTAGTCATTAATCATTAATTGGTCACTAATTAGTAATTTGTCATTACTTTGTCATCAATTATGTGTGACGTAATCCAGTGGTGACGTCACCAGTGTCACGTAGGCAAAGTGGTGGCGAATGAAATCAAGTAGGTGCGAAAGGAATGAGGACACTGTCTATAGCATAAGCAAAGCACATACCTTTAGCATCGCACATACCACTCACTGCCTTATGGCGCGGCGCCAGTGCTCGAGCGCTCATTGTTCCATATGCAAGACGCATTCTGTAGCCAGGCGCCCTTCCGGCGGACATTAAGCATACATGGCGGTCTCTGCCTAGTATATTCAGTGCAACGATGGTTTTTGAAGCGAACAGCTTCGCTACCGGCCCCACAGCCGCGCTTCGAGTGAGCCGTCAAAGCCAAGATTTGCCACAGCTGCGCTTGCGCGAAACCGACTGACGTCACACGTGGCACAAATGAAAAAATAAATAAAAGGCAAACAGTGTGCCAGGGAACTCTCATATCTCGGTGGACACCCGAACCGCGCCGTAAGGGAAGGGAAATGAAAATAAAATTGGTTTTAAGGAAAGGAAATGAGCCTGTCTCTCTCTCATATCTCGGTGCATACCCGAACCTCGCCGTAAGGGCCTTAAGGAAAATGAAATGAAATCAAAAATTGGTTTGAAGGAAAGGAAATGTCCTTCTCTCATATCTTGGTGTACACCCGAAAGGAATAGACACCACAGTACATGTGTCTGAAGCAACCTTCTAAGACACCACCGTGTTCACTACACGCGCGTCTCCTGCTCCGCCTCCGTACAGGCAGTGTGTGGACGGCCGAACGCCTCCACCGTGGTGCTCCAGTGCATTGTGCACCAACTGCGACAGCTATGGCGTCAAACCAAGCACAACTGCAGCTTTTCGCTTGTATATCCAGGCTTAACCAGAGCTAAGCCACTGCCTATTAAGCATGAAATGCTTTTAGCCCCCGTTGTCGGCAGTGTGGTGACGTCACGCCGAGACCGAGATCCACTCATCCGGGCATTGAAATCCACTCATCCGGGCATTGAAATCCACTCATCCGGGCACTGAAATCGAGTCATCCGGGCACTGAAATCGAGTCATCCGGGCACTGAAATCGAGTCATCCGGGCACTGAAATGGAGTCATCCGGGCACTGAAATCGAGTCATCCGGGCACTGAAATCGAGTCATCCGGGCTCTGAAACGAGAACATCCGGGCACCGTACGAGACTTAGCGAGATTTAACGAGACTCCGTAAGCCCTCCTACGCGACCGGCATGCAAGCGCTGGTTGGTCTCCAAACGAGACAAAAAATAACTGCTGCCAGTGCCTTCTCAATGTTTATCAAGATATCAGTGGAGCTGTGGGTTTGATAACGCGCGGAATTATAATTTCCGATTTCTAATAACGCGTGCAAAAACCACATAAATTGCATGTTGCACTTCGTTGTCGTACGTGATCCGGGGGAGAAGCGCTGCGTTCAAAGGGCAAGGCATCGTGCCGAACGGGTGGTGGCGTTCCTCCCTTCCTTTACGGTGCGGTTCGGGTGTCCACCGAGATGGCAGAGAATTACTGCGCCATTTCCTTTCCTCAAAAAACCTTGCGTTCATATGACAAGGCATCGCGCTGAACGGGTGGTGGCGTTCCTCCCTTCCTGTACGGTGCGGTTCGGGTGTCCACCGAGATGACATTAGGCCCGTAAACATTTCATGCTTACTCTACTCTCGGTTACGGGAGAGGCACAGATTTTTTTTTAAGCATGAAATGCTTTTAGCTCCCGTTGTCGGCAGTGTGGTGACGTCAGCCCACCTCACGGGCTCGAAAGACTGCACGGCGAAATTCCGCCGACTTCATCTTGCCGGTGTCAAGCCCTCTCGATATGGAGGATTCGAAAAGCCAGAGTCTGGAAACAGACAAGATCCCACCACCGGCGGAGCCAATGGCGGCGCGGTACGTGGCAATAACGCCACCGGCTCGCTCGAGGAAAACGTCAACGCGGCTTCCTCATCTCCCGGACTGAAGTCAACGGGAGAGAAGAAGAGAAAGAAGAAAAACAAGAAGAAAAAGCAGGCACCGCCACCGCCCTCTAGCGGAGACTACGCCAAGAACTTTCCCACCCTCAAACCAAGTGGCGCTGCCGGAGCCCGGGCCCCGGCGCAGCAACAGCACACTCAGGTGAGCAGCTGGGCAGGGGTCGCTTCCTCTCCTCCCTCCCCTTCGTCCACTTCCCCCTCCTCGGCTTACGGCGTAGATGTCGAAAGCCGCCGGCAAAATGAGCAGCTTAGAGCACAGATCGGGCAACTGCTCGCCAAAATTCAAAATTTAGAAGAAAAGTTAGCTGCCGCGACGGGTATCCCGAGTTCCGACGCCATGGAGAGTGAGCCCGAACTGCCGCCCGCGTTCGCGTCGGCAATGGCCGCGATGGAGGTGCGTCTCACTTCCCAGCTTGAGAAAATGGTGGAAACGGCTATGAACTGCATGGAGTCCAAATGCTCGGCATCGGTCCCTGCAGCCATAAGCCGCTGCATGAAATCAAAAACCACCCGGACCAGTCGGCGGTTCGAGGGGATCCGAGCCTTCAATACGCACAAGAAAATTATCTGCAATCCCAGAGACGCGGTATCGCAGGACTCCAACGCCACGCCCCCACCCAGTGCTGGCTCTAGGCCAGAGTCCAATCAGCCCCCGTCTCTCACCTCTAATCCTAATGATGGCGGCACGGCCTAACAAGCGTTCCCCTCCTCCGAAAACACACACATTGGTAACCGTAACGCAGTGGAATTGTAGAGGCTTCAAGTCTCGGCAGAAACGCGCGAACCTGCGCCTCTACCTAGAAACTTTCGAGGCTTTACCCGCCGTGGTCGCCCTCCAGGAGCCAGGAGCGGCGGCAAAATTGACTAACTACGTGACGTTCCAGCGAGACCCCTCGTCGTGTCTCCTCGTACACAAGTCGTACACAGCCACCGATATCGACCTCGATCTCAACATACCGTACTCGTACGCTATGGTAAGGATCCTTCCCCTTCGCCGATCGGATCCTCCCCTGCACGTACTTAATGTATACTGCTCCCCGAAAGTGAAGCGAGTGACCTTCGCGGACCTCTTTAGCCGTGCACTTAAAGAGGCGGGTCGCGACCCCCTACTGATTGTGGGCGACTTCAACGCCCCTAGTCAGCTATGGGGCTATCGTAAGGAGGAAGTGCGCGGACGCATGCTGGCGGAGCTGGCGTCCACACTGGGCCTCACCCTCCACACCGACCCGGCATTTCCTACCCGCGTAGGCAACTCGGTGACCCGAGACACATGCCCGGACCTCACCTTCACTCGTAACATAAGACACGCAGACTGGATCAACACCGAGGATACCCTCGGCAGCGACCACTGCATCATCAACACCACTGTTTATACACGCCCCCTAAAGCGCCCTACCACACTAGCACGCATCCCCAATTGGACCACCTTTCGCAAAAATTTCCCATCCGACACCAACACGACTATCACAGAGCAAGGATACGCAAACTGGTCCCGGTCAGTCATATCGCACCTTCGCTCCCACGAGAAGCAGATACAGCTTACAGAGGTGGTCACGGACGCGGACAACCACCTCCTCCACCTCTGGGAAGCGCGCCGCGGCCTCACGCGCCGCTGGAAGCGCCAGAAACACAACAAGAAGCTCAAAGCGCGCATTGCGGACCTCACCCGGCAGGCAGCAGAGTACGCGGCCCAACTCGCTGACTCCAACTGGGTAGATCGCTGCAACACGGCGGCGAGGCAGATGTCGAGCCGCAACACGTGGCGGCTCTTCCGAGCCCTCATCAACCCAACACATACCCGCACAGAAACGCAGAAGCAACTACACAAAGCCATGCACGCATTCCAAGGTAATACAACGCAGTTGGCACAGGCACTCCGGGATCGCTACCTGTGCGCAACGCAGGACGCCCGCAGATCGGCCTACTCCTACGCCGGCAGGGAAAACTCGGAGTTGGACAAGCCTTTCCAGCTTCACGATCTGCGGGCGGGTCTGGCCAAAATGAAGAGGGGCACCACGCCGGGCCGGGATAAGGTCACCGTCAAACTTTTGGCGAACCTTCCTGAATCAGCGTACCAGTGCCTTCTAGAATACATCAATGCGATCTGGACGGGGGAAACCCCGCTCCCCATTGACTGGAAGACGGCTCTTGTCACCTTCATCCCGAAGGCCGGCAAACCGATCGACACGGACAACCTCCGCCCCATCTCTCTCACCTCGTGTGTGGGAAAATTGATGGAGACGATGGTGCGGGATCGGCTGTCCGAGTACCTCGAACAACACAACACCTTCGCGGACACCATGTTCGGATTTCGCCCACATAGATCCGCACAGGATGTCCTGCTCCAACTCGACCGCGAAATCTTGAACCCCATTACACACCCCCAAAACGATAAAATTGTCCTTGCGCTCGACCTGAAAGGAGCGTTCGATAACGTAACTCACGAGGTCATACTCACACATTTGAGTCAAACTCACTGCGGCACCAATACCTTCAATTACGTTAAACAATTTCTCACGGACAGACTGTCCTACATCCGAATACAGGACGAAGAGCACGGACCTTTCCTGCTCGGCACGAGGGGGACTCCACAAGGCGCGGTGCTGTCCCCTCTGCTATTCAACATTGCCATGATGCGCCTACCCGCCCTGCTTGGTGCGGTCGAAGGGGTCCAGCACGCGCTATACGCCGACGACATCACCATCTGGGCTACGCAAGGACGCCTGGGGGATATGGAGACTAGCCTGCAAACGGCCGCCAGCATAGTGGATCGCTATGCTCGAGACTGTGGTCTGCAATGCTCCCCGCAGAAATCGGAATTCGTGCATTTACGTCCCTCGCGCACATGCTCGACCCAAATCAATCTCTCGTTGCAAAGCGGTCCCATTCGCGAATCCAAGGAAATCAGAGTCCTTGGACTCTTCATACACAACCAGCGACGCTGCGACACAACACTCGCCAAGCTCCGGCAGGTGGGGGACCAGGTGGGCCGCATGGTCCGCCGGGTTTCCAACAAGCGCGGTGGGCTACGATGCAAAGACGCCTTGCGGCTGGCGAACGCATTCGTGACCAGTCGAATCTTGCATTCGACTCCCTACCTCCACCTGCGGAAACAGGAGGAGGATTCCCTCGAGGTCATCCTCCGCAAAATCATGAAACGAGCGCTGGACCTCCCAGTTTCTACCTCTACCAGCCGCCTTATGGCACTGGGGATGGTGAACACTTTTAGGGAGCTTCGAGAGGCCCACCTCAACAACCAATACACTCGTCTCACAAAGACAGGGTCGGGTCGCCGCCTTTTAGCCCGACTACACATCCAGCACACTCAATTCACAGAGGAGAGATGCCGCCTTCCCGTACACTGGAGACGCGCCCTCCACGTGCGGCCTCTCCCCACCAATATGTCCAAAGAGGATCACAATGGCAGGCGCCTGGCGCGGGCGGAAGCCTTGGACCGCCATTTTCGGAGCAAACCAGGAGTCTTCTACGTGGACGCGTCCGGCCCGGACTCTAGGGGATGGTACACGGCCGCGGTCGTCCACCAGGGTAAAACAGTAGACGCCCTTACTTTCAAGGCCCAGTCAGCAATTCACGCAGAAGAGGTTGCCATCGCTTTGGCAGCCTCTGACACCTCCTCCAAATACATAATCACCGACTCACGAGGGGCTTGTCGAAACGTCACGCAAGGGTGGGTTACTCCCCTAGCTTATCGTATTTACCAAAATTGTAGCCGAGACTCGGATCCCGCGCACCGATCTATCGTTTGGGCTCCAGGTCACCAAGGCGTCCACGGAAATGAGGCAGCCGACGCCGCCGCCCGCGCGCTCTCTCTCCGGGCATTTCCCACGGGACCCGACGCCGACCAGGACTTCCATTTCAATCCGATTTACACTTTTAAGGAAATATGCGATTATTACAAATCCACGCACCAAACTCTTCCCACCCCATGCAAAGGGCTGGGGAAGGTCAACGAGCGGGTACTCCTGCGCCTGCTCACCAACACGATGTTGTGCCCGGCAATTCTAAAGCATTTCGATCCTAAATTCGACGGGCGGTGCTCACACTGTGGGGAGGTGTCTGACACCTACCACATGGTGTGGGCCTGCCAGCAGAACCCATCCCTACCCCCTATCCCGAACCCCACCCGAGAGGACTGGGAGGCGACCCTGTCCGGTTGCTGCACCCTCGAGGCCCAAAGGGCCTTAACGCAGCGCGCCCGGGCTGCGGCAAACGCCAATGGTGTGCCTGACTAGGCATCCCACCTAGTGGTTGTAAGGGCGTGACCCTTCAGGTCACGACCCCCAACACCTCTCTCTATAATTAATAAATGTTTTCACCACCACCACCACGCCGAGACCGAGAGCCATCATCCGGGCACTGAAATCCACTCATCCGGGCACTGAATTCCAGTCATCCGGGCACTGAAATCCACTCATCCGGGAACTGAAATCCACTCATCCGGGCACTGAATTCCAGTCATCCGGGCTCTGAAACGAGAACATCCGGGCACCGTACGAGACTTAACGAGATTTAACGAGACTCTCTAAGCCCTCCTACGCGACCGGCATGCAAGCGCCGGTCGGTCTCCAAATGAGACAAAAAATAACTGCTGCCAGTGCCTTCTCAATGTTTATCAAGATATCAGTGGAGCTGTGGGTTTGATAATGCACGGAATTATAATTTCCGATTTCTAATAGCGCGTGCAAAAAGCACATAAATGCCATGTTACACTTCGTTGTCGTACGTGATCCGGGGGAGAAGCGCTGCGTTCAAAGGGCAAGGCATCGCGCCGAACGGGTGGTGGCGTTCCTCCCTTCCTTTACGGTGCGGTTCGGGTGTCCACCGATATGGCAGAGAATTACTGCGCCATTTCCTTTCCTCAAAAAACCTTGCGTTCAAATGGCAAGGCATCGCGCTGAACGGGTGGTGGCGTTCCTCCCTTCCTGTACGGTGCGGTTCGGGTGTCCACCGAGATGACATTAGGCCCGTAAACATTTCATGCTTACTCTACTCTCGTTTACGGGAGAGGCAGAGATTTTTTTTTTTTGAGATGCCGGGCATATCTGAATTCGAAATGTGTAGTATGAGTTTACTGAAAACCCCGCGTAGTTGGCGCAGCCCAAATCATAGCTATTGGTAACTGACCCATATGAAAATAGCAAACGCAAATTTTTCAACCACGTTCATGTAGCACCTAGCGCACTTAAGCAGCTCTTAGAGGAAGGGTATTGGATGGCGGGACGAAATTGATGGCAGGTTTTTTTCGATCACTACCCTGACCGTGACATGGCTGTTTCGCACCGGCTGCCGCAGGCCGCAGTAATGATTTTCACAAAAATTTCCATGTGTGATGCTTAAATAATATTGTGTGTGGGATTTAGTTTCTGTTGAAGGACGGATCCCAACATAAGAAGAGAGAGAGAAAAAAAAACTTTACTGTAAGAGGAATTCGGGGCACCCCCCAGGGTCCCCGCACGAACCCACTGCACTCAAGTGTTTATGTTCCTAAGGTCCATAACACTGGGCCGGTGGCGATGGTCTGCACGGCCGGGCCCTCCGAGCGCAGCAAGGTCTCCCAGGTTTTCAGGATCTCTAGGTCCCGCGGGGGAGGGTCCGCCGGGCAGAGGGAAAGGATGTGAAGGGAAGAGGCGAAGGATTCTGGGCATAGGGCGCAAGCAGGATTGGGGAAGGAGGGATGATAGTGGGCTAGGGTAAGGGGTGAGGGGAGAAAGTGTGTCTGTAGTCTGCGCCAGAGTGTAGCTTGCTTGTTATCAAGGGGGTGGTGGGCAGGGGGGTAGAGCTGGTGTGAGGCTCTGTATGCCTGCGTCAGCTCCCTGAATGAGTGCATGCGCTCCTTCGTGAATCCCCGATCCGACGCAACCTGAGCCCAGTTTAAAGAACCTCGGGCTAAAAGGTTGGCGGCCTCGTTTCCGGGATTCCCGGAGTGCGCAGGCACCCATATCAGCTCCACTTGTCGGGGTGGCGGTGCATCGGGCGAGTGCAGTATGCCAAAAGCAAAGACGCGGAGTCGGCCTGGAGAAATATTTAGAATCGCAGTTTTAGAGTCACTTAAAATGTACCGGGCTTCGGTGCGGGTGATAGCAAGTGCAATGGCGGCTTCCTCTGCAGCCTCTGGGGAGGTGTCTGGAGGGAGAGGTAGTGTGAGGAGGGCGGATAAAGAGGAGTCCACCACAGCTGCTGTCGCTTCATCACCCCTGCAGGCAGCGTCCACCCATACGGCGTCCGGCTCGGAGCCGTACGCTCGATGGAGTGTCTTCGCACGGGCTGTGCGGCGCTGCTCATGGTGGGACGGGTGCATATTCCTCGGGGGCGGCCTGATGAGGAGCTCCCGGTGAAGGGGTCGTGGGATGGCGAAGAGGGTTGTGTCATTGGCCGGTATTGTGATTCCGAGGCAGTCCCGGATATACGTACCTGTGGAGGTTTGTGTGAGCCTGATGTATTCATAACAACTGTTTATTCGATTAGCGGTGGCGGCGGACGAGCATACCAACGCTATGCTCGTCTCGGTAGCGGAAGGAAAAATTCAGGGGGCACTTTGGCTCTCTGAAGTGGTGCAAGGGGAAAGCGTTTCCTGGCCACTGTTTGTTTTTATTTACATTTTATTTTCCATATTTTGTTTTTTTTAGTTATTTTCTGGCCACTTTTCTTAATTTTATTGTTTTTTACTTTTATTTTCACATCTTATTTTGTTTTGTTGATATTTTTGTTTATTTCCTTATTTCTAATTATTTTCTTTTTCTTGACTTTACTCCTTTTATTTTATTCATGAAGCCCATGCATTCACTAGATGCGCCTTTATTCATGCTGTAACCTTGAGCCTTTTAAGCAGTGACACCGAAAGGCGGACGAATCTGCCGATGCGCCTGTCGACACGGCTGCCGACGCGTCTGCTAACGACAGTATGAGGCATTAAAGGCTTTCGCCTTAAAAAGCCGCCCTTCCCAGCCGGGCAGCCTGTTTTAAGCATGAAATACTTTCTAGCTCCCCTTGTTGGCAGTGTGGTGACGTCACGCCGAGACGGAGAGCCATCATCTGGGCACTGAATTCCACTCATTCGGGCACTGAATTCCCCACATCAGGTAGCTGAAACGAGAGCATCTGGCCACCGTACGAGATTTAACAAGACTCTAAGCCCTCCTACAAGACCGGCATACAAGCGCTGGTAGCTTCGCGCCGAACGGGTGGTGGCGTTCCATCCTTCCTGTACGGTGCGGTTCGGGTGTCCACCGAGATGGCAGAGAATTACTGCGCCATTTCCTTTCCTCAAAAAAGCCTTGCGTTGAAAGGACACGGCATCGCGCCGAACGTGTGGTGGCGTTCCTCCCTTCCTTTATGGTGTGGTTCGGGTGTCCACCGAGTTGGCAAAGAATTACTGCGCCATTTCCTTTCCTCAAAAAAAAGCCTTGCGTTCAAAGGGCAAGGCATCGCGCCGAAAGGGTGGTGGCGTTCCTCTCTTCCTGGACGGTGCGGTTCGGGTGTCCCCCCGAGATGACAGAGAATTACTGCGTAATTTCCTTTCCTCAAAAAGCGTCGCGTTCAAAGGGCAAGGCATCGCGACGAACAGGTGGTGGCGTTCCGTGGACTGCGCCTGGCAGCGCTACTACACACTGTCGCGTTCCACTCCTAAAGGCGAAGCTTAAGCGTCATTAATTAGCAGTTGATTAATATTAAGTCATTATTCCGTAATTAGTCACTAATTAGTAATCTGTCATTAGTTCGTCATCAATTATATGTGACGTAATCCAGTGGTGACGTCACCAGTGTCACATAGGCAAAGTGGTGCGGAAAATGCTTTCGCCTCTACGCACTTTACACAGTTTCGAACGCGCAGCATAAATATTCTTGTCAGGCCTGCGTCTCGTCGTGTCCGCGTACGCTTCTGCATCGTCCTGCATTTCAATGCCGCCACCGCCACCGCTGCTTAAGCCGAGCAATGGAGCCTGATGAAAGGAGAGGTAGGAAGCGCCTTGCGGAAAGCGATCGCTTTGCGATTGATACGCCACAGCAGAAGACTGCTCGCCCCTGCCGACAACGCTGCGATTATGCGGTCACTCCTGAAAGCGACAAGGCCGCCACAGTTCGCGGCTGACGAGGCAGGGCGGAAGAGATTCTCCAGACACTCACAGCAAACGATTGCGTCCACATGGACCAGTGCACAGTATGGTTTGGTTTAGTTTGGTTTATAGGGTTTAACGTCCCAAAGCGACTAAGGCTATGAGAGACGCCGTAGTGGAGGCTCCGGAAATTTCGACCACCTGGGGTTCTTTAACGTGCACTGACATCGCACAGTACACGGGCCTCTAGAATTTCTCCTCCAAAGAAATTCAACCGCCGCGGCTGGGATCGAACCCGCGTCTTTCGGGTCAGCAGCCGACCACCATAACCACTGAGCCACTGCGGCGGCGTAGTACACAGTATGTGTGATGGGGTCTAGTGTTCAACACACCACACCACACCACACACCACACAGTGCACAGTATGTGTGGTGTGGTGTGGTGTGGTGCGTTGAACACTAGATCGATTTCAAGATTGTGACTAGTACCATCTACAACCAATGTGTAATGTCCGTAAACATTCCATGCTTACTCTACTCTCGGTTACGGGAGAGGCAGAGATTTTTTGTAGCTACCGTCGGCGACGCTTGCCTCGGGTGAAGCAGCGGTGGCGCTGTTTTATCGGCAATGCAGTCAAGCGTGTAGCTCTGTTACGCTGGGCCGGATGATAATATGGCTAAGCGGAAATATGCGCAGAGTGTGTCACCACAAGTGTTCAACGGCGTTCTTGGCACCTGCGCTGATGTGCGAGGCCGTGGCTGGAGTTGGTCGAGCTGGAACAGCCGTGAGCTTCGGCACATTATACATCAGTTTTCGATAGTGGATGCTCACGAGCTCTTACACTCCCCGTAATTTCGTTGGACATGGCGCCGCGGCGTATCGGCCCGCTGGCTGAACAGCGCTTATGTGCCTCAAGCGCTTTGTGCGTACCTGCCGCGGACGAACTTTGTCGTTTTGACGTTGACGCCGGCGTACATTTCAGATCATCGACCTGTACTGCTTGTGCTGTCTCTCTCTGGAGCTCGAACCAGTCGGCCGTGGCATCTAGATGTGCGCGTGCTGCAAGACTGTAGTTCACATGCGAGTCTGTGGCGTGCTTTCCGTGCTTCGTTGGTCGCCAGTGGTCGCAACACGTAGTACGCGCTGAAGACGCTATGGCGTTGTATTGCTCCGTAGGTGGTTGCGCGCTGCGCAGTCGGGTGTCGGATGACCTGGTAGACACGGCAACAAAAGAATCGTCTAGAGGGCTAGCCACCAGACGCCTCCTATGCGCACGCACGGTATGATGAGTTTTAGGAGCGGTACCAACGCCTTGTTGCTGCTTCGCCCCTCTCTGCTGTAGCTTGGTGATGTACGCGTGGACCTTTTGCTCATCCTAAAGTTTTTCGCTTTGTAACATCCAGCTATGTATACACAGCTCAAAACTAGGTGGTGAATCCCCCAGTGTGTCGTCGCAGGTTCGAGATCGCGCTCGGTTTCTCGCGCATTTCGAGACTATCGCGCAAATAGCGATCGCTGTAGATGACGCGGCTGCTGTAGCACATTCCATCTTGACCGCGTTGCCGCAAGTTGCCCCTTAGGTACACGACACGCTTTGCGCCCAAACGACTTTGAAGAAGGTGAAGGCTGCCCTAAATGCAATGAAACGGGGATCAGCGCCTGGCCTGGATGGACCATCGGTGGAGTTTTACCTGGAGTTTTGGGTAGTCCTACGTCCATCTTTAACATCTCATGTGCGCCGATGTTTCGAGTGCTGCGATTTTCCTGCAGTTTTCTTAGTGGAAGGTCGTCTCGGCCGGAAGTCTGGAGGCCAATCATGCTCCTCAAGGTGGACTACAAAGATTTTGCAGCCATTGTAGTCCGGCGCTTGAGGGTGTGATGGCCACTCTCATTGGTAACTTCAGGCTTGCTCAGTTCCCGGCAGACAAACATTCATAGTGTGTCATTCGTCACTCGCGATATTATCCCCTACATTCAGAGGCGCTTGGCGAGCGGTCTCTCGGTTTCTTTCCATAAGGAAACGCGTATAACGGCCTCGAGCATGGTTACATGTTTAGCACTCGGGGTTTTCGGGTTCCCTGGTGGCCTCAATAAGCTCATTCGTGGCGCATGCGACGGTACCCGCAGCAGTTTGTCTATGGATGGTTGAAAGTGTTCCACCTTCCCCCGCCACCCCTGAGGTTAGGCAGGGTTGTCTACTCTCGCCTTTACTGCTTGCGCTGAGTATCCAGCCTCATCTCACAGCCATAACACGACATTCTGGCGTTCATGGGCGTCCTCTCCCAGACAGTGCGACAGTTAAGGTGAAGGCTTTTGCTGACGACACTTATCCCTTGGGCAACGATGACGGCCTGATCCGGTGTCTTCGGCTTTTCGAAGATTACAGCAGGGCGTCAGGGGGCTGCCCTCAACTTTGCCAAGAGCAAGTATACTTTGTGATTGGCTACCCTCATGCACGCCTTAGTACTCATATACGCATCACGCACGGTTTGAATATTCTCCTTTTTGGTGCAGAGTAGAGTGCTTATAGCATGACAAATTTAGTATGGCACACCTTACTTGACGAGGTTCGAAGAAGGATCGCGATGGCTTCAGAATTTACCTGCCATGTCCGTAGCAGCGATGACTCGCCCACGCGGTCCTTATTACTTTATTGACGAGGCAATAAAATAATTGAAAAAATTCTTACATATCTGCACTTATTGTAGCATGACAAAGCTTATTTTGTAAACACACACAAAAAAACGCTCCACATACCAGCTGAAATGTAGCTGCATTGCCAGTGGGTAACTGTAGGTGGGAGTCCTTAAATAGTCTTCATTGCACGATTCGTACGGGTTAGTGTGGAACTTGTATATGCAATCTTTTCCTGGAAACAAGGATGTATATTACACTTTCTGCACGTAACTCGTGTGATGCCTTTGCAGTTGGGGTATTTGCGTCGAGTTTTTTTAGGCTCAAAAAAGCGTTTTAAAAGTCAAATTCAATAGAGGGAACATAGGGAGGTGGTCAATAGTGTCTAGCCTAATCCCCTTGCAGGGTACAAGAGCTGCTGGTCCATGCCGCTTCTTTGCTTGTAGTGTAGTTGATTTTCGCTTTTTGACGAGCCCAATGGTCACCTTCTAGAAAGTGCTGCAAACCTTTCCCTGCTGTTACAAAACGCACGCAATCTCTGCTTTGAAAGACAGTAGGGTCATTTGCTGGTTGCGTGGCACATTAGCCGCGGTGGCATCTTGACGGTAGAGGAGCCAGCTGTTGACGATTACGACATCCAGTAAATAGAAAAATAGCCGCTTGCACCATTTTTTAGATTTGAAATGGATGCAGTACAGCGCTACAAGCATGTCCGTTAGATCCACACCGCCCATGCATTCACTGTAGACACCTACAACAGAAGGACGAGGTACGCTCACAGTCATTGGGGTCTTCCTGCCAAAGAGCTTCACAGGATTCTCCAGTGATGCCGATGGAAATGTGGACAGGAGCTTCACGGGACGGTTACAAATCACGGCCCTCGGACTCACCCCTTCAAATGTCGTCTCTATATCGACGTAAGAGCTACACCCTTCCTCTTTCAGGGTTTGGTCCGATGGAAGTCTGCATCCTTTCAGGCGAGTTTCGCGTACTGTGCCTACGGAACTGATTCCAGCCTTCTTCAGGACTACCTGCAAGTCCGAACTGCAAAACCAGTTGTCATACTACAGGATGTAGCCTAGACCGTGAGGCACGACACTCGCCATTCTCACAACGATGTTGCTGCTGGCGCCGATGTCTGGAAAACCCGGCTGCGCAAAAACTTTGCCTGTGTAAACTTTAAATTTGTGCATTATGCCGCACTCGTCGCAAAGAAGGAATATTTTACAACCCCATCTTTGGGTTCGTTTGGAAAGTACTCCTTCAGTGAGGTGCGGCCTTTGAAAGGCATCAGCTGCTAATCAACGCATAGTTTCTGAGATCTTGGTACTTCATGGCATTCGTGAATTACATGGTCCAATAGGAGCCGAACTTTGTACAACCTGTCGCATTCGGGGTCATTCGGGGTTGGGGCCTCTTGGTTGTTATTGAAATGCAGAGACTGTTTGATTTCTCCCCATCTGTCTCTCCTCATGGTGTCGGCAACTTGACTGATGCGGAACCTCTGCCCAGCACAAGTTTGTTTGAAGCAGCGACATAATTTGAGCACTGTACCGGTAAAATGCTCACAAAGACACTAGAAATCCGTGTAAAAAACCTCTCTGGAATAACTGACTGGAGACTCCACTGGGGATGGAGAGGGCGGTACGTCCTTCCGCTATGGCGTAGTATTACCAGAGGAGCATTGGATAACATTCTATGCAGGACATGTTTTGGGAATTTCTTCAGTTGTATGGTCAATATTGTCTGTGCTTGGAGTTCTAGAGATGTCTTCATCTTGACAGTCAGCTGACAGAGCTCTAAATATCTGACTGAAAACAGATGCGATATAATAAAAAATCCCCTGTGATCCTTGGTTTCTGTGGCTGTTGGCTTCTCTCATATATATATATATATATATATATATATACCAGGTGTCCCAGCTAAATGTGACCAAGCTTTTAAAAAACACGGGATGTCCTAGCCGTCTGAAACCAAATGAGGGCTGTTTAGAGTCGCGTGAGCTAGTCTGCAGTATTTTTTTCGTTCTTCAAGGTTGACTAATTATTTAAGCTTAATTAACTAACTTTTTAATTACTGACTTGAACAAAGTGTCAATAGAAAAGTTGTAGATCGATTTAAGAAACAGCTTACTGAGACATTTGCAGCAAAGTAAAATTTACGTAAAGCAGTTTTTTTACCGGCCTTTAACCATAACCCGCACAATTAGAAAAAGCTTCCACATGACAACTGTGCCACTTCGACTTCCCAAGACGCGCCTTAAAGAATAAAATCCGTTTTTTCCGAAGTCCTCTCCTCGATGAGATTTGGGTGCACACTGGGGTAGAGAAGTGAGCGAGCAGCTGGTCACGTGATAACTTCTTTTTAAGGGCAATAAATGAAGCTACGTAAATCGTAACTTGGCGGAAACAGAGCTACCAGCGGTTTTTCGAGGCGATCTAAAACTTTTTCATCGACACTTTCTTCCTGCAGTCAATAATTAAAAAGTTAGCTAATTAAACTGAACTAATTAATTAACTTCGAAGAGCGAAAAAATACTCAAGACTCAAGACAAAACACTCAAGACAAAACAGCATAGTGCCGTGTGTTTCCTATGAGCAGCAAACACAAGACGCGCCCTCACGGGCAGAAATTAGCAGTGCCACTTGTGTAATTTGACGAAGAGCAAACCGAGTACTTCCCCCAAGCAACTGCGAAAAGCCAGAGAGAAAAAACGAGTGTTTACCAAGAAACTGGCGCTCACAGGCGAAGTCGTGTAGTCGACTGCTCTGCAGAGATTTGCGCGCCAAACTTTCCTCTTCCTGAACTTCCTTATTAGACATCAGATGGCGCCACATTTCCATGTAGTAGTAGTATGGACAGAGCTTGGAGTAAAAAAGAAACGTCCGAAACCCAAAGTGTAAGGGGAAAAAAAATGTTCCGGTGTGTAGCCTGCGGGCAACACTCGTCAATAAAGGTTTGGCCGAGTATGGTATGTGGGGCTTATCACACATCCTCCTCTTCGTGTCTGCTGTGCATTGCAGCCTCTGCTGTGTTTACTTTTCTGGGGAGGCAGCACGGAGCCGAAGAGCCGCGCAGCGCTTGAGCAATCAAGTTCGAGGGGTGGGTTCGCGTCTTCTTCCGTGTCCCTTCTGCAGCCGGCTCCTAGCTCTTCGTTACCTTCTCCGTTTGTTGCGGTGGGATGATTGCCTGACACGGGCACGCGCCGCCTATTTGTTAGCCACCCGCCTCAGGGAATTTTTTCCTGATGCGGCAATAAATCAGGGTCCGCAGGCTTTCCGTATACCTGGTATCTGCGCAACAGCGATGGCTTTCCATCGGCGCATCCGTCGCGTCATCCCCGACTTGTGACGTTGAAGCAAGTCGAGTAGAGAAGTCCATGGGCGCATTGATTCTACCTCTGGTGCCTCCAGAACAACGACGGTGGACGGTGTCTGCTTCATGGTTATCGCTAACAGTGGCCTTCCTTCCGGGTCATTTACGTGACTTTATGTGGCATTTCGAATGGAGTCTTTTGATTACGGCTGACCGCCTGGCTGGAACGCTGGGGTGTTGTGCCGAGAGCCCAGTGTCTTAGCTGTCCTCTCCGAGAATCCAACCACCACGTGGTACAGGAATGTAGTTAATAAGAACGGTAAACTGGGCTAGTTGGTAGGAATTCATACTGAAAACTGCGCAAAAAACGATGACACAGAACGAGAAGGTACGACACGTGCCCGTGTCGTGCCTTCTCGTTCTATGTCTTCGTTTTTTGCGCAGTTTTCAGTATGTACAGGAATGTGTTGTGGCCAGTGTTTTTTGGAGAGCGGTACATGCGAGATTTCCATGTCTGGATGTGCGACGATTTTTAGCGAGCAGTCGTTGCTCCCGCAGCCACATTGCGCGTCTAGTGCTAGATGCTGGTGCTTTCGCTCTCTGGCGCAATCGTTGCGAGGCTGTTGCTTGGTTTTGTTTTGTAGGGTTTAACGTCCCAAAACAAGTCAGGCTATGAGAGACGCCGTAGTGAAGGGCTCCGGAAATTTCGACCACCTGGGGTTGTTTAACGTGCACTGACATCGCACAGTACACGGGCCTCTAGAAATTCGCCTCCATCGAAATTCGACCGCCGCGGCCGGGATCGAAGCCGCGTCTTTCGGGTCAGCTGCCGAGCACCATAACCGCTTAGCCGCCGCGGCGGCCGTTGTGAGGCTGTTACGTCTGAACGCCGTCGCCGTGCTCTTTTTCAGATCATGGGGCGCCTTCGTGAGGAGCTTTTAAGCTTCTTTCAGGAAAGGTTTTTTTTTTCTTGGAGAGCTAACAGTACTTCGCCAGTGGACCTTCCTTTTCGTGTCCATTTCGGACGGGCGCTCAGCGATCGTTTTTCGGCCGGCCTGGTTCTTGTAGCCAGGTTGTAATTCCCATGTAATGTCGCGTATTACGATCGCACAGTGTATATCAGCTACGCAACAATTCATATTTATTAACTCTATGTATATATATTGTAGCGTGCAACGCCAAAAAGAACACCCGCGCAGAGACGAAAAACCTGCGGCGGACCCCTAGTGGTTCGAGCGCGCGCGAGAGAGCCAACTAACTTCTTCCTCTTCTAGCGCATGCGCTACTTCTGTCTCTTCTTCGAATGCATGTATCACTGCCCCCCTCTTCTGCAGCATCGACACGATGCGGCTGGGAGTGAAAAGTCAGCGAAAGGGTAGAACACAGCTGCAGTGGACCGCAGTTCAGTCAGGTAGCCGGTCGTGGTAAGGCTTCATGCGAACAACGTGTACGACTTCAGTTCGGTGCGACCGGCGCGATGAACAAGCTGTCGGGGCGGGAGCAACTGCATAAGTCACATCACTGATGCGGCGCACTACTTCGTAAGGGCCGAAGTATCGGCGCAGCAGCTTTTCAGAGAGCCCGCGGCGACGAACAGGTATCCAAATCCACACAAGGTCGCCGGGAGCATAACTGACGAAACGGCGTCCACAGTTGTACTTAGTGGCGTCAGCCTCCTGTTGACGGTGGATGCGCAGGCGGGCCAGTTGACGCGCTTCCTCAGCACGCTGAACGAAGGTATCTACGTCGATGTCAGCGTCAGAGTCGCAGGAAGGGTCGACGGGCAACATAGCATCCAAAGGAGTGGTCACCTGGCGACCGAAGACAAGCTGAAAGGGGGTCAGTCGGGTTGTTTCCTGCATTGCGGTGTTGTACGCAAACGTTACGTACGGCAGAATGGCGTCCCAAGTTCGATGCTCGACGTCAACGTACATTGATAGCATGTCGGCTAGTGTGCGGTTGAGTCGCTCTACCAACCCGTTTGTCTGCGGGTGATACGCCGTAGCACGTCGGTGGCTCGTGTGCGTCAGAGTCATCACGGACTGGGTTAAGCGGGCCGTGAAAGCAGTTCCCCGGTCAGTAATAACAACGGCGGGTGCTCCATGACGCAAGACAATGTTGTGGACGAAGAACTGCGCCACTTCAGCAGCAGTGCCCTTGGCAAGAGACGTGGTCTCAGCGTACCGTGTGAGGTAGTCAGTCGCAACGACTATCCAACGCTTTCCAGACGAAGACTTCGGAAATGGGCCAAGGAGGTCCATGCCCACTTGATGGAAAGGGGTCTTCGGTGGATCGACGGGGTGAAGAAATCCGGCCGGTTTCAATGGAGGAGTCTTCCGACGTTGGCATTCACGGCATGTTTTGACGTAGGCCCGCACCGATGGGAGTAACCTGGGCCAATAATACTTTTGTCTAATCCGCGCGAGTGTACGGCTGACTCCAAGGTGGCCGGCGGATGGTGCATCATGACAGGCACTCAAGATCTCAGACCGCAGCTGTGATGGTACGACGAGTAGGAACACTTCTTCGCTGTTGGCAAAGTTGCGCTTTTAGAGAACACCAGACCGTAAAGTGAAGGTGTGAAGCCCTCGAAGAAAAACACGCGGAATGGGAGCTTCACTGCCTTCGAGGTAATCGATGAGCGGCGCCAACTCCGTGTCCGCCCTCTGAAGCTGCGCCATTTGGGTGGTACTAACAGAGCCCAGGAAAGGAAAATCATCGGTGGTTTCTTCGGTATTGATTGGGATAGGCGCGCGCGACAGAAAATCCGCATCCTGATGCTTGCGGCCAGACTTGCAAACTACTGTTAAGTCGTATTCTTGCAAGCGTAAGCTCCATCTAGCCAAGCGTCCTGAGGGGTCTTTGAGGCTCGCCAGCCAGCATAAGGAGTGGTGGTCGCTTACCACACGGAAAGGTCGTCCGTAGAGGTACGGTCGGAACTTGCAGATGGCCCATATCACTGCAAGACATTCTTTCTCCGTCGTAGAATAATTGGTCTCGGAGCGCGTAAGTGTCCGACTAGCATAACTGATGACCCGTTCTGCACCGTCTTGCCACTGGATCAGTACTGCACCAAGGCCAACATTGCTGGCGTCAGTGTGGATGTCCGTGGCAGCATGCTCGTCGAAATGGCCGAGTATCGGAGTGCTTTGCAGACGGCTGCGAAGCTCGACAAATGCAGCCTCTTCGTCGGTCCCCCACAGGAAGGGCGTGTCGTCACGGGTCAGTGCGTTCAGCGGTTCCGCGATTTTCGAGAAATCTTGAATAAAGCGCCTATAATAGGAGCACAGGCCTAAAAACCGGCGAACGGCCTTCTTGTCAGTTGGGCGTGGAAAACCTGAGACGGCAGCAGTCTTGTCAGGGTCCGGGCGAACACCTTGTGCGCTGACAACGTGACCAAGAAAGCGAAGTTCCTCAAAGCCAAAATGGCATTTCTCGGCTTTGATGGTGAGTTGCGCGGATTTGAGCGCTTGTAGCACAATGCGCAACCGCTCCAAGTGTTGGTCAAAGGTGGGCGAAAATATAACGACATCGTCCAGGTACACCAGGCAGGACTGCCATTTCAAGCCGGAGAGGACAGTGTCCATCATGCGTTGGAAAGTAGCCGATGCTGAGCACAGACCAAATGGGAGCACTTTAAACTCATAGAGGCCGTCAGGCGTCACGAAAGCCGTCTTCTCCCGGTCTCTCTCGTCCACTTCGATTTGCCAGTACCCGCTTTTAAGATCCAATGACGAGAAGTATCTGGCGTTCCGCAATCGGTCGAGCGCGTCATCTATCCTGGGCAGCGGGTAAACGTCCTTTTTGGTCACGCTGTTAAGTTTCCTGTAGTCCACGCAGAAACGCAGAGTATTGTCCTTCTTTTTGACAAGAACCACAGGCGATGCCCACGGACTGGTGGACGGCTGAATGACATCGTCTGCAAGCATCTCGGCAACCTGATTCTGAATGGCTTCTCTCTCCACCGGGGAAACACGATATGGGCGCTGGCAGACGGGTCGCGTAGTCTCGTCAGTGATGATACGATGCTTGGCGAGTGGGATTCGGCCGACCTTCGAGCACGTAGCGAAACAGTCCGCAAATTCTGCCAAGAGGGCCGACAGAAGATCCCTCTGAACCGACGGCAAGGCAGGATTTATTCTGACTGACTGAAGAACGTGATGTGGGCCAGCATACTCCGGAGAGGGTCCTCCCACGGTGCACAAACCTGGAACCTCAGCAACGTCGTGGAGGAAGGCAATAGCCATGCCTTTGGCCAGGTGCTGATATTCGTTGGCAAAGTTAGTCAGGAGGACGTGGGTGCGGCCGTCACGTAGTTGGACGAGACCTCTTGCAACGGCAAGTCCCCGCTTAAGCAGCAGTGGACTATGGCTGTCCGCTAGGCCCTCGTAGTCA
Source organism: Amblyomma mixtum (assembly GCF_055824585.1). Taxonomy (NCBI): domain Eukaryota; kingdom Metazoa; phylum Arthropoda; class Arachnida; order Ixodida; family Ixodidae; genus Amblyomma; species Amblyomma mixtum. Next base: position 63,575,573 of record NC_143017.1, on the reverse strand, counting down.
TGAAAGAGGTCGTTCCGCACGAGCACCAGAACACTGCACCGCGGCGGCACCGTGACGTCGTTCTCGACAATGCGCAGAGCGTTGCTGCAGGGATCGCGGGAGTCAAAGCGCGCCACGGCCTGTTTGGTCGAGAACGTGACACGTGCCTCCTGAAAGTCAATCACAGCGCCGTTCGACTGCAGGAAGTCGATCCCCAGAATCAAGTCTCTGGAACACTCGGGGAGTACGACAAATTCACCAACGTACGTAAAACCACTAATCCCAACTCTAGCCGTGCACTTGCCCACAGGGGAAATTAGGTGGCCACCAGCGGTGCGAATGGGGGTCCCCGTCCACGGTGTCAGAACCTTCTTAAGTTCTCCAGCGAAGGCACGGCTCATAACAGAGTAATCAGCACCGGTATCGAGCAGCGCGGTAATGTCAGTGCCATCAATTGTCACACGCAAATCGGATGCAGCGTATCTGATACTGTCGCTGCCTCTCTCTGTCCGGGTATCATCGGCTCGAGGGTTCCGCGATGGAGGATCTTGACACGTCCCGACGTCAGCGGCCTTGCCTCCAGAGGTCGCTGGTGTTAGTTTTCCCGACGCGGACACGGCGAGCGACGGCCAGCAGAGCTACTCTGGCGGCCAGGGCTGGAAGAGCGATAACGGAGAGGCGAAGGGGAACGGGACTCGCGCCTTCCAGAGTAGGCAGGGTTCTGGCGTGCCCAGAGATGCTGCGCAATCTCATGCGGTCAATCGCCGTTCTGAGGGCAGGGTGCGTCGGGATGGAAACCGCGAAGGCCCACTTGGCGGTACGGACAGGCGCGGTAGAGGTGACCAGGCTCCCCACAGTGGTAGCAGAGAGGCCTGCGGTCCGGTGTACGCCACAAATCCGACTTGCGAGGGCGTGGCCCAGCTGTAGCAGATGCGGTTGCAGAATACGTGGCGATGTTACTCACGGAGGTCGACGGGGTCACACCGTAGCCAGGCACGCTTGCGTGACATGTGCCGATGTTGCTCACGCCAGGCGTTGGGGTAATGGGACCGTAGCCTGTCGTGCGACGTACAACAGATGCGTACGTGGGTCGGTCATCGAACCGGGATGGCGCTTCGGGGACAGGAGGTGCCTGCGCAGCCTGTCGCACCTCGTCCCTGACAAATTCGGACAGCGCTGCCAGCGGCGCAGGTGCAACCTGAGGCAGATGGATCCGTTGCAGTTCCTCCCGGACAACGGAGCGAATTAGTTCACGCAAGGTGTCTGCACTGCCGCCGAGACACGACGAAAAGCCTTCGGGCACCATGCAGTTGATGTCCCGGTTGTACTGGCGGGCCCGTTGTTGCAGCGTCGTCTCCATCGTGGTCGCCTCGGTTAGAAATTCCGCCACCGTGCGGGGTGGGCTGCGCACGAGGCCCGCGAACAGCTCCTGCTTAACCCCACGCATGAGATGGCGCAGCTTCTTCTCCTCTGTCATGTTGGGGTCGGCGCGCTTGAAAAGACGGGTCATGTCTTCGGTGTACATGCGCACGCTTTCGTTCGTGCGCTGATTTCGGGAGTGCAGCGCAGCTTCGGCCTTCTCCCGGCGGTCAGCGTTGGGGAACGTAGCCAGGAGATTCCGGCAAAACGTCTCCCAGGTGGGAAGTGTAGCCTCGTGGTTTTCAAACCACGTCCGAGCAGACTCTTCCAGGGCAAAGTAGACGTTATTCAGCTTGCGCTCGTCGCACCAGCCGTTGTAGCGTGCGACCCGCTCGAACGTCTCCAGCCAGTCCTCAGCGTCTTCGAACACGTCACCGTGAAAAGATGGCGGTGTTCGCGGTGGGTGGCAAAGGATCGGCGCCAGGGGCCTGGTGTCAGCGGCCATGGCAGTTGGACTCGACGGTAGAGGCTGGATCGGCGGCTGGGCCCTGGTGTCAGTGGCCATGTCAGTTGGACTCGGCGGTCGAGGCTGCGTCGTCCTTGTTGGCGGGGGAAGGGGCCCAAATTCAGGCGACTCTCCGCGGAGACGGCGGCTGGGTCGCTGGTGAACCGGTGTGAGGTCCGTAGTGACGCTGTACGGAGTTTGCAGGTCGGGAAGCGTACCCAGCACTGCTCCACCAAACTGTAGCGTGCAACGCCAAAAAGAACACCCGCGCAGAGACGAAAAACCTGCGGCGGACCCCTAGTGGTTCGAGCGCGCGCGAGAGAGCCAACTAACTTCTTCCTCTTCTAGCGCATGCGCTACTTCTGTCTCTTCTTCGAATGCATGTATCAATATTCACCCTAAACGTATTACATAAGTTTCTCCTGTCAATCACTGTATATGTATTCATGCTTACTATGTACTTACAGTATATACATTCATGCCTAACAATGGTCTCTTCATTGTGATCTTTGTATATAATATCATGACTGCCGACTAAATAATGACCCATTTTGTGTTGTACTTGTGTAATGTTCTCGTGTATTACTTGTGTGGGGTGAAGTGTGTTTTGCATCTTTCTTCCCGGGGAGGGTATCGAAACCGAAAGTCAAAATTTTCGTCCGCCGCTCCGAGCCCGCAGAACTCGGACGCTATGAAGATGGACGCGGAGCTCTCGCCTGCCCTCGTGACAGCCATCTCCGCGATGGAGGAGCGTTGACCTCTAAACAGCGATCTATGATCGAGACCGCCATGGACAAGATTTTCACCAAGGTGAAAACTGCCGTCCCCGCAGTGGTCTCAAAACATATCTCGGATAACCCCCGCGTCCTCCGTCGGACGGGGCCCATTATGGACGTATCCCGTCCTTCAAAATTCAGCCGTCTGATATTGATTCGGGCAATGAGGGCAGCTGCCCCGCTCCTTCCGTTATCACCTCCTTGATGGCGCCAGTAGCGGGCTCTGGGGCTGCCACTTCCTCGTATTTCCCCCTACAAATTTTAAATCACGGCGAGACATCTAGATCAAAGGTGTTCCGCCATCTCCAATTCGACCATGGCGAATTCAATAACACACTGGAACTGTGGAGGCTTTAAATACCGCACTAAGCAGGCCAATTTTTGCCTCTACCTTGAAACCTTCGAGTCCCTACCATCCGTGGTTGCCCTGCAGGAGCCAGGCCTGGGCGCCACGATTTCAAATTACACGACGTTCCAACAACATCTCGCGTCTTGTCTTCTTGTTCACAAAGTCTACACAGCCAACTTAGTGGATTTCGACCTCCAGCTCGAGTATTCCTATGTAATGGTGACTATTCTACCACCCCACCTCAGGCACCCACCGCGGCATATACTCAACGTGTGCTGCTCTTCCAAACTGAAACAAGTTACTTTTGCGTAACTCTAGCCGCGCGCTAAGAGCAGCTGGTCGCGATCCCCTGCTCATTTTGTACGACTTTACCGCTCCCACTCACCTGTGGGGGTATCACGAGGAGGAGTGGCGCGGACTTAAGCTGTCGGAGCTTGAGTCCACGTTGGGCCTCAACAGCCACGGCTAGGAAACTCCGTGACATGGGATACGTGTCCAGACTTAATGTTCACTCGCAACATACGACACACAGACTGGCTCAACACCGACGAGACCGTCGGTAGCGACCACTGCATCTTTAACACTACACTACGCACGCACCCCCTCAAGCGTCCCAGAACACAAGCCCGTATCTCAGATTGGACGAAATTCCAGCAAAATTTTGACTCACTTCATCATACACCCATTCCGAGAAAGGCTACTCAGCATGGTTCCAAAAGCTGGAGAGACACCTTTGCTCGCATACAACTCAGATCCTGCTCTCATAGGTGGTCTCGGACATGGACAACGCCCTTCCTCACCACTGGGAAGCCCGACGCAGCCTCGTACGCCGTTGGCGACGCCAGAAACACAATTGAAAGCATAAAGCTCAAATTGCCGAGCTTACCCAGAAAGTGACAGAGTACGCGGCCCAACTCGCCGACTTCAACTGGGTGGATAGATGCAACACGGCGGCGCGATAACTGTCCAGGAGCAACACGTGGCGTCTCTTTCGAGCCCTGAATCTACCCAACCCAAGCACGAACCGAAACACAAGAACATTTGCAGCGAGCCATGCACGCTTTCCCTGGCAACGCGACTCAGCTAGCGCAGAAACGTCGGGACGAGTATCTGTGCACAGCCCAAGACCCACATGGATCTGCGTACTCTTATGCAGGCAGAGTGAACACGCAGCTGGATCAACCTATGAAGCTCCATGATCTGCGGGCAGTTCTCGCCAAAATGAAACGGGGCGCTGCCACAGGAAGGGATAAGGTCAACGATAAGTTTTTGACGAACCTACCCGACTTGGTATACCAGTCCCTCCTCTGCTACATCAATGTGATTTGGCATGGGGACAACCCCTGCCAACCGACTGGAATACATCTCTGGTCACTATTATTCCTAAAGCAGGCAAACCAATTGATACAGATAACCTCCGCCCCATCTCTTTCGCCTCCTGTGAGAGAAAACTAATGGAGACGATGGTGCAGGATCGGTTATATGGTTATCTTGCATACAAACATGTCTTTTCGAGCACCATGTCCGGATTGCGCCCACACAAATCCGCACAAGATGTCCTCCTGCAACTGACTCGGGAAGTACTTGACACCCTCGAATACCCCCATGATGACCGAGTAGTACTCGCCTTGGATTTTAAAGGAGCATTTCACAATGTAACACAAGAGATCATACTCACTAACCTAAGCCAGACCGGCTGTCGCCAGACCGTCAATCGTACATCCTCATCCAAGATAGAGAGCATGGTCCTTGCCTACTCGGCTCACGGGGAGGCCGGCCCCTAAGGCGCGGTAGTTTTCCGCTGCACTTTTATCTGGCCATGATGCACCTGCCGGCCCAGCTGAGTGGTGTCGCCGGTGTGCAGCTCGCCCTGTATGCTGATGACTTCACTCTGTGGGCCACACAGGGCAGCACAGGGGACATTGAAACCAGCTTGCAAACAGCGGTGTCGATAGTAGGGCGCTACGCCCGCCACTGCAGTCTTCAATGTTCCTTTCAAAAACCAGAATTTGTACACCTCCGCCGCTCACAAAAGTACGCAACTATAATACACCGAACTGATGAAATACATGTACTCGGTCTCTACATCCACAAACACAGATGGCCAGACACTACACTGGCCAAACTCCGTAAAGTGGGGGGACCAGGTGGGCCGCATGGTACGCCGGGTTTCCCCCAAACGCGGGGGGGTTACGAAGTAAGGACACCTAGCGGCAGGAAATCACCTTCGTAACTAGTCGAATTCTCTATTCGACTATGGTGCTCGGCTGCTGTCCCGAAAGACGCGGGTTCGATCCCGGCCGCGGCGGTTGAATTTCTTTGGAGGAGAAATTCGAGGCCCGTGTACTGTGCGATGTCAGTGCACGTTAAAGAACCCCAGGTGGTCGAAATTTCCGGAGCTCTCCACTACGGCGTCTCTCATAGCCTTAGTCGCTTTGGGACGTTAAACCCCATAAACCAAACCAAACCGACTCCTTATCTCCATCTACGGAAATAGACGAAGTTGCCCTTGAAGTCATCCTTCGCAAAATTGTTAAACGTGCCCTTGACATCTCCATAACTACTTCAAACAGCCGGCTTATCACCGTTGGGGTGGTGAATACTTTCCGGTAACTCCAGGAGGCGCACCTTACAAATCAGTGCAAGCACTTATCACAAACGGAGTCGTGTCGCTGCCTTCTTGCTCGACTTCATATCCAAGACACCACTCCAATGGAAGACAGGTTTCACATCCGAGAAATGTTTAGACGCGCCCTCCATGTGCGACCTCTCCCAGCCAACATGTCACACCAAGACCATAATGGTCGTGCCTGGCACGAGCGGAAGCCTTAGCCCGACATTAGGTTCGGGCTGCGTGGACTGCGTATACAGCGTGGAGGCCTCCGGCCCTCACCACGGGGGTTGGTACACGGTCGCGGCAGTTCACAGCAGCAACACGGTTAACGGCCTCACCTTCAGAGCCTGCAGTGCAACCCAAGCAGAAGAGGTCGCGATTGCTTTCGCCGACCCACATTTCGATTCAAAATCCACAATCACCGACTGGCGAGGGGCCTGTCGGATCGTCTAAAAAGGCTGCACTCTCTTCCTAGCCTATCTAATCTACCAAAATTGCACACGCGATACGGACCCCGCACACCGTTACATTATAAGGGCCCCTGCTCATCAGGGGTTGGCTGGAAACGAGGCAGCAGGTGCAGCCGCCCGCGCGCTCTCTTACCGGGCTGTTTTCTGCTCCCCACCCGATTAGGAACCCGATTTTAATCAGGTCTATACCTTCAAAGATGTTACAACCTTCTATCAAGAGATTAGATTGTAGCATTTTTTTGTGTGTGAGGAGGTCTGCCCCTACAACCCGGCTATTCCCCCCATCTCCACCCCAACCCGGGAGTACTGGGAGGCGACCCTGCTCGGCTGCCACGACTTACAGGCCCAACAGGCCTTAGTAGGGCGCGCCCGGGTGGCGGCCACCGCCACTGGGGTCCCATATTAGGGACCTTTACCCAGTGCTTGTAAGGATCGGTCCCTTACGGGCTAATCCAAACTTACCTCCTGTCCCTTCGTAATAAATGTTTCACCACCACCACTGCCGTTGCTCCGGAGGACGCGATTGTTCCTACGCGCGTCTGTTCATTCAATCTTTCCTCTCACATCTTTCAATTCTCTTCTCTCCACACTTGGCAGCGATATTGGCTCAGTCCGAGCTAGTGGGCAGGCCCGTGCACTTTCCTTTTATTTCTTTCTTCAGTCGCAACAACAACAAGTCGTTACCGCTTGTAGGCAACATAGGGGGGGGTTCTTTTAGAGCCGGCGTCTTTGCTTCGGCGGACGCGGTTGTTGCGACGCTTGTCTCTTCTTTTACTCGTTATTCTTTCCTCTTATATCGTTCAACTCTCCTCTGTGTTCACGAGGCAGCGTTTATGGCTCAGCTCGAGCCAGTGGGCAGGCCCGTGCACTTTCTTTTTCATCCTTCATTCAGTCGCAACAACAACAACGTCTAGTTACCGCTCGTTCACGTTGTGGATGTCAAACCTTTTCTACTCATAGTCCTATTACCGCTTCCTATGCTTTGTCAGTGGCGTTTTTCAGGCATGTAAGAGCAGCAACACCAGATGTGGACATCGTAGCAGACCATGCGGTGGGCATTATGGGCTCGCTATTGCCTGTTGTTCCTGCGGCGAGCCACTCACCGATGCGCCGCGTTTCATAAGAGCGCTTACCCTCGACACCTCTCCCAGACAATCTGCGCGACTTTGGAAACTTGGTCGGGCAGTACTGCCTACTTCAGATCGGTTAGAGCGGTGGGGTGTGTTACGCTCCAGTACCTGTCCGAATTGCCTGCAACCGGGATCTGATTGCCACGCTACAGTCTCCTGCGTGGTAGAGCGTGTCTTTTGGCACGCGGTTCATGCGGGATTCCTGGGAAGGGCATTTCGTGCTTTGTCTCCCAGCTGGAAAATTTCCCATCGCACTTCATTTCTTGTAAGCATCAACGAAACAGGCTGTCTTATCTCCGTACTGTAGCTCTGATTTTCTGTTTGAAAATTTTCGTTATTTTTTGTCTCCTTTTATCTTTCAATTTTTCTTGATAATAAAGCTCTTCACGCTATATTTCTGGTTCCAGAACACGCAAGTTTATCTTGTCGGCATGCTGGTACGAGGTGCTACATTTACTTTACTTGATTATTGTTTTCTACCGTAATGGAGTGTTTCTACTGCAGCCAGTTTTCGTAACAGGTGTCCTGATGAAAACTCACATCACACTTAGAAAAATCTTTCGCCACCGGTTGTTTTTTTCTTTACCGCATATTGACGAATTCAAATGGGTACCAGTTTCTTAGTGTCGAAGTTCTCTCATGTCCAAATTCGGTCAGTGCGAAGTGCAGTGCCCAACGAGTCCTATCTGATGCGGGATGCAATCCCCACAGCTCTTATCTTCAATAGCCTAATAATGTCACCAGTAACACTTAATTATATCTGGCTCTCGTGTTGATCAATATATGCCCTATAGGAGTGCATCTCATTAACAACGATCCTGAAGCCACCGGTTTTATAATGGTCATAATGCCGCTGTCATTTCAACGATATCAAATTGCTCGGATATGAAAAGAATGGCCTCAAAACAATAGAATCAAAGTAACTGGCAATGATCATCCCAAGAGGCGCTCTTCGGCGTCAGCGTCATTCCAAGCCCCTAACGCGGTTGGCTCGAACACACTCTCCGCGCAAAGCCATGCATTGAGGCCGCTCCATTTCTTTTATTTGCTTTCGTCCAAAGCGAACTACCGACCGACATTTAGAAAGAGTGAAAAAAGCAGCCGCCCAGTATCTTCGGCACCCCCAAAGTCGTTGCACCTGCGCGCAGCAAAGCGAGATGGGTTGCAACCTTTGCGCCTTCCCGGAAGAAGCGCTGTTCATTTAGCTTCGAACGTGCGCTCGCAGAGCATGTGAGCTCCCAAGGATTCTGCCGTGCTCGCAAGCAGTGGCTGTCGTTGGCCGGGCTTTGTAAGATTTTGTGTGTTCAGTTTATGGCTGCCATTCGGTTGTTCGCGTAGCGCGGCTAACACGATTTAGAAATTGCTCGACTGCTTCACGCCCCTTATGGTACTTCACTGCTTTGGCGGTTCGTTCGTTTGCCCGAAAAGAGCTGGTTGATTGAATTCTGGCCTGCCTTGTGCCAGTCCTCCTTGGTGGAAATGGCCCTCTTGGTGGGGGAGTCTATTTTCAGTCAAACTTGGATTCTTTTCCAGAGTGCTCCGCAAAGAAGTCCGCTCCTAAACGACTTGGTGCAGGTTTCAGTTCCGTAAAACTCAGTCCACTGCATCGAATTGTATAGCCTGCAAGTTACCAGCGCGTCGAACACATTAAAAAAAAAAAAACTCTGTGCAACCTCGAAGTGCGTACAAAAAAACATCTGTGAGGACTATTACTTTATCCAAATGCAGGCTGAGAATACCTTGTAAATTCTGCTTTTTTTCGCCTGGAGGCGCTTTTCTATTGACGACCTAGAAAAACAAGGCATATTCCTGATTCGTTATCATATATATTCTCTTGTCTTACTTTTTCTAATAATTAATTTTGTAGGAAAGGCAGACCACGGCTTCATTTCCCTCATTAGACACATTTGCCTGCTGGAATTGAGAACTGCTCCGCGGTAGGTTGTAAATATAAAGTTTTCCCTTCGAAGTTCATTTAGCATGACATGAATGGACGTGCTTTTCTTATTCTATATTACTGTACCGTGCAGCAAAAAGCATCACTGGACGGGTGTTGCAGGAAGAAAATTGAGTACCTACATCCCTAAGTATGCGCGCAATAAGGAAGACCATCATTCGCATAAAGTTCGCTTTCAAAAAAATATTATTAATGTAAGACGAAAGCCCCGTGGTTTGAGATATGAAGCACATATTTCGATTTCGCTCAAAACAACTGAGAAGCTTCCTAAGACCACAACGCTAGGTTCACCGAATGTAGCGGATCACATTTCTTTAAAAAAGATTACGAGGAAAGCTGACAGCTTAATAAACATGAAATCAAAGGCGTGTGCCATTGCGGATTTTCGTTATAATTTTTTTCGTTCGTTTCCTCTAGCAGGAGGTATAGTTATAGCACGGCTTGTGTTACTCTGTTTTCATAACATCCAAACACTTTCGTATTCATTCTAAAAGAAACATAAACGATTTTGCCGTTTGAAATTACTCTATAAAATAAAAATTTTTAATTAGCGTAATGCTGCCTATTGGACTGTGTGGTTGAAACAGTTCGTTTATTCTCAGCTTATTCTTCGTTAGGAGGTGATACAATGTCCAAAATTAGGCCTTTACATGAAGTACGAGTTGCCGGAAAAGTATGTACGCGGATACTATGGTTCCAACTCTAAATCAGGGGATCGCTATTCTCCACTAAAGTGTTACTAATCTCACGAGTATGTCAATTCTACTAAAATTTTGAAGGAGATAGAAAAAACAGTGGTAAGGAAGGCAGCAGGAATATGGGGCTCTTGACAGGACAAAAAGCGAAATAAGGATGACGGTAAAGCATCAGTTTGCTTTGCACCGTCTCGACAAAGCGAGAAAAGGATGTTATTTTTAAATACAAGCGCACTTCAACAAGAGATTCTTTTGCGACGCTCAAGTCTACGAATTCTCTAATCATTTACATTCACCCATCGAAGCTGCCGTGAAGTTGATGACGTTGTTCTCGGTTTTTCGGAGCAATTTAATCCTCATCTTCATCAAAGGCTTATACTTACTGAGTTGAGCATTCACCCTGCTGCAATTACCTCGATTAAAGATCGTCTCTCCGCGAGGTTCTTGTTTTGGTTCTTTAACAACTACAGCCCCTTTTACTCTGAAATCACCTCTGGGATTCTGCAAAAGAAGCGTTGTTGGCCCCATCCGAATCAGCCATGTGTCTCGGCCATGTCACGTCGTCAAATGACGTTCCACACCTCATAGACCAATCAGCGCTGGATCATGCCACGGGACCATGTGACGTCCTCATTGTTTAGACCAATCAACGAATTGTATGGTAAACCACGCTTTCTTCCGTGATCATGCTTCTAATGCTGCAGCATTAAAAACATTCAAAGGAGATCACAGCAGAAGACGGCTAATACTGGTAAGAAACTTTATTTGGGTACAAACTTAAGTGCGAACGAGGACGGCGGCTTCTAGGACCAGGGTCATTTGGAGCAGTCACAGTGTAGAGGACTCCAGCTAGGAACGCCAAGAGAAAATGGAAGCTCGGGTTATTGGGAGAACTGAATGCCGACGGGACGAAGGAAAAGGCAGTGTTCCAGGTTAGCATAAATTGAAGAGAAGTGGGGACAACACCTGCCCAGATGGATCTGGTAGAGGCAGGGACGCGCCGGGGGGGGGGGGGGGGGGGGGGGGGGGGGTGAGGACCTTAGTACTACTTGCAGCCGTTCTTGTTTGCCCAACAAATAAGCAGACTGCTAAACCGTGCAGCGAGCAACGATGATGGGAGCTTCTCGAAAACAGCAGTTAACCACCCAAAAGCTAATAAGAAAAAATCTTGAGGGTCAGGGTATCTGTGAGAGGAAGAACCTTGTTTGCGATGTGTTCTTTCTAGTCGCGCTGTCTCGCCCAGCTCTGTACCATTACGTAAAGAATGCAACGTAATGTCTCCTTGCATCCGTCTTACGTCCCTGCCTAATTGCATGTACCGAGGAGAAACTCGCCCCAAGGGAGAAAAAAATACAGGTCTGTCTTGTTTTTCCTCTCTCCTTCGCGTGCTGACGAGTATGGCTAAAGAAAAGCGAAGTAACTACTGAACCGTGATGCACTCAACTTGTGGAGCTTTTATTTGTGTATTTGTTTGCTTCTTCACTTCTTTCGTTCTCTTGTATTGTCCGTTGTCAATGGCATGGCACGTACAATACCGCTTTTCAAGCTTTTTAAGCGGCAGTCCTAAAAGAAAGCTTCGCAATCCGCCCTGGTCCTCACCGGTCTCCAATGGGTACAAGCATTGCCTAGGCCTGATGCTTGGCTGCTCTGGGTTGATCAAAATCCTTCTTGAAGTTAGTGCAAGACATGTTTTGTTTATTCATCCGTCCTTACTTGTGGCGGCAACGGGGTGTACAGTATACACAAAATTTCTAACGAAGAAAAATAATTTCATTCGTTTCATATAGGCGCAAGGAGACCCTTTCTTGCAAGTTGCAGTTGCAGGCGTTGAGTGGAACGAAATTTATTATATTTTGAATTTTGTCCGATCAGCCGCTCGGCATTTCGATCCGCATCCAGTGGCGTGGAGGTGAACTTGCCCCAATTAGAGCGGCGGCACCGAAGCCAGTGGTTGTCCCCAGGAACACCCTGGGCTTGCCGGAGGCGCGACGTCAACACTTGTGGCAAAGCACGTTGGTCTGTTGACATTGCCGAAGGCGCCCTTCAGCGCTGGCACAGACCGAGACTGTCGGTGAAAAAAAAATAGTTTGTAAATAAGTACTAATTACGCGGAATGGTGATCTGAGCTTATATTCCTGATCACTGTGGCTGTAGGCCTATTTCAAGGAAAACAGAAACGAATTGCAAATAAATTTGCTTTTTTAACCCTTTAACGTGTTTATCCAATGCTGGTCTCTAATTCTGGTCAGTGGTTTCTATGTGTTAGGTAATGTAAGCTAAATTTTACTATCTTCGAAGGAAGACAATTCTGACGTCGGTCGTGCATCGCCGATAGTTTTACATAAACGGGTCCCTAGTTTACAGTTGCTGTTTGTCAATGTACCGGCCCGATTTGTTTGCCTCTGAGTACATCTGCATATTAGAGCACTGCTGCATGCTCGGAAAATTGAGCAACCCACCGTGAAAGTCTTCTCCCGCATACTGTAAAATATTGCATGGCCATGTATAAAGCACCAGATACCTCCCGTGTTTTTCTCGTCTTGACTTATTTCTTTGTTCTTTTGCAACCTGCTTGCGCTTGCAATGCCCTGGTTGGAGTATGAATATAACAAAGCATATTTTTAATGCTTTCGCCATTACGCCGTTTTATAAAGGCAAAAATCGCCATTAAGGTGCAGCATCCCATACCAGTCCTACTGTGACAGTATGCAATGTGCGTCGCCTCAGTGCGAGCGTGAGCCACGTGTCAGCCGAAACCAGGCTCCTATCGCAAAAAGTCGGAAAGTTGCGCCTTTCGTGTGCGGCAGAGCGAAAAAGCACATCCTTCGCTCGACAGAGCTAGGCTCAAGGGTGTGTTCATTCGTGTGGCCGACAAAGACGTGGCAAACCGCATTCAGACTGCGAGCCTCTTACAACACACAGGCGCTTCCAAACAGCTAGTGTCTATCCATGAGAAATAAGCTGATGCGGAGCGTATTCTGAGGCGATTATTGAGATCAGTATAATTACCCACTCTGATGCCGGGTTGCCACTGAAACCTTTGTAGTCGTTATCGCTTTGCAAGCCTCAAGGGCATCCGCCCTGCATTGAAATACTAAAATCAAAATTGCCACGGGAAAAGCCTGCAACCTCCTCAATAACGCCCTTTTGAGAGAGAATACGTGATTATAAAAATACCTATTTGTTTTGGCTACGAGGAACACCGCTCAAAAGAGAACATTTCTTATTTCTTTGTCTCGTCCTGCTCTCGCTTTCTATCAGATGTACAGAGCGCAATTTGCCACAGCGTCATTATCTTTTAAGAAGCCATGCACCCTTTTTGTTTAGGGCCTATTTTAGATAGCCAAGTGAATATGATAAGCGGGCGTAATCACAGCGGCACGTCGCCCATTCATGTGAGCATATTTAATGTCTGCTGTTATTACTTCTCGTTATTAAAATTTGCAACACGGTATTTAAAATGTCCTCCTATGAGTCTGTTTTTTTTTCTTTTTTCTTCTTCATAAAATCTCACTGGTCCCCATTCTCCTCCTGATATGTTTGTGCAAAACAGAATACAACTCCTGGTGGACTTTTCTAATAACTCATTTATTTTCCTACGGAAGGCTTATACGCCTGCAGATGTACCGTGTATGGCGTCGGAAACTGCCTCTTTTATGAAACGGCTTACCAAATACTAAGTAAAGCATCCCCACGGCATCGAGGTCACTTTTCCAAATAAATGCAGAGCGCTGTGCCTCAGGCAGGTGCTTAATAATTAGCTGCACATGTTCGGCAAGGGGCGCATGTCATGTTGAACAAGCACACGTTTTCTCTTAGCTCACACCAGGAAAACCGAGAACAAGTTACATATCGTTTGCGCTGTACGACACGTTGATTAAAAAGAGTAAACATCGCCGTAGAAAAAAACCTCCCCTAGACAAGCGCAAACTGAATGACCGGTTTCGCGCCAGTGCATCTGCCTCGCTATAAACAGGAAACTGCAACAATTTGGACGTCGTTTATGCGAGTGCGTGCGAGTCTGTGCGCAAAGGCATCAACATGCCTAAGAGTGGGCTTATCAAAGGGATGATCAGAAACGGTGGTGTGCAGGTTTCGTTGGAAGATATGATAAGACAAATTACAGTGGGCGGACAGCAATGCTCCGTTTTCTAAGGTCTTAGAGTAGTATCGGCATCGTCTAGACAGAGTTCGAGTAAGAAAAGGAGTAAGAGGATTTGAGGCAAATGGAAGGCGCGCGGCGGGAACAGTGAAAATGAATCGAGGAGAAAGGCCGCTCCCACTGGCCGGCTCAATGCGCCTGCAAGGCCATGTTTTTTCGCCAAAGCTCTGTGCAGGAGGAAGGAACTAGTCTTGGGTGCTGCGGCTGAAAGCGCTGCGAGAATAAACGCTATCGCAAAGCAATGAGAGCGACCTTCTTTTTCCTGCTTCGGGTGCCACTATCAGGGGACGACCAAGGTATTACGCCTTCCCCTCCGCAGAACAGGAGTGAACAGAAACTGTAAAAGGCAGAGAGAATGATCCCAACTTCTACGACAGCTTTCAACTACGAGGTAATTTCAAAATCAGCCGTTGTTGGGGTTACCGCTTCTGCCGGCATAACGACGCTTGGCCCTCGTGATGCACAGGCTTTGCGGCCGACTCGAGATTGAACAACAGCGCAGCGCCCGTTAACGCCGAGCTCGCAGTGATACCGACGCCGCAAAGAAGGCAGTGAAAAGACAGAGCGCAACACACGTTTTAAAGTAAACAAGGTGGTTAGCCATCAAGCGGAGGAAGATCCCGCTCCACGCGCTGGGGAAGCGGGGGCGTAAGAGGGAAGTGAAAGCTCAAGGAGCACATAACCCTTCAGTCAAACCCACGTCACGAAGTCCAGAAAACCGTGTGAGGATTTCTTGGGCTCTTCATATACGAACAGCCGACCGACTCCTCTGGGGAAAGTCAATATAGGCAACAGCGGGTGCAATAACTCAAATTTAATATAACCTGTTTTTCTTTTGGGTTCAGTACATCGTTGTGCACTGGCTCAAACAATACCTCTCCTGCGTTTACATTGTGTCAGCCGGTGCTGCTTGGCTGACGATAAGGCTGAAATGCACTGGAACGAAAAAGCAGTAATACATTATCTACTGAAGAGCTAAATTTTCCGTGTAGGAAAATAGAAAAAAAATTCAAGGTGTTAATCTCATGTTCTGAGTGAGCGAGAGAAAATTTGTTTAAAAAAATGCAAAGAAATAGCTTCTCTTCTTCAGACTGACCGCTGTTTCATTAAAGAGAAACTGCATAAGTTTTATAAATAATGAGGTTAAGAGAGTCTAATGTGTGAAACTTGCAGGTAAAGCATGCGAAGTTTTTTTTTTTTTTTTTTTTTTTGGGGGGGGGGGGGGTCTAGCACTTGAAATAGCGAAGTAATCGCCAATTAAAATCTGGACACTCTGCAAGCTTCTCCGCAGTGCACAACGCCAAGAGGGGGGGGGGGGGCGGGGGTGCTGGAGGGGGGCGCATAATGACGTCATCGAAGTTATCGGTACGTTTCCAACGCACAAACGCCTGCTTTGGAGGAAAAAAACCAACGCAACCCTGCCGAGAGTTCTTTGGCAGCCTCTAATGAGTCAGAGTAGGGTGCGGCTGACGGGAGCGGTAATTTGAAATCATACCTTCCGTGGCGTCACGTTGAATTTCTCTGCACTCGTCTGGTGCATTGAGAAGAAGCGCAAAATTCAATCGTCGATTACATCACTATTTTAAATGCTAGTGCGAAAACACTTGGCGTGCTTTACCTACAGCTTATATTGATTGGAATCCATGAATATCGCGTAGTTATCAAAAAAAAGCGCAGCAGCTGCCATTTAAATCTCTTCTGTAAGACCACCGGTCAGACCTACGCTGTACGAGCTGTTCGAAGTGGTTCTCGCACAGTCACGTCGGAACTACCGGTCAAGCCTGGAGTGTTCTCATGGCGTGAAAAACTGAACTCAATGTTAATTCCTTCAGCAAAATAGCGACCAAACAGATTGCATTACTGGTCGACTATATTAAGGCAAATCACATTTTATTTCTAAAAAAAACGCTCAATGGCTTCGCGTTCACTGCATCTCCGCCACTTGCTTCTTAAGCTTGACCTAAATTATAAAGGCTAACGTAGGAGTAATATTACATTATGAACGTCATTACATTACATCATTACAATATGAACATCATATATCTCATGAAATATTCCTACAAGTGTCAGTGCTGTGGGGCAAAGC
The DNA here is from genome assembly GCF_055824585.1 of Amblyomma mixtum. NCBI lineage: Eukaryota > Metazoa > Arthropoda > Arachnida > Ixodida > Ixodidae > Amblyomma > Amblyomma mixtum. The sequence continues at coordinate 63,559,491 of NC_143017.1, read as the reverse complement.
TCAGGCTTTATCATATCGGATAAGAGTGGTGGAAAACAGACGCGGTACAAACTATGCAGCAACTTGCTGTGTAGCAATGGGAAGCACTGCTGGCGAGCGACCACTGCGAAGAACAAAGAGGTGTAGCGCAGCGAGCTTAAAATACAGCCAACAAAAGCGGAGCCCTGGACTGAGAGCAGAACACCGCCGCTGAAGAGCCTTCCTGGATGGAAGAGAACGCCGCCCAAGACGTAGGCAGCCTTTTAGATCATTCCATTCCATTCTATTCCATTCTCACGCTATGGATTGCACAACCTCGTCTTCTTCAACTCATACTGATATCGAACTAATATACACATAATAGCCCGCTGTGCATTCCACATCATTGTCTTTTTCAACGAATTCTAGTGTCGAGTTACTATCTTCGCCAGACGTGGCGACGACCGAGCAAAGCTAATGAGCCTACAAAGTCCAAGATGCCGACAGAGCTGCGGGCAAATTTTGCATTAGAGCGATTGTTCTCGTCCTTCAATTTTTTTTTTTTTTTCAAACAGTGGGGAGCGGCGTGCATGTGAAGAAGGTGAAGCACGATGTTTAGAAAGTGGCAAAAGATTAATACTCCTTTTCCTCTAAAACTCCTAATCATTCCAACTGTTCACCACCTGTGTCTTGGCCACTCCCCCGTAGTGGGTATGTGCCATTCTACTTCAGGCCAACCAAAAGAATTTCTACGTGGTTCACTGCTGGTGGTGGGAAGGGAATGGCAATAAAAAACAGCCACAATGATATCAGGATAAATTGCCATCAGGGAGTTTAGTTAATTGAAAATATGAGAAAGACTGATGCAAAATTTCCTAAATTTCCTTCCATAGAAAGAAGATATTTTCAAGTTCTTATGGCAGTATGTTTTTTTGGCCTTCGCAACTACTGGGCGATGCCTGGTATTGTCAAATTCTTCGGACATCTCCGCGCTCGCTGTAAAGATGAATATCTCCCTGTCTCTCTCTCTCCAACTCTCTTCGAGCTCTGGGGATTCTCGTTGTTGTGCAGAAGTGTTTCATATATAAATAAATGCTCCAATGTTAACCAAATGTTAGCATATATGGTCACTTAATAAACTAAACTTTTAAAAATCACCAGTTCGGTCTGAAAAATAGAAGGTACTCTTTCTGACCGCGTCAGGTATCCGAATTGAATTCTCAAAGCCCGAGTAAAATTTTTTTCAACGCCCTAATAACGCATCATTCGATCTACGCAATAGCATGCAGCCAACAACTGAACACTGAGTTATTCAGTGAACCCACTTTCCCGCAAAAGGCGGTTCGTGATTGTTTGATCTTCTCTGCAGAAACCTTATTTGGCCTTCACCATACGATTGTCAAATTTTAAGGCGGAAGCCTTTAATGTCTCATCGTTGTAAGCAGCAGTTGTCGACAGAAAATGTCACGCTTTTCAATTGGTGGAAACGGTCGTGACGTCACAGTGCGCGAATTTCAAACGGGGCGAATTGTACTTTGGCTAGTAACCATGCAACCAATTGAAGGGATCGTATAGTGATGCTCCAAGTAAGTGGGACTGAGCTTAGTTAATTGCTTAATTACCCAATTAACCTAATTAGCTTTGCTAGTCAGGCCATATAAATAAATAAAACCGATTAAGAAATTGGTCGAGCTCAGGAATCGAACCCCGGTCTTCGGCGTGAGAGACGAGCATTCTAGCCACTCCGCCATGCCAGCTCTTTTTTTGTCTTTATTGCCCCCGCCATGCCAGCTCGATGGTTTGGAATGAACAAAGGCGCGTCTAGTGAATACGGTGTCTTCACTCACTCTCATCCTCCTCCATTCCCTTCCGGCGAGGTTTAGGTGTCCACCGACAAATGAGAGACAGATACATTTCCTTTCCTCAAAAACCAATTTACCGACAAGCAAGGTGTAGAACCGAATGGGCGATGACGTTCTATGGACTCCTTGGCAGCGTTGCAAGACCCTGTCGCGTTCCACTCTTAGGGGCGAAGCTTAACATCTTAACCACACATCAGTGACCACACTTTAGGTGAAAAAAGTGCCCCCCTGAATTTTGTGACACAGTTACTGCGTAATTTCCTTTCCTCAAATACAATTTTCATTTTCTTAATTACGGCTCCTCTTTATCTATCTTCTTTCACTCCCACTTCCTCTCTTCCTCTACGGTGCGGTTCAGGTGTCCACCGAGATGACAGAGAATTACTGCGCCATTTCCTTTCCTCAAAAAGCGTTGCGTTCAAAGGGCAAGGCATCTTGCCGAACGGATGGTGGCGTTCCGTGGTCTCCCTGGCAGCGCTACAACGCGCTGTCGCGTTCCACTCCTAAAGGCGAAGCTTAAGCGTCATTAATTAGCAGTTAATTATTATTCAGGCATTAATCAGTAATTAATCATTAATTAGTGATTTGTCATCGCTTAGTAATTAGTACTCAATTACATGTGACGCCACCAGTGCCACAGAAACAGCGAAAGTGGTGCGGAAAACACTTCCGCCTCTACCCACTTTAGACAGTCAAAGTGCCCCCTGAAATTTTCCGCTCTTTATTCGCGTGTTGAAGCTTCCTCAGGAAGGCAATTCATTTTCTCCTTCACACGGTAACTAAGCATGCTCATCCGTATGAAGCAATAATTATTTCGACACTCCTATTATCGAACCCGCTTGCCGCTCCACAGCCGATGAGAAAAGGCAATCTGACTTAGACATCTCGCATGAGAGAGAGAGAGAGATCAAATAGCTATTGCGGCATCATTTTGTCTAGCTGATTGTTGCGCCAGATGTTATTTATAGCGAAAAAAAAAATCGACACATTGCGCATTTACTGACAGAGATTCTACGTCGCACAATGCGTCTATTCTGCCTAATAATAGGTCCCAAGCATTGCCCCCGTTTACTCCCTTGTACATCGTCAAGAATACATTTTTCTACGCTTGATACTTTGGTGAAAGTTATTTATAGCTAGAGAAATTTCTGACGTCCTTGCCAAGCTTTGGTTGTAACAACCAGGTAACGGCAAAAGATGAGCTAAAATAAATTTCCAAAGTTTAGAGCAGGTTATGCGTGAACTCATTCGTTAGAAGAAGGTGCCGCGGATGCGGAAAAGTTTTCTATAAGGAAAGAGATTAAGTTACATGTGCTTCATTTCGGCTCGCAGATTCAGTTTGTTCGCTGACACACGCATGCGCGTGTTTAAAGGACCCACAAACTTTTGAACTAGTAGTTGAGTGTATTGCACTCTTGGTAAGAATATAAAGTGTAGTGCGTACAAGAAGACGCCAAGGCTAGCGCTAAAGCTATGGGACGAACGAGTATTGAGTTTTGTGCCTCAGGAACCGAACATCAGAGCAACATTATGCGTGAAATTTTCCGGAAAGCAAAGTATCCATTGGCGCCGTGCATTTGTGTACACAATGTGTTCTGGGTTTCACCTCAGCACTGAGTTTGGGACCTGCTCCTCCGAGGTTAAACAGACAGTGTCTTTGTGAAAGCTTCAGCCTTTGATCAAGTGTCAGGTGTGCAGACACACTTGAAAAACGGACCTTGTATAAGCTGTTTCTCGTGAACTAATTCTATGCTGGTCGACTACTCATCCGAAAGAGGCGGAATCCATCCTGGCTTAGCGTTAACATTTCGATGGAGGCGATGCCAGTGTGCGATGTCAGCGCACGTTAGGAACCCCAGGAGGTCAAAATTATCCGGAGCTCTCCACTACAGTCCTTCATTGACTGAGTTGCTTTGGGTTGTTATGCCCCATAAACCAAGTCAGTGCATAAAAAGAATGCACAGGTTAGGTTGAAGCCCTGGGTAAGGCAGGAGCTAGGCTTTACCGTCATCACGGTGTTGCATCGGTGTTAGTGCTGCATTTGGTTTGACCGGCTGTGCAACTGCATTTCTGTAATTGAACGCATGAATGTGCTTTTGTCAGCCTATACGGAGCTAGCTATCTGCTGCTTGAGGTAAGTTACTTGCCGTGCGATACCACAGCACATGGAGCTCCTATGTGATAAAAGCACTCTCGTCTGCAGCTGAAAATAACTTTGACTGGGCTCATACTACGGAGATAAAAAATTCTTTGGCATATTTGAGTGACATCGGGGACAACAACGGAGAAAAAGCGTCTAACTTGTTAAATTTGCAGATAGATTTGCTAGAAAACTACGAAAACGACGCCTAAATGTGCGGATAGTAGCTGCAGGAAGACAAAACGTGCACGAAAAAAAATGTATAGAGACCACCAGGTGCGCGTTGGGAGCGTGTGAGAAACGCGTATTTAAGTAAATCTTTTCATTCCCTATCAACCTGCACTCTGAACATAAATTACGCTAAAAGGAAGCGAAAATAAAGTAACATGTCCTCGAGAGCATCCGGTAATAAGCATGGTTGACAACGACAGAAGATTCTTTCTTTAAAATATGCGAAGTTCTGACAGTAACAAAGATTTTAGCCAATGTTTCAATCTCTCTTAAATGCTTACCTCAAGACTTCTGGCGCCGCGGTTGAAAGACTCCTTCTATTGCTGACTACAACAAGTTATTATAAATTGAGGACGGAAAACCGCTACGTTGCCAACTGTATAGCGTACAGTATATTTTGTGATTAAAATCTGCCCAGGGACACTGTTCTCATAGTCTTGCCTAATAGGAAGTACGGTAGAGGGAAGATTACACCCTTTTTACACCCATATCGGGGAACACATGTTTCCAGTTTCAGTGCAAAAAATAAAAAAAATATGAAAGCGCGCCATATAATAGGCCATGGGACATGAAGCACAAGCTCTTTATACAACCGTGAGTGCAATGCTATTGCTTCAATACAAATTCCGCAAGTAAACACTCAGCAAGCTTCTAAATGAGAAATTTTCTGTGTTGAATTGTTTCGAAGCTATGTTTTAACGTCTTATAAGTATGACTGAATGCAAAGAAAACATACAACTGATCATATAACTGATCATATACAACTGATCATATAATTATATGCGTGCGAACTAAAAGATAAACGTTTGCTCTTCATGCAGGTAATTCTAGTAATCAACACTAATCATTCTCAAACCAGTGGATCGCGTTAGCACGGACATGGTATTTACGGTCACATCAGCAGCTTAGTGGAAGGCACTTGCAGAAAACACTCTGGCATGGTGTTTCTTGTGATCGAGGCTCGTGCAGTATGCGAGATGATTTTGGTCCCAGCGCTCTAAGACTACGTCAGTATGTCGGCGATAGAAAGTAGACAAATTCGGCTGCTGAGCCCTTAATGATTCTGCTTAAGCAAACCCTTGGAGGCAATGCGCGGCGGCCAAGCTTTCTTGTATCCAAAGAGCTTGTTCGGCGTTGGGCAAATAGCCAAATTAGGCACATACATAGCCTCTGCAAAGAACAACACAAGACAATGGGTATGCGGGGGTATATGTATAACTTATTTGGTTTGTTTAATAATTTTTGGGTGAATTTCGCCGCTAAAGGTCATTGAAGTGTCGAACACGTGAGCTTGGATCTAACAAGCTGGCTACTGGTCCGCCTGAGCCACACAGACGAGGCTAAATATAACTTCTGCCTCTGCTGAATAAGAGAGAATTGCTTGGTTAATAAGCGCGCTGACTGTTATTGTTGCGTGGTCCTGACGCTCACTGGAAAGAGCTTCTTACAAAAGAAGTGTGCACAAGCCGTTACACCAAACTACGAACATTACTTTCAATCAGAAATGCAATCCTCCTCGCAGTAAATGCTTTTCAGAGTACATCAAGTTCCTTCTCTTTCTATCGTACGTGAGCGGCCTGAAATTTCCACGACACCAAAGAGAAACGTAGTTTATCTGGTTTCGTGGTTATCTTGGCCGTTCTACTCTGTCGAACCGTACTTAGCATTCCGCCTGAACAAGCAAGTGCAGTGTTTTAGCAGGGAGATGCATTATGCATCCTCGCCTTAGAGGCACCACTTCTGCACTTTTTCTCACTACATTAAATATCGGGAATATGCGTACAGACGTACGGGGTTGGTCTAGAGTTTCCAGGCCGCAGGGTACGCTTTTTAGCGGCATATCCGTCGCTTATTATAGCAGTTCAGCTATAAAGGTTTCAAGAGGTGAGTATGACACTTGCCCTATTCTCTACAGAGATTCTAGGCTTGGGAGGCTATAGTACGCAACTGCCGTACTATAGCACTCAAAAGCCGACCCGTGGCCTAGAAACTTTTGACTCGCCCTGTACGTACAGTCTTTGTCAAAAATATTCGACCCAGCGTGTTTGGTTCAGAGGCCTGTAGTGGGGCTGTTTAACATATTTGACAGTCCTAAGCTTGGAATGGCTGAGGACTTAAGTTCCTCCCACTTTCGGGAAATTAGGGCCCCTGAATATTGCAGCGAAGCCGCGCTGCAGGGCTCCGAAGCAGAGCCCTTGGGCTGTATACTTTAGACAAAGACTGCACATGTTTGTTTTTTGTATGCGCTGCGGTGCGCGTGGTAATATGACATTTGCTCTTATTTTTATCGGTTCTAGATTTATGACTTGCTAATATTGCGCCTGCACTCGGTCTGATTGTGGGCGAAAACTAACCGAGGTCTCCGATTTTCCGCTTGTTTGAACGGAAAAGTTCTGCCACAAATGTATACGATTGCTGCCGGGGTTTGACAATTTTCAGCGTGAGCTTTCCATGGCCGAGACCGTTGTTGCAATCTTGCATACAGTTTTTTAAAAAAATGCGATCGATAAACTCAAATTTTGACCTGTGTTTGGCATTTACATACCACGATGAAATAGCTGCAGCGTTCTTGAATAAGACACGGCTTTGAACTCTCCGCAAGAGCATCCATTCCTTTTTTTCATTACATAGTTGACGCTTGAATGTTTTTTTCCCATTCGCAGACTGAATGACAGTTCTGCATAGTTCATTTTGCAGTTATTGAAGAGAACCGTAGGTAAACCCCTACTAAGGGAAACCAACTTGACAGCTCAAAACATATATGCATCGTTGGTACAGTTTGTCCCATATTTATTCGATTTGGCAATTAATATTGTATCAGCAGATTATTTTTGTTCTAGTTTATACACTAAAGCTATTGTTTTTTATTGTAAGCTATGAAGAACGTAACCCTTCGAATGACAGCGTACACCTAGAATTTTTTTCAGCAGAATCTGAAGACACGAACGTCGACGGTGGCTTCTGTTTGTTTTACTTATTGTCCACTTTAACGGCAGATCACTTGTGTGAAATGGAGATGCACCAGCGACTTCATAGTAATAAATCAATCTTGCAATCATATTAAAACTGCCAGCATGGGTAACTCTCGACTATTTATTGCCGCAGTTTCTTTTGTTGTCGTTGCACAGAGATACCTTATAAGCAGAGTAGCGGTTTGTCTTAAATTGCTGCTTATGCCAGAACAGTGGAAAAGCAGGTTAATAGGACCCGCACAATCGGAACAAACTGACTGAAACCGCTACCGCCCAATACAGCACATCTATGCCGAATTGTGTGCTTGGCATCTGCAGTGACAGTGTGGAAGTCAAAAGCGATCCGCCTGATTTCTGTACCAGGAGGTTCTCCAGCTGCTAACACTAACAGACCTGCTAATGAAGCTCAGTTTCAATAGCGCTTGATAGTTCCGTACGAGACCGCGGGTGGAGTCAAAATGCTGAAGTGCACCAGGAGTGAGTAATAAGAGTGCACGTTTAAAAAAATTGCATCCTGTCGAATTTATTACAGCATCCTCATATAAAGCCGCTCTTAGCCTCTCCCTTACCTCACTTGTTTGTTCGTCGCCTCCCTCAGATAGTTATTGCGATATCCACTGCGGCTGACGCAATTTTGAGCTTTTCTTTTCTTCGTAACCATCGCACTACCGACCTGGCCCCATAACGAGCATTGGTGACCCAGTAACGTGGTGATAGCAGCACCTAGGTGGAGCGTACGCAGCCCACCAAAGAGCTCTCTTTACGGGGAAGAAAATCCACACCTTGCACTTCCCCTAATTTCTGCCATGACTGAGAGTGCTCGGCCTTTTATTTTTTTCAGCTTTTTTCTTTAAATAATCGCATTTGTAAATTTTACTCGATGTCTTCCCTGAAACCCCTTTTTAGTACACTCGGAGACATAAGTCTGCACAGCGTGCTCCGTAAAAGAAGCCCATAGCTTTATTATTTGCCGATGGCCGTAGACTAGACATGTGGAGATGAAAGCCGAAATCTTTCACCTGTACAAGTCTGGTCTCCAGCCGGTCGCAAACAAAACAAATCTTGGCTTAGTTTACTGTACAAACGATCCGGACGCTTTTGTGCACGACTACGTCGCAAATAACAGCAAGGTATCATCTTGTTATGAGCATTGTATCCTTGAACGTGAAACAAAGAGACAGATCAATGCCCAAAAGAACTTTACGACTGGAACTAATGGCACGCTAAGAATATGCAAAAACCAAACGTAAAACAAGCTCTTGTACTAGACTCTGCAACAGAGGAAGCAACAGCGCCATCTTTTTCCCGATGAAGCTAGCATAGAGAAACAACAACGCTATCTTGGAAACCAAATAAATTTATAAAAGTAGTGGGATGAATCTTATTGTATTCCTTACAAGCTCCATTAGTTATAACAACTTACAAAACACGGGTGTGCACCGCCACGTACTTTCCATAACGTTTTACCAAGGACGAGCGTCTGCAACAAAGCCTCCTCTGCAGGCGCACAACAAAGAACAATACGTTTCCAGGAGAAGAGGCTAATTTCCAGCACCTGGTGCGCGAAAAACAGCAGCATGAAATATTTAACTGGCGGGGCTATACAAGGATTTAGGAAACGAGTAAAAGGAGTGATTGTGCTCATTAATTTGCACGATACAATGCCTTGCAGTGCGGCACGTTGCGGCGGCATTCCACGCACTCCATTTTAAGTCAACAATGCAAGTATGTAAACGGGCGATTTCTAAAGAGCGCATTCAGAAACCAAGGCGCTTTTCTTCAATGTGTAAGGCCATTTGCTCTGTGATATTAGTTGAGGGGTTGTTTTTAAAAATGACGTACTTCCTTGACGTCTTTGTTCTTTCTCGCTAATCAGAAAAATACAGAGGAAACTCCACACGGCTGAACGCAAGCAGCATTCAGATCGGCTCAATATCGGTTTTCTTTAACAAATTGCACAATAGAAGATTGGGGGTTTCAATAAATTGATAACGGCATGCCGACTGACAACTTTATCTGAAAAAAAAGCGTATAATCGACGCTGTTCGGAACATGAACAAAGGACCTGAGATTATTTTTATGGAAAAGAGAAGAGATAAGTGCGTTCGCAATGATTACTTGCCATCTTCTTGAATTTACAAATTTGGATAGTTCACAAAAATTACAACGAAGGAACTTCGATTTGTGCGTTTCATGTATTTTTGTTTAAAAAATACCTCTCACAATAGAATTTTGGGTTGATTATCTTTCTCATAGCACCGTAGAATACAGAACCGAAGAACCCAAGCATCGCGAATGGCGTTGGTTTGCGTCACCTTAGAGAACGTTAGCAAAGTAAATTATTATTTAGATAAATTAATCTAGTTCACTTCGCGGTGCATGCATTTCTCTTGAGCTCGTTATTAATGCAAAAGGATTTCTAGGCTTTGTCGGCGGGGCTGTGTCAGCAGTATTGATGTTCTAAGAAGAAGTAGCATCAAACGAGCAGTCGTAAAGGAAATATGATGATGTGAGGATGCTGTGTAGAAATAAAGTTATGTCGACAGGATGATTGGTTTACTGATGACAGTAAAATATCTAAAAAAACGTAGAAATAGCGTGGACATTCATATATTGAATGGACGGCAAAATAGTGTAATAATAGGCAGAGGAGTGCAAATAATGTTTTAAAAGAAATAAAATGTATTTGATGAGCGATAATTAATCGAACGAAAATTTTCACTAACGGGTTAACCAGTTAATTGTCAGCAAAAACAATTGGAAGGTTCAATAGGCTGGACGGGGATATAGTAAGCGGACATGAAAGCAACGGCGCCAAACTTGAAAAACGAAAATGGTTGGTTGAGATAGAAGAAGATATAAACACAGTAAATAAATTGATCCACAATTAAAGCATAAGATAATTATGCTAATTCCGTAGTTAAATTAACAAACAAAAAGAAAATGGCAAAGAGAGGCAAAGAGAGGAGGCGAGGAGGCGTCAATTCTTTCGCATTCTCCCCATGCGGGTCGCCGCAGTGATCTCTAATTTTTTATTTGCGTTTCTGCGAACGTCCTGAAAAAGCCTATTTTGAGGCATATATGTTTTTATCCTAAAAAACTGGTTGTAAATTTTGTAACAGTAAAAGCAATTTACCTGTTATATGAAACAGAACATTCAACCCAAACATTCAGAAGAATGACAAATTATCGTGTAATTCATGTATCTTTGCAGTGATAGATGCTCCGCCTTTCTGGCATTTCTGTAAAAATGAAAATGAAAATCCTGGTTTGAAAAAAAAAAAAACAAGCACTCATTCTTTGTGAGTGAAGGAAAACGCTCATATATGGGGGATCAAGAGGTATAAATTCATAGAAATTCACTATTTTGCTGCAAATGGGCAGAATTCATGAGCATTCAATGCGATTTGTGCATAGGATATGGGTTGACATGTGGGGCCAGATTTCGTGAACTCTTTGTGTTGAAGAACTGCAATAATTAACGCCATTAAATTTTTAATTTTTTTTTGCGTGCAGCGGTGGTTACAATTCCCCGATGTTCCTTGTAAATTGCTCTATGGTTCACGATTTGAGAGCTAATGTAATTTTTTCAGCCCGGTGCAGAATGCACGGATGGAACTTAGTGATACGGTGATATACAAAGCACATCGCGATGAGCAGACAGTATAAAACAGCCTGAATGGCGTCGACGATGGCTGATTGGCCTAAAGCGCAGAATAGCGGAGCTGATCAGTTAGCGCGAATGCGGGTTTGTGTCCCATTCGATTTCATAAGTTGTACTTTCTTCCCCAGTATCGTCATCGACAGATGGCCACCACCGGACTATACTTCTCATGAACGTTCTATTACTATCAAGACATCATAACATCATAGCTAACAAAACATCACATCAAGACATCATAACCAAAGGTGCAGAATCACTGATCACTCAAAACCACCCCGGATTTTGCGCATAATCACCCTACTAATGCTACTCCATAGAAGCTCCACCCTGTTCTCCACTTTTCTCATCCGCGGCGCGGTTGAGGAGTCCAGAGAGAAATGGAAACGTGGCTCGGTTTTTCCTTTTTTCGGACCAAGTTTTGATTCGGTCTTCCATCTTTCATTCGCTGCTCAATTTCTTCCTTTCGGTGCGGTTGTGGTGTCCACCAAGAAGTGAGACTCACTGCAGCTTTGCTGGTTTAGTTTTGTTTAGGGGTTTAACGTCCCAAAGCAACTAAGGCTATGAGAGACGCCGTAGTGGAGGGCTCCGGAAATTTCGACCACCTGGGGTTCTTTAACGTGCACTGACATCGCACAGTACACGGGCCTCTAGAATTTCTCCTCCAAAGAAATTCAACCGCCGCGGCCAGGATCGAACCTTCGTCTTTCGGGTCAGCAGCCGAGCACCATAACCACTGAGCCACCGCGGCAGCTTTGCATTCAATAAAACTGTTTTTATCCTATCTTTATTGTTAATTCCCTAAACATCATCCTCATAAAACATCATTAACATAATTTAGGAGTTTAGAGCAAGAAGGCTCCAGGGTTCCCGCAAGGCCCCACTGTACTCAGGCGTTTATGCTCCTTCTGTCCATAACGCTGGTAGCCTGGTCGGTAGCGATGGCCTGATCGTCCTGGTCCTCGGAGCGCAGCTGGGTTTCAGAGTCCTCCCAGCTGTTTAGGTGTTCTAAACCCAGCAGGGCAGGAACCGTCGGGCAAAGAGAAAGGAGATGGATAGCAGAAGCGAGAAGTTCAGGAGAGAGAGTGCAGGATGAGTGCACAGGATGAGGAGAGTGCAGGTTGCTAGTCAAAAAGATTGAAATTAGAGTGTGTCAGTAATTCGCGCCAAAAAGTTGCCTGTTGATTGCTAAGGGACTTGTGCAGTAGGGGGAATAGCCCCCCCCCCCCACCTCACACACATGCACGCACGCGCACACACACATACAAAGTTACACGCGCCGGCTTGAATTGTGATCACGTGAAGAACTTTGACGACTACCGTTATTTTATTTCCCTGTAGCTATAAAACATTTGCCGAAAGCAAGAACCAATTTTAGGTTTCTATATTACTGATTCCTATTATCCTGCTAGGGGCAACACAATTCTATAGCCTGTAAGGAGCACCGAGGGAAAAATTTGCTTATTCAGTGAAGCACTGATGATAGAAAAGCCTTCTTCTGCCACAGTTTGCGGTTAATTCTCGTGGAGTGAAATGCTTCGTCAAAAGCTCTGCAATGCGAACATGTTTGTATTATTATCGGCATCCATAGGTTATGAAAATAAAGAGAAATAGACAGAGGCGAAATGTATTTTCTATGCACAGTTAGTGTTAAGGACTCCTTGCTTTATTGAGGTTATTAATAACACCATGTGGCCGAGAGCCGAGACTTTTCCTTGGCCAGGCCCCCAAACCCATGGGCCACCTCATACGCCCTTCGCGGGGCGCGCCTTATGCCAACAAAATATATCGACAATCCACTGCGGAGTCCACTTCATGGGCCAAGTTTATGTCTTCAATGACGATTAATTTATTTTCTCTTGTGTGTAGTAAAAGACGAATCTTTTTAGAACAAAGCAATAAACCACTAGAGTAAAATAACCGCCAATAATCTCCTTGAAGAAGGCCGGATAAAAATCTCGAGGACTGCTACTCAATGATTGCAAAACTCACCTCCCACTCCTCTCCAACCAAACCATCAGGTATTAAACCTAAAATAAAGTAAAATGAAAACATTGTCAAGAAGTTTCCGCTAGTACATCCTAGTACTGTGTGTAACATAAAAAATGAAATTTTCACAGACTGTGCTAATGTTAAAGTTCAGTAACAGTCCTGAACCTTCCCTGCTGTATTTATCAGTGATTCCTTACCCTTTCTTTAGACGGTCCCAAAACTCTGGTGATTTTTTCTTTTTTCCTTTGGCTTCTTACAGCGAGGTGTGACAACAACATAGGAGAGTTCCTCACAGCGTCAAGATCCGCTGAAAACAAACTCCAGCCTAGGAGAACTGATGAAGCGTGTTTTGCACCTCTGGTTAGAGTTTCTTTTGTTTGAAGCTCGGTTCCCAATGCTGCTCATTTTGGTTTGTACTTGTTACGTCCTATACAGCGCCGCGTCGGCAACTCTGATTGTCTGGCGGTGGAGTGGAACTGTGAGCGAGAAAAAAGTGCTCAGGGTGCGTGATTCGTGTTTACGAGCCGATTTTATTTACTTCTGTTGACACTGCTGCATCCGACTGCTGTGTCCGCACTTGTAGAGTGAACGGCCGGATTGCTTCGGCAAACAAGTGTGCAAAGCTACCGGACAGAGCTCCTTCGTTGACGCGTACTCGACGGAACATAACTATTTCCTTTTCATTCGAACCGTTTCAGCCCCAATACTAACACCACTGCCAAGAGCAGCACGGTGTTGGCCGCTGGTTTCTCCTGACAACCGTCTGCTTTCTATGCCATAGGCCGCTCTTTCTCTCAACTTAGACACCAGTGATTTTCGGTAGGTTGTTTTACAGCTATTATATTAGAAATCGCGAAGTTATTACGTGGGCGATTAGCGGGAAGCAGTGCGGTCACCTCATAAATCTATCTGCCGATACTTGCTTTCATCGCATCCAAGAGTTCTTTTCACAACGTATAAGCAGAGGAGAATAAATAACCAGGTCGCAGTGCAGCTTTTATAATATCCTATGAAATAAAGGCATCAAAAAGAGGGAAACAAAGCGCCTACATTCGAGTAAACATATAAGAGTATAAAAGACAATTTTTTTTACCTTAACAACAAAAACAAATTTACTAACACAAGCATGTCAAGTCAGAAAGATTTCATGATCATAAAATAAACGAAGCAAATAGGTCTTGAAGTTGCGATAAGCAGTTCCTTTCGATGTCGAAATATCTCGCCGGAGGTACCTCTTGTTTGTACATATTTATAACATTCAAAATCATGCAAATGAAAAGGCCGTCAGGAGTAATTAGCGGAAAGAATTTCCTCTACCCTTGCCCTCTATATATTCTTTTCGTATCAGGGCGGCAAAGCACCGAAAATACCACCTAACATAATCACAAAACGTTCATTCTGTTCTCACTATCGTGACCAAACAAACGTAAAATAACAGAACTGCATAACTTAACAACTCTCAGCGGGCAGAAACGGCGCACAATCAACCGTGAGAACTGGCCATTCGATGTCACGAAAATAGATAGGGCTTCGTTTTTTCAACGCTCCAGTGCACAATAAAAGCTCCGCGAATCCGTCGTCTTTTTTTAGGCCCGTCTTAATAATGAATAAGCACAGAAAGTCTGGACGACGCACCCTCTAGCTTAGCTAGGAACGACAGTGCAAAGCACTGCGTACTGCAAGCGGATTGGAAATCAGATCTTTGCATGAGCCATTAAAAAATTGCCTCAGCTGTAATGCTACTTTGTTCATGTGCTTTCATGTCCAACTGGGCACTATGAGATAAATTCTTGAGGTCGTATTTCATTTTAGTCGGAGCCCATGGAATGCATACTGCCTGTCTGTCAGCAGAATTTTAAGTGAAGAATTGATGGTTTAGCAGTCATGGAGACTTCTTGACTAAGGCGAACAAAGTCCAAACAACCTCTTTCTACACAAAAGGTGAAAACTTAAACGGATTTGTACGTTTACATACGGATGGTAAAATCCGAAAAAAAGAGCAAACAGGTCTCATGCCGGGATGAGCAGTTGCCCTTGTATGAAATCCTCTTGGCGACACCGTGCACATGAAGGGCATCGGCGTAAAGAACTTCCTCACTCTACCCAAGCAACTTATTCGACATATTCGAATACAGTGTACTTTCTCTGTAAAAAATGTCGCAAACGTAATCGTCAAAATAGGCTGCTGAAAAAAAATGCGTATTGAGAGATGAAAAGATCGTTCTCTAAAACGAACTTTTTCCTCTAATTGATTTACCGTTGAAAGATAGTGATAAGGGGGTGAGGCTCTGTTGCAGCGTCACCACACTCGCTTGGCGATTTGCATGTAGAAATAAATACTAATTTATTAAGTGGGAGTTGGCGAATTCTGATTCAGATGAACGTCTTGTTCGTTATTAATGCGTTTCAGATAAATTGCTTGTGTCGTGAGCAGCCTGCATTGTATATAACGTTAGCATCGTTTCGTGTGCAGCTAGGAACCGTTAGGAGAAGCCAGTAGTGATCTTCAAATATCAAGCATCTTAATTTTGGAGCACTCTGCCGATAAGAATATGCAGAACAGAGATGATGAAGTAAATTATATACTCCCTTTTGAATAATGAATGTTCGTTTGGTGATAATAAAAACCATCTCTAAAGGATAATATTATGAACAGACAAGCCTCATTGCCTCCAAAGGGAGTAGGACAGGTATTTATGTATGAGTTAAGCAAAAATAGCAGGTGATCGATCACGCTAGAGTTCGGCAGTATTTCCTCGAAGCAAAGCGGCGAAGAGGTGGGCGCGATGGAGCAAGCTTTCAACTGAAATTATAAACAAGAATTAAAAAAGGAACACTGCCACGACAGGTTTCTTCCTGAAAGGAACACGGGCGGGGTTTACTTTAAAAGTTTGATGCCTAGGTCTCCAGCAAGGAATAAGCGGGCCCAGAAAGTTCCGAGCCTTCCCGGCTCATTAGTGTACTAAGGTTAAAAAGCTTCATATCAATCCATCCCAAGAATTGAAAATTTGCAACAATAAACTCTATAATTTTCCCAGAGGAGAATCAATATTGTGCCTTTCTTCCCTATATAATATACCTTCCTGGTCCTTTTTTCCTCTTTTTTTTTTTGCAGTGCACGTGCGAAAGTCCAGTAGTATGTCTCTGAGGGCGCCTTTTCAAGTTCTGGCGATGAATCCATCAAGGTTTCCGTTACTAGAGAAAGCGTGCATTAATTGTTCGGCTCATGCGTCTTCTTATGAATTTTATTTTTCAGAAATCTACGAGTATGCGGCAAATTTAGCAAGTCACTCTTCCCTGGAAAAGCTCGTTGCCCCAGTTTCTCTGTCAGGTATAGTTCATCATGGTGCCTACATTCTTTTTTGATTTCACACGTTGTGAAAACCCACTAGCATAAACGCACTCCGCTTCAAAGGAGGCTCAACACGGATAAGATGAGCGTTATCAAAACGGTCCTATTTATTAATGTGAAAGAAGTATATGTCCGAATAGCACAAAAGCTCTCCGCCGCCGTCTAGGCAAGAAATTTGGATGGTGCTTTATGCCAGTGCACGATGTCAGCATTCATGCAAGCGAACATGTGCAGTCATGGATGATAAAACTTAATGCACTATCAGTTTTGAACGTCATGACTGATGTCTCAGTCATTCTGCAACGTATAGTGACTCAGCACTTTACGACTAATGCAATTTAAGGTGTATAGTGTTTGTACAAAGTATGACTAGTCATACTTCGCCGTCAAAGGCATGACTCAGTCATTCTGCAAAGTCACTTCGCCCAACAATGTAATGCTTCCGCGTTCTCACACGCAATCAGTCTTAAGTGTCTGCCGAATTTTTATTTTGTTAATACTTCGTGATCATAAAGAATTCCATTCCTTCATCGTTCATTGGTGTACCGGCAACTGGCGAGGATGGATGGACGGATGCATACATACATGCATGCGTGCGCCATGACTGCTCAGCTGATGCGCGTTCTACTGACCCATCACAACATCGCACTTTGATGTCTATAGCTGAGAGGCTAAGACTTATGCACACAATAAAGAATCCTACATAGTGAAAAAGAGTAAAACTTCGCTTGGAGTCAACAACACCATGTCTTTTAGTCCACGGTGCTATTTTCCTAAGTAAAATGCACTGCAGAGAAGGCAGCGTAGAAAACGGATACCTGTTTGAATTTTTCTCTTTTCTGGGCTGTCATGTGGTCATATTCATTCTTACAAGAAATGTGAGTACTACTGGAGGCCCAGTCTCCCGCTCACAAGGCTAACTTGGGAGCATGGGATAACTGTCTAAAAGCACGAGCTCCAGCGCACAACAACAGCTTCGTGTACCTGTGGATTACCGCCGTTATACCGTATCTGTAAACAACTTTTTCTTTTGTTGTTCCTAAAAATAGCAAAGCGATATCGCCTTGTACATGCTCTTCCCGGTCCACTGAAAAAAAAAAGTAACAAGAACTTGGCGTTGATGTCCTACTGCGACACATGTAACACGACTCTGAAAGGCTCTCCGAAAGAGCCAGTTTTTTTTTTTATTCGAGGACGTCTATAAGATTCACGTCTCCAGATAAATTTGGCCGCAAAGAAAGGTTTCTACATGCTCCAAGCGAATAAAGCGTCCGGGTTCATTGCAGCACGCTTATGAAGCCCTTTCTCGAAGAATTGACGAGAGCGAACCAAACTTTCATTACGGCAGCAATAGAAATCGGTGCGCATTACTCTTCGTCCTAACGGAGTCCGGAAGTCGTAAAGCCTGATGAGGGTCAGATGAACTCTGTGGCTCCGCAATGCTACCTTTGATCTCTGCCACGGATGCAGTCTACCTTCCTTCCGACCGTAACCAGCAAACAAAGCCCTGGTACTGCTTTGTTCTTTACTTCAGGCCGAAATCATTTCAAGGACAAAAATACGCGTTTTCTTTTTCAGAAACACCCCGGACGTTACTGCAGGCGGCTACCCGCTGTTCCTCACAATGGAGAGAGGCTAACAAATTCGTCAAAGGTAAATACCAGTGATGTCAACAGTGCGCATTCGCGCTACAGGTTCAAAACACCCGCCGTAGAATGGAGTGACTCCTGCAGCTCGTATCTGGATAGGAAAGGCAGATTCGAAAGAATGAGTTGAACTGAGGAGCTGGATGAATGAATGTTTATTCTGTACTGGTAATGAAGAATGCACTATCCATTAGGCTTCACGTTAGGTAATATATCACAGAATGGTTAAAAAACTACAGAGTTTGTTCGGATGAAGGCATAAAATTGCCATACGAAAATTTTTATTTCTCTCATCTCCCAAACTCCAAGTTTCTGAGGCACTGAGGAGGAGCAGAAAAGCGCTTGAAGGGGATGTTATGCAGTGTGATCTCACATACTGAATGAGGTCACGAATCAAATATTACCAATGCCCGGTATCTCGATTGTCATTAATTAAGTCACACGTGGAAATGTCATACATCAAGCAGAAAAAAATGTACCAGTTATTTATTTCACGCCTACTCCCTGAAGAACATGCACTTATAAACATGGGCGTATGCTATGGGCACACAGGGAGCCACTCTAAAGTTACGGGTACAAACATATACTCCATATTAGGAAAACAGCGAGAGTAGCAGCAAATACCAAGCAGCACACTTAGGAAAAAAATCCGACTAACAGCGAAATGTTCAGTTTCATAACTGTAAACAAAATTTGTTTTGCAAAAATTAAACGCAATTTTTTCGCATTCTACAAATTGGAATTATAAATTTCAAATTAATGTGAACTGGAAATCAAAATACAAAAATCAAAATTTTTTCTCGTATATCTGTATTTAATTTTTCATAGGGCTATGCGGCGATTAAAATACGTCACTGATAGCATTCCGCCTAAAATGTAAAAAAGAGGCGTTCCTTCTCATTTACTTCGGATGCCGCATGAAAGGTCAAAAACAAGAGGCGTTGTAGGTGACACGCCGGCTAAATGTTTGCCGCCTCAGACACTAAACCACTGAATTCTGAAGAAGGAAATGTGGTCTGCCAGCACTGGAGCCGAAAGGAGCGAAACTGTGGACATTAACTGCTTAAACGCCTTTATATTCTTAACAAAAAACCAATCCTCCGTATTGTCTTGAAGACAACTGAACTAGTTTTGAAATTCAAGCAGCTAAAAAAGCTCTCATGCATGCATATTGAAGATAAATCATACCAAGAACTTTTGCACTAGCACATGAACTGACGGCGTAATCGCCCAACAAGGCCGCAGGGGCGTTCAGGTTTCCCAACAATGCACACCTCTAGGTAAGGGGCGTCACCTGTACGTCATATGCGTCGGAGCCACATCTGCAACGGAGAAACGCCTGTCCGAGACGAGAAAACAAATGTCGCCGAAGGCAGAGTCTTTGGAGCATTAGACCGAGCCATACTCCAAACCTCACATTGGAAACATCTTTGAGCTTATCCTTATTTATTCGACATTTTGAGCACAAGCCTGTACATGGAGACAGTTTGAATTGGCGATTACGGCACTATTATAAATGCAAGTCCAAAAAAAAAACATAACATACTGTACCTGCAAGACCCCTTCTATCAGATCCTGACATTTTGTGGTATTCTTATACCCCACTCCAGCTTCCGCGTTCGGTGCACTAGGAAATGCCTTCAATATCATGGAAACCAGTTTTATGATTACTGCCTCTACCTATGACTGAGGAAGTTAAATACTTACGGGAAAAAGTGTTTGGTGTTTGAATGTTTAAGAAATGTTTTGTGGAAAGAAAAAAAGTGAAGATTTAACCAAAAGATCATTAAATTTCTTTTTAAAGAGAAACTCAAAAAGAGGGACCGCACACTTTCGATGATGAACGACGCTCGCAGAGCTTGGTGATAATAAAGTGCCTGTTTCCTTGCGATAGCAAAAATGAATAAAAAAAATGAAACAACCTGAACAGTTCACCTGCTCCTCCTGCCTGATTACCAAACCTCTGCCGAGCGTAATGGCCGCTCCTGCGAGATGTGCATGAGACATTTAGTTAATGCAGAGGTTTTCGTCTGTGCGCTGGCAGGCTATGCCGAAGAAACGTTAAAAGGAAAAGGTAGTCCTTCGTTGTTTCATATTTAAACAACGAGATAGCACAGGAGCACGTGGCGACGGTTACCCAGAACAGAGCCAGATATGAGCCGTGTAGCTGCTTAACAGGACTCCTTTTTCTCACTCGAGAGACAACCGAAAAAGGAAGCAGCATAATATAAAAAGCTATTTACACCCTTCTGCGTGTCTCTACAGAAGAAAATAAAGCAGTTATAAGGGAGAACGTTAATGTAATACCATAAAAAATGTTCCACAGCGCAGTAGAGTTTTCAGAGAAAATCACGCATATGCTCTCCTTTTGAGTAAGATAGCAGCATCTATTTGCAGGTTAAAAAAAATGGAGAATCAGCGGAATCATTAAGTTTTAGGCGAGCATTCTTTCGTTTTACACGAAGTTAATTTTACATATTTTCTTTTGAACTTATAAGAATGTTTATGGTTCTTCATAAAAATAGCAAAGTGAGATATTCCTTGTCCCGAACAATGGTGGCACGGCCGCCCATCGCACCACTCCTCCTAAACTACTACTTCCGACAAAAATCATGGGGCAACTATTAAAACTTTTCGCACATAAACTAGTTCGTGACTGACTTCTGCACATATTTGCAGCCATAACAAACAAACCTGCACTAAACATTTATTATCGACCGCAGCGCCATAACAAAAAGCCTGGCGAGAGGAGAAAGTCCTTTTTTGGCGCACCCGTAGAGCTTTTCGCTCCACATGACTGCAATTACAAGCGTAAGATTCAACGCTCTTTTCAAGACAGAGGTGACACACGATATTTAGATCAGTCAATGTAGGCAAAGCAGAAAAAACAGCAAAGCAATTGTCATATTTGTTCTTTTAGCGCTGAGAAGCAGTGTAGTTTTGAGTTACGCAAAGTAGTGGCCCTTTATGAAGAACGTTAGCCGAGTATCAAGCGAACCGAAGTGCTGGCAGGATTTCTGCGGATTTCTCAGTATTACACCATGTTCTGTATTGACGGCACAAATCGCGTACATTCAGTGACAAAATTTCTTCTCAGTATCTTGTTGCATGGTTAAAACTGTCCTGGAGTATAGGCAAGCGTGCTAGCCAACTGCTGGAAGGAGCCTTAGCACAGCGAAAAGGGGCTTCGACTGAAGTCATACCATCGAGGTTACCGGAGCTGGCGTCTGTTTTTCGTTCATCGGAAATGTGCGGTAACGACGATACCTGAATTAAACGTGGTTAACCTAGAGGAAAACATGTCCTCTAACCTTTTATGGATTCGCTTTCGATTAATAAGGGAACAGTACAAAAGACCTTCACATACACCATGAGGAGCACCCAATGGAAACCCTTTAAACGGATGCGGATCTCTCTTATTTCTCATAATTTACATACAGCTGTCTGCTCGGCTGCGCTTCTCATGTCTTCTTTCAGAGCAGAAACAGCAAGCTGTCGCAGCTCCGCCAGCAGCTATTGCTGAACCAGCTTGAAATACATTTTAGACATCTCGGCACGTTCGATGGGAACATTGCACCGAGGTAGACGTAAACATTTTGTGCTTCTTCATTTACAATAAGCAGATGTAGTGTCAGCTTGGGCGAGGTTTGTCAGACGAAAAAAAAAAGATGTAGACGTAAGGAAGAAAAAATAAGGCTTGAACAGTGGCCCTCTAGAAGGAGGACACAGTTTATGAAAACATGCTCATGCATGTCACATATTGTCCTCGGCCGCAAAGTGAATCGAGCTGATAGCCGAGCCACAGCTATACACATGACAGGGAGCGTTTCAACTCCACGCTCACTTCCTGTGGCACTGCATTGTGTGCAACATAAATTATTTCTCTTTATGATTTGGCGCTTTTCACTGGCACGCATCCTTAGTTCCGCCAAGGCCGTTTACGTGAAGCAGCTTCACGTGATTGAACTGAGGCAAACGGGCAAACACTACACACAACGTAACTATTTCTGCTCGATCAATTTTGAGCTCTCGCGAACAAAGGCGACCACCTCTAACTCGTTATTCTGTGACCGGCGATCGAAGCGAAGGGTTAGCGTGGAGTAGCTTATTAATCACCTTCGCGGCTACGTGACATCTTCCAGCACCCCAACTCCTACATTATCGAGTGCAACCGCAAAACGTCCGGAATTTCAAAAAAAAAAATCAACGCCGAAGCTGCCTAAGTAGTGTCATGCGCTAAAAAAAGTAATCTTTCTGCACACATTAGCTTTAAACTAAGCATGAGTAAGGCAGAGAGCTGAGGGCAAAGCTGTTTACGCAGGCCAAAAAATCTTAGCTTAGACAAAAAGTTCATACTTCGTCTTGGAAATAGAAAAGTTCAACTAATACGTCGAGCTAAATGCCTCGGTACTGTATTAAAAAAAAATATACCCTAGAATGCCCACATTGACGCAGTTGCAGCCAAAATTTCTTGTATATGACGGGTATTCTCGGCAAACTGCGATATTGCGCACCTGCTAGCATTAAACGCTTATTTTTCAATACCTTGTTTGCTTCAAATATCAAATACTGCTACCAAGTGTGGGGCACAAGATTTCTTTCAAATGTTACTAAACTTTACTTCACACAAAAAAAGGGTATTTCGTATTGTTATAAACGCTGCATACGATGTACACACTAGCCCTCTTTTCATGGATATAAGGAATGTCACACTTGCTGACATTAATAGAACAATGCTCATTAAGCGGCATACAAAAGGATTAAAGGGCATAAGAACATTTTAGGTGACATAGCAAGCCTTACTCGTTAACGACATGCACTTTATACTCGCCGCACTGAACTCTCAGAAATGCATCGAACTCACACTATGGTTACCAGGTGCTGTGCAATTTATTCACATCGCTTCTAAATAAAATTTCATAGTTCTAATAGTGTTTTTGCAGAATGCCTCCTAGACACGATACCAGCAACTTTATGATTTTTCCAACACTTCGCCATACTCTGTGAATTTCACTAAACTCTTGGTTTATCTTGTATTTATCTTTGCTTATGTCTTGATTTTGTACCAGGTCCTTCAACGTTTGCCATACTTTTTTTGTAACCTCGTTTGTTGCCAAAGCCATGAATCGCGTCAAGCCCGGCTGGAGGCTTTTTCTTCACGGTATACAGCATCTCTAATGTTGATATTGGAACAAAATAAAATAAAAGCAACAGGGTTAACGAGACACATATGTCAAGAATTCAACAAGCCATATAAATTTGCACTCCACCTGTATTATTTGATGTCACAAGCGTGGTTCAAAATACACGTCTTTCTTTCATTTCGGCAGATATGATTGTGACCTGTGAAACATTTCACCAGTTATACCAGGTGCTCACCTCAAAAATAGGTTCTTGAGGTAAAAATATCGTTTTCTCCACATAGTATTACGGTGTTGGCGGGCACTAGAAAAACGGTGAATTGTTTAAAGTAGTAGGCTTGTTAACTGCATTTTAACAAATAACTTTTTAACCTTTAGAGTTAGGCGCCTAGCTGCAATTACAGATTAGTAGCCGGTCATTATTAATACCTTTACCCGCTTTTAAAATTTGCAAAACGCGATTACACTTGGCGCTGTGACTCGGCAAAATCTGACTTTTTCGACTAGTTACGTGCACTGGAAAGGTTGGTTTGCCTGCATGCCTTACGAAAGCGCATCTATTTTGGCAAGATGCAGCAAAATTTTGTAAAGCCATAGCCTCGAGGATAGTCGCGTTTTGTAAATTAAAAAAAACTGATTAGGCTATTACTAACAACCGGCTACAAATATCTGATTGCAACAAGGCGCCTAACTATAACAGGTAAAAAGTTTTTAAAAATTAGTAAAACAGCTTACTATTCTAAATAATTCACCGGTTATCTAATGTCCGCGAACACTGGAAATAATCTACCCAAAAACATGTCTTTAGACCAAAAATCAATTCTCTTTTTGAAAATTCTTTAGTCTGGGGTATACCTACTGGCTTAAAGATAGTCATCAGGGACCCCCATGAGTAATATATTATTGCACCTACAACCACACATATTCTGCTTTGGTTTGGTTTATGGGGTTGAAAGTTCCAAAGCGACCCAGGCTATGAGGAACGCCGTAGTGAAGAGCTCCGGAACTTTCGACTACGTGGGGTTCATTAACGTGCACTGACAATCGCACATTACACGGGCCTCGAGAATTTCGCCTCCATCGAAATTCGACCACCGCTGTCGGGATCGGGCCCACATATTTCGGGTCAGCAGCCGAGCGCCATAACCACTGAGTTACCGCGGCGGCTGTCCACGCATATTTTGAATAAAACGAATCTGCAGTTTAAAAAGAGGGGCAGACTCGATGAGAGACGAGGTGCAAATGCAAAGAGAGGCGAGGTGCAAAGTTTTCCAATGGTGAATGGCTGAGAAAGCTACTGATGAAGGACTTACTCATATAGAAGAAAAATGACAACACCAGTGTAGTTTTCAAAACCTTTGTGAACGCAATTCAAAACTGCCAAAAATACGACAAAAGTAGCAATATAAAAAAGTAGCCTGACATGCGCTCCGTACGTTTCAGTCAACCTGACCATCTCCAAAGTTTAGATCTGTAGAAAACAGGGTGTCTTAAAGGGTGTACATTAGACACCCTTTAAGACAAAATTCATGTTGAGCGGAAATGATATTCCACCCTGTAATTTCTTTTCGCCCACTCAAGTCTCTCCCTCGGCATTTTTTTTATCTTTCTATACGACACATACAGAACGTAATTTCCGAGCTCCTTCAAGATGAAGGCGCGCAGGCAGTGGTACCATAAAAGAAATAAATAAAAACCTCTAGTTCAATAATGCCAGGAACTATGTTTCAATTAAATTCCGAGCTGGTAATTCAATTCCAAAGCGCAGAACAATCATGTACTCCTGGGAGGTCCTCAAGAGCAATGTCGGTAGCTTCTTGACGGAGGAGTTATCACGACGTTACTAGGGCAAGGGCCGCGCTACCAAGAACAGTTGTACGCATTCATATTTGAGTTTTACGTACTCTTTCTGGCGTAAAAGTACAGTGGCGCGAGGTCAGGGAGAGTTCTGTGCTTTAGGTTTGAAATCTTTATTTGCGCTATTGGCGACTGTTAGTTTCCATTTCTGTCTCGAAACACGCATGCTATCTCTTGCCTGCGGCATGCACCCTTTGCACGAATTTTTCCGCTAAGACCGAAGTATTTGCTTATATTTGTGTTTAGAGGATCGATTTTTAGGTGGCGAGAAGACACGGCAGGTAATGCAACCGTCAGAAGGACGAATAAGTCGTTCGTCCGGACCGAAGCGCTCATGCGAGGGATAAAAACGAGCCCTAATGAAAGAACGAAAAGAGACTGTTCAGGCCGCAATTGTGTATTCAGAAATCTGAAGAGGACTTAATGGTTCTCGACGAGCGCACTTCGTTGATTAAGGCACAAAAGCCCGCGCTCATTGGAGGCCTTCCGCCGAAGTGGGTTGAACCAGCGTAGATGTCGATAAATGCACGTTCTCAGCTCGCTATAGGCCCTTCCAATACCTTTTGTACGCTCCTAAGCTGACATGCCAGCCCGTACATTTATTCTGAAGAGGAGGAAACTACTAAACTTGGAGAAGAGTTTGGATCTCATGTGTTCGCGGACATTTGTTTACAAGATAAAGTGCCTAAATGTTTCTACTGTGTTAGCTTTGCAGAAAACTAAGGGACACTGAAAGTGCCAACTTGAATAAGCATAGCTACCTGGTGGATGTACCTTACATGAGAGTTCCAAAATGTCACGAAAAATCTGAGGTTTGTGATTTTTTAGAGGTCATTTTTCTTCCTGCGTCCGCGCAAAGCGTCATAAGCATAAATATTAGCAGTAAAGAGCTTGCTTGGGGCAGACCTCTTGCAAAGCAGCAATACGTTTAGCTTATGCAAGGTGCACTGGAAAGTTGCTGCGGCTTAACGGCTTGTAGTGCTTTGTGTAGTTCGAGAACGAAAGAAAGACTGAATTGCTGGTCTTGCACGCTTTGACTGAGAGGCTAAGAAGAGAAAAATATTCCCCCTGAAGGCTGCGAAGGGGCATGGTTCCTTGACGGTGCAAGTGACATTCGTGCCCAAATTATTCCAATTTTAGTCTAGTCTCAACGAACATAAAAGTGACCTCAGACAAATACTTTTTTTCTTGGATAGTCAGAAAACCATTCGTTTTCGCTTTGAAGGGGTACACCCAATTTAAATTTTTTCTTTTCATGGGGATCTTGCACTAGGCCTTAGCGACGATGTGAAGGCAAGAGCTATGGCCTAGTGGACTTTATATAACTTATTACACAGCTGGTTATCTCCCGAAATTTTGGTTTAGGATTCTGTGGGCTGTGATGTATAAGATAAGAAGACTAGAACTGCTTGAAGAAAAACTAATTTGGTTTTAGCCTCTGTGGGCTGTGAAGTATAAGATAAGACGTCTAGAACTGCCACAAGGAAAACGAATTCGAGAGCCCTGATTCGTTCGCTCCTCCGTCGTATGCTGGCAATCTCGTAACTAGCGCAAGTCATGTGTGCACTGAGCAGATGACGGATCGGCGAAGGCGTTTGTGTTTTTAGTCCGAAAGCATTCAAACGCTCCCCAACATAGACCAGGATACTTGTCACCAGTGTACGTAGCCAACTAACCCAAGTACTAGCGATGGAAGCACGTGACACAGAAGTGCAGTGGGGCATCGCTTGAGCGTTGCACCACTGCGCCAGAATTGGTAGGAAGACTCCGAGGGTTATATGAATTGAGAGAATGGCCGATTCCACATATCAGGACTAAAAGCCATTATCGCAGTCCGAACAAGTGCTATCTGTGAACACCAGACAACACGGCGGCTTAATCATAGCCTAGTTTTCTGTACCATGTGCTTGCATAGCTCTAGAATAAAATAGCAACCAAGTAAGTTACGAGCACTGAAGAAAGGAGCAGAGAAGGCCGAAGACACAAATGCTTTATTATTTCAAAACAACAATGAGGGATCTTTCTATTCTAGCTTACAGCGACTTTTTGGTCGTGCCACCTCTAGCAGAGTATGCTGGCGTTATATTTCTTTTTATCCATGAAGCGTGAGAAGGCTCAGCATCGATGAGGGGAATAGACCTTTAATATCCTTGCAGTCGTGTGCGCATGCACAATTCAGAATTTAGAAAAAGGTAACCGACAGCTCAGGTTGATCACGTCTAATGCATGCTATCTCCTTCGTATGGAGCCATAGAAGAATACCTGTCGGCTTTTGTAAATAACTGTAGATTTCAACGCACTTACTTAAGGAACAAATATCAATTTTTTCAAGGTCATACGCGACGCGTATGCTCAATACGGTCATGGTTCTTTTTTGCTAATATGGAGCACGAAGGTACAAGGAGAAATCATGTTATGTTCGGCCGTTTCTTGCTGCCTTAAAGGGACACTGAGGAGAGCACTATTAATATTTTTTTTTATAGCAAAATCCGATAGTTCGGCATTTCATGGCTTTGTTGCCACTTGGCCGGCAGCGAAAGATGCATTTATTTCTAAGAAATTTGGATTCGAAGTTGAAAAAGTTTTTCCCGCCGCTCTGATTCAAACTTGGGATTCGTCTAGACGACAGAGGACTAAGAGACGTGAAACATGACGTATCCATGACGTAACGCAGACTCCGTGATTTCTGACTGCCAGCAGTGCGGCCTAGCAGCAGCCGAAAAGAAAGCTACGGCCGGCCGCACGTTGAAGGCATCTATCGGCTGTTGCGGCCGTCGCTACAGTCGCTTCGATTACGTTTGCACTGGCGTTTTGCCAGCGTTACGATGGATCTCGTTCTCGAAGTCGTCAACGAAGTTCTCGCAAATAGACACCTTTAGCATACCGTGTACCTTGTTACCGCTAGCGGAATACCGGGAGCCCGCCTACCGCCGGAAAACAGGCGCTGATTTGTCCCGATGCTTCAGGAGCGCGCGTAGCAGCCGGGCACGTGGCGCCATCTGGCGACGTCAAGGAGATTTGCGCATGCATTGGCTGCGCCTCAGTGATGCATGGCTTCTCGGTTCCTGGTGTTGCTAGAACCATTCGTTCTAGCAACACTGTTTTGGCCTATGACGTCATCACGCTTGTACTTGCGAGTTTGGCCTGTGGCGGCGATACCTGTATTTTGGTTCTTGCTCTTTTCTACGTTACAAGAGCTTTGTTGTCAGTATGAGTGGCGTTTTTGTAATCAGGGGCGCGATTACGAGAAATCGTCTCAATTTTGAGACTCTGACGTCAAAATGACGACACCGCGAGTTGTTGACCGCGGAATCAACCAATTAGCAGCGAGGTTGTGGTGTCTAATAGTAGGGTTCCACCCAGGAAGCATTTAGTTGCGCAATAAGGGACCGTATACTAAAGTTTTGCTGTAAACACGCCGTTAATAATTTGAAGAATGTTTTATTTCGCTAACAAACTATGTTTCAAACTCAACGACATGAAGCAAAAGAAGAAGCGTCCTCAATTTTGCAATTAAGTTTGCTCTTCAGTCACTTTTGCTGCCGCGAGGGTGCGCTGACGCTGGAAAAGCGTCGGTAGCGGCGGCTAGGCGGCGTGAGCTGCCGCCTGATTCAACCGATTCAGCCTTATCCCTCCACGCACATATTCAGCCATCGTAAACATGGCAGCCAGAAAAAAAATCAGCTGATTCGACGGCTGTCCTCTTTTTTTACACATTACGCAGAATCAAAGTATTGCGCAGACGTCTTAAGTGCGCGGAAAAATCTGTTAAAAGGCAGTGATTGCTATGAGTCTGCCGAGAACAGTTTGGGAGGAGCGCTTGGCTCGAAAACCGGCGAAGGCAGCTTCAAGGCAAGTTCACACTGGCGAGTGGCAAACGTCGCGCTAGTATTCTAGGCGACCGATTTCGGTCAATTAGTTACGGTTTGCGAAGCATATGTAAAGCGGGGAGGGAGCGTAATAAATCGATTTAAGCCTGTCGCGCGACCTCCGCGACTCGCCAGTGTGAACTCACCTTGCTGCTATCGATGGCAAATGTGCTCCAAGGGCGATGCGTGATTATATTTATTTTTGTTCAGAAAATACCCGGCGACCATGAATAATCACACTGCAGCAACTGCCGACATACGGAAGCATACCGGTGCAGCTGATGGGAGCTTGCAACCTCACTGCGGGAATTAAGAGCCGGCACGCCCGGTCACTGCGGCAACAATCACTCTTCCGCCTCGTAACCAACTCATGCCGCCCGCTTCGGGTTAAGCACGTGATATTCGTGTTGGTGGTGCCGTTCCGTTCGGATGATGCTCGGATGACGCCGCCGGGGATACTGCGGTGGCGAAAGTTTATGCGAAGGAAGTCCACCTTCGCCGCCGCCTTGTCTTGAGGGGTCTCGCCGGAAAGCGCGCACCTTCTGCGACTTAACTTTGACAGTGGTCTCCGCAACTCACCGCAAACACTTGCACAGTCGGTTGGGCTACGCCGACGTTTACTTCATTTCCTACGGTGTCTTGAAACCCACCGGCGGCGAAGGCGCGCACAGGCACTTGCCGCTCCACTGACCGCGCACTCACCCGCACACCTCCAAGTTCAACGGCGAGTTCGTCGCACAGCCATTATGCTCCTTCCTATGTCAAAACGTCGAAACAACTCGTCCGGCACGTCAAAACCGTCTTCATGCACCCTCTTACACCGCTGCTCGCGCGGCCACCGGCCATGTAAACAACCGCCATTTTCTGTCTCGAGCGGTTTGAGACCACTCGTTCCAGTCTCAAAAAATCGTCTCAATCGGCTCGCATAATTAGGCAAGCAACGTCACCACTTCTGGCGCACTTCTGACGTCGGCCGGTGACGCAAAAAACCAATATGGCCGCTGGTCACGACCGACCAATAGGAACGGGGCAAATGAGACACTTTTTGAGACACTTTCCGATTGAGACGATTTTGAGCAACTCGTAATCGCGCCCCAGGAGCTGGTATTCTGTCGATACAAGCCAACTTCAATTTCTCCTCAGTGTCCCTTTAACCACTCATGAACATCAGAGCCCTTTTTATTCAATAACATGGGGTTCTAAAGCCCTTCTTTTATTCTAAGAAAACAGGGGCCGAGAATATGATGGTACAGAAGTCCCCTTTGTGGCCGCTTATTTTTGTTTAACATGTCGGAAGGGGTCAATTTCATGCGTTACTGGCATCATTTATCTTTATTTCTCGAAGGTTCCACAGAAGCCGACGGCCCATTCGGCACACTGACGAATGTGTGCTGTAGTAATCCCGGGTGTTCCAGCGAACGCTTTCAAAAATTTTGAAAGCTCAGCTTTTTCAGGTAAGAATTTGGCTTTTGTGGCTAGTGTTACCGATGCTCGCGGACACCAGAAAACAAGTTAATCGTCTTAAGTTGTGAGCTGCTTAACTAATTTTTAACATATAACTTTTTATATAGAGTTAGGCGCATAATTCCCAAAAGTTGTTTGTAGCCGGCTGTTAATAATAGCCATATCAGTTTTTAGAATTTCGAAAACGCGATTTTCCTTGGCGCTGCAGTGCGACATAATTTGGCTTTTTCGACCAGTTACATTCTCTGGAGGGAGTGCTTTGCCTGCAGGCTTTCAAAAGCGCATGTATTATCGCGCAGTGCAGCCAGATTTTGTCCAGCTCCAGCGGCGAGGGTAATCGCTCTTTGCAAATTCTAAAAACTGATATGCCTATTACTAACGACCGGCTACAAATCTCCAATTGTAGCTAGGCACCTAACTCTACTAGTTAAAAACCAGCTTACTACCTATGATTCGTCGGTTTTCTGATGTCCGCCAGTTATGATAATACTACGCCAACAAGTCATTATTTTACCCCCAAAGGCCACTCTTTTTTAATTCTTGGAAGCGTTCGCTGATGCACTCGGTAGACAATCTAGGTGCCTAAAATTCCTTAAAAACACCAGTTCTTTGCCCTGAAATATCGCTTTGGTACCCGCTGTCGCATCTGAGGCAGGGACAGTGTTACACTTAATATCAGTGAGTGCTGGTATTCCGATAATAATTACGTGAAAACTTTTCATTAAATATTATGTTGTGGTGATTAAGGCACACAGAGAAATGGAGTAAAACAGCCGTGACATTATCGTATTATCATGCAGGTAACAACTGCTCAATATGCAAAATTCAAAATGGCCTCCATAAATCCGGAATGAAGCCTACTTTTAGTTAAGTGAAGAATGGCGTGGCAGATAAAGACGGAACGAGACACTGCACCCGCCTAAGGGCTTGTGTGTGTGTGTTACCTTTCGTGCCTATCTTTTTGTGCCGCATGATTCTTGGCATAACATATCTTATCAGCCTGCTAAGCCTTTATGTCTACTTCTTTTTCAGCAGTGACACAATGTGCATCCTAGGTTGCTTAACATAGTAGAGCCTTTCTTGTTTATCCGCTTGGGGAATAGAAGTACGTGAAAAGGAGATCGAGAAATTATCATAATCAGCTGTTGTAGTTCTGCTGGAAACAGATCAAAAATGTTTTTATAAACCTCCAGAAGAACACGTGTGTAGCTACTTTAGTGTTCATATATATCCGAATCTTAAAAACTCTATAGCCCAGCAGTAAACTTTTACTTAAAACAGAGCAGGCTACTTTTTGAGAAAAGCTTGAGAAAAGATCTGCTCTTTCGCATCAAAAGCACAGCAGTCTTTTGTCGCAAACATGAACAAAAAAATTAGGGCCGATAAATGGGATTCAAGCGGATGAATCGCGATAGCAACCTTCTGTCACTCACACATCTATTCCAGCTGGTAATCTACAGCGATTCCAAGTCCATTGACTCTCACTCCCAGTCTATTCCAATTGTGATTATATTGCAATGCTCCAACGCCACTACTCAAAATGTGGCAGACTGTTGCACCGCAGCGAGTTCTCAAAGCACTACTGGCGCAGTAGTCACCGTTTAAGCGAGGCGGCACTGCACTGGCAGGTGGCTGTTTCATACACAGCCACCGTTGGGGCTTGTAACCCAGGCTTCTCTTCCAGAGCCTTGAGAGAATCAATTCCTCCCGCAAGCTTCATTTATTCACAGATGGTTCTTCAGGAGTCTTTTTGTTCCGAGTAATTTTCAATTTTCTTGAGTCAATCTTCGTCTGGTGTCTCCCTTCTCTCCAGATAAGTGGATAGATGAAAGGGAGAGGAGGACGATTTACAGTTGGTAGGCTGGGAGAGGCAATTTCATTTATAGACCTCCAGACTAGTGCAGGCTCCGGAAAGAAGCCGACGCCGACGCCACCAACCCCACGGTAGAGTTTACGGCTTGATGGGCATCCTAATGTTATGACATTTTAACGTTAAACATCTGAGAAATATGGCTGCATTTACCGTAAAAAAAAGTAAAAAGAGAAGCCTAAAAGCTCGACCCCTTAGCATCTTTTATGATTTCAAAGGGTTTAAGATATCATTTAGTCGTTTAATCAATATTTCGCCACCCGAGATTACCAAAGTTCGCCAGACATATCATATGATGCTAGCATCAGGTAAAGTAGCTATTCTATGTATCTAAGTCCAACTACGTGTTCTGAAGTATTCACTGCATTCATGAACATGAAGAACAGCAGATGCCTCGATGCGGATGATTTGCAGATACGGCCTGTGAAGCACGTGCTAGATATTCTAGCCCCAATTTTAGCACATATGCACATATATGTAATTTAAGTTTTGAATGCGGAGTGTTCCCACGGCGCTTGCAAATTGCTAAAGTGACAGCTTTGTATAAGAAATGTGATAACCTTTGCGCTTCAAATTGTAGGCCAAATTACGTGCTGCCAATTTTTTCTAATGATCTGAAAAAAATTATCCACACGCGAATATTTTGTGACAAACACCAAATAATAACAGATTCGCAGTTTGGTGTTTTCAAGGATAAATCTATCCAGACAGCATTACTAAGCCAAAAAGAGTATATCTTACAGTGTTTCCAGGAAAAGAAACTTGCCCTTGGGGCTTTCATAGATTTTTCGCAGGCTTTCGAATACATCAGTAATGATATACTTTTGCAAAACTGTTCGACTACGGCTTCAGGAGACGTGTTCATACGCTTCTTACGTCATATCTTGTACTTCGCTTTGAGTTTGTTAGCATTAATAGCTGTCGATCCTCAGAACAAAAGTAACTGCTGGCGTACCTCAGGAAAATATCCTTGGACTGCTTCTTTTTAACATATACAGTATATAAACGATATCGTTAATAAATGCCTGCATGCGAAGGGTTTTATGTATGCAGACGACATCTCACTGTTCTTCTCATCAAGCGCATGTGAAGATGTGATAAACGAGGCCAATAGGATTCTAAATACTCTTCATCAATGGTCCCTTAATAATCAGTCGAAAATTAATGTAACTAAAACTAAGGCTATTATATTCAAACCAAAAAATAAAGACATTCTACCATGCGATCTTAAGCTAGGTTTGGAAACGATAGAG
The DNA here is from genome assembly GCF_055824585.1 of Amblyomma mixtum. Taxonomy (NCBI): domain Eukaryota; kingdom Metazoa; phylum Arthropoda; class Arachnida; order Ixodida; family Ixodidae; genus Amblyomma; species Amblyomma mixtum. Next base: position 63,526,223 of record NC_143017.1, on the reverse strand, counting down.
GTGGTAGACACTATTGAGATATTAGGGTACATTTACACATCCAGCTAAGCTGGGACAATTTTTTAACGCTGTCATCAGTAAGCTTTCTCGTGTCACAGGTACCATTAACCGGCATCGCCACTTACTTCCATGCAAAGTTAAACTTCTCCTGTATAATTCGCTCTTTATATACCAGGTGAACTATGCGCACTTAGTTTGGGAAACGACTGCAGGTACCAATAAAAATAAGTTTTACGTTTTACAGAAGTAGGCTCTACGTGCAATACTAAACGTTGGTTCCGATATAAACACATGAGATTTATTTCGCCAGTTCAATACCGTAAAAGTATCTGAAATATATAGTGTTAGACTGGCTGAAAGATAGAAGAAGGACATAAAACCGAATGCGAATTACTTGCGTGACACGGCGCACCTTTCGCTAAATGTACAAGTTTACTCTAGCAGACACAGTGAACTGTGGCATATTCGAACATGCCGCGCAATATATGGTACATAGAGCCTAGCAAAGACGTTCCCCGTCTTTTAAATAGGTTTCATGCTGCACAAGTTGATCTATCACGAGCATGCCGCAAACATAAACAGGATGTATGTGATACTTTTTAGATTTCACCATGCTTTCACTGCTTCTTTATCTCTTTCGTTCCATAAAGTGTCGACCTGATTTTGAATAACCAAAGACCTGTTTTTCTGTGAAGTGTATTTTTTCTGTTCCTTTTTTGTAATCATTTTTCTGTGCGCTTGATTCATTGATGTTTATTTTTTCTAATGATGCACCAACCATTTTTGACAACCATTGTTCTGGATTTTGCGATGCTACTTGTGTAGGTAATATGCATGTTACTTGCTGCCCTGCAATGTAAGGGACGAGGGGCATGTCAAGCCACAATTCCTGGCTTTTTTCCTTCGACCCTCTCCATGTGTACATGGGAATAAATGAGCTGATCTGAACTGAATTGAATTTATTCATGCAGATCGAAAAAAAAAACAATCTCCGGAAGATGGTGGGTGCAGCAACTGAAGTATCTTTGAGAAGTAAGAGTAAGCACAACTGCAGGAAGAGGAACAGAATGCGCTATGTGACGTGAAGAGGAGGAGGAAAAAACATTATTCAAAACCTTCCCTAACACCCAATAAAAAGTAAAAAAAGTGTTTGTTCCGCTTTAGCTCGTTGATCATCTGCCAAGCACGAGTGATGCCGAGCACTACAGGAAAGAGAGGGAAGGTACAAGAAATAGAAATACGCAATGGTAGTGTTACAGGAATACAGAATGCGTACTGTATCTGGACTCATCTCCGGATAGTTGGTACAGTGAGCTGTGTCACGCAATCTGAAGTTGCAGAGCATTAAGTGGGAGAAAATTGCATTAATTCGAAGTTTGCAAAGCTCGTCTTCATTAATACAGTAGAGCGGTTTTCCCGTGGTGTTGAGGTAGTGTTGAGCTGTTTGATCTTTGTGCGTTGCGGCGCCTTCCGTTGGCTTTGCATTTTGCAAGGGTGATGCAGAGCGCCCGGATGCTGATTTCATGGGCCCCTTGATTAAACAACTTAATTGCTTTGATCTTTGCGTGACCACGTACCAATGCGGGGGGTACAATGTTCGAATTGCGGTAATAGGATTTTATTAGAATGTCCTTCTCATAATGACAGGAATAATGGTGATACAATATGGCATACAATATTTTATTTATGAACGCTCCATGTAAACCTACTAAAGCTTCACAAAACGTGAAACCAAACATGAGCCATCTAACCTGTGCCTCGAATATACGGGCGCGTTAAACACACCGTTATTTTTATTTCCGCATAAGTGTTCAGTGTTTTTTCCCGCATCACAACTAACATCATCAAAAGCCGTTGCCTAGATGCTGTCCTGAGTTGTTTTAAACAGGGTGTTAGCTAAAGGACCTGCATACTGTCGGGTCATGAAAACAGTGTTTATCGATTATGCGTAAATAATGACGCAGAGTAGAAAGTCTTGAAAATAAAACCTTATGTTTGCTTTGGCCTCATAGATGCGACGATATCATTGTATACAATGTAAAGGCAGGAATTCTAGCTTCGTGATTATCTGTCGAGCCCGAGTGAAGCCAAGCACTCCAGGGAAGAGGGAGAAGGTAAAGGAAATAAGAAGGCGTAATGGTAGTCTTACAGGAATACAGAATGCGTACTCTGTACAGCAAGAAACATTTGCTGTATAGTGTAAAGAAGCGTGAAAGGCTTCCCAGTATCAATGTTGTGAAACCTGGAGGCGTTAGTAACTAAACCAAAAAATAAAAGAAGAAAACAATCTAGCAAAAATGATGCAGAACACACGGCATCTATGATGAACTGTGCAAGCAAAACAAATATTTTCTCTTTCGTTCTCCTTGCATTTGACTGCAGTTTATTTACACGTGGGCCGCACAGGTGTATAAGTGTAGGGTCATTGGTGCGTAGGTAACATTTAAGGACTATTAAGGGAGAATTAGGGACGTTGTTATTGTGCGGAGTGAAGCGGTCAAATTGCTATCATGAGGAGAAAAAGTAAAAGAAGCTAAGTTAAGCGAATCACTTCCTGTATGTGTCTGCTTTTGCTCAAGAAAGGAATCCCATTTCACCCTGTCGTTCTATATAAGTTTACTGACACTTTTGTTGATGTTTATATAATAACACCATTAACTAACCATTCAAAGAATCCCAGTAAGCAATATTTTAGTAAAGAGTGCATCCTACCTGACTTTCGTTAGAATCGTGACATAGAAAATTCTGGTCAAATACCAGACGCAAGTAATAGGAAGAAAAAAAGATTGCGTCGTTAACACTAAGTTGTAAACTCCTCTCTCTGACGCCGGCGGCCAATTTTTTCTAAATATAAAAAGAAAATATTGCACCTCTCCGCACATTCGATACGAGTAGAAAAACTAAACACTACTTCAGATTTGTCAAGCATCGGATTCTTGATGGAGATATCAATTTCTTTTTAAATATTTGAAAGCTGTGTCTAACAGAGTTGCATGGTAACAAACCGAAGGTGAGGAATGATGTAAATTAATCTGCTATGCTGTTTATGTACGTTTTCATCAAACTTCCTTAAAATAAGAAGCAACAACCGTAAGGTAGATTATTTTTACTGCCCTTTTATCACGACATTCGTTTGTCTAAGTTCAACTAATAATCATGAAGCCAACGTATTTTTTCTTTTTACTCTTAAAAAAATACTTCTCGGGGATGTGACCGATTTCAACGCGCCACAGTTTTCCGGTTATATCAAGTATCTTAAGCTGACCTGCATCTTAATTTAACATTTAGTACATCTAGTAGCAAAGACCGTTGCTACGCCCTGAGTATATCTAACAAAGGCAGTGTTTCACAGCTTGAAGATGCCAGACATAATTTCCCCTTATATTCAGTTTCTTTTTGTTGAGGTCGAAGATGACGTTCGAGAATCTCAAAAGTGGTCCTGAAAGGGGTGCAATAAAATGTCTTAATACGACACCAATTGGTGCGGGCCCCAGTGAGCAGTGACGTTCAAAGTGCTGCTTTGAAACGGACGGGAGCTGGCTGCCTGCTTTCTCGAGGGGATAATGCGTCGGAATTCAAATGACGCCGTAAGTGCTGTATCGTGTGTGCGACGGGCAGCGTGCGCAAGGCCGGCTGAAACGGGCAACTGATAAGCGTTATGAACCGAAGCGCTGCGCTTGCCCCCTCGCCCTACTCGGGGTATAAATACGCGCTGCTCAATAAAGCTGGGTCTTTTTTGCCCCCTGGCCTTCGACGTGTCATGACTTCGATACATGGTGTCAGCCCAGCCGCTGTAAGCTAAGAGGAGTGCATTGAATTTGCAGCGCTCTAGGCGCAGCGAGTTTTCAAAAGTGACAGAACACGATAACAGTGCTACAGGAGACACGGCCAACGTACAAAAAGAAGAGTTCGTGAGAGGGGGATGCGACAGACAGCGAGACAGCGACGTCTCGCTTTGATACTTAACGCGAAGCTATTCCTTGGTGTTATCGTGGACTTCCGTGTTGCGTATGCTGACAGGCTGGCTGTCAGCTACTTTGTGCTAGCGCGGGTAACGATTCCGGAAGTTAATATTCTCAGCTGTCGAACACTTTCCGAAGCTGTTTCACCTTTAAACTTTTGTGTCCGCTATCTTTTGTGAATGAAATTGGAGGCAAGACACACGTGGGAAATTTTACCCATTATTATGCTTTTGTCGCACACAAAATTATTTTTGAAGCGTTGTTCATTAGTTTCCTTTGGAGCTCTGGTATAGCACATGGTATGAAATCCTTCGGAAAACACTTGAAGCGCACTTCGGGCGCAGTGCTGCCGCAGTACGTTAGCGGTCTTGGTGCTTGATTGCGAAAGAGGCCCATTGAATCTCATCTTTGTCTATCGGAAAGAACTGTGACTCCTCGCCGTATTTTTCGGTACGTGATGCTGCCTTGCAAATACCTTTCGCTTTTTTGTTGAAATATTGGTCGGTCATATTTTCTAGCAATCAGTAAATGACGTCACAAATTCATTACCAGCGTTAGGACTACGCTATAAAACAGGAATTTTGTAAGCGAGAACAGTAGCCTTAATTTTGATACGGCCCTCGACCATGTCACCTCTCCATTGCCAACCTCTCGTGAAAAAGGCTGTAATTAGACTACACTTCAATGGGGAAAACTTGCGCATTGGCAGGAAGCAAGAAAACACAAAACTGCAGTTATATAACAATCACAAACGCACGAAAATGGTAATCGGTGCATTGGCTTCAAGCAGACATGAGCATTCGCATCCAGAAACGTGTTGGTACGTTTAACGCGGCTTTTTGTAGAAATCACAAGTTGATCCAACATTCCTAAACCGCGCCGCGGTGGCTCAGTGGTTACGGCGCTCGGCTGCTGGCCCGAAAGACGCGGCTTTGATCCCGGCCGCGGCAGCCGAATTTCGATAGAGGCGAAATTCTAAAGGCCCGTGTACTGTGCGATTTCAGTGCAGGTTAAAGAACCCCAGGTGGTCGGAATTTCCGGAGCCCTCCACTACGGCGTCCCTTATAGCTTGAGTTGCTTTGGGACGTTAAGCTCCAATAAACCAAACGAAACCAACATTCCTAAGTTTTTTGTCTTTTTTAGTTGACGGCACTGACGGCATTGTTCACTCGGCAGTGTCCCTTGTATGACATAACTGTTGTTTTATTCAGATGCAATAAACAAGTTGTCTGGTCATACCAGCACGCGCAAGAATGACCACACCCAACAATTCTGGACAAAAGCATTTCTGAGCACTAAAGCATTTTTGTGCGGGATTTCATCATAACAATCATTACATCCGCAGATGATCAGACGGCAGTCTTAAATTTTTCCTTGTATTAACGTTTTTCCTATCATCAGAAGCGTTCCCTATAGTTTTTCTATGGCAGTCTTAGCTATGCGACGCTATCGATGGAAACACTTTAAAAGAAAGATTTTGCTACATATCAGAAGAATGAACCATCAGCTTTGATATTTCCTTAGAAGTATTTACAATTTTTCATTTTTGAAAGTTTTTGTCCGAAACTGCTGGACATGGAATATTGCCTGCATAAATGCGCCGCTCTATAAGTATCGAGCGGTCCACCGTCTCGGGATCCGCGCTGTAACAGTGACCGAGATAGGGAGATGAATAAAGCTTCTACCGGATAACTTTCTCTTTCGAATGTTTCCAATTGGAAGGAGGTTTTGAACTGCGAAGCGTAGGTTTCTCTCTAGAGGTCTGAGCCTTCCTAAGCAGATAGGAATTTGAAGCCCTGAGTGAAACCGAGCATCAAGTGGTGATAGAAGTTGTTGCGTAAGCACTTCGGAATTCATATGACAGGACACTATGGTCAGATTCATCTTCCAGATTTTAATGCTACAATATCAGAGTGGTCGTCACAAAAAAACAAAGCTGATTTCGGAACTGAAATTCTATGATTCGTCGAAACAGCGATTACATCGTATGTGCGATGTGACCAAGGAGGAATCACACACACTGCGCAACCAAGTTTGAAAATCCATCAGCACCATAGGCGTTATGGAGGCGGCGTCGGACTGTCATGTGGATGAATGATGTAATAAATAAACAAACAGGTAAAACACTTCACGGCAGCGAGAGAGATTGACACCCCCAGTGGCACGAACAGATTAGCTTGGCTTGCCACTTTGTTTGCCAACTGTGCAATCGCCGCAGTTTCTTTTATTGCCTATCTCGCCAGTTCATAACAGGTAAGCCGAATATCTTGCGTGTTGTTGTTGTCTGCGGGGGATTGGCTGAGACACAGGCGGCGACTGACAGATGCTTTTTACTGCCAGTTGTCATTGTTCTTGCCTCTGAAGCGATGACACTTACCCACGGTAGGGATTGGTGAGAGCTTGGTGGAAATTCAAACAGAAGAAAAATTGATCAAGACTTCTCTCAAACAATTCATCAATAAAATGCTGGAATCTGGCAAGAGAATTAAAAATTTTGAGATATTTTCAGGAGATTGCAATAAAAATGGCGGAAACAGAGGTGAGGGTTAAAGTAGATAATTTAACAAGTAATAATAATACATAAAAGTTTCAGAGAGTGCTTTCCGAAAGACTTTCGATATAATCATCTCCATCAACTTTCATCAGTGCGCAAGTGAGCCTAAAACCATGAGCACGCGAGCACCTGCCCGAGCAAGCCCAAACTCGAACACGTGGCCGCTTTGGACACAAAGGGGACATAATTGCACTACGGTCCCTACGTCAGCTGGAACCTGTTCCACGTAGCTTAAGGGCGCGGGTCAAAAACCTCAACCAACAAGTTTTTGCAACGAATATAAAACATAGCGGTGTCGCATTCCACTCTTATTGTGACTCAAGCGTCCCCAGAATTTTTAGCTGCATCCGGCGGAAAGCGCTCACGTATTCTGGCATATTATTTTTATTTTTATTTTATTTATTTACTCTCAGGGCCGAAGCATTACAGAGAGGAGTGGGTGGTACACAACAAAAACAGAACAGGTAACGCAGCACTACAATGTAAAATCAATTACAGCGTTTTTAAACAAGTCGGCGTTTGTAATGGAGGCGATGGAAGCGGGAAGGTGGTTCCATTCCTCAGGTGTCTTGGGGATAAAAGAGGCGAAGTGTAAGTTGGTGCGACTGCTGGGTACGCCAACTTTGAACTGGTGGTCGCTGCGGGATGAAATGTAAGATGGTGGTACAAGCAACGTATCTCTGAGATGATGGTTTGAATGGTAGATTTTGTGAAATAGGCATAGACGGGAAATTTTTCGACGAATTGAAAGATCCGGTAAGTTTAAATTTGCTTTCATTTGAGTTACACTTGCAGTTCTATGATAGTTACATAAAATGAAACGGACAGCCCGATTTTGAATGGCTTCGATTTTCAGAATTAGTGAGTTAAGAGGAGGGTCCCATACAGACGACGCATATTCAAGTTTTGGCCTGACTAATGTTTTGTACAGTATAAGTTTCAAGTTAGTGGGCGCCATAGAAAAGTTGAGGCGTAAGTAACCTAGAGTACGGTTAGCGTTACTTGTGACATGAAATTATAATGAAATTATAATGCGAAAAAATTGATATTAAAATGAGTGGTGCATGAACCAACACTCTTTGTCGGCTTGTCAAGAGCAATTGGATACCTCCAAACCCTTTGGAGAACTATAATCACGGGAAAAAATTCTGCGCATTTACGACTACTGCTGGTGGGTTCGTTACATTTCAATGGAAGGCCCTAGTTGTTACTTACATGCAAGAACGCTTGTCGAAAATTCATCTACGGCAGGGACATCTACGACACTAAAAAGAAAGCGCCCCATCTGCAATGTAACCCTCGACGCCTTCGTTGGGCTCTACATGCATAATTTTAAAAGAATTTTTTCAGTTCTCATAGAATCATACATATCATGGGTGATGCTCGCCACCGCTATACGAGAGCTTTGCTGATGAGCACGCAAAAAGTTGTCTCGCATTATCACCAACAGTATTTGTTTGCAACTTCGACTAAAAATACATTTTTATGAATTGTTTTCCTTTTTCAATTTATTTACTACCAATTTTTTTGCTGTCATGTCATTCCACGTCACCACACTGAATGACTACCGTGGTTTGAGTTTTTCGACTCTTCTCAATGTCGATCATCGCTTAAATCCTCTGACGAACTGCGCATCTACAGTAATACTAAAAGTTTAGTGTGTGTTGCCACAATAGCCAGGAAATAGCCATATGTTACACTACGTGCAGCTAGAATATCCCCACAAGCTTTCGCGCTCTTCGTCGATCCGCTTTGCTTGACCGCGAAGAAATATTTTTTCCCTGAACCCGTAACAAGAGCTGGAGCTCAGTACTTTTCAACACTGGGAGGCCGCGCTGGCACCTCTGACCTGGCTAACCTGGCTATCCAACAACAGGCTCTTTAGCGATCCAATGACGTCAACACAAAGTAATTTCCTCTGATCACCTAGCGTCTACGTCATGTGCGCTTTACTTTTTTTTTTTGCAGCTATTGACCTGCTTCCTCTTAAACCTCTGCGAAGCCGCACCCTGACAACTTCTGTGCATGACTGTACGTGTCGTAACTTCCTGAACTCCTCCTACTTCACCTTTTCCACCTCGAGGTACTGCACACTACAAAGGTCGTGATGCAAGCCCAAAGCATGCATGGGCTATCACAAGTATTGCAGCTCTGCACAGGCAGCATTGTAATAGCGTAAGGATCAGCGGAATCACACCAGTCCTCACGAATACTCGGCCATACTCAACAACTACAAAGGCAGCAGGATGCGGTGCCCACCACCGCACAAATCTTTAAACAAAGAAGAGGCTGTCACATGGAAACAACTTCAAACGGGGTCATATCCAAATCTAAATACACTAAGTAAAATTCACCCCACACTTTACGCACACAATTGTCCGTGGTGCCATGAAAAACCTACACTGTGTCACATCACATGGGCATGTCAAAAAGTCGACATCGTCCCAGTTATACAAAACCCAAGTGTGGAGCAATGGGAGAGTTTGCTCTCCAGCGACTGCCGCGTTGACCAGATCGGTTTTATACGGCAAGCTCAGCTGGCGGCAGCATCCAGCGGAGCCCTGGAATAGGGGCAACCGACCGTTGCGGATGGATTCATCTGACCACATATAAAAACACTTGTGCTAGAGCCAAATAAAGTTATCCTATCCTATCCTATCCTATCCTATCCTATCCTATCCTATCCTATCCTATCCTATCCTATCCTATCCTATCCTATCCTATCCTATCCTATCCTATCCTATCCTATCCTATCCTATCCTATCCTATCCTATCCTATCCTATCCTATCCTATCCTATCCTATCCTATCCTATCCTATCCTATCCTATCCTATTCTACATCAGTCCTCACTGGCTTGGTGCCTCGATTCTATCCAAGAAAACTGTTGCTTTAGTACGACACCGTCAGCGTGACCTTTTTTCACTTTTAAGCGCGATGCACCTATACAACAGGTTGTTCAGAAATGGAGATTCTTTGGAGCCAGTTAAAAATTATCATTCCATATAGAACATGACGATTCCACAAGAAAAAGATCCTATCTGAGGTCGTCATGAACAAAATGCTCTGAACAGATTTAAGTGCAAACAAGGAAGAAGGAACTGCAGGTTACAGTTATATCTATTACGTTGAAGTAGACCCGATGAAGCTAGTTAAAGCTTTTTCGCTAAGGGAAACATCGTATAAAAAGGCCTTTTAGGCTCCGCTTGGTGGAGGTACTTCGAACACGTGATTATAGATTAAAGGCTTCACACAAAAACTGACAGCATGGAAATGTTTTATCCAGCTGCAAAATGTTTCATTTTTTTTAATTCGCAATATCTCAAGCCACTCACTAGTTCACGTACTCCCCAGTCACCATGGCGAAAACAAGCCTCGGCAAGAATTTTCATTCGATAGCTGCAGAGTGCTTAGGTACGCCTTCGTGTTTCACGATGTACTGAACATTTATAATCTCCTCATCGATTATATAAATGGCAGCCATAACTCTCTCATGGATTTGTGGCTGTATATCTTAAAGCCGTTTACTTAAAATATCGTGCTGTGCAGCCATGCCCTTAAGTATTCTTAGCTCTCTCAGTAATATTACAGAGAGCAGAACCTGTCGTGCACTACACCGCGCCTTTACCGAATTATTACGAGAATTATTGCGCACGTGTGAGGAGATTTTCCTGACAGGCCGAATTATTCATCGTGATGGAGAACATGTCCCTCGATGTAGTTTGTAGGCATGTAATGGCAGCACAATCCACGCCCCTACTCTTAATAAATAGATTAGCGTGTAGTACTGACTGCACACGTGAATCTAATGAACGCCCTTTAGTAATATATGCGAAAATAAGCTATACAAAATCAAGCAGGGCAAGGGCTGAGGCTTGCAGTGAGGTGAATGCAAACACTCTGCAGCTGCAGGCAATGTAAAGAATGGACGAGTAGAATCCTCAAGCATTTAAATATAACATTGTCTTTACATAGGACAAGTTTTCTGGTGGTTGAAGGACATAACTTGGAATAAATGTATTTTTAATAATGCTAAAGGTTTAATGGTTCCATTTAATTTCCCGAATTATTTCTTCGACTTTAATTACTTCAGTTTAGAAGCATCTCTATTTCTCACGAGTTTTATTTATCGCCCTGTCGTTTTCTACAGCCACAGTGACGACGCGGAAATGCTTAATAAGGGTTAAAAAAGGGGGTCAAAAATAAGAGTATTGGGCAGCTATCACTAACTTGAACTCATAGGTTCGTCAAAAATGTATATAAATGATATTTATGAGGGCTTCCTTCAATCGCACAGACTCAGAACAGCGAAACCTCTGAAGTCCTCTATGGCGCTAAACTGATGCTCTGGATCTCGGTTATACTGCAGCCCTTCTTTTAATTACCGCTGCCGAAGAAGGAAGCGCTGACTTAGAAAAGGTGAATATTTAAAATTAAGCTGCTTAAGAATCCGAAAGAAAACAGAACCATCTCTCTGCTTTCGAGGAAATTCAACTGGGATCAGGGGACGGTGACTAAGAGGAAACGCTGTCTGAAGCCTTTGGCGGATCCTTTGCCTTCACGGAATCGCTGGAGGTACTTCGCTGTATTTTCCATGTTGCCATTCAAGGAAGAAGCCCGTAGCGTGATAAAAAAAATACCTGCAGACGTGTTATGATGAAAGCTGCTCTAGCAAAGCATCAAAGTTTTCAGCCTCGTCTTGTTTGAACCTAGAGCACTTATCCTCTAGTGTGAAAAACTCTGAAGGCTTAAATCTTGAAGTCTTCCTTTCGGCCAAAACACGTAAGGCCGACACACCATTCCGCGCCAGCAGATGGTATAGTAGAACGTTTGAGCATTTACTAACGCTATACGTAGGCACTCTGCGGGGCATTAAATTCTCTCTGACATACCGGCGCTTTTAGTTTCACTTACAAAATCGCGAACACAAGCCACACTAACGGCATCTCGTGTCGAAAGTAAAAATTATTTCCGCCTTGTTTTTCAACTAAGCTATGACAAACTAAGTCTGGCAGCCACTTCAGCCTAGTGGTGCTTTGAGTGTCCCGAGTTGAGAACTAACCCAAGCAGCACAAATTGATTGGTCCAACAGTGGCAAAAGAGTGGCGGAAATTGGCATGAATATTGGTCCTACACTGGCATTTGAGCAATCCGAGACTTTTTCCAACAATGGCCCTTCATTCATGCCAAGATTGTGCCTATACTCAGCCAGTCTAGCTGCCAGGATTGACCCAACATTCAGCCAGTCTATCCACAAATGGCCAACGTTCGTGCCAAGACTATGCCCATGTTCAGCCAATCTATTAATTATGGCCCGACATTCGTGCCAATACTGTGCCCATATTCAGCCAATCTCACGCCAATAGTATGCCCACATTCAGTCGATCTGTCAATAATGGCCCGAAATTCGCGCCCATAGTAGCCCACATTCCGCCAGTATCAATAATAGCCCCAGGTTTGCTCCGACTTGTGCCCACTTTTCCACCCTTGATCTAACTTTTATAGGTGGCATATCAATTGCAAGGCCAGTGGGAAATTGTACGCGATCGGGGGTCCCACCTAGTTTTGTACCACACCTCTTGCTGGCCAGCAACAATGCAGACATATACCGCTTGTTTTCCACCAGCCGGAGCTTGTATGTGTAACATTTTACATATGAGCAGTCAGCAGACATACAAAAAAGAAAGAACGGATTCAAAGAACAAAATTTATTGCATCTACGGTGCCAGTACATCGTGAAATGCATTGTGCCGGAGCCGCTGAATCGATGAGTCATATCGGCACTAATCGTTGCACTCCTCTTGTAAGAGAACTTTTGCAGTGCCTTGAAACAAATTCCTCGCCAAGCTCTTGCACGATGACCTGGCTGTACATCGCAGCTGCAAAGAGGTGCATGATGTGATCATGAGTGTAAGTACAACCATCGCAGAAAAAAGACAAGAAATAAAATAACACATTGATCTTAGTGGCGCGCAGTGTGCGAGAAGGTACTCGCAACATATGTTGAAAGTATAATTTCTAAATGACTCTTAATATAAATCCCCACACTAATAGCAAAATGTTGAATTGAATTTAACAATTTTTTCCCACCGTATTGCTAATTTCTAATCCCAATTTGCCGTGTCACACCCTCAAATGCATATTAAAAGTCACAAAAAGAAATAAATATAGTGTTTAATACAAATCAATCTATTTTTATATTTCCTATCAAAATTATATGTCTATTGCGAGCTGGTTGTTTGCCTTTTTGTTCCAGCAAAGTATGGCACAGGTGGTAGCAGCTCCTCCCTATTGAACAGCTGTGAACAATTTTTTTTTCGCTATGAAATATAATATTCCATGCAAAGACGGCTTGCACGGTTTTGCGAAATGCGCTGAACGCAGGAGACCGAATACACTTTTTTTTTTAAAGTAAGCAGATTATCGATGCCGCTTGGCATGCATGTAACGGGGCAGACGGAAATCTTACTTGAAAACCACACGAAATCACTCTTCCGTTAGTCCATGGGTAATTAATTCCGAGACAACATGGATAAAGTTCGCTGGGACCAGGAATTCCGCTTTTTCTCGTACGCCTGCAACTGGCCAAGACAAAGGCACCCGGCACGGGAATATTACACGCGGCCAGAAAACTGCTGCAGTGAAAGAATAAGCTCTTCTGGTACTCATCTTGCACAAACGATAGACGACCAATGTCGTAATGAACGCAACATGAGTCGGGCCACACGACACTCCGCCACGGTGATTGAAGAGATAGTCAACGTTCGGTAAATCCATTTTTTCAAAGCTGAAAAATAAAGTTCTCACCATTCTGTGCATGCCTTTGCGCTAGAGATTTCGCTGTGAAAGTTGCCATTCAGAAGTTGGCGCCAGTGCTTTGTCGCTTTCTCGTTTCCTGCCGGAGAAAAAAAAGGTCGGCGCTGATTCAAAGCGGCAATTACGCCAAGAACCATATTCATTTCCGAACACATTTCAATATAAAAGTATGGTGGTACTCACAAATAGAATCTTGCAGGCCAGGCTACTGAATTCCGTCATAATTGTCAAATCGTATCTGGTGCGGATTCTCGACAACGAACGGCGTCAGCTTGAGCGCGCATGCTTCGTCGGCACGCTGGTTGTGTGGCTTTTCGCCGCCTTGCTAGCTACAGGCGATACTCATTGGGCGAGTGTTCGGGAAAGGAGGAGACCACGATGGGACAGGTTTCTTATATTTTTCGGAGAATTTGCTGCAGCAAGAGAAACGGCAGCTGGAAAAGGGGTAGAAGAAAATCTAGGGAGGGTGGATGAGCGGCGTTGCGCTTAGTTGGGCGCGAGGGGAAAACAGGTTAGAGAAGGTCAGTGTACCTAAAATCACAAAGAAAAAAAAAACTCCTAGCATGGTGAGGGCCAGCGCTCTTCCAACAAAGAGGCTCGGCCCGGCATAAGGCGGCTGTATGGGACTTCAAAAAGGGGGTAGAGAGGGGGGGGGGGGGGGTGAAATGAGCGAAAGAATTCCGGAATGTCCGGAGGGTGCGCCATAGGCGTTGAGCACGTGAAAAGCGGCAAGGAAACGACAATGCGGAGATGTTGGAAGTGGAAACGTGGAGCTTGGGCATGAATTTCGTCAAAACGGCTCCAAACATTAGCGTAATCTCTGCGGTCGTGTGCCTCTTTGGTTGAAGCTGAGATAAACGTGTCACTATGAAAATACCGGAAATATAAAACAATAAATAAAATTAGCGGGAACAATGCGTGTTCTTTGAGTGTTTCATATATGATACTTGTGGCGGACAAAGTAGGATGACATACGTCCAAGCAACACCATTCATCAATATAATCCAATGATTCGCTTCTAGAGCGACGAATACCCTACATTTTATACACACCAGTGTAGGCAGGTCGGTCTAAGCCGTCATGCGGCCCACCCGTGCGTGTCTGCGCTAGCTCGAAATGACGCGGCGCGCTAATCAGCAATGCACCTGTTATGGCTCATTGGTATTAAGGATACGCGCAAAGAAAACGCAAAAAAAAAACTAGTGGAAATGCGACCGGGAAAAAGTTCCGATCTTTAATTTGATAAACGTGATAATTTAAAGCAAAAACGTATGCTAGAGCCGTCGTTATAGAATACCCAAAAAGCACAGCAGAATAACAAAACAATTTGTGACATTAAAAAAACATAGCCACCTTAGCTTCGCGGCTTCAGGAAGCAGAGCCTTTTGTTCGCTTATTATTTTTTTTTAATTTAACATACACATACATTTTCTTTCTCGTCTGCTGCTTCTTCACGCAGTAAATGCGCAGCAAGTTGTTCACGTCAACTGTTTATTTGCGATAAAACCAATATCCCGTTTTACTCACATCGTTTCTTCTCTCAAAATGCGCCACGCAATAATTTGTGACCTAGTGGAAAAAGCGATTTATTTGTTTTTTTCTAGGGTGAGCATCCTGTGGGTGAGGCATTGTATTCCGGATTCTGTAATACGATTCAGCGTTTCGTGCAGCATAAACTTATTACTTGAGCCTATATCTTGAGACACGAATTTGAACCGGCAACCTATAATCGGGGGCTGTGGTATGCGAGGTATGCGAGAGATATGCGAGGCAGTACGTTAATTAGTGCGTTATTATACCATTCCTCGAATCGAAATTTCATTTTCTTGATTGTGGCACCTCTTTCTCTCTTTCTTTTTTTTGCATACCATAACTACAAAAGACGCCGCTTTTCAAAATTCGTATACCTTCGTGAATGAATCTGACCTCTGCTCACTTTCGCGCAATCAATTACATCGCGCTTTTTATTGTAATTTCGCGTCAGAGTTCGACGCTAGCGCTGTTGTTGGTCATAAAAAATAAATAAATAAACAAGTCCGAATATTAAAAAAAACGGATTGAGAGAAATAACCACATATAATCACAGGGACATCCTTTGGTGTGTCGTGGAGCGGCACTGCCAATACAGGGAAAACAGCGGACAAGTAGGGCCATCATAGCGGGTGTAATCAGGCGGCACTGCCAATATGGGGACGACAGCAGAAATTTAGGGCCATCGTTGGAGGTGTAACTAAGTGGCATTGCCAATATGGGGAAAACATCGGACAAGTAGGGCCATCGTTGGAGGTTTAACTAAGCGGCATTGCCAATATGGGGAAAACATCGGACAAGTAGGGCCAATGTTGAAAATGGCACATTGTGGCAGTGCCAATATGGGGACAATGAAGGCAACATTGGTCCTGTATAGGGCCACACATAGCCAACAGACTCCCAATATTGGGCCAACGGTTTGTGCTGCCTGGGAATGGTCTCCACGTTACGAAATATAGCGGTTATAGCTTGCGTCAAGTTTTGTAGCGTTGTCGGGGTGCGTAGTGCCATCCTTTCTGACCCCTTCTGCTTAGCATATCTGAGCCAAGATGATCCGCACAAAGGCGATCCTCTCAAAAACAGTGCATCCTGTTAGGCTTAGGGACGCCACAGACGCCGAGCAAAATGGAGAACAATGTAAATTCATGGCTAATTCTTCGTAGCGTAGGTGATATGACGCAACGCGAAAGCCCAATGTGTCATGAGCAGTATGAGCGCGCCAAAACAAACGCAGTAACAATGATTAATTCACTCTGGAGCGGGTAACTTGGACACTGCCATCTTGTCAGCGCTAGTATCTTAGCGTACGTCAGCCAAACGTACGAAAAAGCTAGGGTTTGGTTTGCATTGAACGCATGCACAATGCGCATCACGCTTTTGTTACCATACGCTATAACATTGCGTATGCCTGTATGCGCTATACTAAAGCTATCCAGTGTCACTGAGCGGTGCACTGAACAACATGTTGTGTCGGGCTGGTTGCAAAAGCACTTAGGGGGGCCCCGCTCTGGAAATACCATATTAGACGCCAAAACCTTTGGCTGGTGGGCGCAGTTTGTGGTTTAAGTATTGTGGTCAAGGACATTTTCCACACGCTCCCACATGATAGTTTTTTTGAAATATGTTCGTAATTGCAAACGAGATGATAATAATGAAGAACGATTTGTTAGTGTCTGTGGTATTTCGGTCGATTCCTTTTAGGAGCTGTTATCATTCATCTTGATTCTAAATTTTTGAGTGTAGTGAGTGTTTATTTCTTGAAGAAAGAAAAAAAACTGCCGTTGCATTGACTAAGAAGTAGTTCACGTCCTTAGCAATATTTTTCTATTATTGGTTAGTACCTTGATGGGATGATGAGTGGCGTTTAGATTATTTCTAAGGTTCGCTGATGAGTATATTTTATTCGTAGAGAGACTCGACTTTACACGACGCGTGCAGGTCTTCGTCAAAATATTTTACCAAAATAGATTTGGATTTTCCTTCACCATCAAAACACTGACGATGACAGGATGAATGTTTCCAGCTCCAAGGCATTAAACCCCCTTTTCACAGAACCACGCAGGCTGAAGGCATTTCCCGAGATCGATGAAGCCACTTTTAAAATTTCATAGGTACGTTGCAAAACTGAACTCTCGTGTCGCTTTATATGGATTGAGATCATGTATGCCCAAATATTGTATTGTCTGAATAAGTGGCGATTTCTGCTAACAAACTGGAAGACTGACTGATTTCACTGAGGACGCCTTGTCTCTCGCTTGCAAAAAGCTTCTTAACAAAGTTACGCAAAAAATTGCGTTGTCAGCAATGATTGCTCAACAGGGAAGAAAAAGAAAAAAAGTACTGGTTTTTTCGCGTGATTATTGCTTCCCCCATCAGCTGAAAATGTTAATAGGTGCGGTGTAAATGTTCCATTTTAGGCCCCGAAACAAAGTTGATAGATTCTGGTTCGCCCACGCTCTAATAGTTTTTTGCTGGGCAAGGTGAGGTTGCATGCATTGAACCATGTAAAAAAGTACGTGACATGTGAATATGCGGTGGTATCCAAATTCCGCTCCCCTGTAGCCGCATGTATGTCGGACAAACTGGCCGGTGCCTAAATGTACTGAAGTGGATGCCGTGGCCACGAGCCTTTTCTTGACCAAATCAGAATATTGTTTCAGCATCCTAATCAAATAACTATGGAGGTATCAGAGGCCTATTTGGTGCAGCAAGTCGAGTACATATCCATCTATTTCTTCCACCACAAAGCTTCCTTCATGATAATCAAGAACTGCTGGTGGAGTGTTTCTTGAAGAAGGAATATGTGTGAAAAATTACAAGTTATCTGTAATTCTACATACATGTCTATTTCGAATTCTTAACTTAAATCTATCGAGAAGCTGAAACAACTGATGAGCTGCACTCAAATTTAGCATTAGGAAGTGACCTAATCATCGGGAATTTTTTTCAGATTATGAAGCTATTATGGTTTTTGTGAATAAATCCTTAGTTGACATCAGCTCTTGTGGTGTCTTATACTTCTACGTCTGTCATCTTTTTGCCGTTTTCTCCACGACAGCCACGTACTAAGGTAGCGCACGCACGCACGCACGCACGCGCACGCAAACACGCGCACACGCCCACGCACGCGCACACGCGCCCACGCCCACGCCCACGCCCACGCACGCGCACACGAACACACGAACACACGAACACACGAACACGAAGATACGCACACGCACACGCACACGCGCGCGCGCGCGCGGGTACGCACGGGCATAGATTTCAACATACGGTTAGGTGCAGGTGTGTGGTTTGCATGCATATATAAATTGAAGCGAACACACGTTTTAAGTTGGTAGATACTCGCCGACAAAAGCAGAAAGGTGCTGTCGGTTGTCCCTTAACGAAAAAGTCAAGCAGCTGGAATGCACCAATACATACACCTGCTGGTGAGTCATACCAGTCTAGTGTAGTGCAAGAAAACGCCGCGAAATAACCGAAATTTTGTGTAGCGTTTTTTTTCCCGTGTGTTTCAGTAAGCGCTGGGCTGAAGGCACGACACAAACGTCATGTTTGGTCAGTATGGTGCTAAAGGTTTTGTGAGTAGCCAAGCTCCGTGGCATTCCGCGTAATAAAAGAAACACAAGTGTAAAACGAGCCCCACCAAATAAATTGATACGGCTCCTTGTAGTTAAAAAAATTTTATGAAATAATGCTGATCCTCAAATCAAAATGACAACATCTAGCTATAAAACTCGGTCTTCGAAAGTAGACTGAATGCAAGACACTATAATAAAAAAGATGAATAAGAAAATCAACTCTGTTTTTAATGAATATTTAGACAGCAAAATATCACGGAATAAAAACAAGAAATATGGAGGGTTGACCCTCAGAAAAACATGTATACTCTGCGGAAAACATGAATGGTACAGTGCACCAAAGGCTAAAAAAATTAAGAGGGCACTTTGTTGACCTAAAGTGCGGTGAGACTAAAGCCTTTTGCGCGGTGTAGCTACTTGTGTAACTGATGTGTGGTTAAGGTGTTAATTAAGTACACAATTGTTTGGGAATATTAAATATTGGTGACACTGGAGGGCGTTTGGGTGGCATCCATGTGATTCGACGCCTTTCTGTAAACACACTCCTGCATCCTAGACAAAGAGAACAACGTATGCATTGGCAGGAAGTAGCGTAGCCATTAGTACGCTCGGCTGCGGAACGGAAGGATGGTGGTTCGAATCCCCTCGTGCACACAGATTTTTTTTCTGCTCTGACTAGAAAAGCGTGACACCTCTGATGACAACCTCCTGTCGACAACGATGAGGCATTAAAGGCTTTCATCGCCTTAAAAATGCTTAGGCTACTCTGAAGACAATTATGTATAATACAGAAAGTAAGAATTACAGGTATATAGAGAAGAAAACTCCGTAACCTAATCAAACCACCTCCCAATTCGACCGCTCGGTGCTTACAGTGATGCGTATTAAGGGTTGGTTCTACATTTTAAGAAACCAGGTTCAGCAGGCACAACTGCGGTAATGACAAGAACAGACGAGATTGAAACTGGGGAAGAATTTAACACAAGATGGCGAAAACTTAAGTACAGAGATTAGACTAGCGAATTCACGGAGACAAAAGGCCACAGCTGACACAGGAATGTATTATTTTAAAAATCAGCGTAACTAGCCTTTGCTGTGTGGTGGACCTGCCGGGTCGACCATCACAATTTTCGATGATTGAATTGGCGCTAGTGACGTAAAATTTCTTTGTCCTGGTGCACCAGACATTTCAATTTGTTTTCGAAACATGATTTATTGACGGTTTATTTGATTTTGAATTTCGATTACCATGTAATGTACTGCACATCGCACCTCAGTCTTGAAGCCGCCTTCACGAGGTCTTATTTAGGGAGGAAAATTAATAAATTATTATCCGCTTCAATCGTCAGCCGCGATTCACCCAAAACCCCAACGAATTTTCTAAAAAAAAACATTTTGTTGTAACGTAGAAATGTTTTCGGACTTCGTTTCCTGGTCTTTACACTCGGTTAGTGAAATGTTCTTCGAATTTTCGTTCAACAAGACTGAAGTCTCTCCGTGTCTACGTAACTGTGCTCTATTTTAGAGATTCGCTAAGGGCATACAATGTTTTCTTGGCCGTAGTGCAAGAACGCACTTGCTTTTGAATGTCATCCGGTGCACTTAAGAATAGGCTTCAAAACGGAACAGGCAATTAAGAAAAAGCTTTCATGGAGACGTCATCGGCCTTGTACACAGTAGAGAAAGGTTCAAATTCTAATGGCGCAAGCGTAGTGGTTCCGAATTATGTGCTGTACTCGCACACGTGGTCAGTGTTTCTTTCATTACAGATGGTCAGCAAGAATTACTGTGTGGCGGCGATCACCCAGCTACGAAAGGGCCCGCGAGGCTAAAATATCACAGGACCTTACGAGGAAGAAACGACAGGGATGGGATAGCAATATACTTGGACAGTTTCCGAGGCATTGTGTGTTTCATTTCATTATCGTCCGGAAATTATTATGTGGGGCACTGATAGGTGATAAAGAACTATATCAAAGCAGCACACTTGCTTAAATGTCCCTCTTGCATCCACTTCGTCACGAATTGAAGATTGTCAGTTTCACCTACATATCTTTATGAAGGACGTTTGTGAAGCCCCTATCGTAAAAGTAACGCCGATATGTGATATTCTTTCCCGCAAGCACGTGGTCACATATTTTGCTTCGTGAAAGAAATAAAAAATAGAGAGCAAGAAAGGAAAATATAAAAAGAGTGAGGCGTACCCGCACGGGAACACACAAATCTAGTTCATACTCAAAAATTAATCGTAGAAAGCACGAACTAACTGATAGTTGGCCGCAGATACCAAATTTCGCTTCTTTGTGCTTCTTGAAGTGTCGGTGAAAATTGATGTTCACCCAACACCCTACATATTTTCCAACTAATAACCACAGCTTTTGCATACAGTAGAGTGTAAAAGTTCCCTCCAAAGCTCGGGCTTAAACGCAACCCGCCCAAGTGCACTTAGAGTGTTTAATGAAAGGGCTCCACGCCATTATGAGGAGCGATACATAGAAGAGTAAGGTGCGTGTGCAAGCAACACAATTTCTCTGTATTGCGTTTCCGTTCTCGTTTCCTGCGTGCACATGTTATAGCGGAGCGCGAACTGCAAAAAAATTATGCGAAGTCGCCTAAGACGACGACAATCAAATATAAAATAAGTCCAAAAGGCACAAACACTGCGAAAGCCGAAAAGACGTCTGAGTCAGCAGAGCTCGCCCATGCAGAAATGACCGATATATTAAAAGAGGCTATGCACTCCTTGACGGCCGAGAGCATTAACGTGTTCTTACGAAAGACGTCGCCCAGAACTAAAGAGCTCTCAGCGCAGCTTCGCAGAAAGCATTAGAGAAGAGCTGTTCATGCAAAATGCCTTTTTTTTCCTCGAAAGCGGCTCAGGAAGAGTAATAAAGCGCTTATACCCAGAGAGCGGTTTTTTGAATACCTCTGAGAATCTTCTGCCTCTTCGCACAAACACTTGACAGATTTTCCCATCACAAATGATTTAAGAATGTCTGGAGCACATCCCAGTTGGAGCCATTCTTGTGAGCATTATTTTGCCTTGAATAAAAAGGGCATATATATATATATATATATATATATATATATATACATATATATGGGATCGAAACGGTCTTCCGAATGGGTTTTCCGATCGAAACGTCTAGTCGAGTAAATATATTTCCTTTGACGAAGCGAATACTTCGCTATATACTCGTGTAAGCAGTCAAGCACTTCATGCATTCGCAACACACACACACACACACACACACACAGATATATATATATATATATATATATATATATAGGTTGCGAAAGCATGAAGTGCTTGACTGCTTACAAGAGTATATAGCGAAGTATACGCTTCGTTAAAGGAAACACACACACACAAAAATAACTCGACCGACAAGTTGCGTGCAAGGGACAGCCGTTGTGAAAGCACGTCCAAGCGACTTCAAAGACAAAGCGTTCATGAGGTGAACTTGCGCCCAAAAGGCGAAGAAGAAGAAGAATAAGCCCACGCTCTTAAGCGGCGGACGTAGCACGTCCTGAGTTACAGCCGTCGCCGTCGCCGTAGCACAGCGGTAGAGCACCGGACGCGTAATTCGGAGGTAGTGGGTTCGGATCCCACCGGCGGCATGTGGTTGTTTTTCTTCTGCTTTTCTAATCAATTAGCTTTAAGCGATAACATATTCAGTAATATTCTTAATCGAACAACAGCACAAAATAAATCAATTAATTAAAAATCCCTCGTGTCCCTTGGTTTGTGGCTGTTGGCTTCTCTCATATTTATAACGAGCCCCTCATCTCCCCTTCCCTTGTTTGCTTAATTGCTTAGCGAGGGCCTCGGTTCTGGCAGCCTTGACGCCATAGGAAGCATAAGAGGGTTCTCACACAGCTTCCACTCTCGCCGTTGACGTTCTACGTCACATCAGCGGTAACTCAGGACGTGCTACGTCCGCCGCTTAAGAGCGTGGGTGGCGCTGGTGAACGCTCTAAAGGTTAGGTTATTTGTAAACATAAATACACCCGCCGTAGGTCTGCGGTAGAGCACCGGATGCGTAATTCGGAGGTCGTGGGTTCGGATCCCACCGGCTGCATGCGGTTGTTTTTTCTTCTGCTTTTCTAATCAATTAGCTTTAAGCGGTAACATATTAAGCAACATTCTTAATCGAACAAGAGCACAAAATAAATAAATAAATTAAAAATCTCTCGTGTCCCTTGGAGTCTGTGGCTGTTGGCTTCTCTCATATATATATATATATATATATATATATATATATATATATATATATATATATATATATATATATATATATATATATATATGACGGGACGACAGGCTGAGCAGACTCTAAACTGCTTTCAACCCTGAGCTCAGAATAAGCTAAGCGTATTGAAATGCAATTACGAGGTGTACTCTCTGGTATCCGCGGCCGAAGATAACATAGTGAGCTTCTTTCATATATGCTTGATTCCTTGGCGCTACGTTCCTGCGTTACCTGGTTGCTCTATTGCGGTCGCATTTGCCAAGATATACTGTTCGATATAAAAGGCACTAGCATTTTGAAGGGATGGCTGTTTGAGCTGAACGAGTACGTGGCTATTAAAACTACTTTTGTTATTTTTATGAAATGTGTCGAATTTGACAGAAATATGCAAAAATTGGTGGCCACACTTAAGCTCCGCTTTAAGGTTACTGCGCGATAGCGTAATGGGTTAATTGCCATATATGCAGAAGGTAACTCTTTACCCTACGTTCATAGATTCCTAGGAGTTCTCACACCTCTCCTGGCGCAGTGGTAGAGCAATTCAGCGATGCGCCACTGCCCTACGATGGCAGGTGCTTTCAGCGGTGGGCCTTGTGCGACTCCAGTTGCTCTTTCATAGCAACCAATCATTAATTTAATTGCCACCTGTCACGGTGGGAACTTTGCTCACATTTCGTTGGGCAGGTTGTGATGACGCCGCAAGGTCACACGACCTAGGTGGCCCATCCGCCTCCAAGGTTGCTCTCTGGGCACCAACTGCCCGAGTCTTCCTTGTGATTTTTCCCTTAAAACGTTGACATCTGGTTTTCTTGACAATGGAGTATAGCATTTTTGCAGTAATGTCTTGTTTTGATTTCAGAACAGCATTTTGTTTGAACTGGATTGTACAGTCTTTGAGTAGTTATTATTGACACTTTAAGGAAGTCATCGCCGAGGCTATAAGTAATCAAGGTGAAACTGCAAAACCTTTTTATATCAGACTGTTACAAAAGGCATGCACACTGGAATAAGCAATGAATATCTTCTGAAAACGCCCGGCACTCATGGAAATAAAAGTTAAAGTTCAGCACGACGCAAAACAACATCGAACGGTTTCATGCAAAAGCTATTTCCAAGAACATTCGAACGTGCACGGAAGAAAATTTAGAGCTTTATTGCACTGTGCAAAACATCTGTATTCATGCGCCAAAAAAAAATCATTCTACTGACTAGCGTTACAAATTCCCGAAGGGATGAGCGATAGCAATCGCAGAAATATTGAAAGTTGAGGAAATGAACCTAAACCTTCATTTCTTAGTCTGCCTTGTTTATTGCTTTGTATGTGCTTGCATTTGGTCATAGAAATGCGGCATTAAAACCAGCGGAAGCCATGAGCTTCTGATTTCTCCTTTTATGGTGATGGTAGCCCTCTGTCGTCGGAATCCCGCAGAATTCACGATGCGCTAGGACACGGGAAGGGTAATTCGCTCACAATTTTTGATGTCCGCGCTTTGAAAAACAAATCCTTTTCTAAATTTTACTGCGTATGTCGCTGTAGTTTGACGTCACGATAAAGATTATCGCAGAGTTACGAAAAAATACGAATTGAGAAATGAAAAAACTTTTACAAACTGGCTATTTTATTTCCCCCGTCCGAAATTTATTAACAGACGCCTCACATTTTCGTTTATTCGGCGGAATATAACTTTGCATACTTGTCACTGAATGTTCATTGGGTGAAAAAATTAACCAAACACAAAACAGACTTACTACCCTTACCAGACGTGAAATCGCTAACTATGGCAAAGTGTTTGATGCAGCAAATGCCTCCTTTTCGTGCATACGTAGTAGAAAGCGGTGCCACTTTAGCTTCGTTCCGTTTCCTGCGAACTTGTCATCCAGGATCCACCGGACACACGGAAGTGCAGATTATGAAAGTAAATGTGGGCATCGTAAGGCAAAATAAATTTCTGAATCATCAAACAGACGCAATAATACTTCAGCGGAACTCAGCAGGGCTTTAGATACATGGATAAAAATTTTCTGACGCATTTCAGCTCGTCTATTTGTCGTGATTTTTCTGAAACAGACTTTAGACCTTTTGTTTTTAATGCGAGTTTAGCAGGAGTACAAAAAACAGTAAATTCCAAAACAGCCTGACGAGAATATGATTATTTATGGTCCCCAATTTCAGGGCAAACAAACAGATCAAAGAAGCCTTTGTTGTGTTTAGAAAATCACATAATAAAATTATTTCTTGGATATATACTGACAAAATGTGAATGATCTGACAGATTTTTCCTCTCGATCCTAGTTTTCTTTAATTCGATATCTTGATGCCCTTATTAAATGTAGTGCTTTCTCTTTCATTACTGGATCTCTGCTGCTTGGGCTAAAGGGATGGCTACAGAGAAAGCTTGGCCCAGCAGGATACTATTGAGGTCGTAAATATCGAAAAAATATTCTAGGTCTCGAAGCTGAGCAGTTTGGGCGGCATGAAGGATCGGATGACATCAATGTCGTGAACCCGTTCGTCGAAAGAGGCGTGCTGAAGACGGTCTGAAGGATCGCGAAAAGGGGTGCCGCCTAATGCAGTCACTTAGCACGGAGCGAGGTAGATAGAGCAGCAACGCAAATGCCGGACGGAAGAACTTGAGGAGAGGAGCCGAAGTTTAGAAATCGTAGACCCAGTTCGTTCGCCTAGACGATGGCGATGCTATATGGCAGGGCAACGTTAAGGTTCAGCAGGAGATCGGCACTAGGCGCAACGAGAAAGTCTGCAACGGGAGCAGAAGGGGAGGGGATAATGCAACGAAAAAGGTGCAGGCTTGAGACAGCAAGAAAACAATCTGTATTCAACAAGGTAAGTAAGGGACCGACGTGCTCGGAATCTAGTAGTGGGAGCAAGAGCAGTCGATGAGAGCTGAATGGTCGGAGAGGCAATCCATGCCAAGAATAAGGTCTTTGGCACAGGTGGTCGAAATGGTGAACTGAGCCTGGGTACCGAGGCTGGCATTAGTTAGGCGAGCAGTACACAGTCTGCCGACAGTAGGTGTGGCCCCATTCGAAACGTGCGTATCTTGATGTTGCAGGGGTGAGGACTTTGCGGAGGCGACGGCGAAGGACAGCACTCATCACGGATACGTACGCACCGATGTCGATGAGGGCGCGCACTGTCACGTCCAGTAAGGCCACCGTGACTTTTTTTTTTTGCGAAACGCATTAAAACGCAAGAAAAAGCACTAGACGGCAGTCTATTTAGCGGATCCGCGCTTATCACGTACTTCAAGAGTACCTAGATTTTAACGGAGACCTTCGTTCGATAAGTGAGGTGTTCGAGTGCCCTTTGTGCGTGTGAGAGAAGTTATTTTAAGTTACGGTTGTTGAATGTTTCTTTGTCACTTCGATTCTGCAACTTGCAGCTTTCACACTTGTAGTTGCTGTTGTTAGCCTTTGAAAAGATGGCACATACCCACACTGGGTAAATTCCGTAAACATAATTCCTCGTCTTCATCTCCTGCATTCTTCTATCGTCTCCTTCTTCATCACTGCCGAATGATCCACGTTTGAAAGGATCTATGCCCTTCTGGAGAACACAACGAACCATTTCTTAGATTTACTGAGAACTAAATGGAAAAGGCATGATGTCCGCCTCCGCAGTTCCTTCCAATTAGTCAGGAAGTCCGGCCTAACGCTTAATCCTGTGAACTGCAAAGTCGGAGTCAATAAATTTTACCTTTTGGACCACTATTTAGGCCAAAAGAAAATAATACGAACCTGGTAATGACCTTCCCGTTCGGCGAAATGCCTCAGCGAGTGGACGAAGAAGGCACCGCCAGAACAATCGGGGCGCCGACTAATTCAGAAAATGCATTGCACATTTGGCAGAGAAGGCGATTTTTTTTGCGTCGACTCATAAAAGAAAAGAAGCCGTCTTTGAATAGTCTGAAATCAACTTCAAAAAATGTCAAGCTGTACGCGGCACCCTAAACCGTGCGTCTTTTGTAATAGTTTTTGATTCTGCCATACAAACAAAAGACTTTTCCGCTACTTGAAAGAAATAAATCGAGGCGGCCCTTCATAAGTGTTGTGGTGGCAGGGAGTGGCCGGTAGCCTAGGCATCGCTTACAGTGAGACTGACAGAATAACGATGCGCACAAGTATAAATGAAGAAATGTCCATGATTTTCACGTGGGAGAATTTTTTTTACCTCGTTTACGGCCGCACGTTCGTCGTTCACACAGACCACTGACCACTGATGGAAATATCATCAAAAGCCATTACTAAGCTGTGACCACGTCCTTCACTTTGTCCGAAATAAAAAGTTGTTCCTGGCTGATACGTTTTCTAGGTCGCTCATGCGCTCTAAAGAAACTTTTAGCCAAGCGTTCGCAATGTGCTGCCAATCTAGCAGACTCAGGGGACCAGTCCAAAGGCTCTCGATATCATCTTCGAAAAACGTAGCGCGAAACACAAGACACAGGTAAGGTGAAGACAGGACACGAGCGCTTCTCACGACTAAATTTTTTATTAGGAAGGATAACAGAATATATACCATAGATATGGAGGCGAACAGAAAGAAGGAAAAAACAAAATAACAACTCAAAAAACAAGAACAAGACGAGGAGATAAGAGGCCGGCGATGGAAGCATGTACATAGCATAGCAACATAAAACACGTGCACAGTTACTTGACAACCGATTGGAGGTAGACAATCTCACTTTTTGTTAAGGCGATCGATGCGTCACTAATACGATGCGTCATTTAGTCGTGAGAAGCGCTCGTGTCCTGTCTTCACCTTACCTGTGTCTTGTGTTTCGCGCTACGTTTTTCGAAGATGCAATTGCTCCGACTAGCCCAGTTTAGCTTACTTGTGCTCTCGATATGTCGTCAGCACACGGGTGGAGCCCAAACATAGCATAGTCATAATCTCCGCGCTGATATTTGACGAGTATTTGCAAGGGCTGCGCCAAGATATGGATGGGGGAGAGGTGCGGAAAAAGTTCACAGAAAATTCTGCTGACTCGACTAGACTCTCCTCCCCAACATATATATATGAGAGAAGCCAACAGCCACAGAAACCAAGGGACAGAGGGAATTTTTTAAAATTTATTTTGTGGTGTTGATCAATTTAGAATATTGCTGAATATGTTATCGCTTAAAGCTAATTGATTAGAAAAAGAGAAAAAAAAACCACATGCCGCCGGTTCTTCTGCTTTTCTAACCAATTAACTTTAAGCGATAACATATTCAGCAATATTCTAAATTGATCAACACCACAAAATAAATAAACAAATTAAATATCCCCTGTGTCCCGTGGTTTCTGTGGCTGGTGACTTCTCTCATATTTATAACGAGCCCCTCATTCCTCTTCCCTTGTTTGCTTAACTGCTTAGCGAGGGCCTCGGTTCTGGCAGCTTTGTCGCCAAAGGAAACATAAGAGGTTTCTCACACACCTTCCACCCTCGTCGTTCAATGACGTTCCACGTCACACCAGCGGTAACTCAGGACGTACTACGTCCGCCGCTTAGGAACGTGGGTGGCGCTGCTGAACACTCTCAAGGTTAGGTCACTTGTAAACAAAAATACTCCCGAAAGCAGAAGATTTGACAGCCGCCGCCGTAGCTCAGTTGGTAGAGCACCTGACGCGTAATTCGGAGTTCGTGTGTTCGGTTCCCACCGGCGGCATGTAGTTGTTTTTTCTTCTGCTTTTCTAATCAATTAGCTTTAAGCGATAACATATTCAATAATATTCTAAATTGATCAACAGCACAAAATAAATAAATTAATTTAAAAAAAATCTCCTCTGTCCCTTGGTTTGTGGCTGTTGGCTTCTCTCATATTTATAACGAGCCCCTCATTCTCCTTCCCTTGTTTGCTTATATATATATATATATATATATATATATCCTCTCAATAGCGCTTATGTGTTCTTTCAAAACAATACCATCATCTTTAAAACTGCCGTGAGTGTACACGGAGAAGTAGCGCACTTATTCACTTTAGTGTGCTTTTATGTGAATTCAGACCAATTTTTCTGCACCCAGTGAAGCACTCTTTATAAGGTCTCCCGTAAGATAAACAACCCAATACATTCGACAGGTCTATATAATTTACAACGTATATGCCTTTATAAGTATTTCGCACTAAGTTAGGTTTGGAATTGTTGCTAATTTCGGTAAAAGTACCTCATTCAGTTAAGTGACGTTCAATACTGGCGGCAGACAGATGACTCTAGTTATCAATGTCCAGAGAAGCAGCAGAAGTGAGCTAGATTTTAATTATTACTGATTTTGTTTTGCCATGTCCTCTTTTTTTTACCGATGTCCGGGTTTGTTGGCACGTAGTTTTAATGAGAGAGAACTTTCCTTCCCCAAAAAAGCCGGCGTCCGTCTGTCTGGAGACGAGAAAGCATGCGGCACACCTGCCTTAAGGGACAGATGCAGCCTGGCCACCGGGTTGTGGGAAATCTACGCACCAAGCCAGGTGGCAATGAAAGTTATTCAAAAAATTCTGTCGGTTTGGCACCGACTCACCCTGGCACTGCGCAGTAGTTTATTGGTTTACCGACAGAAAACACCAGGGACAACATGCGAAAAACTTCAGGGGGGCACTTTGTTGACCTAAAGTGCGGTGAGGCGAAAACCTTAAGCGGGGTGTTGCTGCGGTTGTCACTGATGTGTGAATAAGATGGTAAGCTTCGCCTCTAAGAGGGGAACGCGACAGCGTCTTGCAACGCTGCCATGCAGTCCACAGAATTATATCGCCCGTTCGGCTCTATGCCTTGCTCGTCGGTAAATTGGTTATTGAGGAAAGGAAATGTATCTGTCTCGCATATCTCGGGGAACACCTGAACCTCGCCGTAACGGGAAGGGAGGAAGATTTGAGTGGACGAAGACACCGTACTCACTAGACGTGCGTTTGTTCATTCCAAACCATCGATCTGGCATGGTGGATTGGTTAGCGTGTTAGTCTCGCACTCCGGAGACCCCGGTTCGATTCCCCAACTCAACCAATTTTCTACTCTGTTTTATTTATTTATCTGGTCTTACTAGAAATGTTATTTAGTCTAATTTCTTAATCAAGCAATTAACTAAACTGAGTCCCACTTACTTGGAGCACCACTATACGATCACTTTAATTGGTTGTAGGGCTACTAGTCAAAGTAGCCCCGCCGCGGTGGCGCAGTGGTTGCGGCGCTCGGCTGCTGACCCGAAAGACGCGGGTTCGATCCCGGTCGCGGCGGCTGAATTTCAATGAAGGCGAAATTCTAGAGGCCCGTGTGCTGTGCGATGTCAGTGCACGTTAAAGAACCCCAGGTGGTCGAAATTTCCGGAGCCCTTCACTACGGCGTCTCTCATAGCCTCAGTAGCTTTGGGACGTTAAAGCCCAATAAACCAAACCAAACCAAACTAGTCAAAGTACAATTGGCTACGTTTGAAATTCGCGCACTGTCACGTTACGACCATTTCGACCTATTGAAAAGCGTGAAATTTCTGTCGACAACTCTTGCTTACAACGGCGAGGCATTCAAGGCTTCCGCCTTAAAACGTTGTCTTAAGGAGCTCGGGACGAGCAACTTAGGTCTCACATGCCCCACCGGTAGCTCTGTATGGAAGAGCATCTGCCGGGGCAGTGGCCCATCATTTAACCGTTGCACAACTGCACCTGTAGTGGTCTATGTGCTCCCCACTATCTATGAATAGATGAACGAGATACAATACTGCGCGGTACGCTTCGTTAAGCGTCATACAGGACTTAAAAGACTTCTCTTGCTTTGGGGTTATTTAAAATCAGTTGGCATTTTTCCGTGACAACTCTTGTAACTATCTGTAAAACTTATGGTTTCAGACTTTTTAGAGGAAGCCGAGGTTTTGTCCCGTTCCAGAGAAAGCGCGCAAACACTTCAAGTTCCGCCTAGAGGGTATGACGCGATAGTAGTAAAGAGTAAAAGCCCCTATGCGCGGAATCGGTTATTCTCTTATTTTCGTACAGATCTCTCGGAGTCCTCATGCCACTCATGGCGTAGCGACGCAGCGTTTAAATGATGCGCCACTGTCGCGGCAGGCGGCCGGTTCAAACAGAGCCACTGGTGGGGCATGTGAGACCCGTTCTGACTGGACAGCCTCTCGCGACCAGTCACTAATCTGACTGCTGCCTGCCACAGCGGTCGTTTTGCACACGATTCGGTGGGTGGGCTGCGATATGTCACAATGGGCAGGCTGCACTAATGTTACAAGGTCACGTCACCTAGGAGGCAGGCGGACCACGTTTATCTTGTTCATTTTTTGCTCACGCCGCCGCTGACGACAACGGCGACGGCGACGGCGCCTGGTTTTCAGCTAGAGGACTGTTAACGCTTGCGTGTTAAAAAAAATTCATGTTTTCGGAAATCGAGCCACTGACTCTTGGGTTGCGAGTTATATACGTTACGCCTAAGCTACGCAGGCATGTTCGTACGCTTGCTGAAGTGGAGCTTGATATGGATGCTGTGTTGTCTTTCACAAAAATTGCAACACTGATCGCGTCTGCTTTCTCAAAGGAGCTCTTGATTCAGATATTAGCGGTATCGTATCATAACTTTAAAGCCTGACCCTAAGTGTCCCCCAAATTTTTGCGTATCGAAATAAAAAACGCCGGTTGTAACCGAATTTTGCTTACCACATATACCCACACTTATGATCAGGCTTCGCAGAGTACTGAGAGCAACATCTATGGCGGTGGATGCCATTGTATCTCCCAAAAAAATCAAGTTTCAGGAAAACTTCCGGCGTAAGGTCAGCCAGTCCTTTTCCTCTGGCTTCAGATTATGCCTCTAGCATTTCGTTCGTGGTGTGGGTAACACCTTTTACTACACGGACAGTTGTTACCCATAATGGCACAAAAGCAAGATAGAACACTGAAATGAGGGGATGCCAGAGAAGTCGCCCACTTTTTTGTCCCATTGCCGTTAACAACACGGGTTAAATTGTAAAGTTATGTTTAGTTCAAAATCGCCAGAATTTTCTACTACATTATGTACCTCTCGTTTATTTTCTTTTGAGTAGGGCGGTGCTTGCATCGGCGCACTTGAATGCCGGCATAAAGCGCAATTTTACCTTCACGCCCTTTTCATTTAGACGAGTCGCATTTAAGACAGCTGTGTAAGCAAATTTTAGGGACGCTGCTGGTAATCTTAATTTACACAAAGCCAATTCAATCAAGTCTCTTTAGTTCAACGTAAATCGTTCGATTGGCCGAAATAGATTTGTTCTGAAAATAGCTAATAAGAACGGTAAACTGGGCTAGTTGGTAGGAATTCATACTGAAAACTGTGCAAAAAACGAAGACACAGAACGAGAAGGCACGAAACGGGCCCCCGCGCGAGCCAGTCTGCAAGCTGGCTGCAGCCAGTCTGCAAGCGAGCCAGTCTGCAAGCTGCTGTATTTATTGCACTGATCTGAGGTATTGTTATGCCACCTTGGTTTTTCTTCCTTGCGATTTAATCTGATGAGGATTTTTTTTTCCTTCATGTAACATGAGTCTTGTGTCTATTTTGTTCTCACCGTCATACTAATTTGCTGTCCGTTATTTTGAATGTGTTTTTTTTTGCCTGTGTGTATGTCTGCGCGGTTCCGCTGCCTGTCGGGCTCTGCCGCTCAAGCCCTATGAGGCTTTGGCAGGCCGGATTTCTGTACATTTTTTTAAATATTTGGCGCAATAAAGAATTATTATTATTATTATTATGACGGTGCAAGTTGCAGCTAACGCGCCGGGCATTGTGAGCTATGACATGGATGGCCAAAGGTGACAAACACAAATTAGACCAGTTTTATTCGCCACCGAGAGGCAAAAGAAGATAAGTAAAATACTTGCCTATATTCTTTTGCCTCAGTGGCGAATAAAACTGCTCGTATTTGTGTTTCTCACCTTTGGCCATTCCATTGCTCACAACTTGCACCGCACGCTTGTAGACTGCCTCGCGCGGTCGCCGCAACCACCGTTGACATATCGGCCTGCCGGCACATTGAGGTCGTCGCGCCTTGCCAGCAGCTGATTTCGTTCACTCAAGCCACGGTTGAGAGCAGCACAATCGTGGCGCGCGAATGCGCTAGTCACGTGATTTTTTTTGTATTTCGCGGGCTTTCTTTGGAGCTCGGAAAAAAGATACATGTGAGGTTTTCTTTACCGCAAACAAATGGAATGGGGGTTTCTTAAGGTGCTCTCCAACTTTGCTATTCACATTTTCTCTCTAAAGTCAATATTTACGCATTTAGAAAAAACTATCTTAATTGCTAATCAATTAATTTCAAAACAAAATTGCCTATGATGCGCAAGCAGGCTGGTAGATGTGTGTAAGTGGTTTCCCTGGCCTACCTCAAATATTTTATTTCTTAAGCCTTGGCTAAAGTTAGCGTGGACACCCTGTATAGTGTGAGTTCACGCAAGACAAACTTTTAATATCTCGATGACAGAAATAAGTGCCACTCTCTTTCAGCTTCGAAGCGTTCCTTGAAGTTTTAATGAACAGCACCTGTGGGAGAGAGCAGGGAAGCTCTTTCTTCCTTAGAGTCCAGAAAGATACAGTGCATGTGTGGGGAGATTTCATTAGTGAGGAAAATCAGTATATTTATTTATAGCTAGTTAAAATGAACAAATAAAATGAAAAAGTAAGATTTGGGGATTCTTGCAGGTTCCTTGCTACGCTGTCACGGAATCATATTCGCTTAACTGGGCGCTGAAAAGCGAAGGAGGGTAAACCTGATGCCTTGATTAAAAGCTGTCCTCCAGAATACTGACAAGGAAATGAAGTGCGTTCCCGTAAGAAAGAGGAAAAAAAAATTAAATGTTCTTCAATTTTGCATTGCCATGAACTCTTTAGCCTCTGAATTTCATTGTTTTGTAATTTTGTCATTGCAATGAATTCTCTACCCTCTGGTTTTCATTGTTTTATTTTCCACAAAATAAAAAATGATGCAGCCTACAAAATGCGGTCTGTATTATATTATAAGTTTGAATAATATGTTGGCAACTATAACAACTTCAGATTGTTGATGTGCCTGATAGAGCAATATGTAGCCATGTTTAAATACTAGCTTCAAAAAGCGGAAATGTGTAACGCTGCAGAAATTGGAGTTAACAGGATATTGAGAAATGTGCGCTGGAGCTCGACCCCTTGAGTTTAGTGATGAAACTAGTAGCAAAAATGGCGATACTTAGTATCGATATGAGCAATAAAATCTGTAATACATGTAACCGATATGCCTTTGCCAGTGATTTTTCTTGGTTCCTTCACTGTGGAGATGAACTATTCTTTACGTGCATAATGAGAACTTTAAATGCAATTGATGAACGTCAACACTAACACTTGCTTTAGGTGCGGTTTTTCATCGCCTCGATTTTTCTTTTGTTTCAGTGGGTTTCGGTACATAACGGAGACTGGTGCTTGGTACGCTAAGGACACTCCCAACTTTCAGAATTAGGAATTCACTAATACTTGCTGTTCCTCCGGCTAGTGTAATGTTCCTTCTCTGAAAATTTATTATAACCCACGCCAAATATGATTTCCTTTAAGGCGTGCGTTTTGCAGAAGAGGTTTCCTTTGCACTGTTCTTCGCCAGCTTCTATCAATTTTTATCGACTGCGCTTCAAGGAGACCTTGGGAGGCCTTCTTTGACTTTGGTATTTATTTATTTAGTCCCTAACCTACAGAGCACGGTACGGGCCTTATTACAAGGGTAAGAAAAAGTAAATGTTTATTGGAGGCACACTACAACAAACAAAGCAACGCTGTTACAGGAAATAAACACGCTCTCTTTTCTACATACACCAGGTTTCATTACATCGTTCCTTTTTTAAAGGAAAGACTTCAGCCACACGCGCAACAACGGGACTTTGCAATAGCGCAGCGAATTGTCCCCCGCGTACGACAAACGTAAGGTAAAACATGCAAGATGAACGACAAGTATCAGTTAATACTTATGACTTTGTTCGTGATTTTCTGAGACAGAGCATCATTTAAGCGCACACGGATGATGCAAATGAATGCTATACAGTACAGGGGCCAACACATTTCCGAAGGTCACAACTTTGATCATCGTGCACTTCGAAAAAACCACTTTTCATGGAAACAAACGAACGATTATAATGTTGTGCCTTCAACTCAGCGTCGTCTCCCTCGGTTGGACACAAAACAGAACGCACTCAGCAGCTTCCGGAGTAATTCAAAGAAGCAAAAGCGCTAAATAGGATGTGCGCCATTTCCTGGTTTTCAATATTTTGTGCTCACGGCATCTGGCTTCGCAAGAGCAGAATAGCTAAACCCATAAACTCTAGGACACTCTGTGCAGTCACATAGTCACCTTGCGCAATGACATTCCTGGTTTCTTTTTGTCTGCTTGAAACTCTGCCGTACGACCATCCGCGGTGGCTGTGTGGCTTTAGCGTTCGGCAGCTGATGCCGTTCTGGTAGTTTCGATCGACAGCCGTATTTTGATGGAGACAAAATACCATAGCGCCTATGTGCAGTGCAATGTCAGCGCACTTTAAAGAACCCCAGGTAAGCTAAATTTCCCCCCCCCCCGCGCGAGCGCGCACGCGCGCGCGCGCGCACGCACACACACACACACACACACACACACACACACACACACACACACACACACACACACACACACACACACACACACACACACACACACACACACACACACACACACACACACACACACACACACACACACACACACACACACACACACACACACACACACACACACACACACACACACACACACACACACACACACACACACACACACACACACACACACACACACACACACACACACACACACACACACACACACACACACACACACACACACACACACACACACACACACACACACACACACACACACACACACACACACACACACACACACACACACACACACACACACACACACACACACACACACACACACACACACACACACACACACACACACACACACACACACACACACACACACACACACACACACACACACACACACACACACACACACACACACACACACACACACACACACACACACACACACACACACACACACACACACACACACACACACACACACACACACACACACACACACACACACACACACACACACACACACACACACACACACACACACACACACACACACACACACACACACACACACACACACACACACACACACACACACACACACACACACACACACAATACGACACCCCTCATAGCTCCTGTATTGTATCACGACTGTAAAACTCAGCAATTCAAAATCTTTGGCACGGCGTACGCTGGCAGCGTTTTCACTGGCTGGGGTGAGTGCAGCACGCGGATTCGTGGCGAACTAGTCGCGTAATTTTATGTTACCGCAAGCTGCGAAACACAGCTTTAAGTAAAGTTGCGCGTGACAGTTGGAAGCGCAGCAATATTAGTGGCACTTTGGCGCAAGTGCAGCTAAGGCCAAAGAGCGCCAAACAGCAGGTTTTTGGTTGGCTCAGGCTAAACTGCGTACCTATGTTTAAATCACGAACGTATGTATAGGGTCTAAGAGTAGTGGGTATGTGCATGATTTTGGAGCGTTAGGAGGGTGTAGAATTCAGGTGGAATGGCCTAAAGGGGAGTATGGCGCCTAAAAATTGTTTTAAGAATTATATATAAAAGACGAAGCCAGGTAGTCTCAACCACAGTCACTGTGAGCAAGAAGGACGAAGCACCTGGCGGCTACGGCTAAGCTCAGCCTTTTCCTCAGCAATGAGGAGGGACTGAGTTTACTTGGAATAAGAGGTTTCTTGTAAAAAGCCTACATATGTTAAAAGTTTAAGAACCCCATCCAATGAAAACGTGCGGTCATAAGCTCAAAATAAAGAAGGGTGCATTGGTAGCCTAAATCTATATAGTTCTAGGAAATGCTGTGATCTTTCTGTTTCCAGTGTCGGGAATTTGATTAATGTGTGGACAACTGAGGTGTGCGCTCTACATGTCGTGCATTGTGGTGCCAGTATGTTATTTATATTATTTAAACAGGGTCAATGTGTTATATGAGTTTGTCCTTAATCTTCAGAGAGGAACTTTAAATCTAGTTGGTTTTCCACTGGAATACCTTCAAATCATTGATTTTATTGCATGCAGTTTTTCTGTTTGTTCGTCCCAATCCTGCTGCAACTCTTTGCGGAGCGCATTCCTAATATGTGGCCCGAGTTCCCCGTATGGAAGTTTGTTTATATGCATCCGACTCAGTTCGGCAGCTGACGCATAAAGCCTGTCAGCTTCTTCAATTCCATCTATGCAACAGTTACGTTTAACGCCAAGTGGCGCGTTTCTTTTTTCCGGCTCAAGTTATTGTCAGAATAGCGATTTAAACTTTCGTTGTCGCTTTTTTTATCGCTGAGAAATTTATTATAAAAAAATCTCTGCCTCTCCCGTAACCGAGAGTAGAGTAAGCATGAAATGCAGGGCGATGCAGAAGCGTACGTGGACACGACGAGACGCAGGCCTGAGAAGAATGTATACTTGTCCACTGACCCCGTGGAGCCAGTTATGCGCACTTCCTTTCCTTAAAATTATCGCAGAGCGTAAAACGTTGTCAACGCCAACGCCAATGAACACAATGAACGCCGAAGGCCCATGTCTTCAGCGCCGCGTTTTTGGCACAACTTTGTTAATGCCTGCTGCCCACATCTCTTTCTCATCACCCCACGTACCTATAAGCGCGATTCAGGCGTCCACTGACCCAGGGAGCAAGGTATGTGCACTTCATTTCCTCAAATGGCCGCCGCGGTGGCTCAGTGGTTATGGTGCTCGGCTGCTGTCCCGAAAGACGCGGGTTCTCTTTCTCTAAGCCCCTAACAGATCACGTATGACAACGAAGTGTATTGTGGCATGTATGTGCTTTTTGCACGCGTTATTAGAAATCGGAAATTATAATTCCATGCATTATAAAATGCACAGATCGACTGATATCTTGATAAACATTGAGAAGACACTGGCAGCAGTATTTTTTGTGACTCGTTTGGAGAGCAACCGGCGCTTGTATGCCGGTCCCTTATGAGGGCTTAGAGAGTCTCGTTAAATCTCGTTAAGTCTCGTACGGTGCCCGGATGTTCTCGTTTCAGAGCCCGAATTCAGTGCCCGGATGATGGCTCTCGTTCTCGGCGTGACGTCACCACACTGCCGACAACGGGAGCTAAAAGCATTTCATGCTTAATATTATAAGTTTATAGCACTTGCTCCGTCCGAAGTTGAAGTTTTCGGCACGCCTTCCCTTTGCAACAAATTACACAGAGTGTTAAAGATAAACTTCCTAAGAGGTGGGAAGATTAGCCAACCAGGATCAAATTAATTGCACTTAGGTACATTCTCGTGATATTCTTATTTATCCAAAACTATGCGTCTCAGCAGATTCCCACTTGCTCTGTGCACCATTTTACTTCGTGCACCAGGAGGCACAAACCTGTTTCGTTGTATCAACTTCTTTTAGTAGGAGGGCTACAAAAGAAAAAAAACGAGCCAGAAGTCTTTCACTTTTAACAACCGGTATATTAGGGTGGGACGTTTTTTTGGCACTTAAGCGACTTTCTGCTCTCAACATTATCTACATCAGATCGCAGTCACGAAGGAAAATAGTGAGTGTAAATGCTGATGTTATTTTCTTATAAAACAATGCATCCCCCTCCCCCATAACAACACAAAATGATTTATAAATGCAATTCATAAAAGACTGGAATCTGAAACATTAAGATTTTGGCTTATGGTTACTGGTGTAGTTGCAGTTGTTTTGTGTTTCACCAGAAACGTAATGATTTTATGCGCAAATATTTTTTGTTCTTACAAGTTCCTTTAACAATTTTGTTGTTTCAACCACGTATGTACGTCAACATCACCTCAAGCTAGCATGATCAACCTGACAATGGTACAAAAATGGCAAATTTACCTATTACTCGCCGCTGTCTAACACACCGATTTTCCTTCACTGACGGTTTTATCATTCCTAAAGCATTCCCTAAAAAGGAAGCTTAGGTTGTAAAGTCATACCGAAAGCTATATTAAAATTCTTGGGAGTTTTATTTCACTGTTCATTGTTGACAACTCATAAAAGAACACATTAATTTCAAATGCGTTAGTAGCCTCACCGTATTAGTTTAGTATTAGTTTGCACACACTGCTCAGCGCGAACATACACGCGAGAGACCGCTTCCGAGGGAACTTGTATGCTTAAGTGCAATTTCATGTAGTCCTAAGGGGCGCTGTTACGCAGACCGGTGTGCCCAGTCACATGTTGTTACTGTCGAGTCGTTAGCCCCGTGTTCATC
Organism: Amblyomma mixtum; assembly: GCF_055824585.1. Taxonomy (NCBI): domain Eukaryota; kingdom Metazoa; phylum Arthropoda; class Arachnida; order Ixodida; family Ixodidae; genus Amblyomma; species Amblyomma mixtum. Next base: position 63,487,197 of record NC_143017.1, on the reverse strand, counting down.
AATCATCTTGCATTTCGGATATAGCAGCTGTCACAAAGAACGTGTAGAGTACTGCAGGATACTGTTTCAGGAGTTTTCTTTCCACATGCCATTAACACTTCTGTTAGCGCAGCTCGTTTGCCAAGCGCCGACAAAAAAAAAATGGCTGCAAGACCGCAAAAAGGCCTAGCTGAACCGGGACGCGAATAAGCGATGCCGCGATAAGCATGATGCATGATTCAACAATCACTGCCTAACCTCCTGTGAGCCTGGCCACATTGCCCACACAAATAACGTCGTTCTCTGCGAGTAACTACCGCCTAAATGCAGTGTTATCGCAAGCGAGAAATAGTTCAGTGCAATTTTGTCAAGATTTCTATTTTATTTGGCAAATGAAACTGCGATACGCAGTTTAGAGGTCATGCAGTCTTGAAACAGTTGAGAGCATCAATGCAGTGAATAATACAAATTTCTACAACAAATCACTGGTAGCTTCTGGGCAAGTTTGCTTTACAGATGAAGGAGTTAAATAAAGAGGGGGATCTTGATATACGGAAGAGGATCTTGATCTACTGAAGAGGAAAGGGTGTAGCAGTTTTAAGGGTGATTTTGCGTTTAGTCGCTTATGAGATAGAAAAAAATTATGGGCCCTGAATCAGAGTAGGAAGAAAAAAATAAATTTCTCGCTGTGCAAAGGAAATACCTGGTTCAACCAAGTACAGGAGTTCATTAAACACACACGCACACACGCAGAAACACACACATATCGAAGACTGTAAGCCTGCTTGCTGTTCATTTAACAATATACAAATAAGGCCGTAAAGAACATCTGCACTCTACAAATCTTCCGGCACAAGGATAGCTATAACATATATTTTAAAACGCACAGGAAGTATTTCTACGATTTTTTAAAAGTTGGGAACAGTGTAGGACCCGAATAACTGCTGCCATACATGGCTGGATAAATTATTGCTTGTGCGGCTGGATCCAATAAGGAACAAATTTTTACAACTCTAGAGCCAACGGTGAATGGAGTCCACATGCACCATTTGTGGGAAAGTTGCCAACCAAACGAACTTCTACCTTACTTATAAAATACGCGCGCAAATTTAGAATGCCCCCCAAAATTTGCGTGAGACTGAGGGCAAAAAAAAAAAATTCCCTGCTACTTTTGGTTTCAAAACAGGAATTTAGCTTCTATTTTTCACTGGCATAGGACCTCTGGGGAACTCCACTCCGTAGCAACGTACAAAAAACTTTGTCAGCAAGGCGCAAACAATACCAACTATGCAGTTGCCGCGTTTTTGCGCTAGATGTTTCTCGCGAGACATTGTTGTGCGACACAACTTCACCCTGTTGAAAACGGCACGTCCTGCATACAAAACGTAGAGTGGCCCTGGTGAGTAACTGCACTAGCGACTGTCATTGCACACCACCCATTATGATTGCTGGTGCCCTAGCCGTCGGCTTATAGTCCCGTCGTGTACTCTGCCGTGTGAAGGAAAACACCTAGGTCATAATCTGGACCGAAGCCCCTATCCGCTTGTACAGATCGGACACTCACCGGTGTCGGTGTCTGAGTGGAAACACGCGTTGTACCGAGTGCTAGCCAGCAGGCATACTAAGCACAATGCCTAGGGTCCTCGGGTATTGCAAGATTCTATATTGTGCTCGGGTATTTGCCTTCTGTTGCCAATTCTGAGAGATACCCTTCCAGAGAATCTGTGCACTTTCTCACGTTATCTTCTTGTTTGTTCCAGACTTAGGTCTAAGCTCAGAGGCCCAAGCAGATTGCTCTGAGAAAGGATCAAAATAATGTCATCATAGATCTAGCAACCTGGATACAACAATTACCAGAGAAGTAGAAACAATATCAACCTTAAATGGCCTTCACTCACTAAGCAGCGCCCAGGAGTGACGAGTATCGACTATACTCTACTGATGTACAGTAACCCTGTCTTATGGTACATGCACTATACCAACGGCAAACTGCATGAGCATCGTTTACTAGCATTCAGTGAGCACACTGGTTAAGAAATTCATCATTACACGAGCCTTTTACTTTGCCTGTTCATTTGAGAAACATATCCAACATGTAAAATTACCAAGAATGCTGTTCGGAAAAGAAAGCGGGAAAAACTGGTGCCAATTGTATAACAAAACAGCCGCCTGCTAGTTTTTCAAGGCACCGTCTTGGCAACTAAACAAAGGAAGAGCGTCAGTGGTTTCCAGGAAAGACTCAGGTTCTAATGTCTCGTACATTAGTTATAGTGCGGCTGCACAAAGAACCCAAGAAAATCTCTATCAGAAGTGAAGAATTGGACATAACATGCACGAACTTTGCTTCTAAGAAACAGGAACAGAAAAAGCCTGAGAACAAAAAGAAATAATCACAAATGCTCCTTAAAGCAACCACAGCTTTTTTTTTTAATTCTGGTACCACGTGTGTCTTAGTGTCGAGAGCCAATGCGGACGGCCCGCATTCCTTTGCCACTCCAATCTTGCTTTCTTTGCTGATTCCTAGGGGAAAGCTTTCAGGGCTGGTCGTCGCAAATCAGCAACCAAGGCAGAGTTTCTGTCTTCTTGTACCCTTTATACTGAGCTGTTAACCTTGCTGACGCGCGCACAGCCACTAACGCCACCAACCATTACTTGTCTTCGAACCTTACGAAAGGTTAGAACGCAAGGACAGCAGTCGGAAGCCATCTCTAATGGCATGCGCGGGAAGGGAAAGGATGATGGCTTGTGGTGGGGTACAGACGCCCAGATGTTGACCTCCCGGCTGGAGCAACGAAGCTCGAGGCTGGCGCTGATAGCCCGGCTGGCCTGAGTTGGCCCTTCTAACGGGTCGTCCCTCAGCATCGATTCACCCCTCAGCATTTCCCTCGGCATCAATTCATTAGGATGTGTTTTTTGTACATTAGCACTTCAAGTGAAGATCCTGCTAACGCATTGTGCTCTGCTTCTTCCACATCATTGCGCCACGCAAACTTCGCGGAGCTCATCGTGACTTTTCTCCATTAAGAGGACGACCCGTTGCGAGGTGTCTCCGGCGGATTCCATAGCATTGAGGAGCCATCATCGTTTCTGTGCACCGAAAGCAGCAGTGGTAACGCCCCACTGGGGCCAATCACGGAGCTAGGTACCCTTGACATAGCCCTTGGCAGATTCGTCCTTTTTCCGCAAAAAGAAGGCATCAATAGCTCCGCAATGCAGCGCTGTCTTCCTAGAGGCAGGTCTGGCTGTTGCATTCTATTAGGACGTGGTTTTTGTATATATTCCCATCCGCTTGTGTCTGGTTCTTCTTTTGCCTGCGTACGGCTAGGAAAGCGATAGAAAGGCCGAAATAAATTTGATCTAATGAATTACAATGTGCTCACAATAAATCATTCATGTGCTCACTGTCACTACATAAGGCTAGTTCTTAAAAGACAGAAATAGGCACTATGTCTGCGTTTTCACCTCTATTCTGGAGACTTTCTAACGATGATGAAGCTTCTTGGAGTTAGTCATACACGAAGTGACTTCAGCCAAATTCTGCTCCGGTGCCAAAATTGCCTCCTTCCCTCCCTGTAAAGATAAAAACATTATGCCTGCAGCTCTTTTTTAGAGGAAATGGTTGCAGGAGAAATGTTCGACCTGTACTCAATAACTGAAGCGCTTACTTTTTTTGTGCTAATTCATAAATACGAGACCATACGCGTACCTACAGGCTGTCATGGTAGCGTGTAGAGGTGTTTGCCCCATCACTCTTTATCACTCTGACAGCCCGGTTTTTAGAGGCTTCCGGTGAAGTCTCGGACGGCGATCGTCAAAGACTTCAGTTTGCTGCTTGCACAAAACGTAATTCACAGTAGAAGTCCGATCGCCTTCACCCAGACTCCTCTCTCAGTGGTAAAGTATGGTTAATTCGTACAGACATTCGAAGAGCACAAGGACGAAGGGCAAGGCAAGGCGCTAGACTGAATTGATAACTGCTGCAGATAGGATATAGCACGACCAGGGAAAGAGGAACTCAATCTGCGTGTTTCTCCAGCAGCTGTATGTCTAAAGAGCATAAACAGCGACAAAGGATCGCGGCCCTCTCCATCCAAAATATATTTATTTCGTCGCACAAAGTAAACATGTGGCGTGTTGTGCACAAGCATTTGGACGCAGACTGCATGCGCCAAATAATAATTTATTGGGTGTTTTAAGCTCGCTCCGTCTACCTCGGTAGCTTCCAGCAAAACTTAGCTCAGCGGTTGCGTTATTTAAAGCTCGGTCGCTACATCAGTGCATATTCTAGGAAGTTGATCAGATATATCAAAGCTGCCTGCGAAGGTTATGACTCGCTGGTAAAGAATGCCAAAGTGTATGGACGCTGCGCATGCGTCTGATATTTTCACTAGTTTTGATTTGTTGAGTCGTTTTGCGATAAAGTCACTTTCACCTAAGTCACTGTCACCTTACGAGACGATGTGAAATATAACGTTCTCACTTTTCTACTCCAGCATCTCGATGTAGAAGGGTTTATAGCGCAAACAAAGACACAGACAAGATAGACGAAACACACACACAAGCGCTAAGTGCCCGTTACATCATCCGTTACATCAACTTACCGCTTGTGTGTGCTTTGTGTCTCTTGGCCGTGTTTTCGTTTGCGCTATAAACGCTTCTATATCAAGATGAACTACAAACTCGCCCAACAGGAAGATTTAAAGGTCTACTCTTGCATGGTGCGGTTTTGGTGCAACTTCCTTTCCTCTAAACGGAACATCCACATTAGCCAAAACCAAACCTTTCAAGCGGACTAAAATAAATGTTAAGTAGTTTCTTCTCGAAGCCCATTTATGTGAACAGCTTCGGCCAAACTTGAATTGCCTACATCGCCGTGGTTCAGTGGATATGCTGCTTGGCTACTGAGCCGAGAGAATCGAGTTGCCCCGCTCGCTGCGACCGCGTTTCGACAGAGGCGAAATGTAATAAGGTGCCCTGTGCAGCTTGATGAAAGTTCACGTGAAAGCACCCCAAGTTGTTTAAAATTATCAGGAGCACTTATATACAGCACTTATCATGCTCCTAGTGGCGCACATGGAAGTCAAGTTTCCCTATTTACAATTTACAAACATCACTTGTGACAGTAAGGTTTCTTCTTACATGATGTAAAGGGCACTTATGCTAGGGGTCCCAGACAACGCTGGTATATTTGAGTTCTGGTCCGAAGAACGTTCTGTAGGCTAGCGATTTAAGAGTACTGGGTGTTAATGCAATGTTGCGCCGAAGGTACCCAAGGACGCAATTTGCAGAGTGGTTATGTGCGTAATATGGGTTGTTCAAGTTTGATCGCTTGAAATATGGACCCGTAAGTACTTATAATTATTGACGGAAGTAATTGGAGAGCTATTTATAGTGTATACAGGCGTGTGAAAGTTAGGACGACGGTGAAAGCAAATCAATAAATTTCTTGCAAATATTAAGAGACATGAGCCACTAGTTGCACCAATGCTGCACTTTCGAAAGATCATATTGGAGGGCGGTGCTACCTGATGCATTTGTTATAGGGCGATATATGACACAGTCGTCACGGAAGTTCACGGAAGTTCAAGAAGTTCACGGACGCTAAAAAAGTAGCAACATGCGAGTGCAAAATATGCTCCATAATATTTCAGCAAACACAGGTGAGTGAAATCAGGCGGTAATTGTACGGGGATGAATGGTTACCTTTTTGAAGCGAAAAGCTTCACTACGCGGGTCAGAGCCGAGCTTCGCGTGAGCAGGACTTGTGAGTTATGCGCATGCGCGAAACCGAGTAACGTCACGCGCCGCGCAAGTGGTCGCTCCTCGCCGCTGCCACAGCCGTTGTCGCCGCCGACTCCGTCGCCTCACCTTTTGGCGCAGCCGCGCGCTACTGCGCATGTGCGTCGCCTCCTCGCTGTCGCTACAACTGCGCGTTTCGCCTCCTCGTCCACCGTTTGACCTTTCGTTGGAGCCGCTTGTTGCCCGCGTCGAAGCCGGCAACCCTCTTCTCCGCATTCATGCAGGCAGTTTTAACCGCGCCGATTTCTGTCTCCTCCTCCGCCTCCGTACAGGCAGTGTGCGGACGGCCGAACGACTCCATCGTTATGGTGGTGCTCCCAGTAAATTGTGCGCGAGCTGCGACAGCCATGACGTCAAACCGAGCGTAACTGAAGCTTTTCGCTTGTATATCTAGGCTTAACCAGAGCTAAGCTACTGCCTAATTTTTTTTATATACTGGGATGACTTTACCGTTCCGCCAGTTACGTGGCAGTGATCAAGTTGTAAGCGATTGCAGGAATATGAGTGACAAAATGACACCGCAGATATTTTTAGCATTCTTGAGCCCTTTTCCAGAGGACCGATCCATTGATAACACCGCTGGGCTTACAACCGATTTATTCCGAGGAATTGAGCCACATTTATACATACTTCCTGCGCAAGCGCACATTTTGGACAAGGTGAGGGAAAAACTTTAGGAAGACAGATCTGAAACTCCTTTTCTGTGATTATGATTGAAGTGTCGCTTACACATATCTGCTTGTTTTTCCTGATTAAAAACACTTTCAATATAGATGTCTATGCTTTGTACAACGGAGTTGTCATGTTGTACAATCGTAGAATTTAAATGCAGCTTTAAAAGCTCGAGGAAGGATTCCAGAGTGATGCCCCACTTCTTCTGGAAGGAAATTGACCCACTGCTTTCTATTAACTGGCGCACTGCTATCAAAAGTTCTTCATGGGGCACAGAATGGGGCATAGTGGCCCGCAATGTCCACTGAAAAGCGTCCACTGAAAGTGTTGCGTGTGTGCCTCCATTTTCTGGAACTCGGTCTGTTTCGCGGGTTCCACCTTTTTGCGTTATGAAACAACTAGCCCAGCCATTTACTCTATTGAATGTTATACTGCCTGGGGAATAAAACATTCAAATGCATGTAGAATTTTTTTCTGCGTTTTTCTGTTCTAAACATCGCTATGGCGTTACAGGCAAGGACAATATTTATATTTAGGAAAAAAAGCAGGCATATAGAAAAAGGTTTAAACAAAGTAAAACATCCCAATATAAAAGAAGCAGCGACATCTTCGACAGAGGTTTTTAATTTGCCGGCAGCTTCGTGCATATACAGTGCGTCAAGTTGCATTTGCCTGTCACCGTATATATGGGTAAGAGGTTTAAGGAGAGTATACGGTGGGAAGATATATTAAGAGATGTTAATCAACGGATGCCTAAAATATGGCATTCGTGGCATCTGACTTTTGCAACACACAGGTGGATGGCATGCCACTAGATATGAAAACCTTATTGGAGCTTCAATGTATTTAGTCACATAAATCTAGTAGTAAGCATGGTTTCACTTTAATTCCAATGCTTTTTGTGGTGCTTATCGCCATTCATGATCCGAAAGTGTGTTTATTTTTTGCAAATGTGCATTTTTGTTTATATATTTCACAAATAAAGCTTCAAAGCAGATTTTCGTAGAAAGTAACTAAAGCAGCACGAAGCGTCTACATATTTGAATTAACCGTGCACGGGCAGTATCGAAGAAACTTATCTTCTGTACTACCTTCCCAACATTTCATATACCTGTGTAGGTGCGATTTGGCAAAGATTAAAATACTGCGGCTCCGGGATCAAAAATAAATTTGAGTATAGTGTATTATAATGACACTCGATACTGAAAAACACCTCGGAATGAAAGAGGACATTTCTAAACCAGGAAACTAAACAACTTTTAATCGAATGTTAAAAATGATTTGACGGCTGAAAACGCGGCTTTGGTCGTTCTTCGTGGAACCCCTAGTGCCCAAGCTTGCTTTTTTTTGTTTTTATCACAGCCGCGGGCAACTACGTCGACACCCTCTTCCGTGGCAGCCGTGAGCCCTTTGTATTGCGCCCGGTTGTCAACCTTTTTCTTTGCACCTTGTTTGGTCTGCTTCAAGCGGGAGTCATCTTCGCTTGGAGGGGAGACGGTCTAGGTTAGCTTCTTTTCCCGAAAGTTGTCGCCGCGCAGGAAAAAAGCCGCCTTTTACACAACATGGCGTCCCGTCCTGACTAGAAGATGCCACTAAACCATGCATCATTATTTATTATTGCGGCTATGGTTCTGAAAAATCCTGCAGGAACAGCGCCGAAAAGCGGTGAAAAACAAATTTCACCGTTGTGAGGATTGGTAAGAGCCGACTAGGAGAAAACATCGCAGAAACATTAATTTAATGGCGCTGTTTCGATATCTTGTTGAACCAAATCTTCGCCTCGTCTGCACTTAGTTTGAAATAGTGCTTTTTTGGTGTTTTTCGTGCTCAACATTGGACGCAATGACGGCCTTCGTTCTGTGCATTGCTGCAATCTCTTAAAGCTGCTATGGAAGTGTGCTGTATCAAATTGTTCTTTTCCGCCTTATGTTGTAATGCTAAACGTTTTTTCTTTTACTGCGCATTAGATTACCGCAAACTCCTAAGTCATCGCTAAAGTTTTCTAGTTCACCTTAGAAAGCACGCGTATTGAGCAAGTGCATGACGAGAAGCACCACTTTTCTGAGATATCACATGTTCCACTTGGATTGCAGATGCTCCCTCCCCACGATCGTAGACCAATCAATTTCTTAGTTTCCCAACCAGCCGTTAGCTGGCGCGGCTAGCGTGGACCTAGCTGGAACCAGTGGTGCTGCAGCCGCACTTTTCTACATGTCTTACGTGTCGTCTGCTACGCCTCTTGAAGGACAGGCGGTGCAGCATCTATATCTGCAGGTGAATCCTTTGTTATGGAATGAACTAAGATAGAATGTGCGTAAGCTGGCATTGGTACATGCAGGAAAAAACCACCCTGCTTAGAGGGCACAAGGGTACACAGAGTCAGGTAGGTATGAAAGGCATGATAGTAGATGAGCCGCGCTTCGCCTTCTTCCAAGTGTGTGCCTCATGCCGCCCAAGCAGTTTTTTATTATGTTCCTTTCGTCCATAGAGGAACGCAACACCAAGCAGTTGCTATGACAGATGTGCTTTAGTGCACGAGCAAAAACCCGCGCACTATTTTGCTACATGCTGCTTGATGAAAAGAACGCCAGGTGCTGCAAAGGTAGGAGATCAGCAAGAGCTGTTTGAATTCCTTGGTCTGTAATTTATGAGACTGCTGCCTTTAGTGCCAGGACTTCGTTATTTACGCCAGGTGCTGCAAAGGTAGGAGATCAGCAAGAGCTGTTTGAATTCCTTGGTCTGTAATTTATGAGACTGCTGCCTTTAGTGCCAGGACTTCGTTATTTTTTCTCCCTAGTCAGTGACGAAGAGTTTCCGACTTCGTCGCCTGTTCATCAAGATCTGTATTGCACTTGCACATATATTTAACACTCCTGCTTCCATCATCATTCTCTCAAGGCAGCTGACCGAGGCTGAAGTTTAGAACAGCTGCTCATGCAGCTTGTAGCCATTCCCGATGCAGCAACCTATGAGAATAACCTTCGGAATTTTTAGAGGCCCTGCAGCTACCTTTCTGGAGCAGAAAGCTCCACACTAGCTGCGTGCTATTTCATTGTGCACAGCTTCATGCCGCACGTCTTTAGAAGGTAGCCTCTGAGTTGCCAACTCACCAAGCATCAGCTCAGACGTAAGACATGCTTTGGCCGAGCAAGAAACTGGCGCCAAATCTTTCGGAATGACTCCATACTAACGGCTCGCCTGAATACGACGCACGTACTGTCGATGCAAGAATCCGCGGACTTGTAAACCTGCAAGTAACCACGCTTTTTACGTGACTGTCACCAGCATTGCACATTTTTTACTGTTGAGATTAACTTCGGACGACAAGAAAAAAAATCCAGAGATGTCAGTGGGCTGCGTAGTTTACGCTTATAAACTTTGATAATATCGTCATCTTAGAAATGGTGCTGATCAACTTTAGACCTGCGAGACAGTCGTTTTTTGGACGCAATATCTGCTCCCAGCTTTTAAACTTGCCTTTATCTCGAATCTGCTGAACGAGTATTGCCGCTTGTGCAGCTGGACGCAAAGCATGATGGCATGTGTAACAGTCGCTTGAAGTCATCAGTTGCACAGATTTTACCACAAAGAAGTTTTCATACTGAAAACTGCGCAAAAAACGAAGACACAGAACGAGAAGGCACGACACGGGCGCAGTTCTGTGTCTTCGTTTTTTGTGTAGTTTTCAGTATGAATTCCTACCAACTAGCCCAGTTTACCGTTCTTATTAAGAAGTTTTCACCATCCCTTCACACACAATCCAGGCAAAAAGCAGGTCGAGAATCCAAATAGCCAGCCGTTTTTGCAGCGAAAAAAACTGCGGGCTGGCAGACGATGTAGAAAAGCTCGGCTACAGTACTACTAGTTCCCTTGACCACCACTTCAGTCGCCTCCCGAGCGGAGCTGCGAAGTTGATCTTGTCTAAGAACGTTGCTCTCTGCATCACTGCCTAGAGCACGTATCAAGTGTAGTAGAGGCGAGCACGAGCATGGAGTGCGGTACAGAATTAGTATGCAAAAAGATAAGCTAAAAATGTTCAGAGAGAAGGCTGTAGTGCACATGAATTGTGAACGATTCTTTTGACTTCGTCCACCTTCAGCTTTTCAGTCTTGTCTACGTTAAGGGACGGTTTTCATGTGACAATAGCCACTTGCAGCGAGCTCTAGGCACTCGAATGTTATCCCGAAGATCCATTTCCGTCATTTCTGTCCATCTCCCCTTTAGTCCGCTCCGTTCCCTCTTACCTTAGATGTACATCTCGAACACTTTACTCTATTAGCACCGATGGCGAATAACACTGATGGCTCAAAGGCGGTGAGTAAATTTGGCGACAAAACCCTTATTCTAGTCACGCAGCTTTAGAAACAACGTATAAGTTTAAAGGAAATAATACTGTTAAGAACTGCTTATGCACTCGGTCTTTTTGCCCAATTGCGTGCACCGAAGGAAGAGAAAAAAACAAGCCTAACTTACATAACATGCAAGCGTTCAATCATAAATGAACGGGTCCTCCTTAACAATATGCGTATGTTCACACTATAGCTGTTTTTTAAACGCTGAGCAGAAACTACAAAAAAAAGAACTCCGCGAATGTCGTATTCCGGGCATAATTTCTGAGCCCCGTGGGAGAACTTACGCATATCCAGGAATATCAATGACCACATTGCTTTGCTCTTCCGCTGCCATTTCGATATAATCTTTCCATGGGCCCGTTGCTCAGTCAGTCTTACTGCCCTTCCAAACGTTGAGACAAAAGAGTGGGAAAGATAGCCGCCTGCTTGTACGTGTCTCTCTTCTTTGCAGTAATAGTGGCTTTCTTTGTCATTTTTGTGCATCGATGCTACTTTTGGAAATATAAAAGGTTGTGGCGAGAGAGCGCACTGCCGTCCCTTTTTCTGCTGTGTTATACATCCCCTCGTTCGATCCGAATTCCCATGAATCGATTACCCCATCTTATTACTTTACTGACATAAGTAAGCAATAAAATTATGCGATGTGGCTTCTTACTTGTTCTATTGCTCTGTTACTGAACTGGCCAGTATTGAAATTTCTGCTTCTTACAGGGACAGCAGTTAATTTCTTTGTTCGCAAAAACAGGGCGTACTCCAGTTAGTGGGCCGGAAGAGAAGGAGGAGAAATGGGCGGCAAGTGGTTGTGAAAGTGAGCGAAAGAGGAAGAAATCGCAGCTCTCACTGCTTGGTTCAAGATGTCCGCGAGCTAGAGAGGAAGGCACCGCCCATTGGACGGCACAGGCGCCTGGAAGCCGCGAGCCTATTCGTCTTTCTCGCCGCAATTTCTCTATGAAGAACAAGGCGCTTACCGTTGGTTACCGCCTGAGAGCGATAACCTCATTCCACCTTTACCTGCGGGAGCGTGCCGTTCGTATTCGGCCAGCTTTTAGCTGTATTTATGGGCCGCGAAGGAACACTAATCATTAGCTCTAGGGATGCCCAACCTCAGTAACTGATTATGAATACTTGAGGTGCAAACGAGACGACGAACACAACTAACAATGACTCTTGGAGCTGTGCGCATTACCACATGCACACGCGCTGAGTCCGGCAGGATCCAATAGTAAAGTCAAGGACGAAGATTTCGGGATGCAATTTAACTAGAAGTAAAAGTTCTTATGGAGTGATGCACGGTCTCCACGAACAATCGGGTTTAATTCGCATGATTGAAGCCAGCAGTTCCCGAAACGAAGGCGCATAGGGAATGTTTTTTTTTTTCTGAACGAGCTAGGGCAATAAAAATTTGAGATAAATAAAGCTTAAGGAAAAAGAACAACATGCCCCTGGTGAAATACGAACCCGCGAACTGCGAATTTCGGGTCCGGAGCTCTACCAACTGAGCTACGGCGACGGCATGTTGTTCTGTTTTTCTTCTGCTTCATTTATCCCCAATTCTGATTACCTACACACATAAAAAAAGAAAAACATGCCCTATGCGCCTTGGTTTTGGTGACTGTTGGCTTCTGTCATGCATGTCATAACGGGCCTCTCTTTTCCCTTCTCTTGTCTCCTCAGTAGCTAACGACAGCCTCGATCCTGGCAGTCTTGGTGTCATAAGTAGCATCAGAGGGTTATAGCACAGCTTTCACCCTCACAATTTGGCCCTACGTGGCACTTCGCGGTAATACAGGAGGTACTACGCCTGCCGCTAGGGTGGCGCTGGTGAACACTCTCAAGGTTCAATTACACTACGCATAAATACCCTCGAAACCAGAACACTGGACAGTCGTAGCCGTAGCACAGCTGGCAGAGCAGCGCACGCGAAACATGAATGTCGTGGGTTCGGATCCCATCGGTGGGACGTGGTTGTTTTTATTTTGCTTTGTCTGCCTCCAATTATGCTTATCTACACAAATTAAAACGAATACTTCTAATCGCGTTCGTTTCGGTGACTGTTGGCTTCCGTCAGGTATGTCGTAACGAGCCCCTCTTTTCCCATCGCCTTTAATTTGAGCAGCCGTCTCGTCTTTTAAATGAAATATTTTATCACTACACTAAATTCACCATTTTCCATTCTGGTGGGAATCACCACACAGGTCAGTGCAAATTGCTGCCAGGAGCCTACTTAATATCGGTACTTGCGAAAACAAGTTCTGCCTTCATATGAAGAATGCTTCTTTCCCGCCATCATAAGGAATGCAGAATTTTAACGCCATCGCTTGTATTTTACAATACTTACCAAACGACCCTTGTATCACTCTAGAAAGACGTACCTAAAAAAACAGTGTGTCGGTGGCAGTATGTATGTCAACGGCAGTATTTAACTTAGAGTCAGAAACACAAAGGCTAGAAAAAAAAAAGGGCGGTCCAGCTAGTAACGGTAAAAGAATAATGCTTTTAATTTTGACATAAAGCGGCATGAAGTGGATTACAAAACAAACACAAATTAACGATGTCCGGGCTGAAGCAAGGGCAGGGCAGTGGAGATGGTAGGATATGTAAGGAGAGGGGCTTAGAACGCATCATGTCTTGTAGTTTGACAATGCACACGAAGGAAATACAAACGCTGCTGAGGACGGGATCGCTTCAGCTATTTGATTATGCCAGCAGTTTTGCTTGATAGAATGTGTGATCTAAGTAAGCTGGGAACAAGGGTAAGCAATGATTAGTTCCTTCAATTGTGAATGAATGGCACTCAAATGAATGGCACTCAAATGAATGGCACTCAAATGAATGGCACTCAAATGAATGGCACTCAAATGAATGGCACGAAATGAATGGCAGTCAACAAGGGGACATGAGGTATTCTAACCCCTAGCGTCTGGCGACCTGTTCAGGCAGATTTTATATAACATTTCGCATTACAAGAAGCGTGCCACACTATGCAGATATACCGCCTATGCGTTGCGCTCTTTAAGTAAGGAAATAAAGCATGATGTGGGAATAAATGTGGCCTTTCGTATTTTCTTTTTCAGGGGTGGCACAACACTAACATATGCGAATAAAAAATCATACTGTCAAAAGAATGTTAAAAATTATTTGAGGTCAAATGTGGGCTAACCTTGAGCTACCCAACTCCAGAAATCAATGCATGCTGCGGTGTGTTATGTTGCGTCCTTTATGCACCTAGCGCCGTTCATAAACAAAGCTTAATGAGTTTTTTTCGTTCCACATCTCGTTCCTGCTCTCACCCAGGACAGCATACAATTGGTCAATGGCCAATTCAAGCGAAACATTCTCCAGTCAAGCTTGTTCTGCGTTAAAGAGTCCAAAAGCGTGGTGAAGGCACAGGTGGACTGCATGCTAGGCATGCTACAGTGGAATGTGCTCTCTGGTTTTCGGGATTGTGGTCCTGGTGCGATATGGCCCTTGGCCTCTACGTCATGGCGTTGTTTTTCGAGAATGTGCTCCTCTTCTACGGACGCACGAAGGGAGAAAAAAATTGCTGTCAAGGTGAGGTGGAAGTGAATCTTAAATTAATCTTAAATGAATGCCTGCATCAAAATTCTACACCGTCGTCATGTATACTTCGTCACCGAACGTCGCACGTCAGCAATCCGCAACGGCAAACCATCTCCTCGAACGGACCGTAACGTGTTTTCACCTGGTTATATATTTGTCCTCGACTACAAAACTGAATTTTCAATGGCGAAAAAGTATTTATTAGTTCGGAGGAGCAAGAAAATATGATCTTTACAACCGCCTTATTTCGTTTTTTCCTATTATTTCGCGTACAGCTATGTGGAAATAGTAGCAGTATAATCAAGTGATATCATTCTGTTCGTTCAAACTTTTATGGATCTGGCGACATTGTTTCCCACAACAAAGGGTATAACTTTCTACCGACTCCATACTCTTTGACCCCTTACATTCGACCGACCCCTCTTAAGAGGTCAGATCAGTCCTTGTATAACAATATTACTTTTCTCAATATATCGCAATTGCAATAACTCTTAAGAGTTAAAGAAGTTCGGCACTCTCTAACTGAAAATAAAATTAGTCTCTTATTGCATAGCTTTCGCTGGAATCTTCTCTCACACAATAACCACTAACGACCATTTGTTGCTGAAAATTTGCTGTCAAAACATCAAGACAAACTTGCACCGAAGAGGGCCCAGAATGCCAACTGCAATGCCCCAGACTATGTGGGAGCTATCATTCAGCACAATTTAATAAATTTATAAAACACCTCATTTGAGGAAAAAGTCTTGCATTTTCATTTTTATTGCTCTACATTGCTAACGCACTATGTCCAACCACAGAGAACAGCGAAGACGCATACGTTCCCTGATAATCACTCAGTACATAAATCCGCTCTAGTGAAGTTCGTTATGTGATTTTACCTACAAAAATTATTCTACACAAATTAACGAAAGTGCTCAGCAGTCAACCCAACTTTTTCAAAAAAGCAGCATATCTGCAGCTCCGAACTTTGGGACAGAAATCTGTCAGTCGTTTAGTAAATGAGGGAGTACGGAACTCAAGCTGAATACAGCAGTATTAATTATCCATTTTTTCAGTTAACTATGCTAAAATGATGTATAATGGTCGATGTCACCGCGGCCAGAAAACAAAGCAAAGACTTATTGCTTTTCGAGGCGGTAAAACCAGAAAGAACGGTCACATCCGGAATAATAGAAAGCTTCGGAACTGCGGTAAATGCACCTCCTTACTGCTTACCGGATATCGATTATTTCTTGGACGCTGTTCTCTCAGGGAGAGGGAGAGGGCCGACATGCACCCTGACATAGGCGTAATTGAAATCGCGCATGCCGCACTTTATCACAGCACCCACCAACATCGCCAATGCGTCAGCAGCACCCGCCTCAAAATGGTGTCCGGGCGGGACTAGTAATCCGTTAAGGCCATTCCGACACGGCGGCTTATTCAGTGCGTAGTTGATATGAGATCCAGGTTTGGCGTCGTTTGACCTCGCTGCTCGAAAATAGCTACTGTGCGCTATCATGCCAGCAAGGAAGCACGTAATATCCTGTGGATTCTTTTCGCAACCTTCTTTATGCCTTGCGGCTGCAAAATGTTTTCGCTCCGCCCAGTTCGGGCAGCCGACCTGGCGGACACTGTGAAAGGGGACGCACTCTCATCATCATTGTCTTGAATTCAGAATAGTATGTAGGTCAAATGTTTTAGGGGAATCCCCCAAGGTGGAGTAGATTTGTAATAAGGGAGTAATTACTCATTGGCATCCACCCGAGCGCAGCCATACGGCTACAAAGGAAAGCTATACAGCTTTCTCAGAAACTTCGTAGTTAAAGAAACATTCGTCCTGGTCCGGGGTTCGAACCCAGGACCACCGCTACACCGGAGCAGTCGCTCTACCAATTGAGCTAACCAGGACGGCAAGCTTATGATAGGGCGAGAACGAATTGATCAGTAACTCGAAGTGGGAACAGTGTTGGTCAAATGTTTTAGGGGAATCCCACAAGGTGGAGTAGATTTGTAATAAGGGAGTAATTACTCATTGGCATCCACCCGAGCGCTGCCATACGGCTACAAAGGAAAGCTATACAGCTTTCTCAGAAACTTCGTAGGTAAAGAAAAATTCGTCCTGGTCCGGGGTTCGAACCCAGGGCCACCGCTACACCGGGGCAGTCGCTCTACCAATTGAGCTAACTAGGACGGCAAGCTTATGGTAGAGCGAGAGCGAATTGATCAATCACTCGAAGTGGGAACAGTGTTGGTCAAATGTTTTAGGGGAATCCCCCAAGGTGGAGTAGATTTGTAATAAGGGAGTAATTACTCATTGGCATCCACCCGAGCGCAGCCATACGGATACAAAGGAAAGCTATACAGCTTTCTCAGAAACTCCGTAGTTAAAGAAAAATTCGTCCTGGTCCGGGGTTCGAACCCAGGACCACCGCTACACCGGAGCAGTCGCTCTACCAATTGAGCTAACCAATACGGCAAGCTTATCGTAGGGCGAGAGCGAATTGATCAATAACTCGAAGTGGGAACAGTGTTGGTCAAATGTTTTAGGGGAATCCCCTAAGGTGGAGTGGATTTGTAATAAGGGAGTAATTACTCATTGGCATCCACCCGAGCGCAGCCATACGGCTACAAAAGAAAGCTATACAGCTTTCTCAGAAACTTCGTAGTTAAAGAAAAAATCGTCCTGGTCCGGGGTTCGAACCCAGGACCACCCCTATACCGGAGCAGTCGCTCTACCAATTGAGCTAACCAGGACGGCAAGCTTATGGTAGGGCGAGAGATGAAACGGTTTTCGAAAGCACAACACAAGGCAGAACAATGGAGCAGATGCGAGCAAAAAGCGACATCATTAAAAAAGTTTGAAGCATAGTAAAGGGAAAGGTGCAGGTGTTCTTTCTGATAACAGCCGTAAGAAGCAGACGGCGCCCCTGAGATCGGGATCGCATATGAATAAGTGTGATTAGGATTGGTTTTGTTTGGTTTATGGTAATTTAACGTCACAAAGCGACTCAGACTATGAGGGATGCCATAGTAAAGGGCTCCAGAAATTTGTACCGCCTGTGGTTCTTTAACGTGCACTGAAATCGCACAGTATTTTCAAAAGCGTTAATTATCTATGCTCTTCTGCTATAGTAACCATTCGTGTTTTTGCACGTAACTGATTGGAATTTTTCACTGCATGTAGCTAATTGATTCTAAGGAGAAAAGCAAAGGCCTTCATGGAGTGTTTTTGACGAAATAAGGATGCAGGCTGTCAGGCATCCACAGACGTTTACTGAATTTTTACAGAGGTGACACCAGTGATAAGAGCATTGTGCTTAGATGGATAAGAAGTTTAAACAACAAATACCAGCGCTGAAGAGAAACCATGCAGTGGAAGAACATAAACTGCGACCACTGACTCGAACCGTGAGCCAGTAAACGAATTGACGCTGGCCTAAATGCATTGCATGTGAGGGAGACTGCTTTAAATTGTACATTTGTGTTGAGAGAGATTTATTATACAAGCGGGCCGATTTTGAACGACGTGTCAGTTAATAAAAACCTTATACTAAATTTTCTGTTACTTTCGGTGCCGCCCACGTGTTTTGTTTCCTTGAATTCGATTTTTGATTTGTGCTACTATTCGGAAAAAATTCGCACTCCAAATAAAGGAACACCGCAAGGGTCAGTTATCTCACCCCTACTCTTCAACATAGCTATGATAGGCCTAGCTCGAAAACTAGAGAACATCGAAGGCATCAGGCATGCAATGTATGCTGACGATATAACAGTCTGGACAAACACGGGCTGTCTCGGAGAGAAGGAAGAAAGGCTACAGCAAGCGGCCTTTTGTGTAGAGCAATACCTCGCAGAAAGAGGACTCTCATGCTCGACCGAGAAATCGGAACTGCTGAGAGTCTGGAGAGGCAAGCAAAACCGGACCGTCCCAACCAACGAGGACCTAAAACTCAACGTCTACATAGAAGGGACGCCCATACCCGAAAAGACAACAATAAGAATTTTGGGCATATGGGTTCAATCCAACCAGCGCAGTACTCACACTTTTACCCTACTGAAAGCAACAACGCTACAAGTCGCACGCATGATCACCCGCATCACCAACAGGCGACATGGCATGTGTGAAGAAGACACACTAAAACTAGTCAGAAGCCTAGTAGTTAGTCGAATCACGTACAGCCTACCCTACCAGTGCCTCAACAAAAATGAAATACAACAAGCGGATGCCCTGCTACGCAAAGCGTATAAGACAGCGCTCCGACTACCACGCAACACGTCTACAGAAAAAATCATGGCCCTGGGATTACACAACACCTTTGAGGAGCTACGAGAGGTGCAGCTTGAGTCGCAAAAACTCAGGCTGTTGCAAACAACGACAGGAAGAGCGCTCCTGCAGAGGCTCGGATACCGCGAGCAGATGCGAGAAATGTCGAGGACGGCAACGATCCCCGACGAGCTTCGAAAGACCCTCAAGGTAGCGCCAATACCAAAAAACATGGATCCCAACCTCCATCGAGGCACAAGAGAAGCGAGGGCCGAATTCATCGAGAAAACATACGCTCCTCAAGCCACGACCGTGTATACAGACGCGTCTTGGAGAGGAGGAGATACCAAAATCGCTGTAGCGGCGGTGGTCGATTCGTCTTTACGCGAAATGACCAGCGCATCTCTCCGAGGCTGCACAGCTGCAGAGTCCGAGGAAGTAGCCGTTGCTCTAGCGGTGGCGGATGGCTATAGAACCGGGCGGTAACTAACAATACTTACGGACTCTCAAACAGCCTGCCGAAATTACATGAATGGCAGGATAGGTCGTCACGCGCTCCGTATACTCCTCGCAGCGAGTGACAGAATTAAAAACCGGGAAGAACAAAACGACAAGATCCGACACAAAATTGTGTGGGTACCGGAGCACACGGGGGTGGCAGGGAACCGAGAGGCCGACAGGATAGCTCGAGGATACATTACTTTCCGAGCTTCCGACGAGACCGCGGAACTCGCGCCAGCACCCAGGGAATACTCGGCCATACTACAAAACTATAGAGGCAGAAGAATGCGATATCCCCCACCGCACAAATCTCTCAGCAGAGAGGAAGCTGTCACTTGGAGACAATTACAAACAGGCTCTTTCCCAAACCTACATATACTAAACAAAATGCACCCTACGATATACACGAACAAATGTCCCTGGTGCGACGAAAAACCTACACTATACCACATCACATGGGCCTGCCAAAACATAGACGTGGTCCCCAAAATACAAAACCCGAGTGCGGAGCAGTGGGAGTCTCTGCTGTCCAGCGACCGCTGCGAAGACCAACAAGGTCTGGTACAGCGAGCTCAACGGGCGGCAGTGGCCAGCGGAGCCCTGGACTGAGGGCAACCGACCACTGATTAGAGGCGGACGACTTCGACAGAGAAGGCTCCTGGGGGTAGAACCAAGACGTCTCTGAAGATGCCCCCAAACCGCAGGAAAAACCATTAGTGTAAATAAAGTTTTCCCTTCCCTTCCTTGTGCTACTATTCAGAATACAGCACGAAGTGGGAGTGAAAGAAGAGAAAGAGGGGCCGTAATGAAGAAAACGAAAATTGTATTCGAGGAAAGGAAATCACGCAGTAGCTGTCTCACATATCTCGGTGGACACCCGTCAAAATCATGACACCTCTGCTGACAAGCTTCTGCTTACAACCTTCTGTCGACAACGATGAGGCATTAAAGGCTTTCGCCTTAAAAATCTGGGAATTGTTAGGTACATTTGAAGCAATCAGTTTTTCAGTCCGTGTAAAGCAAAACGGTATGTTGCGTTTTAAAAGGGGTAACAAAGGTTTCCAGATACCTTTACATCAAATGGCTTTCTTCCCTAAAGATATCCCCTAAGGTTTGTTTGGTTTCAAATGCGGTGTCATGTACTGCTAATATCGTTCATCGCTTATACTACATTTTCTAAGTAAGCAGCTGTTTTGTACTTTTCAGTACACGTTGGATCCTCTCGCAAAATTTTATCTTAAGTCGTTTTACACAGTTACCTATGATTTTCCGTTTGTTTTCACTAATGACCTCAATCTAAGAGTTTGCCTTCGTTCATCTTCACTTGTAATTAGCTTTAACACCACAAAGGCACCGCTACCATAACTACTTTAATGCCAGAAGGCAAAAAAAAAGATACCGAATAGCCTTGTATTCATAGTACTGTAAAATCAAGCCACTTTTATGCGCATTGGTCTCTAACCTCGGCGGATTTCTTTGATGTCGTTAGTATTTATACGTGCCTGTTTTCTATTTCTTTTTTATTGGCTTGCATTGAATATTGCCTTGTACATGCGGAATTAATTTTTTTGTTTTATTAAAGTACTGCTATTCCTCTCATTTGATCATTCCGCAGGCTCAAAATAGAGGACAAATTCAATGCAAATACAATTACGTTTGCCTTTCCTCGCATCGAAAATTAAAGAGAGAAAGGCTGCCTCACGTCAACATTGCAAGAGTACAAATTCCAGCCCTCTATTCAGTACCCGCTTTTCCGGCCTTCGCGCTTAATTTAGCATTCAATATAAGTCCGGTCTGCGGTCTTCAGCCTACTGCGTCTCCAAAGGCTTGACGTTATGAAAGCATCCCCAACCTCCTCTGTTATACGTAACACCTACACAATCTCCTAATCTCCAGGAGGATTGGAGATGAGGTTAGCCCAACACATCTCAGAACCCGGGCATGTACTGCAAGTGCCTTCCACAAGACTCAAATATTGTAGCTTCCCGGAAGTTTCTATGCAGGTCTTGATTCACGGCGGTATCGACAAGACGGCAGAAAGCTATGCATAGCATGTGATGTCGGAGATCACAGGGTTTCGAAAGTTTCCGTGACTCAATTTCGGCAGCCAGCCTGCGTGGGCAGTTTAAAGTACGCCGCAAAGCAATGCATGCCCTACATTCCGTGGCTATGAAAGTTCCTCGCTTTCGATAGATATGAATTTTCTCGCTAATTAGCGCCTCCTACACGTACTGCAACAACAATGGAGCTGAGAAATATTGCTGCATTCGGCTCCTCTGATAAGAATCTATGACCAATGCTTCCCTGTAATCACCGTGGTGCACTGTTACCACTAGGAGCTTTTGAGTGCTTTGCTTCTCCGCAGAACTGGCTGCATCAGGATACGTGCTGGCCCATCATCTAGAGTTATCCTGTACCTGTAGATTTTAATGTTTTCGCTCTCTTTGGGATGTCGTTTTCGTATTGTCTGCTTACTACAGCATCGCTTATTTCAGCAGTCCATTCTTCACACGCCTTTCGTTTACCTTTCTTCGTTTCCACGTCATACCACTGCAACCGCAGCCATCCCCGAACCATTTGCTGTCTAAACACATTCTCTACCCAAGGTGTTACATGACAGTATAGTTGCTGCCTGCACACGGCACAACGCTAGCTTATTCCTCTCATAGCAGCCTGAATCCGCCACCTTCAAAGAGCTGCGTCCTTTACCAGTGTGGAAGAAAAAAGTGAGAAAGGGGTGGGAGCGTAAAAGCAGCTATACTATAGGAAGCAGTGCACGGCGGAATTCACAGCGCTACGAAGTGCACAGTGCCTCGGAGGGCACAATGCCTTCATTTTCCCAAGAAGCTTGCCACTTGGTTCTTAGTCTGGTATGCCCTAACTTCATGTAATCCCTAGGAGGCAAATTCACATGTTTTATTTCCATGGTTCTGGTTTGTGCAGCACACATGTCGGCTCTCTCATTGTCCCTAATGCCAATGTGACTGGGAACCCAGCAGAATTTTATAACATGTTTTCGTGTTGTGACATTTACTATATTGTGTATGATGGTTCCAATCAGTGGCTCTGTGGCATTTTTGGAGTTTAATGCTGTAAGGACGCTCAGTGAATCTGTATAAATGATGCTGTTTTTGATGTTTTCATTTGTTATTTTCTGTAGCGCAACACTAATAGCATAACACTCCGCGGTGAAAACTGTAGCACATAAGGGCAGTCGTACTGCATTTTAATTTTTTCCTTGTATTACTGCGCTTCCTACATGAGCATGAGTTTTTGACCCGTCGGTATAAAATGCAGTGTAATTTCTGTATTTTTCTTGTAGTGCTAGATATTCTTGTATTATATGGTCGTGTGGCGTACAGGTTTTAATGAAGCGTGTTAGTGTGACGTCACACACTGTGGGGAGAGAGTACCACGGTGGTAGGCGCTTCGTGTCTTGGGGCAATATTTTTAATTTCGTTTAGTATGTTCAGAGCTTGGCATTTTTCTTCGAAGCGCAAGAGCAACGGCTTAATCGCGTGAGGCTTGTTATTGAAGAGTATTCGGGATGGGCATTTCGTCACAATTGGGTAACAGAGATGTTAGGGCTGAGAAAGGATTTTGAGGATGTATGTACAAGTTAGTGCAGTTCTTCGATCTTCTAAGGAAGGTTCATTCGTTTCCACATACAGACTTGCTATTGGTGAAGTTCTGTAAGCACCGGAAGACAGCCTTAAACCAAGATTGTGGATGGGATCCAGTCGTTTTATGTAGGATGGTCTTGCTGAGCCATATACGACGGACCCATAGTCTAACTTAGAGCGAACCAGAGAACGATATATATGTAACAGGCATGCCCTATCAGACCCCCAGCGTTTTCTTGACAGTAGTTTCAGTATATTGAGGGCTTGGGAACCTTTTTTCTTTAAGCTATTTATTTGTGGCAAGAAAGTGAGCTTTTTGTCGAAAGTTACTCCTAGAAATTTATGCTATTGTTTGACAGGTAATGGGGTCTGGTTTAGATATAGTGTGGGGTCGGCCTGTAGGCCTCGTCTCAAAGAGAACAGAACCGCTACTGTTTTCTGGGGAGAAAATCTAAATCCGTTTCTATCTGCCCAGGTGGCCAGTTTATTTATTGTTATTTGTATCTGTCGCTCACAGGTAGGTATGCTGGAAGACGTGCATGCTATTGGGAGGTCATCTACGTAAACTGAGTACATTATGGATTTTGGGATTACTTTTCCTATGGAGTTCATTTTGATGATGAATAAGGTCGTGCTGAGGATGGACCCCTGGGGTACGCCAGTTTCTTGTATAAAAGTGTTGGAGAAGGTTGCGCCTAGGCGGACTCGGAACGTGCGGTTGGTTAGGTTTGGTTTGGTTTGGTTTATGGGGTTTAACGTCCCAAAGCGACTAAGGCTATGAGAGACGCCGTAGTGGAGGGCTCCGGAAATTTCGACCACCTGGGGTTCTTTAACGTGCACTGACATCGCACAGTACACGGGCCTCAAGAATTTCTCCCCCAAAGAAATTCTAGCCGCCGCGGCCGGGATCGAACCCGCGTCTTTTGGGTCAGCAGCCGAGCACCATAGTCACTGAGCCACCGCGGCGGCGTGCGGTTGGTTAGGAAGTCGTTCAAACAGCTCAGCATCCTGCCGCGGATACCTAGCTCCGCTAGGTCACGGAGGATACCGAACCTCCACGTGGTATCGTAAGCCTTCTCCAGATCGAAGAAGACCCCGACACAGTGTTGCTTTTGGATGAACGCTTCCCGGACTGTGTTCTCAAAGCGAACAAGGTGATCGGTTGTGGAACATGTCTTTTTAAACCCGCATTGGTGTATATCTAAAAGTTGCCGGGACTGAAGTATGAAGGTTAGTCTGATGTTTAGAATGCTTTCGAATGATTTTGATATACAGCTAGTGAGTGCTATTGGCCTGTAACTGGTGGGACTAGTTGGTGGTTTGCCAGGTTTTAGAAAGGGTACTATGATTGCTTCTCTCCATGCTTGGGGGATTTCTCCACTCATCCATATTTTATTGAAAAATTTTAGGAGAGCCTCTATGGCAGTCTCAGAGAGGTGAGCAAGCATGGCATAATGTATATTGTCTGGGCCTGGTGCTGTCTTTTTACCGGATGTTAGTACTGCGTATAGTTCCTGCATTGTAATAAGCTGATTGTAGTCTTCATGTATGCATGTTCTGAAGGGAAGTTTTTGTTTTTCTACTATTGTTTTGTGCTTTTGAAAGGAGTGTGTGTAGAGTTGGCTGAGCTTGATACTGTAGCAAAATGCTCACCCAATAAGTTGGCCTGCTCTTCTAATGTTGTTTGAGTACCGGGTGAATTGTTAGCATTGGAAATGTGAAAGGAGTAAAATTTCCAGTGAATTTCCGAACCTGCTCCCACATTTTTTTGGATGTTATTGAGCTGTTTATCGAGGATATGTACTGTTGCCATGATGCCCTTTCCGCGTTGCGTCGGATGTATCGTGCTTTTGCTCTTGCTTTTTTAAAGTTTATGAGATTCTCATGTGTTGGATATCTCCGAAAAATGCCCCAGGCTTTGTTTTGTTTCTTTTTTGCATCTTTACATTCTTTTGTGTGCCAGTATTTGTGATATTGTTTTACTATTCCAGAGGATTGAGGAATAGCTAAATGTGCGGCAGCTAAGATACAATTCGCGAATTTTTCATTTATCTCATTGATGTCAACATTTTATAAAACTATTTTCTCTAATGTAGCTTGTGCTGTAAAATGTTGCCAGTCAGCTAAATTTAGCTTCCAACACCGTGGTTTTGTGGGAATAACTGTTAGCGAGGATGAAAGACTTATTACGACAGGGAGATGATCACTTCCATTTGGATTGTCTAAAACACTCCAGTTAAAATCGTTAAAAACAGACGGTGAACTAAAAGACAAATCTAAAACACTCATTTTCCCCAAGGTTGGGGAGCAGTAAGTAGGTTTATTAGGTTTGGTTTGGTTTATGGGGTTTAACGTCCCAAAGCGACTAAGGCTATGAGAGACGACGTAGTGGAGGCCTCCGGAAATTTCGACCAGCTGGGGTTCTTTAACGTGCACTGACATCGCACAGTACACGGGCCTCTGGAATTTCTCCTCCAAAGAAATTCTAGCCGCCGCGGCCGGGATCGAACCCGCGTCTTTTGGGTCAGCAGCCGAGCACCATAACCGCTGAGCCACCGCGGCGGCAGGTTTATTAGAGTTGAGTAAACAGACGTCATTGCATAAAATAAAATCCTCTACGAGATGGCCTCTAGCGTCAGTTTTCTCACTTCCCCAAAAATATGAATGTGCATTAAAATCTCCAACTACCAGGTATGGCTCTGGTAGCTGTTCTAAAAGATCCTCTAAGTCATGTAGTGTTAATTTAATGTGCGGATCGATATATAGTGAGCACACTGTGATGGTTTTATGGGCAACCAGAGTGGCTGCGACAGCTTCAAGTCTGGTTTTTAGTTTAAGCTCTCGAGCCGGGACGCCGCTTTTCACTATGATGGCCACGCCTCCCGATAGTCGGCTCGCCTGTTCCCGATCGCGGCGGAAAACAGTGTAATTCTTTAGAAAGTTATTTTTTGGGGACCTAAATTTGTTTCTTGTAGACATAAGGCGACAGGAGCATGTGCTCCTAGTATGTCTTTTATGTCACTGTAATTGTTTAAAAGTCCTCTACAGTTCCATTGTATTATGAAAGCCATCTTAATTTTGTGTTTCTATAGGGTGGAAAGGTAGATCAAGTTGTTGTTGGCCCCGTGACTCGGGGCCTGTCTTTTTTTGATCGATCCAGAGAGCTCCGCCGACCGTCCGACGTGGACGGCGCGGGGCTGCCCGGGGCCGTGTCCATCGCCTCTGCGGAGGCGCTGGACGACCGTGCAGGAGGCACGTTCGCGTTCGAGTTTGTCCTCGACCTGTGGGAAGAGGTCTTGAGTCCCGCCGACCCGGGGGTCTGCGCAGCCTGACTTGCAGTTGGCGGAGCAGCGTTAGCTGCTCTGCCTTGGGGCGCGGATGGCACCGCCACAGGCTCACTGCCTGTGACCTGGACGGGTGCCGAAGCCTGGTGTGGTGCGCCGCGCCCACGCACCACATGGGTGAAGTTTTGTTTTGTTGTGAAGGAGAATGAGTTGGTGAGTGCTAAACGCCTTCTCGCTTCTTTAAATGAAATGTTTTCCCTTGCCTTTATGGTGATTATCTCCTTTTCTTTTTTCCAGGACGGACACGCTTTGGAGTACGCTGCATGTCACCTTCACAGTTTGCGCAGTGCGGGGCTGCGTCACATTGATCAGAATGATCCTTCGAGGCGCATTTCGCGCACGTTTTCCGGCCGCGGCAACTTTGTGAGCCGTGACCGAACCTTTGGCAGTTGAAATATCGGCGAGGGTTGGGAATATATGGTCTTACGTTAACTTTTAGATATCCTACTTCGACTGTGTCGGGCAGTGTGCTGGTGTTGAACGTCAGGATCATGTGTTTTGTGTCTATTTCCTTATTATCCTTCCGGATCTTGATTCTGTGAACATATATCACGTCTTGGTCACTCAGACCTTCGAGCATCTCTTTTTCAGTGGTGTACACAAAGTCATTTTCGGATATAACACCTCGGACGGTGTTCAGAGATCGGTGTGACGTCACGGAGACAGGAATATCCCCAACAGATACAATGTTTACGAGTTTTGAGTGTTGGACGTTGTCACGCAGTTCGAGCAGTAAGTCACCGCTGGCCATTTTAGATACCTTGTAGCCAATGCCCAAGGCTTCTGTCAAACACTTTGACACTACACTCTTAGAAAAAAAGGTAGTGAAAACGTAGTAACGGCTGCTGTTACAACCTTTTTTTAACCCCTACTACCTATGTACTATGTTGCTACGACCTTGTTACTACTGGAAAGAAAATTAAGTAGTAACAAGGTAGTAACTTCTGCTGTTACTACGTTTTTTTGGCAGTTACTACACTTGTACTACCTCATTATAACCCTGGTAGTATCCATTACTACCTTGATCTGGAAATGGATGATCGGAATATGCACACGTACGTATACTAACATTCCCGGTGACATTGCTACTCAATGCCCTATGTTTTTATATAATGAAAAGGGTTTCCTAATTGGCAGCAAATCTAACAAAATTGCCAGTGCTGTTTTTTGTTTTCAATACAATATACGCAGCGCGTATGTGTTCCACTCTTTAGTTTGATTTCTTAATTGCACTTTTTCACCAACCCCAAGCTATTGTGCCTGACTTGTGCTCATTTTTCCTTCTGGTTTACTACAAGATGCACAAAAATGGGCGTTGAGTTTCTGATGTCATAATCATGCACTCCTTGTGACACATTAGAAAGTCACCACGAAGTCAGGTATTCATGTCTTTCGACAATAAAAACTCAGCAGAGACTCGTTTTCGTTAACACAGAAGATTTCCTTATGTGATTGGCCATCAGCCACTGAAAGGTCCTTCTCAACAACATTGTTGTCCCGTGCGAGAATGTAGATGCTGCTGCTACATTTACACGCAATGAAAAGAACAAGAAACAACTGTGGCTGCACATATCACGGCACATAAGTTGACAAGTTAACGTCTGGTGGCGTGGCGTAGTGGTTAGCGTGGTAGGATAGAAAGTATAGGAACAGGATAGAAACAACTTCAACATAGAAAGTGAAAGGTCCGCGGTTCGAATCCTCCTGAAAGCAGGCATTTTTTTTTTCTTTTGTTTTTGCTCTAGTTTTTTTGCTCTTGTTTTGCACTATTACTATCTTATATGCATACGATTCTAATGTCAAAAGTCATTATATTATTTCTTAAGGTGTTTTCTCTCGAGAGGTAGTAAATGTTACTACCTCGCAGTTACTACATACAGTTACTGAGAGGTAGTAAACGTTACTACCTTGCAGTTACTACGTACAGTTACTACCTAGGTAGTCATATATGTGACAGTCGTTACTACCCTAAAATGTAGTAACCTCAACTACCTTTTTTTAGAGTGTAGGAAGGGGACAGGATTCTAGCTTGCTTATCTTGTACTTCACTATGAATCACATGGTACTTAGGGAAACTGACTTTTCTTTTTTGAAAAAACTGTTCTGCTTCGTTCCGCCCTCTCTTGAGAGAGCGATCTGGTTTGGAAAAAGGGGGAGCCATAAACATTCTAGTTTTCGGTCATGGTGCCAGCCACCCACCATGGAGCCCAACAAGGGGACGGGACAGGAACTTGCGAGCAAGTCCTGCCCACGCCAGCTGTACACCTTAACTATAACCTAATATGACTCAACTCAGGGTAGTTGGTCACACACGGTTAACCCTCGCCGCCAGGAAAAAGAGGAAAACACGAAGAAAAGAGGAGGAGACAGGAGAGTTGTAAGAAAGAGATAGGAAAGTGAAAGATAGAGGGGAAGATAGGAAAAGGCGACAGCCGATTTCCCCCGGTCGGGTCAGGCCGGAGGTGCCGTCTACAGGAAGCTGGGGCCAAAGTGGTGTGTTGCCTCCGCCGAGGGGCCTTAAGGGTCCAAACGCTCGGCATCGGCTCAACCACCAGGATCCCCTTTTCCCCGGACACGGCGATGCCACGCACGGCTAAGCGCGGATGCTCGGGTCCATGGTGATGCATTGTTCACCATCATCCCCCTGCGGGGATGTCCCTGCGGATGCTCGGGTTAACCCCGTGGTGTCGCCACTCACCAACGTCTGCATGCTGCAGACGCCTCCCTGCGGGGAGCGTGCACATTATCCCAAGTCGGAGACAGAACGCCCCAGCCGGCGTCCCCTGGCGCACACTGCCAGAGGTCTTCCTCTTCTTCGCTAGCTTGCCAGCGGAGGCGTTGTGAAAGATTTGACACTGTCGGCTGTGAAATATCAAGCGTTCAGATCTAAGGGCACAAGCTTCTGACAGCCCTTGTCGTCACAGTGCACGGAACAATTCTGTGCCTTTCTCTTGAAGAGCTTTCTCTTTCTTCCGATAGGAACTTCATTTATACAATGCTGTATTGAAGCCTGAAGCTCCATTTGATTAGGGCTTGTGGAGAGAGACTGGGCCTCGCGCTGTTGGTATTCCTGCATTTCCTGCAGAGTCACTCGCAGATCATTGTTGTCCCGCTTCAATGCAAAGTTCTGTCTCCAGAGGCTTCCACCGACCCCATTCAGCAGCATTCTCCATTTGTAGTTGCACTAGCTCCGCCCTTATTTCGATCATTCCCTTGTTCCACAAGTGCGGTCACTTGCTTCATTTTCAAGGTCAATAAGAATCCATTCCAGTTACTCTTGATATCCTACTCTCACTGCAGAGAACATTTTGAGTTTCCTGGCAATATTTCCGTAGCTCCTTAATATGTTTTGCTCACAGCTGTCCAAGCTCTCCCGTTTCTTTCTCATTTTGTTCGGTAACCTGGTTCTTGTGCCTTTCGGCAAAGTGTAGCTAGGCTGTTTCTTGCAGGCGCAGCTGCGTCTGTGAGACCTGCTGATCAGCAGGGTCTAATGTGGTGAAGAAGACCAAGCTGGCAGTGGCGCGGGTCCATGCCATTCGGCGCTTCCAAGGGCCAAGACCATCGGGTCCTGGCGACCAGCGGCTCGGAAGCTACATGAACCAGGACTCATTCGCTCATCTCTTTCATCGTGGCGGGCAGCAGTACACCACCTTACCATCTTTGCTGTAGTGTCATCTGAGCACTTCACCCCTTTCGCCTTCCTGCTCAACACACCTCTCAAGCCCATCGCCATTTCGCGCGTCTCTCTGTCTACGGTAGGGACGGTTGCTCGGTGACCCCGTGCGGTGTGGAGAAGACGACGAAGCTCTCAGTAGCGCGGGACTAAGGGCTCGCGCTAGGTAGTGGCCATTAAATGTTCTCTTGCTCATCGTTCAGCGCGCCTGTTCCTTCGGTTGGCCGCCACGTAACAATACAGTTTTAAAGTGACGGGGGGGGGGGGGGGGGGGGTTACTGCCTGCCTCCTAATGAAGGTGCTCATGCTGACCATGGGATGATGCAGCACTCGATAATACGAGAAACTCCAACACCCTGCGGGCAGTTCCATTGTAAGCACTCCTTAAATAATCGAACGTTTGGCGAAGCTGGTCCATGTCAACCTCCAGTTCATGCTTTTCCCTGTTAACAGCACAGCCTGCTTTGTTGCCGCATATACACGGGATCTGAGCAAACGACCTTGCTCCTCTGTCTTGTTGCGTTCGGTGACCACCTTGTTCCACTTTTCACGGCAGTTGGCGATGCAGTCTGACCACCAACGCATGGTTACCCCGTCTGAGCTACCGTAATAAGAGCAGTTTACATCAGGACGCACGACAATGATCCGAGGGTGTTACATATAATTTTGCCGGTGTTTACTAGGTCGCAGTGTTGGCTGTCCTCCGGGTCGCGGCAGTGTCGCACGTACTGGAAACGCGCCGACAACCCCTGGTGTAGCAAGTAATCCTACAACAGTCTAGCGCTCGCTGTCGTTTTTTCGTGCAGCGGAAGCGTCGCATATTTCTTCTCAGGAACTCCTTCTCAGGAAACGCAGAAGAATGTGTGCAGCATAAGCCAAGATGGAGTCCCGCGCGTAGCTCCTCCCCCCCCCCCCCCCCCCTCCGCCATTCGTCTTCTTCGCTAGCTTGGGAGCAGAGAAGTTGAGAAATATAAAACACAGTCAGCGAAAAAACATTATCGATGTAAGTACTCAAGCCAGGGGCGTGGTGAGACGCTGGTGCTACTGGATTAAGTTGAGCACTAGTACGTTCATAAGCACCGCTTCGTTATGGATGCTCAGCCTCCCCCAATTTCCATCCGTTAGAGCAGCGCTGTTCACCTGCCTCAGGCAGTTACTCGGTGAAGTTGTTTTATTTATCATATTGCCGCGTCTACAACAATAGCCGCTCGGCGGCTGTTCGGCACGCAGCTCGTGCGCCACGCGGTTCGCTGCTGAAGAAGACGAAGCTCGACGTTCCATCCTGGCCGTCTCGGTGCGCGCTGGCATCATCTCGGTGTTAGCGTTCCTCTGCCGTCTGGACGCGGCGCTACCTGTACCAACTGCTACGTGACACTGGTGGAGGTTGCGGGCTCGACGTCCCATGTCCAACACCTCTTCAGACAGCCGCTCATCGAGTCCTGACCAGCTACCCCTTGTCTGCACGCCCGTTCACCGCAGCAGCCGCCGCCTCCTGGGACTGGTCCCAGAGTTTGGTCTCCTCCCACAAGAGGCACGCACTCATCGACCTGGTGAGCATACCACCATGGCTCAGGCTAGCGCTTCACACTTGACGCTCCAGCAACCCCGCGTGCCAGCCAGCTTCCATGGCGTCACTTTCGAAGACGTTGAAGACTGGCTTGACCAGTTTGAGCGGGTTGCCGATTTCAACCAATGGAGCCCTGCGCAGAAGCTGCGGAACGTGTATTTCGCCCTCGAAGATGGAGCCAAGATTTGGTTCGAGAACAGGGAGGCCGATCTCCAAAGCTGGGATACCTTCCGCCAGCAGGACCGGGACACCTTTGCTAGCACGGACCGCCGGGATCGTGCGCGGCGCCTCCTGGACGCTCGCGTCCAAAAGCCTAATGAGACAGTTGCCATGTTCGCCGAGGACGTGACCCGTCTTTGTCGGCGCGCTGACCCAGATATGGCGGAATCCGCGAAGCTCCGCCACCTGATGCAAGGTGTGAAGGACCAACTCTTCGCTGGTTTGGTCCGGAATCCCCCGCAGACGGTAGCCGACTTCATCAAAGAGGCGACCGCCATTGAGCGGGCCTTGCATCAACGCTACCGCCGAAATGACTCCTTGTGCGGTGAGCCAAGCGCCAGTGCGGCTTCTTTGAGCGTGTCCAGCGACAATGCGTCGCTGCGTGAGCTCATACGCGCCGTGGTCCGTGAAGAGCTGCAGAAACTGACCCTTGCCTCGTCTGACCCGACGGCTGCGGCTCTTACCGAGGTTGTGCGCGACGAGATTCGTCAAGCATTTTCACCGCCTCCTCCAGTCATGCCGGAGCCACGCCCCATGAGCTACGCCGCGGCTCTCCGTTCCGAGTTGCCACCTGTGCAACGCTTGCCGTACCACCCGCCGCCGCCAACCGCTCCGCCACCGTCATTCTACCAGCGGCCTCAGCGAGGACCTGCCATGCGCCCACCGGCCCGGAAGGCGGCTGTTTGGCGCACTTCTGATCAGCAGCCGCTCTGTTACCATTGCGGGGAAGCCGGCCACCTGTATCGCCGTTGCCCATACCGTGAAATCGGCCTCCGGGGTTTCCCACGTGACGCTCCTTGTCCCCGTTTCGGTGAGCGACCCCACGAAATAGAGGAGTACCTTGCTGCCCATGACACCACCTCTAACCGCCGACCCCGATCTCCGTCTCCCGCACGCGTCACGTCGCCCAGCCGCCAGCCTTTCTCAGATGGACTGCGGGGCAGGTCTCCAAGCCCGCGCCGGGGAAACTGAAAGCGGCGACCTCAGGGGGGAAGGTTGCTGACAGCGGATATAACGAAGACCCCCGAACGCCGCCGGAGCGCGATGCCGAGATCCCGATGCCGCTGCAGCACGATTCTGTGAACCCGAGTTTCCCTGACACCGATGCAGTTAGCGCCGACCTCCGCATTCACGTTGACGGGCACCCAGTGACTGCTTTAGTCGATACAGGCGCGGACTTTTCGATCATAAGCAAGCACCTCGCGGATCGCCTCAGCAAGGTAAAGACAGCCTGGGATGGACCTCAAATTCGTACTGCTGGCGGTCACCTCATGACGCCTGTCGGAAGATGCACTGCTCGAGTCACCATTGCCAATTCTGCTTTTGTTGGCACTTTTGTTGTTCTGCCGCACTGCTGCAAAGACCTGATTCTCGGAATGGACTTCTTGCGTGAGCATGGTGCTATCATAAACTTTCCTGATCGTCTGGTAACATTTTCGACCCCTGGAACGATTCCAGCCGACACCGAACCACGCAGAGTGGCCCTGCGCATAATCGACGCCGATGTGACCGTCCCTCCGCGATCCTGTGCCCTCGTTACCGTCATTTGTGACGACCTGTGCAGTGCTGACGGCGTAGCAGAACAGAACACTGCGCTTGTGCTCTCCCATGGGGTCTGCATCGCCAGAGGTATCGTCACGCTACGGAACGGCCTAGCAGATGTCCTTCTAACGAATTTCGGGACCGAACGGCAACACATCGCCAAGGGCACTGCGGTCGCATACTTCGAGGGCATCGCCGAAATTAACGACTGCCTTGCCCTCCAGAGCGAAACGTCCAATTCTTGCACACCTCAGCTGATCCTCGACGTGAACCCAGGCTTAACCCCAGCCGATAGGGAGAGCCTAGTCGGCCTACTGCATCAGTTCCAAGACTGTTTCTCGTCTACGTCGGCAGTCAAACAGACGCCTCTCGCTAAGCACCGCATCATTACGGACTGCAGTACCCGACCAATTCGGCAAAACCCATACCGTGTCTCACTGCGGGAGCGTGAAGCCATAGCTGAACAAGTCAAAGAGATGCTGCAGGATGGTGTTATTCAGCCGTCGAGGAGCCCGTGGGCTTCGCCTGTGGTTTTGGTTAAGAAGAAGGATGGTAGTCTGCGATTTTGCGTTGACTACCGGAAGCTTAACCAGGTTACCAAGAAAGACGTCTACCCGTTACCACGCATTGACGACTCTCTTGACCGGTTGCGGCACGCGCGCTACTTTTCTTCGCTGGACTTAAAAAGTGGTTACTGGCAGATCGAAGTTGACGAGCGGGATCGCGAGAAGACAGCGTTCGTGACGCCGGATGGCCTTTATGAGTTCAAGGTCCTTCCTTTCGGTTTGTGTTCAGCTCCAGCAACATTTCAGAGAATGATGGACGCTGTTTTGTCGGGCCTGAAATGGCAGACGTGCTTGGTATACCTGGACGACGTTGTTGTATTTTCGCCAACGTTCGAAGAACACCTCCAGCGCCTCTTGACCGTGCTACAGGCTATACGATCTGCCGGCCTGACGTTGAAGCCCGAGAAATGCCACTTTGGTTATGAGGAGCTCCTTTTCCTGGGCCATGTCGTCAGCCATCGTGGAGTCCGGCCGGATCCTGCTAAAACAGCTGCCGTCGCCAACTTTCCCACTCCTTCGGACAAGAAAACGGTCCGGCGTTTTTTGGGCCTTTGCGCGTATTACCGGCGGTTCATTGCCAACTTTTCCCGACTTGCTGCACCGTTGACGCATCTTACAAGAGAGGACGTCCCATTCACGTGGACAGAACAGCAGCAGCAGTCATTTGATGAATTACGGCGACGCTTGCAAACCACGCCTGTCCTTGGTCATTTCGATTCTCGTGCGGAGACTCTCGTCCACACAGATGCCAGCAACGTGGGTATCGGTGCTGTACTCGTCCAGTGGCAGGACGGCGCTGAGCGCGTAATAGCATACGCCAGCCGCACTCTGTCTCGTGCCGAATCTAATTATTCCACGACCGAAAAAGAATGCCTTGCCGTGGTATGGGCTGTGACAAAATTTCGACCTTACCTGTACGGCCGGCATTTTCAGGTTGTAACCGACCACCACTCTCTTTGCTGGTTGACGAACTTACGGGATCCCTCTGGCCGCCTTGCGCGTTGGAGCTTACGCCTTCAGGAGTTTGACATGTCCATCGTTTATAAATCAGGGCGCCAGCACAACGATGCCGACTGCTTGTCCAGATATCCAGTCGAGGCTGCGCGCGACGACGACGAACCAGACTTTCCTCTCATCGCAGCCGTAGACGCAGCGACTATTTCCAGTCAGCAACGTGAGGACCCGGCGCTGAAACCTCTCATCGACTTCCTGGAAGCCCGTACCGAGGAGGTTCCCCAGCCCTTCGCAAGAACCCAGTCCTCCTTTTGTCTGCGCAACAACGTGCTGTACAAAGCCAACTTTTCTCCAACCGGAAGCGACTACCTCCTCGTCGTTCCAGCGAATCTCCGTGAAGAAATCTTGCAGGCGTGTCACGACGAGCCCACCGCAGGTCACCTCGGCTACGCCCGCACTCTGGCTCGGATCAAAAAGAGCTATTACTGGCCTAAGCTTGCGGAGACTGTACGACACTATGTGCGCACGTGCCGTAATTGTCAACGACGAAAAACACCCCCTGTCAAGCCAGCTGGACTTTTACATCCCGTTCAAGTGCCCAGACTCCCGTTTGAGCAAGTTGGCATGGACCTTCTCGGCCCTTTTCCAACTTCATCCTCGGGAAACCGGTGGATTATCGTCGCTACTGACTACCTTACGCGCTACGCTGAAACCAAGGCCCTCCAGCGCGGCACAGCAGCCGAGGCTGCGAAATTTTTCGTGGAAAGCATCGTCCTCCGGCATGGCGCTCCAGCACTAATTATCACGGATAGAGGCACCGCTTTCACTGCCAAACTCTTGGAATCCCTCATGCGGCTGAGTGGCACTACTCACAGGAAAACAACCGCCTACCATCCCCAGACGAATGGCCTGACCGAGCGCCTCAACAAAACTCTCGTCGACATGCTGTCCATGTATGTTGACGTTGAGCATCGATCTTGGGACAATATCCTGCCATATATTACTTTCGCGTATAACACGGCTCAACAGGAAACCACGCGGAGGACGCCCTTCTGTCTGTTGTACGGCCGCGAAGTGTCGACAATGTTGGAAGCAATGCTGCCCCATGATGGCCGCGACCCCGACGTTGGCGCCGAGGAGT
This sequence comes from Amblyomma mixtum, assembly GCF_055824585.1. Lineage (NCBI taxonomy): Eukaryota > Metazoa > Arthropoda > Arachnida > Ixodida > Ixodidae > Amblyomma > Amblyomma mixtum. The sequence goes on along the minus strand of NC_143017.1, from coordinate 63,451,455 downwards.
TCACGCTTCGCGCAGAAGAAGCTCGACAACTTGCAAGAGTGCGCATCCTGAACCAACAAGACCGTGACGCCCGACGTTACAACCGCCGCCACAGACTGATGACGTTCGCCCCGGACGACAAAGTGTGGGTATGGACCCCCACTCGACGCCGTGGCCTTTCCGAAAAACTGCTCAAGCAGTATTTCGGCCCCTACCGAGTTCTCCGTCAGCTAAGCGACGTAACCTATGAAGTCCTCCCTGATGGGGCTTCCCGGACTACTCGCCGTCAGCAGAGACCAGAGATTGTTCATGTAGTGCGGATGAAGCCCTATTTTTCGCGAGACATTCAGTGACTAAGTGCTGTGCGTTACTCTGTTGTTTTTTTTTTTGCTTCTTTCTCCCTATTTTCTTGTTAAAGCATCGGGCCGATGCTCTTTCCGAGAGGGAGGGTAATGCCGCGTCTACAACAATAGCCGCTCGGCGGCTGTTCGGCACGCAGCTCGTGCGCCACGCGGTTCGCTGCTGAAGAAGACGAAGCTCGACGTTCCATCCTGGCCGTCTCGGTGCGCGCTGGCATCATCTCGGTGTTAGCGTTCCTCTGCCGTCTGGACGCGGCGCTACCTGTACCAACTGCTACGTGACAATATGAACACTAATGGTGCGAAAAATGAATCGCGCAAACACTTTTATTTCCCTTCGAACGGGCGGCTCTGGATTCAGGGTATGCTGCTTGACTTTTTTCCCGGAACAGAAGACAACAACTGGGGCCCTAGACACAGTCTTCGTCTGAGCAGAAAACCATTAAGACACTCCTGAAATGCAAAGAAAGAGATCATTGAGCTCCAAACTTTACTATGTGTAAGGAGAACTGTGGCCAAGGAAAACTCACGGTGCACGTGGCCATACAAACGGACTGGATTGATGGGCTGGGACAAAGTGCAGGAGTATTCAGAGGTGTACTGCACGTGATGAGTATAGGCTTCATTGCGGGGGCCAAGGTCAAGCCAATGCTGTTACCACTGCTCCTCGACAGTGAGGGCAGCACGAAACGAACTGATATAGTGACCGGTTCTTCACGGATGCCTAATGGAATGAACATGAGGTTGTTGAGGTCTCGGCGCTTGCTCTGTTTTGCGGATGGCTCCTGCGCCGAGTGATGTCTTATTTTTTTTATCTCGGTGACTTTTCCGAGGAATAAGCTTTAGCAACATACATTTTCTGCCGCCCCTACCATCCACCGGTGCCTTTGAGGTCTGTCACTTGCGAGCACAGGGAGCTTTCTTTAGTGCACCACCGTTCATGTTTCGTAGATATTCCCTGTTCCACCTTAACTGCACTTTCTAGACGTAGGCTTGCTAACACTGCAGCCTCTCCAGAGCTGGTATATCTTTCTGCCTATGTGAATGGTGCAGGAAGCATGACATGAGAACATTAAATCGCACAATGGCATTTGTTAGCCAGCAGCAAGTCCTCATCTTCATTCTTTCTCCACAACCATTTTGTCGTTTGGACGCACATTCGCTTTCATTCACGCATGCTTGTATAGGAATGAAACTTGCGAGACTATAACTGATGAAACGTTTAGCATTATTATTTACAGGCTCGAGTGGCAAGATTGCTTCTCCAGCCAGACGGACCAATCCTTTTCCCACCGTACACAGGATAGAAAGGCAGAGATTAAACTCACCTCTGCGCGTGAAACCTATGTGCACTATTCCGCAGCAGTACAAAGGATTGAGAAAATAAACCGGCACTAGAAGTAATGCCTAATTTGTATCATGACCATAACATGCTCTATGTTGTTTGAGCTAGAATGCTCTGCTGCAAGCTTTCTCAACTTTCCCGAACATGTTAGATTTTACAGACAGCAATGGTCCTGAAGTTCCGACCTGATACGATAGACATCTCCTATAAGATAACTCCTGACACCAGGTGTTGCGACTTCAAAGAGCGCCAATAGTTTCTGTCGACCGTTCGAGATTTGTGCGGTTTGCAGGCTCGGAGGGGCAAGTAAAGAAAGAATCCCGACCAGGACAGACTATTTATTCGCTGATGAAGGAACCGCCCGAAAGAATGAGTCCTGTCTTACATTCCTCATTCTTTATCTGAAGGGACGTGACTTCGTTCAGGGTCTTAGATAGAACCAAATTTTCAGATTGTAAACGTTACTCACAGAAGCAGCTTTGTGATCATTGAATCAGTATTCATTGTTTGCAAGTTATAAATATTTCCTAAAGTCAAAGTACCCACTGGAAACAAGCAAGCATGGCCTGCGTTCGTTACTTGGAAGAATTTCCTTAAGCAAGCATATATCGCACCATTTTCATCATTCAGGACTCAGCAGATGAATTCATGAACAGTTTATCACAGGTGTATAGACGTAAATATAAAACACAGATAGCAAAGCAGTGTCACTTACTTTTCTTAACGGGTCCATAAACAAACACACACATAAGGTGTCTTTCTGAGGCCCTTTTCATAAATTAAGCTACAGAGGTGAGCGTGCACACGATGTACACGCAAACGCTGTGCTGTCGTTTAATATGTATTGGTGCAGGTTACCAGTATGAAATTCACCTCTAAAAAATTGCTGTCTTTAATTTTCTGTCTCTGTTTGTTTTCTTTGAATGTTTAAGCTGTAGAAAGAGACTCTTTTACAATACGTGTTTAAAAGTGCATATCGTTGGGTATCTATTTTCTGGTGAAGTATTGTTGAAACATATGCTTTTCCCAAGTGAATTCAAAGTACTGCTATGATCGATTCTATCGCCCTTCATGCACTACACAATGCTTTATTCGGGCTTTGAAACAAGACGTCTATAATCTACTTATGAATTACTAAAAACAACGGAGTCATAAAATTGGCGTTTTTCAAGCGTGTCTACCACTGAAGCTTGCACGAGCGCAGTCTGCTATAATCTCAGGGGGCATGTTTTTAATCGAAGGCTAAATTGAAACTAAAAAGGAATTTTTCATCCAAATACGCTCTTCCGGTACATACATTTAAGTTGCCGGCAAATCTGGAGCGGGAAGTTGCTCTCAAGGCAGTGCCTCAGATGTCATTCTGAAGCCCTGTTTGTCATGCAGGTTTAGCGCTGGCATTATCTTATCGCACGGACTGTAGTATGTACATTGTATCCTTCATACCAGTCATGAAGGAGGTACAGACAATGTTGAGCGGCTCATTGGAAGCTGCTTAGCTTCTTTAAAAACAGTGCGCATATTTTGAAAGCCCGCGCGCCCTCTGAATCAGCGCGGACATGGATGCGTGCGCGGCTTCTTTCTCAGTTTGCGTCCCCTGCGTCTCAGTCAACGTCATGGGAACATCTGTTGGAAGCTCACATGTGCCAATCCGCTTTATCTGACAAGGGAAGTTCGAAAAGCGCATCTGGAGATTTCCGGAATGGAGCTTTCCGTTACAATACGGGCAAGGAAAACTCTAGTTTGGGTGAGTTGGTTCATGTTGAAAGAAAAACTGCTAATGGCGCAAGAAACGGGGACAAAGAAGGAACACAAGGCGTCAGTCTTGTCGTTTGTGTGCCTTCTGTGTCCCCTTTTCTTGCGCCATTAGCAGTTTTTCTTACAATAAGGGGGCGGCTGTTTTGACAGCGAATGCTTGAGAAGAAAATAGCAAGAACTTTTTTGCACAACGACAAAGCCCTTTTAAATGGCATTCTACCGGGCCAGCCTACTATTCCGTAACCACTCCGAAACTATTTTTTAACACAGGGGAGCGAAAGCGTCTAGCAAAATGTGCTCCACTTGGCTACCGTACCAAGAGGCATCGGCGGATTTTTCAGGGCATATGAAAATTTCCGCTTTCACGTGCTGGATAATGATAATTCGATAAAGGTAGCATTGAGCCATGACATTTTTTCCTAGGCGAACGCATCTCGTATGGCAATGCAATTCAAGTGGACCTGGAAGTTGATCATTAGGTTGGAGTGGGTATAGGTGCAGCTGTTGCTTTTAATTTACTCCTCCGAGCAAAGTGGGAGTCAACGCTAGTCTATATCCGACAACCGACAAGCGGGTTCCTATTCCATCTGATGCGCTGCTTACCCTCATGAAAAAAAAAAAAACGCGAATGTGGTTTTGTCGGTTTTTAATTACATCATGGTGAGTTAAGCATTCTTCAATGCACTTTGAACTTCCAGCGTTTTCGTTGCTCATACGCGGTCAACTGTCATCAAGCGACAACAAACGGTAAAATTCAATTTGTAACAATCTGTTAAGTGGGCTTGCTTAGAACTATACCTATCTTGTTTCCAACTGAAAACAGCGCTGTGAAGAAGCTATCAGCGATGGAAGCAGCGTCTTTTGGGGATGCAGAAGAAACCTGGTTCACCCCGGATCTTTGTTTTCGTTTTGTCATGCTTCCCGTTGTCCTGGATGAAATAAAGTTTTTACATACTTTTATATTACTTTCTCCGCATACGCTCGATATTTCCGAAACATCTGAATTCCTCATGTCTTCCTTGGATAAACTTAAGTTTGTTTGTTTTACCTTATTATTAGCTGTCATTGGTTACGCGCAAATAAACCTTCGCACGGACGTCTGACAATTCGCAGATTGTGAATGAGCTACAGCAGCGGCGGCATCATGAGTTAAAAAAAAAAAAACTTAGGACTTCAGGGGCCGATGTTTTCAAACTTCTTATCGGCCTGTAATATAGTAAACAGGCTCATTCTTCGATGCTTCTACTGGGCAAAATTGTGAAAACAGCGCGCCTTGTAGTCACTTTCTGTGATTGGGCTATGCGTAAACTTTACGATCAGAAAATGCAATTTACGCGACAATCAACGCGACGAAAAACTGCAGTAGGTTTTCGTTCTCTGCCTGGCAAACTGTTTTAAATCAACAACCCAAGGTCACGGACTGTGAAATGGGAAGCGCGATCAATAGCTGCAGCGCAGGAGACCTTCTTTCTTCATGCGACAACGAACGCAAGAAGTACACAAGTTCGAACAAGAAACGAATCTCCTTGTTGTGATGAACGGTCGGCGCGAAATTCCCAGCACGCTGTGAAAGGCCGCAAGATACGAAAAGCAATTTGGAGAAGATCGATTACGTTTTCTACAGTGGAGGCAAAACTACAGGGAAACGTTTTCTGGGGGGTGGAATAAGGTTTGCTAAATAAATCAGAGACCGGCTGTCCACAGCACGCCGCAGTGTAGATCGTAACGTTCATTCTCAGGGAGCTCAGAGGAATTGCAACCAGCCGTTAGGAATTGTACTCGGAAACATTTGCGCGGTCGGTGCTTGTTACGTATGCATTCACATGAGTGCATCGAAATAATTGATTTAATCCTAATATTTAGTTTTCCTCGAAGCTTTTATGAATAGGTTGAGGACTGCTAAGGCACAACCGTACAGCGCATAGAGAGAGGTTGACAGAATTCAAAGCCAGTGCAAAAGTCTCCGAAGAATTTAACAAATCCCAGTGGTCGCCCAGAAACTGTAAAAGCCGGAAAATATTCTCAACAGCAACTTACAAATATGATTTAGCAATAGTGAAAAATTTAGCCTCAGCAATCCTCGCACCTTCAACTAACTTAGCCGCCTGAAGAGTTTTTTTTTCTTTGATTCATTATGGCACTTTTTCGATCTAGACTCTCCAAAAACCGATATTTTTTGTCTGTCTCTAATCAAGTGGTTTGACTATGAACACACTGTCTTCATCTGGTTGTTCATGCACTCCTTCAGCCTTTATGCCACTCTGCTTTGACCAACAATGCACCGCATCTCAGTGGACTGTAGCACAATATGCTGCATTATAGCGATGATTAAAATGGCGATGAAGATGGATAAATAATATTAATAAATTATGGCGATGATTATGATATTGGTGATAATGATGGTACACCCTGCCTACTTACATCTTTTTACTGTGGAGGAATTGGGTTATTAAGGCGAAAGCCTTTCTTGGCTCATGAGTGGCTTGGAGGGAAGTTGTAGACGGAAAACTTCTGCAAAAGGGTCTGCGTTAACTGTCAGTCATAAGTTGTAAGGTAATTAAAATCAAATGTATAAGTTTATTAAGCAGGAGCTGATGGCAGCGATACTGATAATGATTACTGCCGATATTGACAGTGCTAGAGATAGTGACAGTGATGGTAGCGATAGTCATAATGAAAGGTACTGATATTGATACTTAGTGCTAGAGATATATGGTGATAGGGAGGATGATAGCGATGATGCTGATAGTGATCGTTGGTGATCGCGATGATGATAGATGATGATAATAAAAAGAAAAATAATAAAAATAAAATTTAACAGAAAAGGCAAGGAGAGAGAGAAAAGAGTAAGGCTTTCGCATTTCCCCTCTTAAGCAGACTTAAGTGCAGTCCTGTAATTTTTGATTACTTCTTTCAACTCGTCCTCCGCATCCTGCACATGCTGGAAGTTATCCATCATGCTTAAAGCAACCTAAACGGCAGCTGATAATAGCAAGCACATCTAAACGCTGTAGCTTTTTGTACTTCAAAAACCCGGGCAATTTGTTATTTTCCTGCTCGCATGGAAAGAAACAGGGAACTATTTATTGCCTTTTTTGCGACCGTCACATACGCTCGGGGGTTACCGCTTGTTGCGTTTAGTCAGTTTTGGAAACACAATGGAGGAAAAAAAAATGTATCGATAGTTTATGGATGAATGCCTTGTTTTCAAAGCTTCGTAAAGTTTTGTAGTTAGTCCGATGTCGAGCATTTATAAAACCGCCTCAGGTGTAGTAATGATATAGTTTATTGAAATATACTACTTAATTGAGAATCAGAGTTAACAGTTAGATAGCGCCTTCAAATTTCCGAAGCACTATATATTGTAGAATATAATCCTTATTTCCTGAATATTGCCGCGAAGCTTTCTACTGTTTATTTGTTCCTGTTCAAGACCGCTGGCACGCGGCTTCATCACTGCATTTGTGACGCGAGATATGACCTGATTCGTCTAGAATGGTGGCTCCCACACCCACTATTGGAACGGATAGAACGCGTACTCGCTGGCTCGATCGCGATGTGAGCAAACCGGTGTTCTTTTACCATCTGGTGTGGACTTTTTGACGGCAGGATTATCGGTGCCATGTTCTTCGTTCACACTTTTAACAGGCACACCTAAATAGACGAGATCTTTAAGGATCAACTAGATAATTTCTTCATTGACATTCACCTGATCTGTCTTCGAGACATGTTTCCAGAATGTGTGCCTCACCACAGCACGAATGAAGCCTGAAGCTGGTTCAATAAGGTCTTTCACAAGCAATTGATCAGGCGGCACGGAACAGTGTTACGGCCTGCAAGGTCACCGGATATGATCCCACATTTGTTTTTGTGGGGATATTAGAAAAATCGGTTATATCGAACCGAGATAACAACGCCAGACGCACTGAAAACAAAAATTGCCCATGCTTCGAGCGAAAATCCACGAAATGTGTTCATACGCGTGTTGTGTTTCTACCCCCCCCCCCCCCCCCAACTCTCTTTGTGTGTTCCTGTCACACCTGTGTCCACTTAGGCCATGCCCAGAGGCAGTGCGTCGTTCTGCCAAAGTGGTCTTCATGCCCGCGCTCCCATGCAACCTCATGACAGGCGGAACCGAACACGAGGGACGTATTCGACTCCTGGATTCCGGGTGCCATCACTTCTGCCTAACTCCCACAACGTGTTTTCCGCAGCTCCCCTTAAACGGCACCCGAGGCAGCAGTATTGACTCTGCGACTTTGTGTGTGTGCCTCTGTCAGCTTGACACGTCTCAACGCCAGCTGCTACCTGCGGAGACGAGCGTCTGCAAGCGCCTGCCATTCAACCGGTCCTCGCTCTTTTGTCAACCGCGGGGTGACGCCGCGGCAGGTGTTCGCCTTTGGGGCATTTCCTTGGAACAAGATATGAAATCCACCTGGCCGGAAACAACTAGCCCGTCAACATGCTCTTCTGGACATTTCCGAGTATCCAAGGGCCTCAGCGGATGAAGCGAGTTGACGACGCTGTAGGTGTTCGCCCTTGACGTTTCCTTGGAACAAAGATATGGAATCCACCTGGCCGGAAACGACTAGCCCGTCAACACGCGCTTCTGGACATTTCCAAGTATCCAGGGGTCTCAGCCGAGGAAGACGACGAAGCGGTGAACGACCTTGGAGCACCCGGACGAAGTCCCTACGATTGGTTGAAAAAGGCGGGAAGATCTCGGGAGGGTCTATTTAAAGCGCTCGAGCCGTTCATCGAGAAGCCATTCCCGGAGCGACCCCCTGAGCGATACGCTCAACGTTTCCCTGAGACTTCTCAGTTTTTACCTTGTTTGTCATTTTTGTGAATAATCATGTAATTATGTAAATACAGTTTTTCCTTCACTTCCCCTACTCCCCGTCTCCGGCCCACGTTCCTTCCTCCTTCGGCACTGCGGCGGTGCTCCTGGACACGATGCCTGGTGGGACACGCTACTAGCTCGGCAAAACATATCACGCGTAAGTGCAGTGGGAGACGAGTTGTACAGCTGTCAGTGCTGCCTAGGTTCAAAAGGGGGCTTGTTTGAGCGCGTTTTGTAATATGCAAAGCAGAACTGAGGCACCCGTCAACAGTTTTTGCGAATATAGTACGTTAAAAAACCACTAATCCTTAAAATTCCTTGTGGCGCTTTTATTATGCGTTCCGGAGACGGAAGCGACACTGAAAAGCCGCGGACACCTTTCCTCCGCGTTTTAGTTTCAATTGCCATAATACAAGACGCCATTTTAATGTTCTTTCTTCCACCTAAATTTTTCTAGCTAACTGTCTACTCTAATGCTTTCGCAATCAACGAATAAAATACTACGCGGCAGAGACACTTTTGACTCCTTGCGTGCCAGAATTCGAAAGCAGTAATGTTCTAAGCCTGCTACCTTGAAGATCGGCTGAGTGATGAGTCTTGAGTTTGACTATGCATATTTGTACAATCTCATCTCCATACACCTTACATCATGTACTTAAGGGTCTAGACATGCTACATTGCAGATTGAATCATGACTCCTGACTACGAGCCATGACTACGCATACTTTGCAGAAATTTCATAACCATGCGTCGCGACTACGCAGACTCCGTAAAAACTCTGCACGCCGTACACTACGTTATTTTACTTACAAAATCCTGAGTCATGATGCGTTGCAGATTGAGTTAGTCATGACTGCGAAACTACTTGTCATTACTTTCAATGATCATAATACGTTAACTCTAATAATTCATGACTATACGTATTCGCTGTGCTCTGGCCTTGTTTTGTTATGATGCCGCAACATATACGTTGTGAAATTATAAACCAACGTTGTAACATCCGAATTTCTTGCCACGGACGACGTACCATGGCTTTCGTGCTAATGGGACATGTTAATCTTTGGCAATTAATATTCTATTTCGCATTCACAACTTAATCCTTCGGGCCAAGAGCTCCCTGTGCTAGAAGCGGACCGCGCATGAACTGCATGCGGGCGTACCGCCGGACCTTCACTATCATAAGCCCTTCTCTCACCCGCTCCTTCAGCGTGTGACGGTGCGTGCTCGGTGGCATGGCCACATGCGTAACGCGCGCGGCGAGGTTTCGAGTGAAAGAGCGCTTTCCGAGAGCCACGCTTCACTTCTTTGAAAAGCAGCGCCCACGTACTTGCCATGACGCGGAAGGAGTTCATGGCGCATATCTCGCCACCACCTCAAAAACGCCGAACACTGTGCAAAGAAGAGCGTTGCACAGATAAGCGGATTTCGCTGCTGGGCCGGTCGTCTCGGTGGGCTGAATTAGCTGCTCTGTCCCGTGATCAGTTTTTGTATTTCTGAGGCTTTCTTTTAAGGCAATTAAAGCAAGGTCTATCGATGGTGCCTTATTGCAAGCATGGCAACCGCTTATTTTTCTGTGACCTATAATTTCTTCATTGACACTTTCTCGATGAAGCCAATGATTAAAAAGTTAGCCAATTAGTCCGCGAAATAATTACATTTACAGAATGAAAACTAATACCGAAAACCAGGGCACATATGTCTCAAGAACCCTCATTTGGTTTCACTCGGCTAGGGCAGTTCATTTTTTTTAAAAGCTTAGTTACGTTTGGCCATGGCACCCTCTAAGCAGTTAGCCGAGGCACACCTTCGGCAAGGCATACACCACACTGCATTTAAAGTCAACCAGCAGCCTGGTAACGCATATTAAATAGAATTCAGCGCAAAAAAAACGGACAAGGGACGAAGTAAGGGACACAGAGACGTTCACGAGCGCTCGTGAACGTCTCTGTGTCCCTTGCTTCGTCCCTTGTCCATTTTTTGCGCTGAATTCTATTTAACATGCTTCACCAAATATCCCGGCAGCTTGCTCCTCTTGTAACGAATACTTTGAAGAAAGATGCTGTAATTCTCGAGCATGATAATTGGACGCAGCCTGGCCCGGGCCGCCGATATCTCAGTATGTATTCAATACACACTGTTGGCTACCGAAAAAGTAGCATTCAATCGATTTAAAACAACCATTTTTCAGGCTTCTAGTAGCCGGTGTATACATATCAAAGAAACAGAATTTCCAGTAATCCAAAAATATTTCAGCCATTATTAGCCGGCTCTCCAGTGCAGTACGCAACTGTGAGGAAGCCAGGCAACAACTGCTAAGTCTTCCCCGCAGAACCGCGGGTCCGTTATTGCGAAAAAAGCTTGTGCAGCAAAGCGCTTCCATAAATGTATTGCGTAGCCTGTGGTGCGGAAATTACATTGCTTGAGGCAACAACACATCTCATTATACACCATCCTCGCAGGATGCATAACTTCTCGTTGTTGCTCGAAATAGCGGAAAACCGCGCACATTAAAACGGATGAAATTGCACCCCGTCATGATTACTTCCGTTACTATATTAACGGAAATAGCCGACACGATCACTTAAAAGGAAAGCCACACAAGGAAATGCATCACATGGGGCTTGCCACAAGGATAAGGCACGTGCATAGAAATGGACCACAAAAAAAGCGCATTCAAGACAAAGAGGCGGCAGGCGTACAAGGCATGCAAAGCACGCACAACAACACGCGGGGAGTAAGGAACTGGTTACGAGCAGACTCACGGGGGCGATAGGCGCCGTAACTCTGGGGCCCTCATTCCAAAGGCGCTGAAGATGGGAAAAACCGCCATGAATTCCGTACGCCGATTCGTTGAGCGGTTTGTTCTGACGAGGATTCAGAGACGTGCACACATCGAAGCGGAGTCCGGTAGGCAGAAAGCACAGCAAACAACCGCACACACCAAAGGACGCCGTGATGCTCACCGCAGAGGCAAATCATGAGACCCAATAGCGGAAAGCGACGCTGTAGCATGGCCATCGCAGTGCCGCGTATGTTAAAGCGGCGCCGGTTGCACCGCAGGCTAGGAGCGTGGTCGTGTTGGTTACATGGGCTTGGGATCTCAGCCCGCTTCTACCATACCCATAACAGGGCAATCTTGCGGACGTGCCTTGGCTCGCTTAGTTGATGCAGTCGAAGCTTCCACCATAGACGCACAATCATCTTCGGCCAACCTGGGGCACATTCTCTTTCGGCATGGGAGTGACACTGACGAGACTTGTAGCCGATCTGCCTGCCTTGGTACTTGACGTTATCACTGTGTCACGCGAGATACGACGAGATTAATCTGACATGGTCGCACTCACGCGGAACCGATTCGACGCTGTGCGAGCTGGTTGTGCCTACTTTTCAAGCCGCACCGGGAAAGTTAGTTGTGAGCTTTAAACGGAGCATGGCAGAGAGCAGCGGGCATTCTGTTCGACGACCGCCGATCACGCTCCTTGCTGTCACCGCCGTCGGGCGATGCAGCTCTTTGTGGGCGCAGGTCATTGCATTAAACAGTCTTTTAGAAGCCCTTTTCGCTGTCTTCCTAACCGCCGCAGTGCTGTCATCACTTCATGACAATATGCTGCTCACACTGTAAGGGATTCAAGCACTGAAAACGGCCGGTTATTAAGGAAGAAAATACTACTGTACATGCAACGACGTACACAGAAAATAAAAAGAAAGGAAGGAAGAAAGAAGGAAAGAGAGGAAGAAGGAAAAAAGAAGGAAAGGAAAGAAGGAAAGAAAGGAAAAAAGAAAGGACGAAAGAAAGAAGGAAGGAAAGAAAGAAAGAAAGAAAGAAAGAGAGAGAGAAAGAAAGAAAGAAAGAAAGAAAGAAAGATAGAAAGGAATAAAGAAAGAAAGAAAGAAAGGAAGAAACGAAGAAAGGAAGAAACGAAGAAAGGAAGAAAGAAGGAAAGAAGGAAAGAAAGAAAGAAAGAAAGAAAGAGAGAAAGAAAGAAAGAAAGAGACAAGGAGACAAACACAGAAAAAAGTTTGGTGTTGAGTGAAACATCTTTCAGTAGTTACCTAGCTCTTTGACGCCCTATGCACGGCCACAACCGGCGAACATTAATCCCTAGCCAACTTGGACGGGCCAGACTCTTTATAAGCTGACATTGATTTCTGGCTCATGAAGAGCGCGCCTTGTCTGTTTTCTGGAACACTTGGTCCGGTAAGGCGAGTAAGGCTCATTCTAACTTCTTTTGCCAACAGATGTCAACATAGGTACTAGACAATTATTTTGGTATCATTTAAAAAATAATATATCTTCGTTTCCGATTAGTTTCCGATTAGTTCTAAAGACGCCGTTCAAGGAAGTCCAATGATCAGATTCGGCTCTTCCCAGCTTTTGTTTTCGCACACCGTTAGTTTAGATAATCAGCTTGAAATATACCAAGTACTTAAGCACATGTGAGCGTCCTATATTCAGGTTGGAGCTCGCTTAGCTTATTTAAATCACAGGAGCATTGCACGTTAATGACTGAAACACCTAATTTGACTCTGAGGCACAAATAATTTTCCAGAACCTGTTCTTCCGGAAAGCTTACGTAGCACTGTCAATACTGATGAGCTTTTCAGGAAATCTTGATAATAGAAATTTGACAACTTTAAGTGTTAAGGAAGCCATTAGTAGTAAAGTTTTTGAATGCGAATTATATTGTGTTTTCTATATGCATATTTCGTCGCGTGTATATAAGTTACGTTTTTAATGCACTGCATAGCGTCATTTTCTAAAAGTAGCACTGTATTAATATTTTTTCTAGTTTTACCCCAAATTATGGTACAATATCTGACAAGCGAGCGGCAACACCAACAGCAGATGGCAATTTTTTTGCCATCTAATTTGGTGAGCATCCCATGTCACGCGTTCCAATAGCTACTCTCAGTATTTGTGCTCTTTAACTATACCAATATGTGATGTACATATATAGTTAATTCATTTTTGGCACAGACTTTAATTTTTAAGTTCAAATAAGAGGCTTTTGAACTTTTTGGCAATAGTTCTCAAGCAGTTATTGAGGGACGATTCAAGAAGTTTTCACAAAGCATTATTCCCAAAAGGAAAGGCGTGTTCAGCATTATTGACATGATAAAAAGACTCTCATCATCACTGTAGGGCACAATTTCAACACTTTTGGCAATGAATACTTTATCATTTACGTACACATTAGACAAGAACGGGCCTAAGACGGTGGCCTGCGGTAGGCCACGCGCTGTTTGCTGAAATGAAGAACTACAGTTCTCTACTACAACACACTGTTCATGCCCAATAATATACGATTCCAGAAGTGAGTAGGCTACACCGCGAATGCAGTGATCTATCTTTTCGACGAGGTGAAAGTGACTGATAGAAACAAAAGCTCTGCGGTATTGAACAAAAATTTCTAATGTGAGTTGATAAGCTTCTACACTACTTATGATAATTTTCTTTGTATTAGGAGTGCCGATTCGGTTGAGGAGCCTTTCTTGAAGTCATGAGAGAATTCTGTGAGCACATAGCGCTTATGAAACAATTAACGAAACCATGAGAGAAGAATCTTTTCAAAATTTTCGAAAAAACCTTTCGAAGTAACCGGGAGAACAATTATTGCCTTATAGTTACAGCGTCATCTTTACCAGCGCCTTTGATCTCTATTTGATATAAATAACCCGAAAAAAAAGCCTGTAAGCATTATACACCGAGTTCCTCTTTATTTTTAGTCTCACCAAGGACGATGCCAACCATTCCCGGATTGTGGCTGGCAGCCGAATACGGGTCAGACGAGATAATTCCTGCTTAGCGCCGACGCATACCTGGTCCAAATAGGTTTAACCAAATGTTTTCCTCAAAAATGGGATGTATGTAGTTGAAGAGCTGCTTAGTCTCCATTGGCCCTGTCGGACCCACAGGGGCCCCATGTCATGTTCTACTTGAGGAACTACGTAAATCACTTCTGAGCTTTGATATGAACGCACTTCTCTTCCTTACACTAAAGAAAATAATTTTGATAATATTCATAGCTTTCTTCTTAATTAACTTCGTGAGTGCAATAAATGTAGCTGGTCCTTTCGGAATGAAAATAACTTTTTTTTGCAAACCTGAGACGCGAATACCGGTATAAACTTCAAAGAAGTTTTCACAAGAAAGCACTTGTTTTCTCCACATAAGCTTCACATAAGACATTCAAAATTTCATCAGAATGCGCGTAATTAGTGGTCGGCTTCTAGAATTACAACGAATAGATCCTCTTGCAATGTCATCACGTTCTCAGAAGGGAATAATAAAGCTGATGATACATAAAGCGGTGCGCTGTGGTAGTTAATGGAGGTCATTGCATTAAAAATTAGTATCAAATGGCCGAGTAAAGTGAATTTCAGCTGCTAAGAAAGAACGTATTCAATATACCAGATGCAAGCAGGCAAAAGCGCTGGATTACTGGGTACGTAATCGTATTGTCTTGTAATCCTTTCTGGCCTTTTTTTGTTTTTTTTTCTTGTTCACCTTTTTTGTCCCGTATGTCTTGCACTGGGTGTTCCATGTCTAGGATAATATCTGCTTAGCGAGGAATGCCACCACAACTCTTAATAGGAACCATAATGCAATTGTGCAGTAGGCTTGGGAGACACTCGTTACGAGCGGAGATAGTGAAGGTGACGCACCTTGTTACACGACTTACAGTTATAGGTTTGTTAGCTATAGTCATTAGGGGAATGAACACGTGAGTGAGCGCGGGTGGTCATTACCAGGACTCCAGGGCTGGCTTATTGCTTCGAGATGGGGCGACCTGGACATGCGTACTTGGCTAAGCAGCTACTTGTCCTATATCTCGTATTTAGGAAACGAGGAGGGGAAAGGATGCCTTGAGGTAATCTACTTTGCTCTGAGCTATTCCTTGGGATTGGCCGCTCCAATGAAGCGGATCTAAGGAAGAGAATAAACAAGGGGAGTCATAAGATCTCAGCCTAGGGACGAAAAGATGTTCATCACAAAGAGCATAAAGCGAAACGAAAGGACAAAAAAAAGATGAAAAGCAGGAAGAATGTTTTATTTTGTTCGTCTCTTTTGTTTCTGTCGTTTACAATAACAAGAAGCATCATTAACCACATCAAGGTCGGAGTTGCACAAAGTCCTTGTCATGATTAAATCCCAACAGTTCTGCCTTGCTTTAATCGCAAAAAAAATGAGCACAAATTCCAGCAAGCTAGCTCATAACCCCCCGCCTCCCCTCACGTTAGCATTTTCTTTCGTTTTGAGCCCATATTCTGCCCCAAAACACTATGAATTGTCTACTTGCCACGTATTACCTTCTACCCATGTATTTTTTTGAATAATCAATTAGAAGAGTTAAGGTTTTTTCATCAAAGCTATACCGTACTTTCACAAGCTAAAAAATTCATTAGAAATAAACTGCTTGATTGCAGAATTTCAGTGTTACGCCTCATGTGGTACCCGAGTGCGTAGATGTAGGGTGCTGTGCAGGCAAAGTTGAAACTGATTATATTGTACGAGATAAGTAGCCGAAGGAGCAAATAGCCGAGTAGTTCCGCTAACGCATGTTAGCAACAGCTTTTAAGACCTCCGCGACATCTTTGTCCTCACCCACAGTGTTCATGCCCTTGAAAGCTAACCTTCAGGGGCTAATTTGAAAAATATATTAAGGGAAGGAACTGCCGTTGGGACAAAGCACAGTATTGGTGAAAGCGCAGGTGCTTTAGTCCTGCCTTCGTGTCTTTTATATTCCAGTGCAGTTTGTCTGTCTTATTATTGCGAAAGCAATACTACTTTCACTTTCAGCTCCTCGCGTGGCGAGGCCGCGGTAGCTACCATTGACCTTTAGCTTGACCTCTGCTATGACGTCATACCATCTGCCGCAAAAACCGGGGGCCCAACTTGTGCCGTCGCGAGGCGAGGCCGCGCTTGGTAGCTGCTGCCTAACTCCTGCGCCCGCCGCGCGCGGCGCGCCTAGCGGTGTGACAGCACAGCTGCAAGAGCAGGGCTCCAACTTGTGCCGTCGCGAGACGAGGCCGCGCGTGGTGGCTGCTGCGTAACTCCTGCTCCCGCCGTACGCGGCGCCCCTAGCGGTGTGACGTCACAGTTGCAAGAGCAGGGCTCCAACTTGTGCCGTCGCGAGACGAGGCCGCGCGTGGTGGCTGCTGCGTAACTCCTGCTCCCGCCGTACGCGGCGCCCCTAGCGGTGTGACGTCACAGTTGCAAGAGCAGGGCTCCAACTTGTGCCGTCGCGAGGCGAGCCCACGCTTGGTAGCTGCTGCCTAACTCCTGCGCCTGCCGGGCGTGGCGCGCCTAGCAGATTGGATTTGATTGGATTGGATTGGATTGCATTGGATTGTATAACCGATGCATCACAAGTCTAGCTACCACCACTAGCTACACTACCAGCTGAACCACGGCGTAGCTTCGGATAATGCTTTCGCTATTACCGGGCTTAACCAAGCTAAGCCACAGCCACTGTTTAAGCAATATTTATATTACGTTAGACTGGACAGCTAGGGCACGTTATGTGAGTGCACTACACTTCCTCTCGACTTTGAATTATCTGGTACTAATGAAGTTCTAATGGGAGGCTATGCCGTGTTCGAAAAAGAGCAAATATCTGTCAGGGTATCCCTAGGCAGTCGAATAAAATAGCCGGTTTTTTTATTTACTGCATGCTGACAGTGGAGAAAAAGGCGAGGTAAGTTAATGTTTTTCAGTTCTCATTCTGTGCCTTAATAAGGAAGACGCAAAATACACGAAGGACATTCCGCAAAGATCGGTATGCGTGAAATTATTCACTAATAAAAAAGACAAAATAACATAATGACAGCTTGGAAGGCCCATCTTTACTGGAGAAAATGTTTACTCCTCAATTGTGTATAATCGTAGTTGTAAGATTTTTCTTCAATAGGGACCGTAACCATAAAACTCTTCAACGAGTTAGGCACATTCTTTACTGCAGAAAAATATTGCAAATATTAGGTGCATATAAGCTGTTTTGCTCCTTTTTATCGTCTACGGCATTATTTCCTAGTCCCTTCCACATAACCCTAGATTTCCTGAGATTTCATTTGTAAATTTGCTTGCTGACACGCCAGAGCTAACCACTTGTCTGATTGCTCCATAACTGAGAAAACTCAGGAAATTCCCGAGATGAAAGGCGTCATCATAAGACTTTGGAACGCCTCCGCCAGTAATTTGACGGAGCTCGCAGACAACTTCTGGCGTAAGATTGATGCTGTGAAGGGATTTTTTATATTTTTCTAGAGTTTGAAGGTACGCCGCAGTCCGTGGTCTTCAGGGAAAGGAACCTCGCAGGAGTCCTTTCCAGCAGGACGTCACTGCCCAATCCATGAACGCATTGACAACTCTGCCTTTGCAGCCAGAAGAAATACCATGTTCACCATCTTTCTACGAGGGCGTAATTTCTAAAGCAGCGGGATACGAGGCTTGAAAAGCTCGCACAGGAGAGAGAAAGAATAAGAAGGAACAACCAGACAGTCCATTGCACTAATTCTCTTCACCGCACCAATTCTGCTCTGGTTCGGCGCACTTTTTCCAGCAAATTTATCCGGGACCCTTCGCACCTGTCACTTCCCCGCAATGAGTCCAGCGCCCAAGTGCTTCCACGTAAGTGCTTCATCAGCTTTGGCGCCTGTAGAAATTTTTATTGTCGAATTTCTGGCCCTCAGGTGAGTCTATACCTTTCGTAGCAGCGACCGTCCGCTCATCTTGTCAGTCCGATAAGTCCGGAATACTCCTCAGGAATATTTTTTTTTGGTGCAAGGAATTTTACGAATACCTTTTTTATGGTTTAAAGAGTTTTTCAAATAGAACCCTTCCAAACAACTCATGTTGATTTAACAAGCATATGTGGCTGACAGGACTAGAGGTAGAAAAGCGGTGTTATCTAAAGGGAGCGAAAAACTGATTTTATTGTGTGCCTCGCTGCAGTACATCTGCACTCAGTAGGGCAAACCATAATTTGTTTCATTCAACCTGCGGGGCGACTAGACATACGATATGGTGAGGCCAGCATAAAAAGAAACAAAAATATATTGCTCGCACCTTGAAGAGCTGAACGAAGCTGTTGGCGCATGCCCGAATTTTATTGGAGACGTCTGACTCTTTCACATTGCATCTATTAGTGCTTTGCGCTTATTTTGTTGCTTTCCCTGCCTTTAAAGCCTGTATAAGCACCTTTCGGTGCATCGCCTCAGAGTTGAGGGTGATCAGTTTCATGAGTATTATTTTTCAATTCGTTGTTTTAAGTGAAGCCTTTGCATGATAAAGAATGAAAAAGGTTAAGCTTTTGTAATGTCATCTCGGTAAATAGTATTAAGCAGAATAAGTCGTTCAGTTGTTTCACAGAAATCTGTCGGTTACGACAACATGTTTGTTGGTTGCAAGATGAATAATCCAGTTCACTGGAGCTGATAACGCGCGGGAGACCTTCACAAAAAAATTTGTTTGGTGCGGGTATGGACGCAATTTCACGAAAAATATTGAAAAATATTTTCGCATTGACTTCCTGCTATTTGAGCGCGTGCTGCACCTATAACGATGTTTTTTGCAACATACAGCTGATTGCATCAGAGTTAGCATGGAAGAGAGGGGACGAGAGTCAAGCGGGCCGGTGTCCGCTGCCTCCCTCAACAACGACTGAGGTTTTAGCGGACGACGACTATTGCAATTATTATTATTGAATCAATAGAATGATAAGTGTTATTACATGAATACTCACACCGAATTGCCGACTGTCGCTTACTTTGTGCTTGTAGTTACTCTAAGATAAAAGCATTGTATCAATAAACGGTTATCTTCCTCGGCGGTAAGCTACCGGTAAGCTACTGAGGTAATTGCTCCAGTCATAGTAATTTCCAAGAAAATAAAGTTAAAAATTCATCAAGACGAACCTGTGGATTTATGTACACGAGTGTAAGCACGTTTACTTGAAATGAGGAGTAGCATGAAAGCAAATTGCAAACTAAGGGAAAGCGAAGCACAGGTCGGCTTTTCAAAAATAAGCCTTATTAGGGCGCTGAGCGAAGCTTAAGGTTACATGAGAAAGAGTCGCTAATGTGGAATTCAGGAAACAACAACCGTTTTCAATTCTCATTCATTTCCTCTGACGTGAATTTATATCGAAATTTGTCGCCTACTTCAGGATGCTTTCCTCGTTAGTGAAGGGTTGATCGTTCTGAAATTGCTGGAAAATCAGTAAATTTGTTTTTGAGGAGACGAAATGACCCAGTACCTGTCTCACATATCTCGGTGGACACCTGAGCCGGGCCTTAAGGGAACGGAGGAAGGTGGGATTTAGAGATGAAAGAGACAAAGAGGTCACGTAGTGAAGGTCTCCGGAATAATTTCGACCACTTCCAGATATTTAACGTGCACTGACATCACACAGTACGCAGGTGCCTTTTGTGTTTCACCTACAACGAAACGCGGCCGCCGCGCTCGCGTGTTTGGTTCCCCCTTGTGTCGATAGTTATCATTGTTGCTAGTATATTATTTCTCGCTTTCTTAATCTTTCAGCTTAACTTTCAAGTTGAGTTGCTTTTGTATTTAACACATGATTGATCGCTTCTCCGGAGCTGCAAGATGTTTGGTGGAAGAGGGCTCTCAGGAAATTCTCTTCAATTTGCTACTATTATGCTACATTATATTGTATTTCCTAGTATTTCTTCTCCTTTCACTGTGTGAAACCGAACAAAAACTCCAGTAAATTTAGTTTTCTTTGAAGGATTATAGTTCTACTTTATAGTCTACAGGGTAAATATGCCCCTCTGCACACCTAATTACAATGCTTTATGAGGAGCAATTCCCGAGGAAGGAGTAAAATCATGTAAAAAAATTTGTTTTCATATATTTTCTAGCCAATTTTAGGCTATTGGTAACTACTGCTTATACACATTACATATGCAAACTTTACTTACCACAGCTGTGTGTACACCCTTCGTGCAGCATAGTTTTACTAACTATAAATATTCTCTCTACCAAAAGCATATTCCTATTTTCAATTTAGTTACAAAACTGCAAAATTTTGCATTCCACTAAAATGGAGAGCACACCAGAGCGACAGTCGTACTTTCGCTACCCATCAACGACCACTTCTAAGCACATCACGATGTCCTGAACATTCACAACACATGCTTTGATTGATGGTATCGCAGAGAACATGGGCGTTTTCGCATGCCATCCGCAGCGAAGTGCGGCTGCCAAAGCAAGAGTTTGATCTCTGGACCCTGTAATCAGCAGCCAAGTGCCAAAGCAATTCAGCCGCCCAGGGGGATTTATCGAGGCTTCTGAAAGTTCGTCATTTCGTCCGACCAAAACAAAAAAGCGTTGTAGCGCTTCGAACTCTGATGAAGAAAGTTTCTTCAACCTTTGCATGCGGACCGAGATTCGTTCGCCATTTCCGTTTTCCTGCTCACTTCTGCTGGCCATTCGTGCTTACTCGAGTCAAACAATGCACGTGCCGAGAGAGAATTCCAAAGAACGCTGGCGGATAACATTTCGCGCCCCACAAAACAAGAAATTAAAAACTGGAATGTTCAGGTGGGATAAGCTTTTGTTTTCGATGTATTTCGTAGGATGTACGAAATCCCGTCATTGCTCTGACCCTTTTTGAGAGTGTAGTGTTACACACAGGCAGTTCTGATTACTTCAGAGAAGACTATCAGGGTCGGCATGGTGGTTCAGAGGTGAAAATACGCTCAACAGAATACTCTCTTTTGTTGTGTTCCAGCAAATGGCTTTAATCGTTGCTGTAACAGGAGGCTTTACTTTTACTAGTTCCTGCGCTTGATGTTCTCACGCGAAACGAGAACTATACCTTTCGCAAGTAGAACTCGACCTACACTTACAAAACGTAGTGAAGGGTGGCGATTTGTGGCATCATTGAGAAACTGGCTGCATAAAATATTCGCCTAGATCATGAAGCATACTTCTGCCTGGCTGTAATACACTTTGATACTGTTGTCTGCAGTATTTGTTCTACTTACACGAGTAGTTAGTAAACATACTACGTAATAGAAGGTCTCCAGAAAAAAAACATTATATTTCTCTTTCCGTTTGTTCTTTCCAATGAGGGATATTCACTCGATTCATGTCGGACTTTTTACTTACTTTCGCCACGCGAATTAAGCAAGCCACAAGTTCGAGATATCTTTGCATCTTGCTAGGGTTCTTCGACGAAAGCTTCGGAGAGAGGATATAGGTGCGCTTAATCTCTAAGCGATCTCGCGCAGCTCTACGGTCATGTATTCGAAAAAAAAATTGCTTTTGAATTCTCGTTCAGGCGTTCTTTTATGTTCTCCGCATTTGTTTTTTATTTACGGAATTATTTTTACATTTGCTGCTGCCGTACTCAAGACTTAAGATCTTATTCAAGCATACATGTGGTGCTGCAATGACGGGATAAATTCTTTGAGATCATTGCATTGTTGTGCGACTGGCATACGACATGCAGGCTGTTCTAAGCAGCGCCTAACATTATATTTTCACAATTTTAGCAATATTGTTAGAATGTATAATTTAGGTGACAAAAGAACTCCAACAGAAACTGAAAAAAATGACGGTGCGACTGCCGGTGTGTAGCAGCTTGGCTTTTTAAGCCCACTTGAAGTCGGGCGGCGGGTCACTGCATTTTACTCCTGCGAAAAAACAGAACAACAAATTTTTCGAGCATTTATCTCTATTGACAATGAGTCCTAACATTTATAGCACATCTCACAGAGAAACATGGTGTGTTCCTAAAGCGCGCACTAACTACGGTCAATAAATGTTACGCCACACACCGCCATCTTTGTTAAACTCATTAGAAACTCAAAAACAATCTATCTCTTCTTTAATGGGCTCATTGTGGATTCCTTTTTTTGTTTTTGTTTTTTGCTTTGCTGTAGTATACACTGACGTCATGAATAACTAACCAATTGTCTTTGCTTGTTAGTAACTTATTATTTATGCTTGTGAATTTCAAAGCTGTTTTATTCGTATCATTTTATGTTATACGCTTTCTGCAATTTAATTCCTTTCAGCATTCTATCGTTGATTTTTTTTTGCCTGTATGTATTTCTGTTATAGACTGCTCACTAATGTTTTTTTCTTCGTTTATCCATTATTGTATCTTTGTGTTCTCTTTATTGTGCATAGTGCCATTTCTGTAGGCGGTACAGACCCCGTCAAGCCAAATCCGTTTGAATTGAATTAAACTCAGGGTGTAGGTGGGAGGGAGCGTTCTGAGGGAGCAGTTAACATCTGCGAGTGTATTTTGAATATGTCAGTACCCAAATAGGAGCTCCCTGCGTGAGCGTGGCTGAGTCTTGTCAAAAATTCGGTAGTCACCTGCATGGTAATGCTCGGACACCGCGCTTCGGCCACCCTGTTTACTAAGGCGAAAGCCTTTAATGGCTCATACTCGCGGCCATCACTCTGTCCGTCCGTCCGCCCACCCGTTACATCTGAAGTGAAAGTCCAGAAAAAAAAAATCCCAAGATCTTCTGTACATCGAGAATCGAAACAGCATCCTGCCGTTCCTTCGCCGAGCGTGCTCACCACTAGGCTACGCAGACTTCCTGCCAGCGCATATGCAGTTCTCCTTGTCAAGCGTAAGGACGCAGGAGAGCATTGCGGGGAAAGCTTTCGCCTCATCGCACTTTAGATCACCAAAGTGCCCCCTCCATTTTTTTTTTTTTTTGTGTGTGTGAAGTCAGCTTTGTGCTGCTTCTTTGTTTCGTGGAAATTCTTGGTTTCGCCAAAGCGCGACGCCAAGTACTCCGAGCTGAAGGTTTTTGATATCACGCCTCGATTCTTTTCCTTATCGGGACGGTCTTCCGGGCAGGGAAGGAGGCCTCCGATTATGAAATTCGGCTTGAGCGTTGTGTACACCCCTTCCTTTACTAAAAGACTGGTCAAGGTTTCGCTGACGCCTTTTACATGACGAATACATGCTCGTTTAAGCCTTTGGCATGCGCATGGGCCAGAGGAGGATTTCTTTGGTCTTTCTTCAGTCTTTTTTCTTTTTGGATATGTCTGTAGGCTTATGCCTAATGAGCAAATGAACGAGCAGCTGTCTCGGATCTCGGCAAGAATAGCACTGCTTGCCATGGCTTCACGTGCCCCCTCATGAACATGACCAGCGAGCTCCGCAGGCGGTCGAAGGTCACGTCGCCGCGAGGACAAGATGAATGGGCTGAGGGAGACGGTTGAGGAAGAGCTCTCGGAGCAACGCAGTGCGGGTGGGGACGTCACGCTCCCCAAGAAGCTGCCGCATCCAGGCAACTGCAGTTGGGGTGGGCGCCGGTCACCAAGGTCCTCCGAGGTAAAGACTTGCTGGAGGCGGGCACGGTCCGACCGCATGAGTCTCTTGAGCACCGTGGTCTTGAGGAGCTGATAAGGGGTATACCCGTCAGTGCGGAGAGAAGATCTGAGAGTTCGCAGGCCACATCAGGAGGAAGCGCGGAGACAAGCCGTTTATAGCGCGTCGTCTCTGAGGTGATGTGATTGAGGCTGAACTGCGCCTCAACCTGAAAAACCAGACTTGCGGGGGCTGAGGCCAGAAGGCAGGGAGGCGAAGCCGCAGCGAGGCGACGACCAGCGGGCGCGAGTCCTGTTCCGTGGAGGAGTTGCCCTTCTCATTCTGGTGTTCGTTTTAAGTCGCCACGTGTAAGCTCATGCCTGAGGAGCGAAGGAACGAGCAGCTGTCTCGGATCGCGGCAAGAATAGAACTGCCTGCCGTGCCTTCACGGGCCACAGGCCCGCGCCGTCTTTATTGTCTTTCTCGCGCGGGCATGCTTTGGCTGCGCCCTGGCCGCTGCTAAAGGAGGGCTCTACATGTCGAATGAAGGAGTTGAGGTAGCCGCTTTTTTGGAGGTCAGAGACGAATCGGTTCTGTTCGCTTCTCATATCGTTCTCTTCACTTTGCGGTCGCGTAAGAGTGCTAATAAGAACACTGTATTTTCCTTACTAGCTGCTTTTACGCAATTCAAAACTAATTCTTGAATTGACTACGAGTTGTAAGCAGTACAAGGGGCAAATCCAGGCACTACATGCTGAGAATTAAAAACGCGCAACACAAAATAAAGCGGTGAAAATTGTATGAGCATTGTTCAAGTGTCATGCTGCCGCACTTGGCGGGACGTGCGACACGCAGTATCCTAGGGAAAATTCGTCATGCAGTGGGCAAGATTTCATTAAATGAACAAGAGGCGTTTTTAACGTTTTCATTATAAACCTATAATTTATATATAGGTTTATAACCGCACCATAACCGCTGAGCCGCCGCGGTGGCTCAGCGGTTATGGTGCTCGGCTGCTGACCCAAAAGACGCGGGTTCGATCCTGGCCGCGGCGGCTAGAATTTCTTTGGAGGAGAAATTCTAGAGGCCCGTGTACTGTGCGATGTCAGTGCACGTTAAAGAATCCCAGGTGGTCGAAATTTCCGGAGCCCTCCACTACGGCGTCTCTCATAGCCTTAGTCGCTTTGGGACGTTAAACCCCATAAACCAAACCAAACCAAACCATATTTTAGGTGTTGTTATTTAGTCCCCTTATTACCTATGTTATTCGTGTACACTTAACGCAGTAGTATTGTAAACACAAGCAAGCTAACCATTCCACTCGGCCGTACTTGAGGTCTCGTGTCCGTAAATGGCTTAGTACAAACACAGGAGTGGGGAACTTGTCAAAACACAGACGGCTACTCAAAGACGATGGCGGAAGTTCTCAAACAGTTTTTCTTCCTTTAGTTTATTTTCTTCCTTTGTACTGTATTTTCTTCAAAAAAAAAATCTATTATAAAATGCCTTGCACCAGTTGGAGGCAAAGCGCATTCTTTTTTTCTTCTGAATGCACGTGTAACAGCATATTAGAAGCAAAACGCTGTTGATGGTTTCGTTTCTTAGTGGGTGGAACGTGAAGGAAGTGGGCGGATATTTGCCAGTCTGAAACCTTCTTTGCGCATGAAAAAATTCAGAAGTTTGAAGGCAATCTAATAGTAGAAAGTTCGCGTCTGATCGGAATGGTTTTCTCGACAGCTTGCGTGTTTCGTCCTTGAGACAGAACTTGGTTTGAGCTTTAGATGGTTTTCTCGACAGCTTGCGTCTTTCGTCCGCGAGAGAGAACTTGGTTTGAGCTTTTGATCGCATGCGGTGCCGTGAGGGTATTTTCTTCATTTACTTGCGCCGCATGTTTGCATTGAAGACTGCTTCTGCGACCCGTAATGGCTTCTTTTGCTGCTTGGTTGCGCCCGCCCTTTCATCGAACACCCCTGCTGGATAATTTCGTGCGAGACTTGATTAGCAAACGCATACCTAACCTTGAGGTACCCTCGCTCACAAGCCAACCTATACGCCTCGGGATGTTGGAACACTCCAGGCCACCGTCCTGCCTCCGATGCTTTCTAGTATCGTTTTAAAACCACCCCGAAAATCATCAGCAACATGCCAATCAAAACGCACGTGCTGTATATAGAAGTCATCATCATTTCGACTAACAGCGGCTCAGATGCTGTCATACAAGCTCGCATAAAGCAGGCGGCCGAAACCGGAGAACATTACGGCACCACATACGGCCTGCGGTGCCCCTCTAACAAACTGAAACTCATCCTCTTATGATAAAAATAAACAAAAGACGCCCGCATGAAGGAAATCGGAAGACGCTCACTGCCGGCGACTACAAACCAATACCGTCACTCTTGCTTAGTAAATAAAATGTCCTCTTCTCTATACACAGATCAATGCCCAGTATGCGGCAACTACTATAATCTGCAACACATTGTACGCTACATATCCCAAGCGAATACTATCATGAACGAACTGTGGGAGACCTTGCTAATCAGCTCGGATCCGGCTGTAGTTAAGAAGATCGTCAGCGGGGCCTGGGCTGCACCCAATACCGGAGAACCTCCCTTTCAAGTTTCGGTCCTATACGTGATAACGCTATCAATTATAAGGCCCCTTTAGCCCCTTTACGATCACCAGAACCATCACTCCTTAGCCAGATTTGTTTGGCTAGAATCGCTGGGAAGTGACAGGTTCTCCAGCCAGGCGAGGATGTACGAGACAGACGCGTAACGTTGCTGTCTATGTTGGCAGTATTTCCTTTGGTGTCTGCACCTCCTGTAGCCGGGAAGATATCAGCTGAGAGCCCCCCACTGGTGTGAGATGTGGAAGTCGTCCGCAATCCACCAGCGCCGGTGTCCATGGTGTGGACGAGTGGAAAACACCTGCGAAGGCAGCTTGGAACCCGGCCCCAGCTGATTAGAGGGTATACGGCGAGGCCCACGGCTGGGGTGTAAGGTAGGGATGATTGGAGGTAGGAAGGTGTTGATTCAGTGTCTAATCTTTTTGTTTTTTTGGGGGGAGGTGACGGCTACGTTTTTACCTTTGTTTAGCCATCATGTCCGATGAGGGTGAGGCCCAGCCACCTGGCCGACACCAACGCTGGGCTGCAGAAAGCCCCTCATGAGATAATCTCTCGTTAGGGACAGAATAAAAAATAAATGAAAGAAACAGAATGTATAGAGAAATAAACCGAATAAATAAAATAAACAGAAAAATAAATGAGGGGGAGAATAAACAAGCCTGGGCTGCACCCAACGGCGAAGAACGCCATTAAGCTCACCCCACCATACTTACAAATATATGTTTTCGCCACCGCTACCACGGAGGTATTATAGCAGGGGGCAACCCTATCGAAAAATCTCATATATATGTGTCATATGTGTCTGGTTCATACGAGATTATGGAATATGTGTGATATGTGTGATATGTGTGATATGTGTCATATGTGTCTGGTTTACAATTATTGGGAAAGGAAAGGGAAGGGCTGGGGTGGAATTATAAGGCAATTAACAATAAAATAGCTTCCATTGAAGTTAGTGAACTAAAGAAAGTAAAAAAAATTTCGGACACGAAAAAAAAAACACGGCTGGGTCTGGATTCGAACCACTCACCGAGAGATCTACAGCTCACTACACTAACCACTACACCACGGCTGACTTTTTTTTTTTTATTTATTGCCTGACTTCGGCAAGAACCACAGTACACAAATACACTTACAGAGCGCAATGAGCAATAATAAACAACACTATCCGCCCGGGGGTGCGTGGCTTCATCATATTAAAACTCCTTAAGCGTCACCAAAGGCTCGACTCTTTCGAGCCACTCGGGAGCTTCAGGAGCAAGTTTCTGAACTTCAATATACTTATGCATGCACTCCCGAAAATAGATCCGTGCTGGCCGTGCATCAGGATCGCAATGATATCCTGCCATTCTGGAGCGCCAAATACAATGGAGGCCCATTAGCATAATGAGGTCGAATGGTGTCCCATCCTCACTCTCTACAGGCAAGTACCGAATACCATGAGCGTCGAGCGGAAATTCCTTTTTTAAAGTCCGTTGCAAAATGTCCCAAAAGTATACCCCCTCCCAACAGTGCAAAAAAACGTGGTCTATTGTTTCTGGTTGTTTACAAATTAAACAATGTGATCCCCAAGGTAGAAATAACTGCTTCCTTTCCAAGAATTCCTTTACTGGTAGTGTTCCGGTATGTAATTTAAAGAAAAAAGTTTTTGCACTTGGCGGCACCTGCATCGCCTTCACACGCTTAAGTACGTCGCGTCCCTGGCCTCCATTGTATAAGGCCCTGTACATAGGTTGTGGAAGAACTACATCGCACAAATCTTTATACAACTTCTTCCTGCTAACAGAAGATAAATATTCATACGAAAATCGAACAGACAGGAATCGAACACTCCCGACAACCTCTCTAAAGTAACCAAAAATACGTCCCGAGAACCTTTCGGTTGTGACAACAAAGTCCGGCAGTGCATTTCCGAGCCTTAATTGGCACACAGTGCGCAAAAACGGATCGCTTACATCGCGCACAAAACAAAATCTGCTTACAATCTGCCGCAGAAATAAGTGTCCCAGACTCAGGCCGCCATCCTTCACCCGCCTAAACAAATTGGTCCGGCTACAGCGTTCCCAGTCCGCAGCCCACACAAAAACGGCAAAGATCCGGTGCAGTCTCTGTACGTTCATCCTTGCACAATGCAACACTTGCATCACGTACCACAGCCTAGACATAAAAAACAGATTGCACACTGTGGCCCTTGCGAAAATTGAAAGGTGTCGCCCTTTCCACCTTTCCACCTTTTCACGCGTGGCTTGCGTCTGTGCTTTCCAGTACGAATCGCTATCGCGATAACCGTCCAGTGGAACGCCTAAGTACTTTACTGGGGTCGTCACCCAGGACACGTTTGCAAAATTGCCGGGCTTCGTTGGCCATTCTCCGTGCCAAAGCCCCAGGGACTTTGACCAATTCACTTTACTACCGGTGATCTTGGTGAATTCTTTTACGCATGCCACGGCCTCGGTTATACCCTCCCGGTTCACTGTGAACACCGCGACATCATCCGCATAAGCCAGCACCTTAACTTCTGCTGCCTGTAGCTGGAATCCTCGAATTTTTTCACTTTCCATGATATTCAAACACAACGCTTCAATGTAAATGCAGAATAGAAGAGGGCTGAGGGGACAACCGTGGCGCACCGAACGCTGCAGGCTAATGGGGGCCCCCAAACTCTTATTTACAATTAATCTTGTCGTGCAGCTCCGGTACGCCAAGGCCACTCCCTCACAAATAATGGACCCTAAATTCACATGGTCGAGTATGCAGAACAGGATATCGTGCGAAACACAATCGAATGCCTTCTCAAGATCTAGCCGAAGGATGGCTACACAGCTATTTGTGTAATCACAACATTCCAGCCCACACCTCGCTTTATGAATATTGGAAACAATAGAGCGTCCCTTGATCCCACACGTCTGGTGGGGACCGACTATATCCTGAATTACTGACTGTAGTCTACAGGCTAAAATCTTCATGAAAACTTTATAATCCACGTTTGTGAGGGCGATAGGACGATATGCTGTGACCTGCTTTAACTTTTCTGCGTCATCGGATTTAGGGATTAGCACTGTATGGGATTTACCATAAGACGGGGGCAATTCATTTTCTTTATAGGCTTCGTTAAAAACTGCTGTCAGTACTGGCACTATTTCGCGTTTATATGCTTTGTAAAAAGCGGCGCTTAACCCTTCAGGTCCAGGAGATTTTCCCAGGTTCAAATTTTCTATCGCTTGCTCGACCTCCGACGCAGTTATCGACAGCTGCAGCCTTTCTTTCTGTTCGTCATCTAATCGCGGCAAAGCGCCAAGAAACTTTTCCTTGAATGCACTCACATCCACTTCTTGCTTTGCAAACAGCGCCTGATAATATTCAAGAAATGCCTGCTGGATATGCCCGCTTTCTCCAGATAACGCCCCGCCCCATTCAATCTGTTCAATGTGGTTTCGTTGAGCATGCGTTTTTTCCATTCCTAGCGCTCGTTTTGAAGGTGTCTCCCCATCAGCTATATCATGCGCCCTAATATAATATAACGTTATATATCTAATATAACGCAACAGCTTATATATCTAATATAAGCTATATATCTATATAGCTTATATATATACATATATATATATATATATATATATATATATATATATATATATATATATATATATACATATATATATACATATATATATACATATATATATATACATATATATATACATATATATATATACATATATATATACATATATATATATATATATATATATATATATATATATATATATACATATATATACGTATATATATATATACATATGTATATATATATATACATATATATATATATATATTGTAGTGAATTACAATTAACGCGCCTTAACTATTATGAATGCGCCTCAGGTTGCCTCGATGGCAGACGAAGAAGTTGACGACGAAGTGTGCCGGCGCGCGCGGCTCCAGCTCTCTGGCTGTGTAGACTGACTGTGATTCTGCTGCCGTCCGCTCAGCTGTTTGGCGAACTGTATAGCTGAGGTCACTAGTACGCGAACCCCCTTTCATTTGGTGGAGGTTGCGGTCGTCTGACGCCCTGGACCTTCGCAGCCGTCTTCTCCCGCCGCTCACAATGCCTAAGGACTCCGTGCCCGGTCCTGCACCACCCACCCCGACCGTTCTGTGCGCTGGAGCGCTGCGGCAGCGTGATCCCGCTTTCTTCAGTGGCACCGGCGACGATGACGTCGAGGATTGGCTGGCATCGTACGAACGGGTGAGCAACCATAACAAGTGGGACGATGCACTCAAACTTAACAACGTCATCTTCTACCTTTCGGACGTTGCGAACCTATGGTTCAGAAACCACGAATCCGACATCCCCACGTGGTCAGCTTTCAAGTCCAATTTTTCTGATGTATTTGGCAGGCCTGCGGTGCGCAAGCTGCGCGCGGAACAACGCCTGCGGAGTCGGGCGCAGCTGCCTGGTGAAAATTTCACCAGCTACATAGAGGACGTTGTGAACCTGTGCACACGAGTTGATGCCTCTATGTCTGAGCGCGCCAAGATTGAGAACATCTTGAAAGGAATCGACGACGATGCGTTCCAGATGCTTCTGGCACGCAATCCCACCACAGTCGCCGAAGTCATTACTCATTGCCAGAACTTTGACGAACTTCGGAAGCGACGCATCCTCACCCGTTCTCCGCTCTCGCAGCAGGAATCGCTTGCTTCCCTCACATCTGACACCGACCCGGCGCAACTGTCACCGCAGATAAAGCAGTTTGTTCGGGAGGAAGTCGCGCGTCAGCTCTCGTTGATGCCCTCCAGTCACGACGCTGCGACTCCTCTGGTGGCGCCATTGCAGGAGGTCATCCGCCATGAAGTTGCCGAGGCTATTCCTACTGCACATCCAGTCCCGAATTCGGTTGCTCCCTTAACCTACGCCGAGGCTCAGTATCCCCAACCATCTCCTATACCCGCCCGGATGACCTACGCTGAAGCGGCGGCGCGCTCCGTGCCCCTGACTGTTCCACCTCGTCAGCCCGTCCTGCGCCCCGCCCCGTCTCTACGACCAGCCCCGGTTTCTTCGCCGTCTCCGCAGCGGCTTTACAACCCTTGGCGCACATCGGATAACCGACCCATCTGTTACTCCTGTGGGTACGCGGGACATGTCGCCCGCCACTGTCGCCGTCGCATGGTGGCATCGCCGACCATCTCAACCCCTGTGCATCCATCCCAGATGTTTTATTCGGCTTCTCCATCCTCGCCGCTCGACGCGTACGCCCCCGACCGTCGTGCTTACGAGACCCGACGTTCTCCATCACCGCGCCGTCGCTCACTGTCACCAATGCGCCGTCGCCCTTCCTCCGCTGAAAAGGGAAACTAAGCTCCGCAGTTCCGGAGGCAAGAACTGCGCGCTGTTCGAAAAGCTCAAGGCCTCCGTTTTCCCCACGCAACGTTCTTCAGGTCATCGTCGACGGACTGCCGGTACATGCGCTTATCGACACGGGTGCCTCAGTATCAGTGATTCACGAAAAACTCTGCCGCCGCTTGCGCAAAGTCACGACGCCATTTACGGGTCTCTCGCTCCGCACCGCTAGTGAACAGTGCATTGCCCCTCTCGCCTCGTGCACAGCGCGAGTCATCATTGAAGATATATTGTATTCAGTCGAATTGTTGGTGCTGTCCTCATGCTCACATGACATAATTCTCGGGTGGGACTTTCTGTCACACAACAACGCCGTCATCGATTGCGCCCGCGCTGAAGTTGAATTTTCCCCTTTGTTTGACGACCTTACTACTGAAACCTCTGCCCCCTTGCCACTCAAGGTCACTATCGCTGAAGATGTTGAAGTAGCGCCGGGAGCATCTGCCCTTGTTTCCCTGTCGTGCCGTGCCGCGTCGGATGACACCGTTTTATTTACGCCGTCTGCTTCCTTTGTACGCCGGAAGAACCTGCCGCTACCTTCTGCTGTCCTCGCTGTTCGGCGGGGTGTCACGAAGATGCTGCTCTACAATCCATCCTCGTGTGCCCTTACCCTGCTACCTGGTGAGTCCCCTGGCTGCATTCAACCTGTCTGCCTTCTCTCTACCCTTAATGTCCACGAGGCAGCCAGCGGTCCCTCTCTAAACGCCATGCATTCCGAGCTCGCTACTGAACCTGAGCCTGACGAACTTTTCCGCGCCGCCATCGACGATACTCTTCCGTCCACCTACCGTCAGCAGCTTTCAGCCCTTCTCCACACTTTCCGCTTCGCTTTCGATGCAGCCCATCAGCCTTTAGGCCGTACATCAACCGTGGCTCATCGCATTGAGACCGGCTCCCACCCGCCTTTTCGGCAGTGCCCCTATCGCGTGTCTGCGGCTGAGCGTCAAGTGATAAGTGAGCACGTTGAAGACATGCTGCACCGTGGCGTCATCCGTCCCTCTCACAGCCCTTGGTCTTCTCCGGTGGTGCTGGTCAAGAAGAAAGACGGTTCTATCAGATTTTGTGTCGATTACCGGCGACTGAACAAAATTACCCACAAAGACAATTATCCGCTTCCCCGCATCGATGACGCTCTTGACTGTCTCCAAGGCGCCGAATACTTCTCCTCTCTTGACTTGCGTTCGGGCTACTGGCAGGTCCCGATGGCTGCCGCTGACCGTGAGAAGACCGCATTCGTTACCCCCGACGGCCTTTACGAGTTCACCGTTATGCCATTCGGCCTGTGCAACGCGCCAGCTACATTCGAAAGAATGATGGATAACGTCTTACGGAAGCTGAAGTGGCATACGTGCCTCTGTTACTTGGACGATATCGTTGTCTTTTCGGTAGATTTTTCCACTCACCTCACGCGCCTGCACCAGGTTCTGACTTGCCTCACCGACGCCGGCCTACAGCTTAATCTGAAGAAGTGCCACTTCGGCGCCCGGCAGCTAACCATCTTGGGTCACATTGTATCTAAGGAAGGCGTTCTCCCCGACCCGGCCAAACTTCGCGCTGTTGCGGAGTTTCCCAAGCCGACAACAATGAAGCAGCTTCGGAGCTTTATCGGTCTGTGCTCCTATTTTCGGCGCTTCGTCCGCAATTTTGCGTCGATCATTGCGCCACTCACGAAACTGCTTGGAACAGACAACCACCTGTAAGCTTGGTCCCCCGAATGCGAAGACGCGTTCACCACACTGCGCCGTCTTCTTACCTCGCCGCCCATACTTCGCCACTACGATCCGAGAGCCCCTACCGAGGTGCATACTGACGCAAGTGGCGTCGGCCTCGGAGCTGTCCTGACTCAGCGGAAAGATGGTTATGAGGAATACGTCGTGGCGTATGCGAGTCGGGTGCTCAGCAAGGCTGAATGCAACTATTCCGTTACGGAGAAGGAATGTTTAGCGATCGTCTGGGCACTCATGAAATTTCGACCCTATCTGTACGGCCGCCAGTTTGATGTCGTCACGGACCATCACGCGCTTTGCTGGTTGTCGTCTCTTAAAGACCCGGCCGGCCGCCTCGCCAGGTGGGCTCTCCGCCTTCAGGAGTTCGACATTCGCGTTTTATATCGCTCTGGCCGTAGGCACATGGACGCCGACGCTCTATCTCGATCTCCTCTGCCCACCGCCGCTGCATGCTCATCCGTGCCTGAACCCGTCCTCTCGCCTCTTACCGCCTCTGATATGCTTGCGGAACAGCGCAAAGACCCGTGGCTTGCGTCGATCATCGACGTCGTGACCAACGCTCACACTGCTGTGCCTTCGCGCACTCTACGCCGCCAGGCACCACATTTTGCGTTCCGTGATGGCCTGCTCTACCGCCGTAACTACACGCAAGATGGTCGACGGTGGCTCCTCGCGATACCTCGCCATTTACGTTCTGAGATCTGTGCCTCGTTTCACGCTGACCCACAATGTGCCCACGCCGGTGTGTTGAAGACGTTTCAAAGAATATCTCAGCGTTATTATTGGCGGGGCATGTACGGGTACATTCGCCAATACGTCCGCTCCTGCATCGCCTGTCAGCGACGCAAGTCTCCCGCGCCACGTACGAGCGGCCCCTTGCAGCCATTGCCGTGCCCGGCTCGCCCATTCGATCGTGTTGGCGTCGACCTCTACGGCCCGCTGCCCTACACGTTATCTGGGAACCGCTGGATAATTGTTGGCGTCGACCACCTCACCCGATATGCAGAGACCGCCGCACTACCCGCTGCCACTGCTCGTGACGTTGCCCACTTCCTGCTGCACAATTTTGTTCTCCGCCATGGTGCGCCGCGCGAGTTGCTCAGTGATCGAGGCCGTGTCTTTCTTTCGGACGCGGTGGAAGCCCTCCTCAGAGAGTGTCGCATCATTCATCGGACCACCACTGCCTACCACCCTCAAACTAACGGGCTGACTGAGCGCTTTAATCGCACTCTCGGCGATATGCTCACCATGTACGTCTCGTCAGATCAGTCTAACTGGGACTCTGTGCTGCCTTTTGTGACGTACGCATACAATACCGCCACCCAGTCAACCACCGGATTTTCCCCTTTCTACCTGTTGTATGGCCGTGAGCCGTCCTCCACAATGGACACGGTTTTGCCGTACACTCCGGACGCCTCCGAATGCCCGCCCCTCTCCGAACTCGCCAAGCACGCCGAGGAATGTCGCCAACTGGCCCGTTCTTTCACCTCGGACTCCCAAGGTCGCCGAAAGCATGAACACGATGCCCATCAAACCGCGCACGCTTTCTCTCCAGGATCATTAGTTTGGCTTTGGGTCCCCTCCACTACACCAGGACAGTCTTCGAAATTTCGCAGAGAACATCATGGCCCTTACCGCGTCGTCGAATCAACATCCCCTGTTAATTATATTGTAGAGCCGCTTACACCCTCTTCGGACTTGCGTCGTCGCGGCCGTGAGCTTGTACGAGGGGGTACCCAAAAGAAACCGGACTTATTTTTGTTTGAACTTAATTTTTCACATTTTAAGAAATGACCTTCAATCTCCTTCAAAGTATTCCCCACTTGCAATGATATGCTTGTCGAATCTTTAATTCCATTTTTCAAAACATTGTTTAAATTCATCTTTTGTGATGCTTGACAGTGCCTCCGTCGTTTTTTTCTTCACCTCAGCAACATCAGCGAAACGCTTTCCATTCACATATTTTTTCATTCTAGGAAACAAAGAAAGTAGCACGGGGCAAAGTCGGGAGAGTATGAGGGTTGAGGAATAGGGGTCATGCCATTTTTGGTCCAAAATTGTCGCAGAGACAGGGCTGTGTGAGCAGGGGCATTGCCATGATGGAAAAACCAGTCACCCGACCGCCACAAATCTGGCCGCTTCCACCGCACAGTGTTGCCCAATCTTTTCAAAACATCCAAGTAGAAAGCCTGGCTAACTGTCTGACCCTGCGGAACAAATTCTCAATGGACGACGAGTCTCACGTCGAAAAAACAAATCAGCATTGTTTTGAGGTTTGGTTTCACCTGACGAGCTTTCTTGAGGCGAGGTGAATTTGAAGTTTTCCATTGGCATGATTGTTGCTTTGATTCAGGATTCGATTCAGGAACACTTGAGTTGTCCCCATAGCATTGTCGTTGTACGTCTTTCTTAATATTTCAAGAGTTTCCATTCAACTTTTTCCGAGCAAAAATCTCAATTTCACCGGCGCACGCTGTTCACGAAAATCAGCCATTGCAAAAACGACATTCACACAAAACAGTCGTCACTCTAAAATTCTGCCTAAACTAGTCTGACCTCCTTCAACGACGGCACTCGGCTTACTGACTCTGCAATGTTCGTTCTATGCGCTCCTAGTGGCAAAACGCGGTACCACAGAAGCTTTGCCGACCAAAAAATTTAGTCCGGTTTCTTTTGGGTACCCCCTCGTACATGTCAGTCGCCTCAAGACTTATTACGACCCGCTCCTCTTGCCAGCACCATAGGTCGCCAGGATGGCTCCTCTTCCATCCCGGGGCCATTGTAGTGAATTACAATTAACGCGCCTTAACTATTATGAATGCGCCTCAGGTTGCCTCGATGGCAGACGAAGAAGTTGACGACGAAGTGTGCCGGCGCGCGCGGCTCCAGCTCTCTGGCTGTGTAGACTGACTGTGATTTTGCTGCCGTCCGCTCAGCTGTTTGGCGAACTGTATAGCTGAGGTCACTAGTACGCGAACCCCCTTTCAATATATATATATATATATATATATATATATATGTGTGTGTGTGTGTTGCGTTATATATCTAATATAACGCAACAGCTTTCCGTGTCAGCCGTGGTGTAGTCCGCACTGGTGCGGACTACACCACGGCTGACACGGAAAGCTGTTGCGTTATATTAGGATGACAAGACTTACGCTATGCTTCCCACTACTTTAGAATTCGACGGTTAGGTGCGAGGCCAAATGTTTATTTGTAAGGTTTAAGGAGCTGAACTACAGCCGATTGCACTTCCACTGATATTGTGAATCTTGATCAGCTTTGTGATATGCACTGAAAGATCTGATATTTGTATGTATTTTAATTTTCACAGCGCCTGCACCATTCATCGTAGTACTCTCATTGCGCACCTATTGTTAACTACAGTCGGAGTTCTTGCATGAAAATACCTGGCGATATTCGCTCAACAGCTCAACTAAGCCCAGAAGGCAATATTTGCCTTCTAGCTGAACGTTTGTCCAAGCACATTGGAAACGCCTAACGTCATACTGTTTGGATAGGCGCTGTTTACAACAAGAGGGCACAAGCAGAGAATCAGGGAGAAAAATATTTGAAACAGGCCAATAGTTTTTTTTATCCGTTGGTTGGGCACTTGTTAATCGCTTGTTCATCCCTTCTTTTCCCCGTGTTTCAAACAGCGAGGCCCACTCTATGAGAGGCACTCATCAGCGGCTATCGGTTTCGCACGAGAGTGATGTAAGCTGATACGACGAATATCGGAGCTCTTGTGTACGCACGATCGTGTCGCGTGTCAGTTGAGGTATGCCACATATGTAATAAGTGCATACAAGTCACATTTTCGTAGCGCTTGAACTACTATATATGCAGCACATGTGTTCATCTGTGACATTTGTGACGCGTATGAGCTCCTGCGTGACACATATGAACTCGTATGAAGCATATGTGCTGATACGAGGCGCATTTGTCGACACATATGGATCATATGATGCCCATATTAGTCCATACGAGGCACATATGTGGCACATATGAACTCGTATGAAGCCTATATGTGTTCATATGAGGCACATATACTGACACATATAACTCATATGTGCTGCATACGAGTTCATACGAGACACATATCTGACGCATATAGCTCGTATGTAACACATATGGAATCATACGAGACACATATGAATTCATATGAGATTTTTCGATAGGGAATGGCAAGTTTTTCGTACGCACGAGAGGCCAAAATAGGACGTGGGAAGATAGCGCGCTTATGCTTACAGTCGTGTGCAAATGTAGAGTGTGAAGAACGAAGCTGTACCTATTTCGCTGTTTATCGTACTGTCTGCTCCTTTTCAAGCATATATTCCGCTTTACCGAAGAAAACATAAGTTATCAGGATCGCTTTTACGCAGTAAGTTGTTCTTTGGTCACTGTTCCTTGCTCACTTGGACTACTTTTTTACGGACGCCACTGCAACCACAACGTCGAAGAAACTGGAGTCTGTGTCCCATGACCACTTCGCCTCCTTTGCAGACTACCAGAAAGCGTGTATGCTCCTGTACCTAGAACGAATATTTGAATATGGCGATCATTGCAGTGAGATTAGTTTCACAGTCTTCATTTTATTTGGTTTTTCCATTATTCTATAGCGCACCCAGCGTACTGAAATTTTGTAAGTAGGACAAGAAGGTTAAATTATTTACTATAATGCAGCACTACAGTACGCAGAACAATAACGTTACAGCCTCTTAAAGATTGTGGCTAAACAGTGCGAATTGCCTTTACACCCAAGAGAGGAATAAGTCGGGCTAGTTGGTACATTCTCTGCATAAAAACAGTGCAACAGACGGGACCAAGAAGAGAAGACGCAAACACAGGCGCTGTGTGTTTGTGTCTTCTCTTCTTGGTCCTATCTGCTGCGCTGTTTTTATGCGAAGAACGTGCCTTTACACTGCGTGGATATACCAGAAACCTCCGTGACAGAAGTCTGCTCTTAGTCTAGCTGAAAATGTGAGTGTGAAAGGAAAGAGGCGAAATACGTGTTTTGAAAAAAAAAAAAAAAAGCTGTGCGCTGTCATGGAATTGAATGAGACGAATGCGATGCGATGCCAGTACCTTTCGCTTTTTAGTTGATCGCTTCCCCATTACGTCTTTTAATTACGTTTTCACGTCGGTTGTTGTTCGGTTGGTGAACGGGCTGCAGGGGGGACGTAGTTGGATGAGTGACGCTTTTGATGACCTTCACTCTCACCAGGGAGCCTGGTTCTTTTGGAGGGTGGAGGCGTGATTTGGTGAGGTTTGACACGCCGACGGCGTGAGAGACTGTCGCTCATAACCCTAAAGCAGCAAAAGTATGAAGTATGTTTTTAAAGCGCGCTAACACCGCTGTGCCCACAGGAATTTCATGGGTACACTTACCATCCGGCATAAAGGTAAGCCGCAAAGACTTCCTTCTTGCCTTAAATTTGAGCTAGAATTGCGAATAAAACACAGACTCCATACGAAGAAAATGCGCGCAGACGCTGTTGCGTGCATCGTTATACCTAATGTCTTAATTCTTTAGGTAGCGGTGCTGCCATGACCTATATAGTTCACGATTCTCACCACTTCTCTTCACCACGGATAGTAAACATACATTTAATATGAAGTGCGAAGTGCAGTTATCATTATTGTTTAGGGGTTTCTTATGGTCTTTTCTTCTCAAAGTTTCGTTGTGTTCACTTTAGTCACTGTAAAAGGGAGCTTAATACCACAACATAGCAGAAATGCGATCACTTTATGACGAACAGGCGACTTGAAGTCTTCGTATTCAAATGCCGGTCATTTCTAAATTTGGCTGAAAAGTTTGTGTCAGATTCGCAATGTCATTTGGGCACTGCCCAAACAAGGAACGCTACACAAACAAAAATACCAGCATATTTTCTTTATGATTTCTGTTTAGTGTTGTTAGTTATTGATGGTGAGAACTAGGAAGCAACGCCCAACAGTCACTATCCGTGAACAGAGAGATACATGGTGTTTTGTGCGGCCCCTCTCAACGCTCTCTTCTCTAAACGCTGTGCTGTTTATTTATGATGCTTTATATCTGACAACTCTTGCTTCCGACATACAGGCGATTATTGCCGCTCAGTAATCTTTAGTGTACAAGCTACCACAAGGCAAAAGCAATAATTCATCCACTTGCGTCGGCAGTTTTATACTGAGAATGAAAGCTGTTGAGGAATATGGCCACGACAGATACACGAGAGTACACTGAATAACAAAAATGTTGAGCGATGGCAGCATCTCGTTGCAAGATGACCCCATACGAAGGTGCTCTTCTTCAAACAAAGCATGATTTTGAAAACTTTTAATACATTCAAAACTTTAAACAGTCACTTTACCAACTTTACATACTGCAAGCAAACACCGATAGTAGAGTGAAGAGCACTTTATACGACGTTTCTAAGTTGGGAGAACAGAAAATGCACTGCACTAGATTGTATTCACCCTCTTTCTATTCCTCGCCCCATCAGGACTGCCATGGCAAGCAATGCGTTTTATTCATGAAACTAGATTCTGTCAAATAATGTTATGCACTTCCAACCGAGATTTGTCCGGGCGCAATCACTTCAAAGACGCTTCGCATAGCAGAGTGGAGCATGGCGTAAATATTGTGCATAGCTCCTTTTTTACCCTAAAAACGAGATAACACATGCTCTTTTTTTTTTATTATTCTATGCTCATTATTTACCTGTTCACATACAAACTTAACGCGTGGTGTTGGCGAATGGATGAAACTGTGAGCTGCATGTCAAGTAGCACTTGGTTTTTTGAGGAGCAGAACTTCGTACTTCTTTTTTTCCAAAAGGTTGTTTGAGGAGAACATTAATGTCTTTTGGCACATTTGGATGTTGCGATTCCAAAGGGGGTATTTTATTCCAAGACTGTTACACAAAGGTCGAACCTCTATAAACCCCGTGAATGAATGCACCCGCTGATATTTATCGAGAAATCATCACATAGAATCTATAAACCAGTCTTAGAAGCCGACGTTAATCATGCTATCAAGAATGTTCCAATTATTTTTGTTGCCGAACGCCTCACTTAGTTTTAGATGTGTCGTGGCTCGCTCTCCTTCTTGTAATATGCAGGTGTGTGTAATTTTTCTCTAACTCCATTTCAAACTTAGCGTCCCAGACCACCGAAGCATTTCATACCAGATTTAACGGTCTCCAGCTCCTTCCTGTTTTTTTTTTCAGTGTAGTTCATAACTGTAATGGGAAATCTGGTAATCAGTACTGTCCATAATGGAAGAAAGATACAAAGCGCTGAAATATTTGTTTTGTGATTCGCCACGAAAACTGATACGCTTACCTCTGTGAAAAAAAAAAAAAAAACGTGCCTCGTGGTCTCATGACGGTGGAGTTTTGAGCCCACGTACCCGCGATGGAAGAATGAACAGGAAACAAATGCATTTCTCCGGAGCCCTACGCATGGGGTCATGGCATAAACACAGTATCATTATAACTGGATTGAAACAACTGTTTAAGTGAACAGCAAAACGCACTGCTCCTTTTACCCTTGCTGATTAGTGGAAGAGAGTACATTTAAGCGGAAGAAAACTAAAGCTGATCGCTTTTTGAAGTAACCTAAATAGGAATCCTTTAGTCTGTCTTCAGTGATGCTGAACAGGGAGACTTGCGAAGCCTTTTGGTAATGCGCACCTTTTCTGTAAAGCAATCGAAAATTTAAGAAACTATCATGAGCGCTAATCGTCTTCGCCCCCCCCCCCCCCCCCCATTCTCGCCATGCCAGTGTTGTATAAATAATTTTTTCAGTGAGCGGTCTCTGCTCTATTTAAAGTAATTACCATGAATTGTTTTTTAATAAATACAGCGAAATCTTCAGTTTTTCCAGCTTGTTAAGGTGTGAATTATATAAAAATTCAGGGGGGCACTTTGGTGACCCAAAGTGCGGTTAGGCGGAAGCCTTAAGCGCGGTGTTGGTGCTTGTGTCACTGATCTGTGGTTAAGGTGTTAAGCTTCGCCTCTAAGAGTGGAACGCGACAGCGTCATGAAACGCTGCCAGGGAGTCCAAAGAACGTCATCGCCCGTTCGGCTGTGCGCCTTGCTCGTCGGTAAATTGGTTTTTGATGAAAGGAAATGTATCTGCCTCGCATATCTCGATGGACACCTGAACCTCGCCGTAAGGGAAGGGAGAAAGATGGGAATGCACGAAGACACCGTATTCACTAGACGCGCCTTTGTTCATTACAGACCATCGAGCTGGCATAGCGGAGTGGTAGCGTGCTCGTCTCGCACTCCGGAGGCCCTGATTCGATTCCCCAACTTGACCAATTTTCTACTCGGTTTTATTTATTTATCTGGTGTGACTAGAAAGGTTAATTAGGCTACTTGGTCAATTAAACAATTAACTAACCTCAGTCCCACTTACTTGGAGCATCCCTATACCATCCCTTTAATTGTTTCCATGGTTACTAGCCAAAGTATAATTGGCCCGTTTGAAATTCGCGCACTGTGACGTCACGACCATTTCGACCAATTGAAAAGCGTAGCATTTCTGTCGACAACTCCTGCTTACAACGTTGAGGCATTAAAGGCTTCCGCCTTAAAATAATTTTGAGTCAGTAAAGTCTTTGGAGGTGTAATGAACTTAGCATTGGTAGCGAAACTTCGCAGGAAGAAAGCATGCATCTTTTTAAGTGAGTAGGCGAACCACTGTATGCACACCTGCCTGATTAAAACGTCAGTCAACCTTTC
This sequence comes from Amblyomma mixtum, assembly GCF_055824585.1. Taxonomy (NCBI): domain Eukaryota; kingdom Metazoa; phylum Arthropoda; class Arachnida; order Ixodida; family Ixodidae; genus Amblyomma; species Amblyomma mixtum. The sequence goes on along the minus strand of NC_143017.1, from coordinate 63,409,377 downwards.
GACGTGAAAAATTTGGTGCCCAAGGTTCTCCTGAACGTTTTATTTAATTTCCTTTCTAAACAGCTTCTTCCCGAATCTTGTTATGAATTGTATACATTTTAGCTCAGTCTTTTTCTTGATATGTGACGCGAAAGCGCGCTTATATACATGCATATCACTGCCTAGAGTAATAGGCTGCATATATATGCGCCACTGGCGAAAGCGGTCTTATAGATTACGTCAAGAAAATTACCGTGCTGGATATGACGTTTCTTTTCGAGTCAAAAGGGGATCTCCATCTAGGGCTTGCAGGTCCTACAAGCAGGTTTTTTAATTGCATATCAGTGCGTCGACGTGGAGCGATATGAAAATGCCTTCCAAAAAAATTTCACTTGTTTCCTTGAATATGTCTGATATTTTTCCTTTGCGCACTTCGCTCTTGATGGGATCGTAGTTTTAAACTGCTGCGAGAGATAGCACAAAGAACTTTTCAATTTTTCCTATGGCTAAACAGGACTCCATGACTTCTTTTACATGCAGCCTGCCGAAGATAAATTATGTAATGTGATATTGTACTGTACAAAACAATTATAAACTGAGGGAACGGCTTTTCAGCCAAGTTCAACAACACAAAATTTACCTCGCTTTCACGCAGCGTCAAAAGAAAGTAGTGTCACAATCGGCAGAGATGTGAAAACCTGACACTAGCGAGTCGCAGTTTCATAACCCGCTGTAGATGCAAAGGATATGAACACTATTTTCTCCTTGAAGGTTTTTAACAGTATTTTAATAACCGTGGCGCAGTTTTCAGAATATGTTGCTGGCGACCGCAAGCTTTTGGTCTGATTCCGCTTAGGGTAAAACTAAGCACACAGTACCTTTTTTTTCGCATAATGGGAATATAAATGTGCACTGCTCTGCATTTAGAGCGAAATATTTCTCTTTTACTGTGAAATCATTTCATAATCATTCACGCTGATCACCTAAGACAAAAATAGAAGACTACTGCGTAATTGAAAGGCTACGCAGGTAATTTTCAACCTCCGCTTATGAGGGGCTTTAGACTCTATTCATTTTATTCCTTTAGAAAAGCGCTATTTCAATGCTGAATTTCGGAGTGTTTGACTGGTAGACTGTGCTGCCATGAACATATCTGCCATGCCCAATACAGAACGCAGCTCTCATGACAGGAGAAGAAAAAATTAAGGTCTTTCTTTCTCACGACTCGCACGCCACGTCTTATTGACCTAACACTGCAAGCGCTGTTTCCTTTGTGTGCGTGTGTGTAAAGGGGAAAGAGGGAATCCGCGCTCACAATGAAGAGGGGGAATGCCGCACGCAGAGCAGCCAAAATATCCACTAAAACAGGCACTGGCACCTGCCCTACCCTAGAACTGGTTGGCGACGGAGCATCAAGTTTACGAGTAACAGTTTTTGGCCCGACATTGGTAGCGAGGCCCGTGATCAAAGCTCAGCCTTCATCTTTGTGTTCAGTCCCTTAGGTCATCTATCTACGTCTGCTATGCGCGGGCATTTTTTAAAGGCGTGAGGATTTGCACTGAAATATTTGCTACCCAGTTACTTCGAACATTTGGCATAACGTCAAGGCTCCGATTTCCGCATTTTATATGTTATGTTTAAATGGTGTTGCGAGCAGAAAAAGCAGATAAGCAATTACCGCGCAACTACTGGTGACATCAGTTCCAGTAACAGCATGTGCGGGTTTTTTCTACGCAGTTCATAGCGTGTCTTCACCAGCAATAAATAGCTTTTAATAGCTTTTAATAAATAGCTTTTAATAAATAGCGTGTCTTCACCAGTCCCCGCTTTTGTTAACTGACTATATACTGAAGAAGTCAAAACATATAGCTAAAGGCTGCACACACGGTACTTTTACTGTATACCCTTGAATAAAAGAATCTGTCAGAAAAATCAGAATTTTTTTTGTGAAATCTCACGTCAAATAAATCTGGTGCCGAAACCATGACGACATAGAGAAGCAGTGGGAGGACCAATGAAAATATGATTTGTTTGTTATATGCATCATTGCAACACGTTCTCAGAATTGCAGCGGAACCAACAACGGTTTAACATACTGTGGCTTCTAGGTTCACATGGAAATGTATACATGGAAGACAGTTTATGCGGTTGTCTTAACAAAACAATAACTATTAGGCGCTTTTTTTCTGCCCGTATGCGCATAAGCAAACGAATGATTCATCTTCTAGGCTGCCTCCTCAACATCAAAACCATTAACAAAACAAGTGCAGTCTCTCTCCCTCAACTCAATCTTACTCTTCATTCTTGAAGATGCATGCAACCTGATATGCGGAAATATTTGACACGTTTGTGCGTACTGGACATTTTAACGAATGACAAAACAAGCTTTTTTTTCTGGCGTAGAGTGCAACGATAAAACAACCAAAAGTCAGAGATGATCTCACCCTTGAAGATAAAGTATTGTTGCGCATACATGAAAAGAATCGGGGGAATGTGGCAAGTTTTTTTCGGATGGGTGATCTTTCCTGCTGAATGCCGTTGGGGGTTTGAGAATACGGTTTCACTGCGGACAATATGAAACCGTGGCGTCATCTTCGAGCTCTACGCGCTTCGAAACCGAATGAAATATGGTTGTCTCCTTGTCGCTGAGGCGGCTCTCAGGCGTTTTTTCTCCGCTTGGGCATAGGCCGCTGGACATTCCGCCGAGGCGGACATTGTCCCCTGGGTCGGTTTTATTATCCCCAGTTCTTCCAGCAAAGTCGTCGCAGCTTTTCTCTTCTCTGTATGTGAGGGTCACTGCACGAGAAGCAAAAGTATTCACAAGCTGAACAGCCAGAAACTAGTGTCACAGCATAGAAAACGTGCACGGAAGCCTTGAAGGAGCCATGTTTATTTTTATAAAAGGGAACGGCTTGCTCCTGACAAGCCCCGTGAACGAAGAAGTGAGATGACATCGGTGACCTCTCGGAGGGAATCGTATTGGTGAGCAGATCAATCAATCAATCAGTCAATCAATCAATCAATCAATCAATCAATCAATCAATCAATCAATCAATCAATCAATCAATCAATCAATCAATCAATCAATCAATCAATCAATCAATCAATTTTTATTCAATACAAAACTATTGTCTTGGGGGACGTGACAAAAGGCGGAAAAGTGCCTGACGAGGTCACGCCACCCTGTGGCAAGCAGCGGTTTGACACTCATGCGGAGTTTCAACAGAGTTTACATGCAGAGAAAAGTCTTAGATGAAACTGTATCCCCCAACCCCCTTATTATATTTTTTTTTACAGTGCAAGAAGATGTACAGGAACGGAGTACAAGAATAAGTGCAGCAACTTCTACTAGCAATACATGTTAACAAAACACTTCCAAACATAAAATACATGTAAACTATCGAACTTGAAGCCAATGAAACATGAAATTGAAAACAAGAAGAAAAACATGAAAACATAACACACTAGTCTTCCTTTAAGAATAATCCCTTCAGTGTAACAGTAAGCAGAGGCACAGAACTGTAAAGAACTGCGTGCATGTGTACGTAAGAAAAAATCTCTATTCGATAACGTGCTCTCTGGTCGTGCTGTCATAGAGCCGTACATGATCCTAGGAGAGAGACCTCAAAACAGCATAGACAGGTCGCGGGTGAGTTGGTAGTTCAGAGCAGTATAACAAGTTTGAAGTCTGAGTTAAGGGTGTTAAGAGAAAAACTTTACACCGTAGTCAAGAAATTCATTAAGCAGTCGCGCACAAGTGTGATGTGTTGCCTGTCTGTTGAGCGGACTGTTGAGGTAGGTGGAGAATGCCGGAAGCGGTGAAGTGGTGAGGTCGGCGATGAGGCGCCGCGGAGCAGAAGGTTTGCGAATTTTTCGGAGTCCGTAAGAAGCCGCTTTTCCGCCATTCGTGCAGATCAGGCGTAAGTTGAGTACTTTTTTTTTTCTTACGTACAACGCATCACGATCTCTGAAAAAAGTTCATTGAGTCTTTTCTAATGCTGAGAAGCCGGATCTCTTTTTCTTTTGTTTTTCAGTAAGCTAGGCCGTCGAAAAATTTGTTATATTTTGTTTGTAAACCTGCCGGCTGAGGATGCCTGTTGAACTTGCTTTGCACGCTCACAATCAAGCGCCGGGTTTTCGTTCGCATGGCAGTTCTAATTTTCATGGATTACCAAAGCTACTTTCTTGCATCTGTGAGAGCACAAAACACTGAAGCCCTGCATTTGCGCAGAAAAGAGGCCAGCTGACAGCAATCAAGTCCGAATTCGGAAACAGTCCCGAATAAACACAGCCAAGCAGCCGATTAAATCCGAAAAGTATTGAACGAGGAGCATAACACCTTTGCCCATTTTCAATCAAAGAGGGGTTTACAATGACCAGTTATCGGTCTTCGTATCCAACAGCGCTTGCTGCACGCTATGTCGAAAGTGTTCTTTGCCTCATTCTCCATTCCATTCCATTCTCCATTCCATTCTCCATTCCATTCTCCATTCGATTTTCTATTCTCCAGGCGTGAGTTTCATTGGTTACTTGCTCTCGCGAAAATCCTAGGGAAGAAATCTGTTTAAAGCAGTTCGTTTAAAGTTTAAACCAATTGTTTTAATTTTCTTTTCTGCCTAAAATATTATTCGTACAATGAACAAAAATAATATTCGTAATCAGGTGTGGTTGGCCGAACTCAGTTGCTGGGCAAAAGCCGAGCACATGCCGACTGGAAACCATTCATGTGCTACAGGACGGGGTGGAACCATATCTGCGTTTGTTATTCGGCGCTTCTTTTTTTAACCTATTCGTCTTTCCTTTTTTTTTTTGCAGTTGGTTTACCTGTCTATTGAGTACCTGTACCGGTCTTCAAGGCATTATCAACCCATTACAATAAGAAAGAAACCAGTCTCGATGCTTCAGCACGTTTACAGTGTGCTTGGTCATGTACAATAAGTAAATTACTCGAATGGTAAATATAGAGTGGAGCGCATTTGGTGGGTTCTCTCATACCATAAATGGCAATTTACCAGTATCCCTAAAAGAGAAAAATATACAGAGTGTCCAGGCTAGCTCTAGCCAAGGGTTAAAAGATAACATATTTGAGGCTGGCCAAGGAAGCCACATACATACACCTACCAACCGGCTTGAGCATCATAGGCAATTTTTTGTTTTGCAATTAATTAATTATCAATTAAGATAATTTTTATAAACTCGTAGATATTGACTTTAGACAGCATATGTGAACTCCAAAGTTGGAGAGCACCTTCAGAAGCCCCCATGCTATTTATTTGCGATAATGAAAGCCTCACCTGTATCGTTTTTCCGAGCTCCAAAGAAAGTCCGCGAAATACAAAAAAAATCGCCGCCGCGGTGGCTCAGTGGCTATGGTGCTCGGCTGCTGACCCAAAAGACGCGGGTTCGATCCCGGCCGCGGCGGCTGGAATTTCTATGGAGGAGAAATTCTTGAGGCCCGTGTACTGTGCGATGTCAGTGCACGTTAAAGAACCCCAGGTGGTCGAAATTTCCGGAGCCCTCCACTACGGCGTCTCTCATAGCCTTAGTCGCTTTGGGACGTTAAACCCCATAAAACCAAAACCAAACCAAAAAAAATCACGTGACTAGCGCATTCGCGCGCCCCGATTCTGTTGCTCTCAATCCTGTCTTGAGTGAACGAAATCAGCTGCTAGTACGGCGCAACGACCCCACTGCTCCGGCAGGCCGATATGTCGACGGTTGCTGCGACGCCTGGCGGAGCCAGTGTGCAAGCGTGACGACGCAAGTAGCGCCGCAACCACCGTCGACATATCGGCCTGCACCTGGTTTCATTTTCTCAAGACAGGGATGAGAGCAGCACACTTAAGGCGCGCGAACGCGCTGTTCACGTAATTTTTTTTTCTATTTCGCGTACTTTATTTGGAGCTCGGAAAAAAGATACACTTGAGGTTTTCTTTATCACAAATAAAAAAAATTCAGGGGGCACTTTGACTGTCTAAAGTGGGTAGAGGCGGAAGCGTTTTCCGCACCACCTTCGCTGTTTCTGTGGCACTGGTGGCGTCACATAATTGAGTACTAATTACCAAGTAACGAGAAATTACTAATTAATGGTTAATTACTGATTAATGCCTAAATACTAATTAACTGCTAATTAATGACGCTTAAGCTTCGCCTTTAGGAGTGGAACGCGACAGCGCGTTGTAGCGCTGCCAGGGAGTCCACGGAACGCCACCACCCGTTCGGCGCGATGCCTTGCCCTTTGAATGCAACGCTTTTTGAGGAAAGGAAATGGCGCAGTAATTCTCTGTCATCTCGATGGACACCTGAAACTCACCGTAGAGGAAGGGAGGAAGTGGGAGTGAAAGAAGATAGATAAAGAGGAGCCGTAATGAAGAAAATGAAAATTGTATTTGAGGAAAGGAAATTATGCAGTAACTGTCTCACAAAATTCAGGGGGGCTCTTTTTTGACCTAAAGTGTGGTCACTGATGTGTGGTTAAGATGTTAAGCTCCGCCCCTAAGAGTGGAACGCGACAGCGTCTTGCAACGCTGCCAAGGAGTCCATAGAACGTTATCGCCCATTCGGTTCTACGCCTCGCTCGTCGGTAAATTGGTTTTTGAGGAAAGGAAATGTATCTGTCTCTCATTTGTCGGTGGACACCTAAACCTCGCCCGAAGGGAATGGAGAAGGATGAGAGTGAGCGAAGACACCGTATTCACTAGACGCGCCTTTGTTCATTCCAAACCATCGAGCTGGCATGGCGGAGTGGATAGCATGCTTGTCTCTCACGCCGAAGACCGGGGTTCGATTCCTGAGCTCGACCAATTTCTTAATCGGTTTTATTTATTTATATGGCCTGACTAGTAAAGCTAATTAGGCTAATTAAGTAATTAAGCAATTAACTAAGCTCAGTCCCACTTACTTGGAGCATCACTATAGGGTCCCTTCAATTGGTTGCATGGTTACTATCCAAAGTACAATTGGCCCCGTTTGAAATTCGGGCACTGTGACGTCACGACCGTTTCCACCAATTGAAAAGCGTGATATTTTCTGTCGACAACTGCTGCTTACAACGATGAGACATTAAAGGCTTCCGCCTTAATAGAATGGGGGTTTCTGAAAGTGCTCTCGAACTTTGCTAATCACATCTTACGTTTAAAGTCAGTATTTTCGCATTTAGAAAAATCATCGTAATTAATCCTTAATTAATAGCAATGCAAGATTGCCTAGGTGCGCTAGCCAGCTGGTAGCTGCATGCAAGTAATTTCCCTGGCCTACCTGAAATATCGTATTTTTGAACCCTTGGCTAAAGTTAGCCTGGATACACAGTATAACAGCTGGATCTTTCCGGTGCTCACATCTGGGATGGAAACGTGGAGGCTAACGAAAATAGTACAGCTTAATTTGAGAATAACACGGCGCCCTATGGAAAAGAAAATGATAGGCGTAACGTTAAGGGACAGGAAGAAGGTAGAGCGGGGTCTGAGAAGAAACGTGGGCCAATCACATCCTACTCTAAATCACGATGAAGGATTGGGTTTCGGCCGGGCATGCTATATGAAGGCAAGATAATCAGCCTTCGTAACGGGCAATGAATTGAATACCAAGAGAAGGCAAGGGCAGAACAGGGCGAAAGAAAGTTAGGTGGGCGGATGAGATAAAGTTTGCAGGGAGAAGGCAGCCAAAGCTCGTTCAGGACAGGGTTAATTAAAAAGGTATTGGAGATGCCTTTTTCCTGCACTGGACCTAGTCAGGCTGATTATGGTGATGATGGTGAATGGTTCTGAATATGAGCTACAACGGACACACTCAGGAGCTCAGTTCACAAAGAGGTGCGAGCCCAGTGATGCAGAAAATAGAACGTTTAGCCGTCGATGCACAAAAAAAAGTGCCTCGAATCATTGTGCAAGGTTGGTGCCCTGTGTGAAGGCGCTTCGAGTTACTATGAAGTGAACAATTCAGTCGGCTCACTTAGCACACGTTGCATGAAATATTCAGCAAAGCAGTACACCAGCCGGTAGAAGTCCACGAAAACTTTGTCGACGAAAATTTATTTATTGCATTTCATGACTAACACTTGAGATTTAGTGATTCATTAGAGTAATTTGGGAAATTACGTTTCTGTTGCATATCTCTATACGAGGACGCTGAAATTTTCGTTGCTCATATATAATGCTTTTTCGCATATGTTTGACGGTCGGTGCACATTTAAGCTAGCGTGCACGCAGAGAAAACAAAAAATAAACAGCAAATAAAGTAATTATTTCCATGCAAATTTTTCGTCTCCAGGCAAAGAGAAAAGAAAGCGCTCAAAAAGTGCAGAACAAGGCTCAGGCGAACAAAGAAATATTGGACCTGGCCGTACGGCCCTTTGTCAGCGCCATTTTTGGCACTTAAGATGTTCTATATTGAGCACATCTGCATAGACAATGGATGCTAATAGCCAGGGACTTTACAGCACGACAGGACGTCTTTATTCTTCGCTAAAGTTCAAGGCGAACTAAAAGGCTACGCAAGAGCAGTTAACAATGAAATTCATTGACTTGGTTCCTATAAAAGCCTGCACAATTGTCGTCGCTGCCGACAAAGGGGACAGTTCAGAATATCTTAACGCAGGTCGATTAATGGCACATTCATTTGCTTTTTGGATAGCACGTAATTGCCTTTATAGATGCAAAAGCAACAGCCGATATTGGAAAAAGGAATGACTTATGTGGATGCCGGAAAAATAGTACTCAATTAGCAGCATTATCAGTCTTTTGGGCCACATTTACTCGTTCAAGCATCACTAAAACAACATCCAGAAAGATGTGAGGGGCTCATAGAGGCAGTTTAGAAGTTAGTCAATATAGGAACTTATCTGGGCGATGAACAGTTTGAAAAGCTTATTGCTGTTTTTCTCTATGTTACGGATATTCATTCAGGCCTAAGCAAACGAAACGCCGAAATAAACACAACATTCACTTATTTTTCTTCTGGCCTTCGCAATTAACAGGAAGAAATCGACTTGGGCAGTGCATAAAATAATAACGGAAGACACCGCTGGTCTTTAAGGGTAACGGAGTGGATTCCAAGAAAAGACAAGCGTTGTAAGAGATGGCAGAAAGTTAGGTGGGTGGATGAGATTAAGAAGTTTGCGGAGGTAAGTGGCCCTAGCTGGCAAGTACAGGGTCAATTGGAAAGACACGGGAGAGGACTGTGCCCTGCAGTGGGCGTAGTGAGGCTGATGATGATCAGGACGATGAAGAAGACAATGATTGCTTATTCCCCCGCGAGCTCATTGCTCTGTCGCCGCGCTAAAGGAAAATTTCGTCTCTCAGCGGCCACTTGTCATTGCAAAAGAATTCTCGAGAAAAAAAAATGGGCGCAAGTCCACTACACCAGAAATTAACGTAAATACTGGCGAAAAGTGGCGCATTCACTTTTATCCCGTTTTCTGCTCTTAATTCAACGACTTGGAGAGTGCGGTGATGGCTGCACAACCGAGCACAGGTTGCACAGCTACGAAGTGATTTGTATTGAATACTTCGCTCCATAAATTCACTTCACTGGCATTAGTTAATGAAACTGCATCTCTGAGATGGCTTTGATTATTTAGGCTTCGACATTAGGAGGGTGGTAGGTTGAATATGAGCTTTTGGACGACAATTTGCCTAAACATGGTCGGGACCAGGGGCCGCTGATTAGCGAGCCTTTGGTGAACGCCGCAAACTTGTATGTGCGCATTCGCGCCCCGAAGACGCTCACTAGAAAAGGAGGCTGGTCATGCGAAGCAGGACAAAGCGACGCCTTTGAAATGCGGCAGACGCATGCAGCACTGCAGATTTTTCCGGGTATTCGGGATGCTGGCAGGGGAAGTGTCTTCAGTGGTTAGAGCGCATGTGTGATCGGCGGCCATGATCACATAAGCCTGAATGAACGCGCCCGACACAGGGTTCAGTGGTGACGACCCTCCTGGAGATACGACCAAGGCTTCCTATATGTAGCCAAGGATATATTAGGTTGCCTCCTCATAGAAAAACAATCTAAAATTAAAGCACTTCGCCTGCACCGCCATTATCACGATGAGACAGTAACCAAGGTGAATCGGAATGTGTAGTGAAAGAGGGGCTAGAATTCAGTGTAGAACAAAGCGCCATAAAGTGCCATAAGCCAGCTAATGAAGCGCTATTGTTAACTTGATGGAGAAACATAAAGGAGACAAAATTATTTTAGCGTGTATTTCTGCTTCCTAAAAGTGAAAACGCTACACTAGTTACGGCTACTTAAAAATCTTTAGTCGCACAGACTTTTTTAGTGTACCGCTCTTCTTAGCTGGAAAAAATTACCCTGAGAAAAAAATTACTGCTAAGTAGAACATTGTCTTAGAAAAGAATGCAAGATCACAGTACCCGCACTGAGTACTAAGCGCCTGGATTTAATTCAAGGCGTGATCAGGGAGCCCATTACACAAATGTTTCATGGCCCTTTCACCCACTATTCGAATAGTGGAGTACTAGTCTTAGGGTGAAAAAATATATAACAATGCTCATGTATCCACGTCGTTTAGCGTACCAATGTTGCGGCGAGGTACCCTGAAGCAAATGGCAGCCGACAAAGAAAATTTATTACGCTGGCTGAGATTCAACGCCCCAAAGTGTAAAATGGGCCACAAGAGACACAACTGCACAGGGCTCCCCATTTGTTTCGACCCCAAGAGGTCCTTTGAGATGTTATCACACCGCGCAGCACATTTGCAATATTCCAGTTCATATTAATCAAATGTGGACCCCACGACCCGTACTCGACGCAATTTTTCGGCTTAGAAGCAGAGCGCTCCGCAACCACGACCGTCGCGAAGGCTACAGAAAGAAGATGCACAGCTTCACAAAAATTCAAACACGCATTCAAGCTGACCTAGTGCAAGCTGTTCGTTTAAATTATTCGGAGCCAGGAGCTACGGTGATTGCGTAGGAAGATGAGACCGGAGTTCCGCCCAGCGTTTCCTGATAGAGACGCCAAGGGAAAGAAAAAGTCTGGTCATTAAATTTGCAAGTCTCCGCATTCTTCCCTTCTTAGTCAAAAAAAAATTAAGACGCCCTGCCAGCGGAAGCTAGTAAATCCGTACGCAAGTGACTTAGGCTTCCGATGTCAACTCAATAAACAAAAACTAAGATGTGACGCATTGTTCTTTTTTCTCTGATCGCATGGTTGAAGGTGCAAGTTTCAACGCCCATTCAGCTGTGTACGTTGAGCGGATATTTTTCTTTTCACGATTACAAGAATAGCGGTGGCCAGGCCTTGTTTATAGCCTTTCACTGCATGGAAACAGGAGATACGTTGCACTTTCTTTAGCGCGGTTTTAGCTGTCCAAGAAACAAAACAAAAAAAAAATGACGTAAGCGCAGAAACAGGAGTAAACAGATAACCAAGTTTCATACTAGTAGCGTCCGCTTTAGAGTCAACTATTAGCAGGAAGCAAATTGTTGGATAAATACCAGTTCCCTTATCACGTGCGGAAATCCAAACTTGTTTGATATCAATAAGGCTGTTTTTTGAGCTACTTCGTTGCTCATATTTTTGGCGCAAACTTAAGTGCACAAAAAGACGGGGACAGGCAAGAGATACACGACACAGCGCTGTCTCCGGTGCCTCTCTCATATCCCTGTCTTCTTATGCGCTTAAGTTTTCGTCAAAATTTTTTGCGATGTCAGATTATCGCAGATGTTTTACCTACGGGGCTTCAGTTACAGTGCACAAGCAACCCTTCTAACACAAATCTGAATGTCATTTATTTGCACCAGCAATAGATGCCTGCTGTACTGTGTTTCCAATCCTATTTTTAATCTGTTTTTGCTCTGTGTACGATATGATTCTGTGCTATGACTGCATCTTACGTCTGAAATATTACAAAGACGCGTGGTAGTGCCTTAGCGCGTCCACAAACAGACATCGCAAAACTTTGGGCCAATGTCGTTGCCTTCACAACCTTTCATTAGGTGCCCTTCCTTTGCAATATGCAGGTACCCCCACGCCAAAACTAATCAAGTCGCAATGACGCACTGGAAGGGCCAGTTTGCGGAGGAGTACTGATTGTCGGGCCGCGAAGTTAAAAATGGGAACGCTGTATTCTTCCTATGCAGTGTGAAGGTACCGCCTACGCCAAAACTAATCAAGTTGCAGTGACACACGGGAAAAGCAGGTTAGCAGAGGAGTTCTGACTGTCGGGCTGCGAGCACTCGCCAGCAGAGAAAATTACTTGCGTGACGTGAACACGGCCCATCGCTATCCTTCTTTGGGTGATTGTAAGTCTCCTGATAGCTTCAGGAGCGTACTTTCGGCAAGCATGGTGTCAAGGTCAAGCTTTTTACTATGACTATGCGAGAATACTCATAAAATTCAGCCAGGAGATTTTTCAACCAGCATGAAAAAACCGGGGCTACTGTAATGATCCTAATGGCCACAAGAGCTAACGGATCGACCAATTTTAATCAATTCATTTTTACACACAACAAAATGGCTCTTGCTAGGGAATGCATATTTGATTTAAATCACTGTGTAGGGCTAATGCCATAATGCTCACTCGCTTGCTAAAAGAAAGTTTAGATAATTGCAGTGCAAACCATGGCGTTGATTTTATGCGATAACAAGAAATCGCCATGTCACTGCACCCACAACCGCTGTCTCACGCTGCCACTTGCAAGTTCGCAAATGGTACCTATGCAGGTGGCAAAAATCACCTGTTAAGGTTGCTGCACGGACAAGCCAGCTAGGCCAGCTGTGACCTACCATGTTTGGCAGGTGGCATAGTGGGAAGATTAGAAGACTCCTCTCTCTTTCAAGAGGAGAGAAGTCATCATCATCATCAGTAGCCTCACTACGCCCACTGAAAGGCAAAGGCCTTTCCGATGTCTCTGCAATTAACCCAGTCTTTTAACTCAGCTACCGTCATATCCACACAAACTTCTTAATCTCATCAGCCCAACAAACTTTCTGGCTCCCTGTGCTATGCTTGCCTTCTCTTGGAATACACTCCGTTGCCCTTATGAACCCGAGGTTATACTGCCTTGCTATTACATGCTCTGCTCAAGGCCATTTTAATTTCTTCCTTTTGACTTCGACTAGGATGCACTAATCCGCGTTTGTTCCCTCACCCACCATTCTGCCTGCTGGCGGACTCCTAACGTTACAGCTGTCATTTTTCTTTCCATTGCTCGCTGCGTTGTCCGTAACTTAAGCTGAACTCTTTTCGTTAGCCTCCACGTTTCTGCGTCGTAGGTGAGCGCCAGTCGTATACAGCTGTTGTATACTTTTCTCTTGAGGGATATTGGCAAAGTGCCATTCATGATCTGAGAAAGGTCGCCATATGCGCTCCTCCAGATTCCTAGTCTTCTGGACATTTCACTCTCATGATCAAGATCAGCAGCCATTACCTGCCCTAAGTACACGCATTCCCTAACCACTTCCAGAATCTCGCTACCAACTGTGAAATGCGGTTCCCTTCCTAGACTGTTGAACATTACGTTGTTTTGTTTTTGTTTTTCATGTTAACTTTAAGACCTACCGTTCTGCTTTGCCTGGATAACTCCTTGATCATGCTTTGCAGCTCACCTCCTGAGTGACTTAGCAAGGCAATGTCATCAGGGAATCGCAAATTACTTAGGTATAATCCATTTACTCTTGTCCCCAACTTTACCAGTCCCGGCCTCGGAACACTTCCTGTAAACACGCGGTGAATAGCATTGGCGAGATTGTGTCTCCCTGCCTCACACCCTTCCTTATTGGAATTTTAGTGCTGACTTTATTAAGTAATGTGTTAGCTGTGCAGGCATTATACATATCTTCCAGTATTTTTACATAGGAATCTTCTACACCCTAATTCCGCATTGCCTGCATGACTGCAGAGGTTTCAACTGAGTAAAATGCTTTTTCGTAACGAGGTGTGAGAGACCGGAAGTGGCTAGCATGAGAACGAACCCCTCACTTGCCAAGGCTTGCACAAGGAAGAACCAGCTGCTACATGTCACATTTGGCAGGTGGCAAAGTGGGGAAAGGAAAATCCCGCTTTTCACTCGTACGTTATGTGTGGCCGTGTATGTCAGCTCACATTGAGATTCTTACGGTATCGCACTGTCACGCTGAGGGGCAGTTAGGAGCCCTCCAAGTTGTTTTTCTTATATCTTTCCTTGATGTATGATTTCTAATATCTTTCCTTGATGTAGTGAAGAAGAAGTAAATTAGTTACTTGACTGCACACTCATTAACCTTCAACCTTTCCTCTTTGGAACTCTATTTCTCTCTCTACTCGCGTACCATCAGATACGCGTAACTCAAGGCATAAGCGGGCTGTTAAAATTAAAGAATTAATTGTTAAATACGTTAATATACTTCGCACACAATAAAATATTCTTATAAGCACCAAGTAAAAAATAGGCTTCCACCAAAGTGTTAATCTCTGCTAAAAAAAAGGACGGAAAGGGCAAAAATGCTGTACTTCTCGTCTCTAGCGATAAAAGGAGCGGTCAAACTGGTTGTACGATCTTCAGTCGCCACGACTGTAAGCATTTAAGACGCTCACGTTGAAACTACTTTCCCTGAGAATAACTGCCAATGGCTAGGACGTTTGTCATCCCAACGTGCGACTTCGTTCATCGTGAGTGTGCAGTAGGAACTAATAGACTATGCCAGAGTGGTCAACATGGAAATTAATCAGGCAAGGTTAGACGCCTGCATAAATGCCGTCATTGCTTCCAAAGGGGACCGATAAGAATGTCTTAACGCAGGTCGGCGAATTCCGCTTGAGTGTAGACAGCGCAAAAAATACGGCGACGTAGGAAGAACACAAAGACGAGCGCTGTCTTTGTGTTCTTACTACGTACTTGTCCTTTTAGACCGCAGCTCTTAGGCGCCTGTTTCTGCCTTTCGCGGTGTCGCTGTCACCGTTGTCCGTTGTAGCCAGCATTGACACCCATTAAGCGGCGAAAGCAATAGAGCGGGAGCTTGGGAAGGAGAAACTAAAAGCGTAACCTCCTCCCCTCCTTAGCAACCGGCGCGCCAGTGGGGGACGCAGTGGTGCATAGCAACCGTGACGTCACATAGTAGCGTCACCAGTATGAACACATAGTAGCGGTAGAATGAGCGCGCGCGCGTCGGCGGTGGCAGCTACACCGCCGCTGCTTCGCCAGACGTCTCGTTGCAGTCGAGTGAGTGAGACACATGGCTCCGAAGCGGCTCAGTGATTCCGCGCCAAGCGGCTCGGGGAAGCGGCAGTGCGTTCACTACAAGGCCCTCACCTAGCACTCTTTAGAATTTCCAAAGTGTCTTCGGTATTTTCTCGAGGAAATGAAATGAGCAGTATTTGTCCCCCACAGTTGCGAAACCAATAGAGTGGGGGTTTCGAAAGCAGCGGGTAAAATTTGTAAACTGGTTTTTGAGGAAAGCAAATGCGCAGTATATGTCTCACACATCTCGGTTCACACCTCAACCAGAGTGAAGGCGCATAACGGCCCTCTTGGAACAGCGGACACCTCAATTGTGCTTTAAGCTACGTGGCGGTAGTGACAGATGTGCGCAGCATGCTTTGGCAATGACAACGTTGTGCCAGAGACGCTGCCACCTGCCAGGGTGGCATGGTGGGTGGGAACTTTAATGTAGATATAAAGACAAGCAGGAATTTCTTGCCACTTATGCGGGAGAACACCCCGTTCCTCTCACTCGTAACCGCTCCCACAGCTGTGAAAAGATCGCGAAATACTTGCGCAGGCATCTACTTTGACAACCAGGCATTAGTGCAGCAAGTCAAGCATATATCCATCTATTTCTCTGTTCACAAAGCTTCCTTCATGACAATCAAGAACTCTTAGTGGAGTGTTTCTTGAAGAAGGAATATGTATGAAAAATAACAAGCTGTCTGTAACTGTACATACATGTCTTGCTCGAATTCTGAAGAGATGTGCTCAAATTTCGCACTAGGAAGTAACGTAATTGCAAGCAATTTTTTTTCCCTGTCTACACTGATGAATTACCAACTAGCCCAAGCGTCCGTTTTAGCGAATTGCGTATCACTGTTTAGGCCCATCTCCGATAATTTTTCGGTATATGCGACATTCGATACTGAATAAATGATGCAGTAATGCGAAGTGCAGAAAGAATAGTCTGGATTAGAGACTGTATTATTTATCTTTGCGACTATGTGAAGAAACTGTGTAAACGACCTGAACAGCAGACATCTCGTGCTGCAAAAAGAACTTTAGTAGTCAGGAAATTCAGCAGATTAGAGGAAGAAAATCATTTAAGAATAACGTGGAGCGCCCTCCACATCACTACTGGCCTCCCCCTCTTCCTGGCATAACTAAAAGCCGGAGGGCCGATAGTTTCTTTTATGCCCCTATTAAATGTCCAGTTCAAATAGAGATGGTTGCGATTCTTAAAAAAAGGAGATTACTGCATTGATAGCATGCGTATACTAATGAACAAAAATATATTTCAGTCTTACGAATTTAACATGTTTACGACACTAAATTGCTAGTTAGCTTCATGAGAGTGCAATTTTGCATGTTTTACACAAGAGTAACGATTAATTATCACAAGCCATAATTAATTCTTACAGCAAATGCATTAAGAACTGCTTCCTGCACTGCGTGAAGGCATCGGCGGTAATACGGGCTTTAATTACAAATCGAAGCACTCATTTTCAGAATGCATTTTCACAGTTACCTCAAGCCGTCAGTAAACAGAACGCAAGACCTTTCCTGTGGTTACTGCTTGACCCCGTCGAGGCTTGGGCACCGGGAAGCTGTCAGTGAACGTCCAGGCTATGTTTCCCTACTATTGATGAGCAGGTCGAAGCCTATCACAAATTTTCAACTGAAATGATTTAAATCTGTGCAGAACAGCTTGGCCACTTCAAGAAGTTCACCCTCCTCCTCCTCAAAATTTGGTCAGAAATGTAGAAGAGTGCTCGGGTAGTCGTATGTTTTGAAACACTTACCCAAAGCCGAGATACATGTGTGCCCACGGAAGCATATAACCTTTTAGAGATTTGCCTGCTCTTTGCTCGTGGCAAGTTGGATTCGCTGAAGGAGACGAAGTGGAATCTTTCAGCATCTTTGGTTTAACTTGAGAGTTTGACAAAAAGGTACCTATAAAGAGCGTTTTGGGCGATGTATGCAACGAATCATGTCATTGCTACATGACAATAACTTTGATTCGTCTATAAAAACGACTCTTTTCAATTGGCCACCCATCCACACCAGATGTTTCTTAGTTAGATATTAGTCTCGATGACCCAGAAAGCCAAAATCTTTTCACAGATAAGTTGCTCTCCAGATGGGCTCCTCTTTCTTTAGCTCTGCGCATTGCTCGTGACACCTCAAAGTACATGGAGTGCCATTATAGAGCCTGATACCAGGGTAAAATCGCAGGAAATGTCTATAACATACAGTCGAGAGTTGTCACTCTCGACAAATCGGTTGGTCGATCTGCCGTGTACTTGTTGGTGATGAACGAAACAAAACCTTCTCTGAATCTAAATTCCGAAGTCGCGGACTGTACTACTCTCAAATTCACTGATTGCTGATGGTGTTTATCCTAGAGTTGTGTTCGCTGATAACTGCCATTCAGACAGTCTTGATGACGTTGCGTGCACCTTGCACACGGCGCTTTGGTAAAGTAAGTGTGCAGTAATACACGTTACCGCTTAAAGTCCTGCTTGAAGATCATAGAATGTGAATAATAACTTATAACCCATGAAAAAAAGAAGGCGAAGAGAAACGCCCACGAGAACACAAAAATGAAAAATATGATTGATGCAAAACTGTTCCGTCCAAAATACCTACTTACTGAAGAAGAGGCCATTATTGCATCATAATGTGTTCAGAATTGCCAGAAGGTATTTTTTCACTCTATTTTGTTCCTAAGCAAACATAAAATATCGTATATTTTGTTCATTGCAGTAATATGATACCATGATGAGCAGTTCTGTTTCATGCATTCACGTTTGAACTCCTTTTGTTCCTAAACAAACACTCTACTTTGAAGACTGACTTAAAGGGCTGCTAAATTTGGAGTGAGTAATTCGAATTTAAATATATGCGGGCAGAAGAAAAGGGTGAATGTTATCGGTACAGCCATGCGGAACATCTTTTAACCCTTGAACCGTGTTATAATCCCATAAACAACCATATTCAAAGAACTTGGAAATGAACTCCTATGCGGCAGGTTACAACAGAAGCAGCTAAAGTATACTCCTGTGGGGCGCCAAACAGTTCCCATATCTTTGCCCACCTTTCGAATAAGTGCCCTTGATAATTTTGATTGCTTACTTCCTTTATACTTTACCTTATCTGCAGTATTCCTTTCTGCGCATGATCCTTTCTCTAAAGGCCGTACCTGAAAGAGTTGCGGTAATGTTTGTTCGTAATGCTTGCCTTCATAAATAAGCAGGTGCTCTTTGTTTAAAATGCCTCTTATTGGCGATAAAAGCCGGGAATGCCTAAGTGATAACAACTCTTAATTCGCTGATAAATATATCAGAAAATATAAAAAAGGCTTAAATTCCAGTCGACTGTTTAAGTCTAGCAGCCTCGCGAAAACTGAGAACACATTGCAATCTCAGGAGCCGAAGTAGAGTTGATGAGAATTCAGGCACCTGGTCCTAGCTTTCTTCGTTTTCTCTTATGTACTTGTTCTGCACACATGCATTTTACTTTAATTGGTAAAAGAATAGCACCAAAACCATGCAAACCATAAGAAAGATTGTTTTCGAGACACAGGCGCTAATTCAAGTATGCAATTCAAGTATGCACCAACTAGCACAACAAGAGGTGTTAATGCATGTTTGTGTAACCATTTCTTATGCTGCCGCTGTCACTGGGGTAAAAGAAGGAAGCTGGATTCAGCAGAGGTGAGTGCCGTGGCGCCATTTGGTTCGTTTAGTGTCTTTTTTTCTCGTTCGCTTCAGTTGGAAAATAAGGTTTCTGGTCTTTATAGAGCGCACCACGCATGCATAATGAAGGGAAAAGTCCCTGTGTAAAGCACTACCTATTTTTCAAACTCCCATGGCGTGGGAACCCGACACAGCTGTCCGGGTTCTTGTGGTGTGCTCTTATTCTGCAAGCAGCGCACGGACGGTGTTAACTTCGGTTTCGTTATTCTTCTGAACTCGCAAAGTTTATTTGCACAACTGCATATCCGGCAGAGCAATGTATTTTAGTCTTCTTTCTTTAAGCTTGATTGGAACATTCACAGAACAAAACGCGGTTTTCCGATATGAACCGTAATAGCGCGAGCTTCAAAGTGGAAAAACTTGTTCGGAGAAAAATTGGTTTGGTTGGAGTTGTTTTGGAGTTAAACCATAGCCTGTGAGATAGAGTTAAGAATTTTGAATAGAAAGGGACCGTCGAAAGACAACACCTCAATTTTATCACTGCTTCGTGTAGCACGTGTAGATCACTCCTATAAGCACATCTGGTAGCTACTCTTTTTTTCGTTGTATAACTAGACTGTTTTCGGCTGTGCCGGTAAACTTGACATTGTGAGGCATCTAGATTTACCATAGTCTCGAGATAGAAGTGGACGCTTACTAGCTTGTCAGGTTCTTGCTGTCCTCTCAGCACTTATTTGAAATATCTTAAATATCGTTGCTTGCTGTAATAGCTTGCAGTGAAAAAAGTAGGGACCGCTAAAACACTGTGCTAACAGAAGCAGTATTACATTGGTAATTCTCAACAAGTGACAACTGACTCATGAAAAAAGTTTATGCAGGCAAATTTGCCGGAGATAATGCTGCGTAGCGCACATCAGTATACCATAATAAGTGGCATGATGCGTTGCATTAAGCTAAAATGACTTATGATGTTTAAAACGTCCAAAGTTATAAACAAGAGCTGAAAAAATATAAATAATGGGTTTGTAATGCCCATTTGTTGTAGTAAGATCTGCAGTTGATTCAAGAAATTATACGAACAAAAGACTTCATTCGGCACATATAAAATGTTGTGCATAGGGCGTAATACTAAGAATCCACTACAATGAAGCGCTTGTAAATTTCGGACACCTTTACATAACGCCACCGGTGATAAACCACGATAACAGGGCTTTCCCTACAAAATTAGTTCACGAACACAGACTTCTCATTGAGATAAAATTTTGAAGTTAAAGAAATGGCTTTACATAAATGCTCAACAGAGCACAGAACCATGCAAATATATGCAAACAAAAATGAGAGATAGGAAGACAGCATTATGATTTAGCCAACAAGCACGAGTAATGACTGTAGCTTAAATGAAGAACAGGGAATCGAATGAACCGGGCGCATACCCCTGAACACCGACAAGCTCTAGGCTTTTAGCGTACAGGAGAGTAGTGTAAGAAAAAGAAAGCGTAGCAGGCGATCAGAGAGGCGCATGTGGAAAGATGCGATTACAGATTTCCCCGAGAGTGGTGACCTTAGCTAATGAAGAATAGCGACAATCCGTGTTCAGTGGAAGACAGCTTTGTTCTGCACTGGACGTTACTGAGACAATGGTTACAACAAATATTGATACATTATCGGAGTCTACATTTGGTAATAGAGTTAGTAGCAACGCTAGCAACTTTTTTTTTGCACAGATATAAGTATCATTGATGTTAATTAAATGTATTCTTTACAGGTAATTAGGTTTTATCGTGATGGAGACAGAGACTCACGTTTAGCATTATAAAAGTGCAAGGCGGCTCTGAGAACCTCGAAAACAAATTTTTGTGTGCTTACACTGTTTTTTTGCAAATAAAATTACAATCATGCTCTTTTTAACGATGTGATATACGACATGAAGGACTCATTAGACCTATGAATGTGCTTCGACCATTTGGTGCTCGTGGACTTATATAAGAATTTTAATGCATCGTCATCTTTTTGTTTCACTCTCATTAGCTCGTGTGACTTAAAATCGGGGAGTTTCAGCATTGCAACAGATCAGAAATGCTAAAAATTCAGGGGCACTTTGGCTCTCTAAAGTGCTGCAAGGCGAAAGCGTTTTCTGGCCACTGTTTGTTTTTATTTACTTTTTTATTTTTCATATTTTGTTTATTTATTGCTCGTTTTCTTAATTTTATTGTTTTTTATTTTTATTTTCACATCTTATTTTATTTTGTTTTTATTTTGTTTATTTTCTTATTTTTATTTTTATTTTCCTTTTCTTGACTTTACTCCTTTTATTTTATTTATGAAGCCCATGCATTCACTAGATGCGCCTTTATTCATGCTGGAACCTTGAGCCTTTTAAGCAGTGACGCCGAAAGGCGGACGAATCTGTCGACGCGTCTGTCGACACTCCTGCCGACGCGTCTGTCGACGCGACCGTCGACGCGTCCGTCGACACGGCTGCCGACGCGTCTGTCGACGCGGCTGCCGACGCGTCTGTCGACACGGATGCCGACGCGTCTGCTAACGACAGTATGAGGCATAAAGGCTTTCGCCTTAATATTATTGAGGCGTTAGGATGCGCTAAGTATCGTCTATTTGCCCTGTAAGTGTATTGCAATCATATGGACTGAATTTTCTCGGAGGCAAAACTTGAGCAATACAAGCAATTAAAAAGTTAACCGGGTCACAGAAACACAATACGAATCGCGGACAGGGCTCATTACTGTTGGTAATTTTGATTCAGCATAGTTGCCACAGATCCGGGAAGAGCACTGCTGTTATTCGTTCCGAACAAAAAAAAAAAACAACACCGCGCTTCAACTGTCTTTATTCTCCTTGCTCCTACCTGACGGCCTCTATTCTGCACAGAAATCCCGAACATTTTCTGCGCATATGCTACCAACTTCCCGCCTCCGTACATCTCTTCCGCCGTTTTTTATGAGAACTCAAAGGGATTAAAGCATCGATACCAATTTCAAAACATGGTCAACATTCTCGGACAAAAATTTTGAACACTGAAAAATTGTAAAATACTCCTATGGAAATATTGAAGGTAATGGCTTGATCTTCTCAAATATAGCAAAACCTTTCTTTTAGATTGTTTCTATCGATTGTATCGAGCATTTAAAACTGCCAAAGAAAACCAATGCGGAATGGTTGTTACAATAGCAAAAACAATAATAGAATAAAAAAATGCAAGACTATCGTTGCGTGATTTGAAAATAAGTTGATTGTCATAATGCAATCTTACATTGTATGAAAAATTGCGTTCATAGACGGTTTCGCGTTCGAAATGCTTTTGTTAGAATTGTTGGGTATCAACACGTGTCTAGATGGAAAAACTGAAGGCAATAAAATCACTTTTCATGAAATCATGATTGTATTTTAGGGCCTTCATACCGCTACACTCACACCTTGGCGTCTCCTCTTCATAGTTGCAGCTTTGAGTCCGTGCTGAGGAGCTGTTCTTGATAACAATCCTATTACAAGCAAACCACTAAAACCGCAAGGAACATCTAGAACTTTCGAATTCATACTATTTTAGACCGACATATAACGTTGACTGCATATATACGCGCTTTCGAAGGAGTACAGACTTTCCTGTGTTATCCTGAGGAGCTTGGAAGCTTTTGAGCAAAAGAAGAAAAGCACAATGAAAACGTAGCCTTGATAGGTTAGGTGACATATATGAAATATCATTCGATATGATATGCAGTTTTGTGTCATTTTCACTCACATTTTCGCGTGTGCCTGGGGAACGTTGTGTTATTTTTCTCTTGCGCCTTTATTTGGTTTCAATCCTTGCTTCTTTTCAATTTTGTATTTATCGATTTCTCCCTGTGACGAGCGCCTAAGCTGTCACGTTGAGGAGTTTAGAAATTAACCCGACAGTTTGTCACGCAGACATTTCTTTAGAGCCTGCCTTCTTGTGGTTTCATCTTTTTTCGCGGTTCGAAGTAGTGTTTTTGCATGTTTCCATGAGATCTGTGTATCGCAGTGAATGGGACAGGTAATTGAGAGGTGAAAGCCACCCCAAATTTTGGACGGCACTCGCTCCACTGACAAAAATGGTGCACCCTTCCTAGGCGCGCCTCAGTGTTATGAAGAGGCCAAAGAGATAAAAACCGCAGTGGTAGCCTAGTTGCTTGAGCACCCGCCTCGCATGCGGGAGTCAGAGATGCGGGGCTCGATACCCACTGCTACCGGGTAGCCACCGGTGATACACTCAGTACAAGTTTTTTCATGGCCTGGTGGTCGGCTTCTTCAGGGCGAAATGCTCGGGAAAGTAGAATTTGACCCCCTCCTTGAGAAGAAGAAAATTACTCTGGGCTTTAGCGCTCTTTGGCCCCAGATATCATTTCGCCATAAAAAAACAATCAAAAGATATGAATGGCGTCCGTTATCGCGTGGTCTCTGCACAACTGCGTGAATTGTTTCTACAATAATATACGCACAAGCAACTGACATGGAGGCAAAATTTTAACGTGGCTTCATAATTCTGTCACCCTAGGAGTGACAAGATACCTCGTAATGATGACCTTAAATCTCTTTGATGTCTTGCAAATAATGCGGGCTGTATAGGAGGGCGGAGAGCTTTAGAAATGTACAGGTTGACGTGATTACTGCCTTCCACATTGTCATGTACTTTTCTGGGGTGAACAGACACGGAGCTGACTGGTTTTTTATTTAGAGCCGACGATCAATATACTGATCTAATTTAATAAATGTGTGGTTTAAACGATCTTACTTTAATAAACTGATGCGTGCGCCATGACTATTGGGAAAAGGCAGTTTCAACGATACCAGGCCCCAGTTTTTTTATAAATATATTTTCGCACAACGAGCACACTCATATTTTATTCCACTATGCCGTCTCCTGAATCTCCCAAAGAAAACAGCTTTTTTTGTCTGCTTTTAGGACTACTGCTTGAAAAAATACCAAAACTATCACGTCTATTGCGTAAACTCTCTTCTCGGCACTCAATAATAATTGCGAGAGAATGCTAATAATTCTAGATTGCAGCACTTCAATAATTGCAAAAAGTACCAACTACGCATAAAAGAACGACGCGACCACAACCAAAAGAAAAGAAAAGCCGCACAGGACACTACTTGCAATACATTTATCAGCCGCAATAGTTCTCAATGTCTCTCGACGACTGCTGCCGTTTTCTTGTGGATAGTGCTCTCCGATCAATGTTATGCTGCAAACTTCGTTCACTGAATGAGCCCAATTCGGTGGGAAACCACCAATGCCCTCTGACTGCTTTCTGTATTTTATACGCAATGGTCTCTCGGCCGCTCATTCTAAAGCTTGCTGAAAACTGAACTTCTTGGGTAATGCGATAGTATGAAAGAAGGAAGGAATCTTTCGCACACAAAAACGGAATTAGATATCGAACTCGGAGAGCCGACACTCAGCATCTATTGACATACCACGAGCGGGCACTGTCGTGTGGTGGAAAGCTGAGCCATCCAATCAACTATAGGCAAACCATATGCGATCCGAAAATAATATTCCCCGCTGTATTTTCATGTTTTATTGAAGCGTGCGTAGATGCCAAATTACCAAGGACAGTGTTTTGCTCCCGGCAAAGTTTTGTTCCCTGGCAGTTGGCGCGTCTATCCTCTTAATGAGACTTGCGAGCTAAATGATCTATCGAAATGAATTGCACATACCACGTAGAACATTGCGAGGCTCCCTCATCTGGCTCGGCTAGATAATTTCAAAGGAATCTTGTTTCTTTGGCTAAATCTCCCGCGGTGCGCATTTTTCTTCCTCACAACTTTCTGAGACAACGTATCTTTGGGATAAGAGCGAAAGGAAGGACTTAAAGGTAAAAATTTCGCTGGCGGTTCAGCATTGCTATGCACAAAATAATGTGCGGAAGCACATTTTTTTTTACAGGAGCACAAGTACCTGAAAGCGAGATTGAGGTGTGCACTTATACAAGGAGCCAGTTATGCACGTCTCCAACTTTATCATCGTCAATGCCAATTTACCCAATGTACACCAGTGGCCTACGCTCCAGGGCCGCGTTGCTGCAGTACTATTGTCAGTGTCAACGCGAATTGCTATGTAGTGGCGTATTCCTGCCACAAAGTCGTTGACGCCAACGCATGCGACGCACATCTCTTGGTCACCATCGCCACATAGCTCAATGCGCGAATAGTAGTTTGATAGTAATATTATTTGATTGAGAAGACTATGTGCAATGAACAGTGTGACACTGCGTTACAGGTTAACACTAGGCGTGATCGGCTGCGGCGATGTGCGGCAAAAGACGCTAAAGCAGAACATTGTTTCAAATTCCTACAGTACACGTTTCAATTAGCTTGATTACCAACCTTATGAGTTCTTTTTTTCTTATCAGACTTCATAGCTTGTTGGAAACGCGCATGTTGAACTGCAACAGTGAACCTCTTGTTTCGACCAGTAGCCATTTCAGCCGAAGGAAGCTCCAGCTCTGGGACATTTTTGGTGAGATTTTCTACCGGACTGGATTGCGCTGTTGACACGGTGTCTATCCGTGCCACCCGTTTAGTAGTGATGTCTTCTGTTAAGCTCAAAGAGTACAGCCACTGGGAGTGGCATGTTTAAACAATCAGTATATAGCCCCTCCTGTGCTTACATCAGCTCGTCTACTAAAGATCACGTTAAACAAAAAACGGCTGCAGCCTAGTGCTCTCGTGCAGTATCGAGCGAAACTAATCCGTTCGCGTCTTCATGGGTTCTAATCCTAGTCGCGCCAATGATTATTTTATGTTTTTGTTTGTGAGTTGCCAAGGCCGCCTTCACAAAAATAGCTTCACAGAAAGCTTCACAGAAACAGGGAAGTCGGTTTGACCTTTTAGAGAATGTTTGCGCACTACGAATCCTGCTGAAAAAAGGAAGAGAAGTGTTGTTTCACAGATGAACGGCAACCCGCCCGTTTCTCTAAAAGGAATTTCTTCAATACTACCTGCTCATATGCGATTCAGAGCAGCCCAATCAGCGGCTACGGAAGCTGTGTCTTTTCAATTACAAAATCACGGCTTTGTGCTTTGAGTATCAGGTGTACAATACCACATAGGAATACGAAGTGTGCCGCAGCGATCTGTCTGCTGTTCTTTTTGGAAATGTATACCTTTGATAAGTAAGAAAAAAACCAGTGGAAAGGGCGCGTTCTCAAAGAGGAGAAGTGCACAGGACAACGCTGGAAACACAACTGAAAATTCTTTACTTGGTGAATCGCCAACATCAGAACAGGGCGCACATGCGCTAGAGCAACCATAAACGTTAACAAAACAACAAACACAAAATTGATCAAGCGACCGAAGAAAGCATGTGGCAACCTATGTTCCATTGATTCCTTTCCGCTGGTTTTCTACTTCCCCCGCACAAACTGGCCCAACAAGCTACGCTTCTTCAATATTATACCTTCGATTCGCGCAAACGTAGGCCCAATGACTATGTAAAATGAACGACACAGGAGCAAAAGAGCACGCTATTCGCAAAAATCTGCAGCCCTCTCTTTCAATTCTATCCAGTGCAAAAGGAAACATTACAAAGAAATTATACAGCGGGGAGAAGCACCTACCGCTTTCTTTCAGTAGAACAGCTAAAAGCTTCTGCACGCGCACCCCTTCATTCCACCCAGCGCAGACGAGGTTACAGGCACCAGGGCACCGGCATCAGCTTACAGACTACAGGTACTTCGGTTAGGTGGCATGTGGTATTAGTTAGCTTTATTATATTAGCAGTCTGTCTGATTTGATAAGCTAGTGCCAGAGATACTGTCAGCTGACATTGAAATTTCAACGAACGACATTAGAAGACGCGCTATAATTTTCTACGTGGCATTTTTCGCATAAAATCATCTAACGCACACAAAGAAATCGTTTGTAACATACGGCCGAAAATTGTCCGTGTGAAAAAGTGAATGCGCTGACGTCCCTTTAACAGAAGGCTTAACAAAGATTCCAAGCGGCAGAAAGACATTTTTGCTAGGTCTCCTCTCCGGGCGTTTCAGAAACCTGCGAAACGTTAGCGAAAGTAACGAAAACGAAGCCGGCAAGTTTTGAGATGAATTCCCCTTTTCAAGGTTTCTTTTCGTCATACTACAATTACCCCTATGCCTCTCTTTGCCTCGTGATCGCCTAGGTGAGTTTCCTCGATATTCGTCCTTACCAATAACTTCCCTTGGGTATGTGCCATGTCTACCATTACGACCGTCAACAACAACGACGGCCTGGAGGAAATAGCTTAGCGTTTTTAACGGCGGAGATACAGGGCATTGCGACTGCCGTGATTGTGATGCTCTTGGTTAGCTAGGAGAATACAAGAGTTTTATCCGATGATTCTCGGAAGTTTGTGATATCTCCATTTGAGCAGCAGCTGGTCTCAGAAACAGATTTTTTATTAAATATCTATGCTCGGATACGAACTCAGTTCGCTCGTAGGTACTCTAGATTCCCACATAGCCTTTTCTGGTATATGAGTACAACGATAAAGTTTTACACAAATTTAAAAATAAATTATTAGAAATCAAAAATTAGAAAATGCAACGTTCATTGCATATTTGTGCATAAATTTATGAATTTATTTCAAGTAATTTTCACTGCTAAAAAAAGAATAGTTGGTGCAATGGCTCCTGGGCACTTTACTAGTCAACTTTTGCCGTTTTTACTTCTGAAGAAAGAGGCATCAAAAATATATTTGGCCGATACGTACTGCTAAAAGCCATCGCCACAATTTCAATGAAGCTGTGGCGGAACACATCTGACAAGAACTCCGCACGAATATTCAGTAGTTTCACATCGTAGGCGTATATAATGGGAATGAAGTTTTTTTTTAGAAAGCACGTCTCAGTAGTGAACAGTTGTGACCAAACCATCATAAAAGGAGCCTTCCCCTGGCTAAGAGGACTTTTAATACCAAAGAAATTATCACCCTGTCCAGTTGTCATTTTCCAGAGAAGACTCTAAGCAGTGTGCTCAGCATTTATTCACTACATCTTCTCAATTGCACAAGCATGCATGTCATTGTGGCAAGACCTTCACAAATACTTCCGTTCCATATTCAAAAGAAAGGCAGATGTGGCAAAAAATCCGCTTCAGCATGCGTATTACGCAAACTTATACATAAAAAAAGTTCTTTCCAAAATCGTTCAACCTAATACTTAGTCTATCCTTCCGGAATTGCAGACTCGAGAAGATTGCATGCGCGACACTTTCGTCCGCCCCATACGGATTTAATGGTGCAGGTAACCCGCCGTTTAGGCTAATGTTTTTTTTTCTGCAAACGATCTCAAAGCAGAAAAAAAAAATCTGAAACTGAAAGAACAGAGAAAAAAAAGAAAGCTTCGTAACCTCGCTCTCATCCGATCCGACAGGGAGGTGGCCAAACACTGGCTTTACGCCGGCAAAGTTATTATGTCCCTTTTTGGCCTTGACCCAAGAAGGCCTCTACTGCGAAAGCGATTTCGCTTGTGCTGTTTTGCGTGAGATACAGCCCAGACTTGGCAATAGCGGGTATGTTGTGCTTGCGAAGTCCTGATGAAACCAGACTCCCACCAACC
The DNA here is from genome assembly GCF_055824585.1 of Amblyomma mixtum. NCBI lineage: Eukaryota > Metazoa > Arthropoda > Arachnida > Ixodida > Ixodidae > Amblyomma > Amblyomma mixtum. The sequence continues at coordinate 63,380,973 of NC_143017.1, read as the reverse complement.
ATTAAGGATTATGGCTTCCGAAATAGATAAGAACTGCTTTTTGGGCCACACAAATGGTACTGCTGTTTAGAAAATGCTTGCTCTCGTGCGCACACATCTTAAGCGAGATGCTTTCAGCCGGCTTGTGCAACTAAAAGCAAACGCGATATGTAGGAGACATGCGGAGCTTTACCTTATACTTTTTTCGAAGATGTGGAGGAGCAATAAAGCGCTATAATTCAGCTTAAAAAGAAAAGAAAGCTTCGTCGGCACGTTTCAAGCGGTGCAAAAATGTAACGGTTCGTGGATAATAAGTAGAAGCAAACTGTGACATCTACTATAAGTATACGGTAATTACGTCCAGGAAAAATTGCATCACACGCCAAAAAACTTGATTCATGTGCATAAAAATAAAGAAGTGAAAGGTGTGACAAACCGCACTATATTTTCCTAAAAAAAAAACAGTAGCAGGCAGAAATAACATTTCTGGGAAGCATGTATAACGCACACCAGATTGGCGCAGACATCAGTTTCTGCACTTCAGATGTTGATCTCTTCATGAAAAATTACTGGCCGACATTCATTTGTGTCTTTGCTCAGGAAATATAGTAATCAGTGAAAAAAGTCTCTTTTCCGCAAGCAAGCGAAAAAGTCTCAACTTGAGAAACTTCTGTGGTTTGGATGGAATGAATTACTACTGTTTTTGGAGAGATTTTCACTACCGAAAGGTGGATGAGTCATCTTAAGCCTTCTCTCATTTATTCTTCATCCGTTTCGCTTTTCTGAAAGGACAAAGGAACATTATTATGGTCTATTCTGACTTTTTTTACGACTCTATTATGAGCACAAGGCGACAAAGCATGAAAAAACGTGGAAGCTGCGAAGTAGTGATCAAACCTTTTATTTCATAATCCCTACATTGCGCGCGCTATGGACTCCCAATACAAGATACCTCTGTAGCAAATTGTTAGGTTTAGGCGCAGCACTGCTCTGCAGCTGTTGGCGATGGGTTAACCCCGACCCCGATGTAAGGATGTTCGTGTACGTGTGGTGTTTGTATGCTTGCGGTGTTTGACGGGGTTTGTGCCAAGTAATAGTGAAAGTAATAGATTAAAAGGTATCAATAAATATCCTTGGCTGCAACTCGAATCCAGGGCAGGGCAAACACATCAGTTTCGCAGGCCCCTGTGCGAGAGCACTAGGCAATCGCTGCAGCCGAACACGTTTCGCGTTAAACTGCAACACACTCTCGCCCTTTGCAATACACATCGCCTTCTTCATGCATTAATTGTGCGTTGAGCTATGCGGCGATAGTGACGGCGAGATGTGCGTTGTATGTGTTTTCGTAGACAACATTGTGGTAGAAACACGGCACTGAGCAATACGCGTTGGCGCTGACAACATTGGAGCAGAAACGTGGCACTGAAGGATGGGCTGCTGGCGTATTTAGACAAATTTTCACTAACAATAAAAAGTTGAAGACGACCATAATTGGCTGCCGGTGTCACTGTAAATTTGAATCGCGCTCTGAGGTACGTGAAGAGGGGGTCCACCGGCAATAAACTGAGCTTTCACCGAATATTTCCTTCTCAGCAAAGCTAATCAACCCACAATTTTTTCAATCAACTAGCAGTGGGGCACTGTGACCACGCGTTGAGAGCTATCTTCATTAGAACTCGATCTCGAACAGAAATTCTGTGGTCCAATTTCAGGAAGAGACTTCACTATTGTCCTCGACCTTAATCCGCACCTCTCCTTAGTCTCTTCGTGCTTTTCTGCACTCATTTGTTCTGGGCTGTCAGCCGTATAGGTAAAAAAAAAGGTTACGGTGTTCTCCAGTTGAAAACTTGCCTATAGAGCGAAAACCTCTACTACTCCCATTCTTAGATTGAAGGTCATTTGGCTCTTAGAACTGACCTCCAATGGGAGGCGCACCGCATTGTGGAAAATCGCGCGTGGCGTGTGCCCTGATCTTCATCTTCATCGACGCCATAGGTGCGCGCTTGGCAGTATCGTCCGCCGCTGCACCGACCGCTGCTCTGGATGCTCGCTCTCGCACTTGTGGAATGGGATCCATCAAGTGATTTTCTCACACTCAAACAATTTGCTCTCTCTGCAGTCTTGAAGAAAAAAAGATGAACCAAAGCTAAATCGTGTCTAGCAGAGCTTTAACAGAGCTTTCACTCTGTATATCGTTGCTCAGATGAGTTGAGCCATCGACTGACTCACTGACTGACTGACTGAAAAACGTTAAGTAGAAAATATGTACATGAAGCGAGTGGAGCGGTCCTTAAGGGACCGTTACTTACAAACCCAAGGTGGGCTGCTCATTAGAAGAGCCCATTGGCTGTAGCTGCTGCTCGGGCGCCCCCGACCAGGGCCTTTTGGCTCGCCAGGTCAGAGCAGCCAAGCAGGGCCACCTCCTAGTCTTCCCGGGTAGGGTTGGGCATAGGGGGAAGGTGCGGGGTAGATTGGCATGCCCACACCGTGTGGTAAATGTCCGAAGACTTTTCCCTACAGTGCGGGCACTACCCTGTGCAAGCAGTGCTTGATGACTGCCGGGCACAGCAGTGTTTTAGTATGAAGGTGGAGTAAGCGCTCCTCAGCCTTCGTGAGGCCCTTGCAGGGCTTAGGAAAGATTGCATGACCGAACTGGTAATATTGGAGGATTTCCTTGAAGGTAAACGCCGGATTGGGGTCGGAGTCCGGATCGGAGGGAGGCAAGGGCGATGCCCGTAGAGTGAACGCGCGGGCAGCGGCGTCGGCCGCTTCTTTGTCCTCGAGACCTGTGTGCACGGGAATCCATATTATTGTGCGAGACGCGGGAGCCCAGAGGTAACTGCTATGTTGAAGTATTCGGTATGCCAAATAGGAAATAAATCCCCTTTCTATGTTCCTGCAGGCCCCTCACGAGTCGATAATGATGACCCACGAATCCTGATCGGCGGCGGCGAGCGCGATTGCCACCTCTTCCGCACGTCTAATGTGTTTTACTTTGAACCTAGGTTCAGCCACGGCCACAACTTTTAAGCTGGTTGCCCTTTCACGTGTGCCTTAGAAATGGGCGTTCTCAGCAATCGGGCTATCAGGCTACGTTGTCTAACGTTGTCTATATGCAGGTGGGATAAAGAAGTGGGATAGAGGAGAAACAGGGCAACTATCACTATGCCTGATTAATATTTTCAACGCGGTGTGAAAAAAAGATAGAAAATGAGCCTCGTCGTGAACTCGCCAGCTTATTCGAGGCTATTTGAGCCTTCTTGTCCAGACGTTAGGCCGGACTCCAGACAGTACATTAAGTGTGAAAAGAAATCCCGCCAGTCTGTTTCATCGACCCCACTGGCGAGCGAGGGCATAAATTCGCGCTCGTTACCCAGACGCCAGGGACCCTCTTCTCTGAGCGAAAAATTCGCCCAGACTCTGCCATTACCAGCGGACCATGCGACGTTTCAAGGGGGTGAAAGTAACTTCATGACATCGGAAGCCCGCTTAATCATCCCTCTCTCCTTTCCCTTCTTATGGAGGCTCTGGGCAAAGGGATGACAGGAGTTAGCTGTTTCGCTGAGCAGCTTGGCCGTTTATATGCCACGCCACGTTTTCTGCCACCATTTTTCTTGCCTCGTAGCTCGCCCTTTCTGCAAGTGCCCCTTTATGTTTAGGGAGAATGGCAGGAAGGAGCTGTAATTAGGGTGCGACGGGTCGGGCCCCCCAAAATCTTATAAGGAGCACAAAGTGAACTTACTTTAGGAAGACATCGCACGACGGCTCCGGTAAGATTATAGTAGAAGGCGGCACGGCCATCTCCAATAGTCATACTGCGCAATAGAGTTCCAGAACAGGAATACCTATATATCTATATCTTTCTCGGTGTGATTTTTCATGCAATGATCCAGAAACCAGGGGATCAACTTACACCGAGAGAGCATAAACAAGCGAAAGCATATACGGCAGCGAACGTAAGTAATATTGAGAGTTATGATATCAGAAATTGTCGAGTAATCAGAAATGAGCATTGTACTATAGCCAATCTAGAGCGAATTGTTATAAATAAATTTATCCTGTCAGATATTGATTGCAAATATTGGGAACAGGAATACTCCCACGTAACTTGATCGCTCATCTCTAGCCTGCTGCATAAAATGCCTCTTTGGGCCCATGGTCGCGTGCATTGATTGTACAGCGCGAGATTACAATCAAACTATAATTCGCGTTTTGAGGTATGCGGCGGTAGTGACAGAGAGATGTGCTCTGCATGCGTTGGCCTGGACAACATTGTGCCAGAAACACGCCACTAGAGCAATGCGCGTTGGGGCTGATAACATTTCGGTAAAAACGTGCCTCTGAAACATAGGCCACCAGCGTAGGTTAAGTCAACATACACTGACCATGAAAAAGTTGAAGACGCGCATCACTGGCCCTCTCCGTAAACCTCAATCGGCCTTTGAAGTACCTGGCGGAGGTGTCCTCTTGCAAAAAAAAAAACTGTGCTTTCACTCAGTATTTTGTGCTTAGCAATGCTAAACCACCAGCACTTTTTTCTTCTCGGTTTCGAGGCCCATATTCTCATTCACGTTATAGATGATAAAACGGCAGGGCTGACGCAATAGGCCGCAGAGAATTTTGTTCCTAACTCCTCTGCTCAGGAGATAAGAACGGTAGCTGCCGTGGCCATGGCCAATCCTCTCGGACCCTTTCATCAAAACTTGTTCTGGATATAGCGTATGTCGTGATGGACGGATATTCATGACACCGCGCTCACTGATGCTTTGTTGTAGATATTGGTGACATGAATATGTGGCCGAGGTTATGTTTCCCGAGAAAGGGTACACGAACTGCTCCGATACTGCGGAACAGGTTTCGAGGCATATGACAAATGGCTTGTTTCGCTTTCGTCGGAATGCTCGACTGTGTTACGACTGTGTTCCAGACATGGAAACTCCACTGGAGTTTCGTAGTACGGAACACAAAATTCAGGAACATAAAATTCGACATTAAGATTTTTATGCAGTTATGAGGGTTTAAATCCTGTAGCATATATAATGGAATGTTTTCAGCGAAGGCTACTGTGCTCACTATGTGCCCTGACGTTCTGCTGACTTTGTTTCGGCAATTGTGGGTAACAAATTGATGCCACCTCGTCGCTGCCGCTCCTCATATGAACATCTGTACACTTCAGGCATAGCGTACCCTGTGGAGCCAAAACTGCGTAAAAGAGAACGGGTTGAGTAGTGGAGAAGCACAGAAGAGAAAAAACACAGAGTGGGCAAAGGAAGGCGCGAATGAAGAGCATCGTTAAACATTAGGTACGAGTATACTGCGATTTTTTTTTTTCGGTGGCGGACCTAATGACTAGGTCAGTCGTATAATTCTGGCCAAGCCATCGCTTGATGAAAATCAAGAAGCCTGTTTTCAATGACCAGCAGCGCTTAGACCTTGGTCTATCGGTTCCGACACGCTGAAATTTGTATATGGTACCAAATGAAAACCGTGGGCTCTTTGCTTTTTGTTCGTCGCGCATGGTAAATGCTGTGAACTGCTTTACGACATCGCTCGACACCACCCTTGAGGATCGTCCTATCATGGCCTGGGCAGCTCAAACGAACTTTGTGTATGCATTCTCATCCAGTTCTATAGAGCCTGATTGTGGGTGTGTTGCCATTGGCTAGGAGCGGCGAACTGTACGATCCTCTGCTGACGTCCTCTGTGTAATGCTTCTGACCAAGAGCTGCGCTAAACAAATTATACAAGCAAAATGATTGCAGGTATGGTACATTTCTATTCATGCACCGCTGTCATTATTTCTTATTTCACAACCTAAAAAGCAACGTTTTTTTTTATTGTAGGACTTTTACATAGGATCAGAAAGCATCAAACCAGGTTTACAGAAAAATAAGAAATTATGCAACAAACATAACTGGCCATCAAGACTTTCTTCTGGACATCAAACATTTCTTTGGCGCCAACAAGTGATCTACACTTGGGAGCCAGTCAGGAACATCATGAGCAACTTTGGTACCTCAACAAACCAGTGCATGCTTTCCTGAGAATACATGCTACCAGCTGCGCATTCGGGTCGCAGTAATCTGCCGCGAGCGATGCGTGAGCGCCACTTACCGGGCAGGCAGGTTAACAAAGGGGCGCCATCCTCGTTGTCTATGGATGTGTACCGGATCCCTTATACGTATGTTCAGCGGAAATGCTGTCTTGAATAATTGTTACGAAACATCTCAAAAATAAACTCCTTCCCAGCAACGTAAACAAAAATTGCTGTAGTCTGATTGCTTGCAAATAGGGCAGTGTGATACGCATCGTAGAAACTAGCCGTTGCCTCTGAAAAAGGTGCCGTACGAAAATGAAACTGTTCGCGCTTCACCAGTGCATGTTTCGAAACATTGCCCGTTAATAAACATGCACTGGTCAAGCACGAACACTTTCATTCTCGTGCGGCACCCTGTTCCGTGGTAAGGTTATTGTTGGTCGTCTTGAAATAACTTCCAACGGTCGTCATACTTGGTCCACTCTTAAGGGGAATTCACCAAGGTGCAGTAAATTCTAATAAGGGAGTAGTCAAGCATTGGTATTCATCCAAGCGCAGTCACTCGGCCACAGAGGACAGCTATACAGCTTTCACAGAAATTTAGTCTTCAAAAAAAATTGGCCTAGTCCGGGATTCGAGCCCGGCCCTACCGCCTCAATGCCGCTCTACCAACTAAACTAACCGGGCAGCTAGTTGTGCCTGTTAGCTTCAATGTTGCGGAACAAACGATGAGAAGTTATCGAGGGCAGCCTCAGAATTTAGGACATATACTTCTGATCACACTGGCTAACATACATCATCGATGACGACGCGAGTATGTGACCTGAAGTGTGATGTTTGCTGTCGTGAACTGTACACGTAAGCTTCGAAAAAGCCTCAAAAGCGTATGCGGAGAAGCAAGTACCTAATGTCTTCCGTTGAACATCACATCCGAGTGAATAACTGCATGCGCATTGCTCATCCACCGGCGCGCCGCCGTCTCTGATCAGCGCGCGTGTGTTCAGTGAGAGCGCAGTAAGAATAACAATAATAAAACCGTCGACCCTTGTAACTGACTCTGCCGCATACGTTGCGGGTTCAAAATACGGTAAATGCTTCATGTGGGTTGTAAGCGGAAAGTAACCGATGCACGCTTCGCCCAAGTGAAGTCTATGATCCACTGGCTACGGCTTCCGGCAGCAAATGAGCTCCTAATTAGGCAACCGCACATCCGTCATCTGGGTGAACTCATTTCTCATGAAATCGCGTGCGCTATTAGTACCAGTTTAGCTGCGTACGTAATCTGTAGGCTACAGCTTCGCCGTAGAGAAAAAGCACTTGAATAAAATGCTCTGGCGTCCCGACGTTTCGCGTATATCGTGCATGCATGATGAGCCATGCTTGCTAACTTTTTTTTTTAAATAGGAAATGATGGTGCAAGCATGTTTCACTTCTCAGAAAGTTTCCAGCGCTTCGAAAAAGCACATCTTCCGGTTCAAGTCCCCAAAAAACATGCCCGACTACTCGTTCGCACCGCTCTTCACAAATTGACGACGTGCATGCATGCATCTGCATCTGATACGTGCTCATGCACGTACCAAAAAAAGGGGGGGGGGGGTTCGCAATTGGACAAGCTTGCACAAAGCAGATCATTCGACGGCTGAAGTGAGAACAAAACCGCATCATCGACAGTGCAGCGAGCACAACGGAGCGTGAATGCATTTGAGAGCTTCTGGTTCTGAACTTCCTGCGTGCAATCGCCACACGCAGTCTGAGCGCACATAATGCGAGGCTATGTTCAACGCTCGTTTCTGTGTGTGGCCTTTCCATCCTTCATATGTTTTGTATTGTTTTAGTCTTGAGAATCTTCACATTTCTGGCTACGCTCACCGCGTAGATTTCGCCATATTCAACGGTGCTTAACCTTTGAAAGCGAAAACCTTTTGCACGAGAAGGCGAACTAAGCACCGCACCAGACGGAGTTGCATAAACGCACGAGAAGAGGAGCAACGTGTGGGGCGCTTTTCGCAGTTTTCTAGCTTATGAATGCCTTCGTTCTGTTAAAAAAGAACAGATCTGCCATCACGTGCCACTAACTTGAAAGTAGCTTTGCCGACAGCTGAGTGTGCAATCTATGTGTGCAGTCAGATTACAGGTTATGCACGCCTACGAACCGACATCAAGTCATTTAGACGAGATTGTCAAAAGTTTTAATGCAGAGCTATAAATAGCAATGAGTGCGGTAAAAAATACAGTACACTGTGGTAATGTGGTATTGCAATGGAAAGGTTGACAACATGCAGGCAGGACACAAGGTAGTGGTGGACCTTGGGACAGGTTATTGTAATAGCAGGGCGAGTTATTTTCTACAGGTATCAGAACAAAGTACGTTACGGGCGGAAAACTTAACAAACACTTAACATTTATTTATTTACTTATTTATTTATTTCCGATACCTTCATGGCCCACAGGGCATTATTGAGGGGATTGGTATATAGAGATATAAAATGAAACTTACAAAAAGGGGGTAACGCATATATACATGCCTACAAAAAATGATACGCATGATTGCAAAAAGAAAACTAGCTGCAAGAAAATTCAACATTAAAAAAAGCGAAACAATACAATAATTAGGAATACCAACACCAAAACGAATAACTTCACAGAAACAGTCGAAAAATGTTGCAAGTAAACACAAAGATATGTACTAGAATGTCACCATTCGTAGAAACATTGAACGAGCAACTGGGTACGATGATAGAAGGCTGTAAATAAAACAAAGTGCCCACGAAGAAAGGAACACAGCTAAATACACAATATTCAAAACAAAGTGAACCAACTGAGGCTATGGTAAACCATAATGTAAAGACAACATTGTCCCGAACTCATCAACGTCATTTGCAGCTACAATATGTGGTGGTAGGCGGTTCTACTCCGACAATGTTTTTGTGATAAAGTAATTTATACAGGATGTTGTCCGGCAACGAGGAACGCCAACTTTTCATGACTGATCAATGCGGGATGAAACATATGTTGGTGTTGTGATCAACGCATCTTTAAGAGTAGAGTTCATGTTGTAAATTTTAAAAAACAAATACAGACGTGACACTTTTCTGCGCAGAGTAAGAGGGGTTAACGACAAGCTATTTTTAACATTAATACTTAAAAAAAGCTTTACTCACTTTTTCCAGCAACTAGAATTTATTTCCACGCTCTACAATCAATTTTAATAATTGTACTCGTATATATTTCGCGACAAGTGAACTGCGCTAAGGCATGAGCGCCCCTTTCTTGAACTCTGCTTGTTTCAACTTTTCAAGCGCAATGCAAGTGCAAGAATATTTAAACTAAGGGGGAAAGTACTAACCAGGTGCAGATTCATCGCTGGAGAGCCTGTAGTGCCTAGACTCTGTCCAAAACAAAATTTCATCACGAAATCAGCGCTAAGGCTACCTACACATTATTGCATGTTTCTGGATAAAAAGCTTCCAGTCTCTAACTGCAGCTGTCGTGAGAATTATTCTATATAAAAGATTTGGATAATCGCATTTGAAATTAAACAGGGTACTAAAAAATGCGGAATGATGGCTGTCTTCAGGCTACAGTTTTTGCAGCACGGCTAATTTTTAACCACTCGTATTCCTTACTTCGGCACCAACATCAGTTAAAGCTTTCTTGTATCTCCTTCGAGCGGGGTTTGCCAGTTGGTGAGAAAAAGAAAGGACCAACAGAGGCAGTGACCTAGTTCCTTGAAGCTGCCGCCATGTTGTGAGTGGAAAAAATAACGAGAGCTCATCCCTGGACCGTGTCGTGTGGTAGCTACCAAGCAGATTCATTCAGCGAGTGGAAGTTGGGAAGTATTGTTTCCAAGAATTAATCCATGGTGCTAGCGATATTTCGTTAATTCCGATGCATGAAAATTAGGATATTTCGCAATTGACATCTGAGCTCTGATTTTTCAGTTTTAGTAGGATATTGCACACCAGAAATGAAATAGGCGAAAAAGAGCAAGCGATAGAATATTTCAGCGGGATAAACGAGTTCTAATCTTTTTTGTGCTCTCAGGATTTTTGTTTAAAGATATTTTGAAATTACCGTGGCTTCGTTTCTAAAAATGGAACTCATGTGGCTTAATTGCCGTTAACTAGAGAAATCCGGACGTAATTTGAATATTAAAAGCATTTTAAGAGATTTGCTTATTAGGTTTTGAATCAGGATATATACCTAAACCAATTCAAATATAGTCAGATACAGCTAAAGTCTGCAGTGAAGCTCCGCCTACATTCAGTCTCCGCGCACACAATTCCTCCGCAAAGAAAAAGTAGTCAGCTGCTCAAACATTTCTTCTTACCTAAATAAGAAACTTATCACAAGAAGGAAATTATGAGCTCTGGAATTTTGATACATGTATTGTTTGATATAGACAAACATTAAAAAGCTGATTCGTTTATTGTTGCGATTGGCCGGCGAAGTAACACAGCGGCAGAAGTAACACACTATAGCCCAGTGTTAGCAACTTCTCTTTCTTGAAGTGTATCCCACTACAAAAGGTTTCACAAACAGAAAGGTCAGCATCAAAGAGCTGAATCTTCAGGGCCATTGATTTATATTTGAAGCTTTCTCTCACTGATAACCAAGCTGGTTAAACCTCAGAGAGGCTTAGATTGTTGCAAATTGAGCGTCCTGGCAGGTCTTAAAGCAATTTTGAGAATACATGGCACTGGACACAAAATCTCGCGCCATGTAACCGTCACCCATTTTGAACTCTCCACGATATAACTTAGGAAAGAAGAGGTCTTTCCATATATGCAATAAGGATGCGTCAGATAATGCTACCATGCGTCAGAGGTGCTTTGTTTACGGTTAAAAAGCTTGAGCGTACCAAAAAAGTAACCATTATTCCCGTTCCTAATAGTGGCATCCCCGAATGAATAACGGCTGTCTGAACCTTGAACAGCCCTAATGACTGTCGCCGGACTCTCTCGTACTGCCGTCCCAATGGAGCAGCGCATTAATAAGCGGTTTCGACTGCTCTCTGTGAAATTCTGTCGCTGGCCTATCACTTCTGTGAAAGAGTTCAATTGTTTTTTTTGTTTTTTTTTACATCTATTCGCAGCTATCATGCGAACCCCCTTCCCTCCGTTGCTCTTCAGTATACAATTTGTAGACCACATTCTGCCTGCGCTTCGTAGTCTATATTCCAGTATTCGCGGAATAAAATGTAATATGAACTAACTAATGCATTAACGCCCCAATCATGATGGCAGCAGAGTGTACGGTCAATGGTTTAGCTGACATCTACGCAGGAACATTCTGTTACGCTCTAGAATGGAACTCAAAGATATTCGTCCACGGAGGCCAGAGAACATTGCAGAGCGACAAAGTTTTTCTTTTAAACGATAATGAAAATTCTTCCCACGTTTTTCCGCAACGCAAAGCATCTTCTTCTGACAGCTGTCTTCTTCGAATGCCTAACTGCATGCTCCAATAGACACTAGAAATCCTCGTGCTTGCCTACATCTTCACAAATTATGAATTTCCGCGCCATCTACGCTGAAAAGCTCCCTGGACTTGCCTGTCGACCGGATAGCCTTTGATTGGACATTTCGTGCTCATTCAGCCTTAGTTTTTACTCCATTTGTTCAGGCCAGGGGGTAAGCTGAGCAACATATTCGACCTATTTTTGATGCGTGCAACCTAAATTGTGCGCAGACAACCATCGCGAGAGCTCACCGCGGCAATTTCTCTCATTACTGCGCGAATACTGGGCAGTCTACTTACGACCGTATCAACGTCTCTACTTAACCTGCTCACGTGATTAGGGGGTAATCTGCATATTTCGCCTCTACACATCGCCGTCTCTGCTCCTTGTCTTTTTAGTTTGACTTCACGCACGCTAAGCTAAGCCGTTGCCGGATTAAGACCGGACCACGCAAGTTATAGACTTAGAAGGCAGCATTAATCAGGAAACGAAAGAAAAAGATCAAGCTGATTACGAGGTATCACGTATATAATCAAGCATTAAGAGAAGCAGAGATTACCTTCATTGTAGAAATTGAGATGCCTAATGAAGTTTGCACTCCGACGATGATCTGGGCAGGTAAGTATGCGCGTTATTTTTTTTGGTTTGGTTTTATGGGGTTTAACGTCCCAAAGCGACTAAGGCTATGAGAGACGCCGTAGTGGAGGGCTCCGGAAATTTCGACCACCTGGGGTTCTTTAACGTGCACTGACATCGCACAGTACACGGGCCTCTAGAATTTCTCCTCCAAAGAAATTCAACCGCCGCGGCCGGGATCGAACCCGCGTCTTTCGGGTCAGCAGCCGAGCACCATAACCGCTGAGCCACCGCGGCGGCCCGTTATTTTTTTGCTTACTTACGGCTGATTCTGGAGCTTGAGATGTGTTTACCACCAAAGACACAGGAAACGACCAGAAGGCCTGACTGGCAGCAGAAATGCGCTTCATTATTTTCTTTCTCTTCAATGAATTAGGTCATTAGCATTCTTTCGTAGGCCAGTCTTCTTAAAGTTACTTGTGAAATTCTCTCATAAATTGTCGGATATTCTGAAAGTTTTTTCTTAACTTCACGTGCCTGCGCTGTTTCCTCAATATTTTACTCTTCTTTAATCCACCGGACGCTCTCTGAAGCGGGAAAAAGTACACACAGAATCAGAGAGAGTCCTTTTCTTATTCTCTACATGTCCTTACTTTTCCTTTTGTTTCGGGGTCAGAAACTCTGCATGAAAGCAGAGCAGCCATTTCAACTGCACTCTGCTTGTTATTTTTCGTATCGCCCGAAACTCCCAAGAATATTTTACATCATCTGGAGTTGAGCTGCGAGTTTCTGTGAGATTTATGGCTTCTCTAGGAAAAGAAATCAGCACGTGAAATAGCCTAAGGAAGATCGCAAGCAACCCTTCAAGCAGTGCCGTGCATTGCTTATCGTGAAGGCAGAAGAATGACTCTGTTGTTACCTTTCCCAGAGCAGCTACGAGAAAGCGGGAAATAACGACTAACAATTAGAAAAGAATGAACTGAATTTGGCATCTGTTTAGGATTGTATTCTTGATAGCGCACGCCTTTTGTATTCCGGTCTGAGTTTGAGCCATGTTATTGATCGCGAGAGGGGTGGATACGGTATTCTTTTTCTCCATCGTGGAGCGCGATTGTTGGGCCTGCTCCAAGGTTCTATTTACATTCTTTCTTTTGTCCAGACAAGAATGCATTTGCCGCAGTGCGACAAGCCCAGGTATTTTCGCTTTTCTTTTGTTTTTATTTTCGTTTCGGCGTACTCTTAAAGCAGCGCATTGACCTCGTCAAGGCTGTCAGCTTAATTTGAAGCCATGTGTTGAGACACCAGTTGCGTTCAAAACCTAAATGCATGCATAGTGCAGGTTAGGCTCCTCCGTAAAAGTAAACTATAGCTTCTACAGTTTCTAAACAGTTCTTGTTTTCTGTAACTCGAGTGTGAAAAAATATCGAGGGCGAAAAAAAGGTTGTGGAATACGCAACCTAATAAGGCATCAAAGAAAATATGGGGCCTCAAAGAAATGACCCATTGAATGACAGAAAAATAATATGACATAATTATTTATAGAGTTTTGAATGTTGATTACCTGATCGCAAAATATTAAAGCGTCTTGAATTCCATCTAAATACCCCACCATTTAGCATATTTACGGAAGTGCCCTATGCTGCCTAATTTTTGGAGTTTTGGAAAATAGGTGCACTGGATTTAGTTTTCATGATTTCGGTTATGTTTCACAAATGTAGAGCCACGAAAGACCCTTTGCAAAAAGAAAAAATATACCTCTTGATATTTAGTAAATGTCGGATGACATGGTACAAGCGGCGCCATATTTTGCATGTCAAAAATTGTTCACGGTCGAATTATGCAGCAGGGCGCTGTAAACCAGTGACACTATGGCAAGATTTGACATGAAAAGATAGAAAGCGAACCTGAAGAGGTGCATCTACATAGCTCTTCTTAAAACCTCAGTGTTGCAGCGGTTTCAAGAATGCGGACTTGGCTGTCTCTGTGACTGCTGCTCCAGCTTTCACGTGGGTGTCTCGTCGTCTGCTAAGATGACACTGCGCATGCGTGAAGTTGATAAAGCGACTAAGTCGAGTGTGACTGAAAAAGACGGATTCAATACGCAGTTTTCACAACCTAAAGTCGCTATGAATATTTGGCTAGGCGACAAATAGTTCTCGGCGAATAACTTGTGGATAGACACAACACCGAAAAAAACAAGCGCTGCTCACAATCATACACGTCAGCTTATCCATTCATTTTGGTGCGCCCTGGAGAATAGCGGAAATTTCAACATGTGATTAGTTAAGGCGTACATGTGTGGCATGAAGATGGAGGCGTCCTGCCTGACCCGTGTTGCCAGAGGTCAGGAGTTGTTTAGTTTTTAGTTTTATGAGGATTTAACGTCCCAAAGCAACTCAGGCTATGAGGGACACCGTAGTGAAGAGCTCCGGAAATTTCGACCACCTGGGGTTCTTTTACGTGCACTGACATCGCACAGTACACGGGCCTCCAGAACTTCGCCTCCATCGAAATTCGACCACCAAGGCCGGGATCGAGCCCGCGCTTTTTGTGTGAGCAGCCGAGTGTTATAGCCACTGAGCCACCGTTGGGGCTTAGAGGTAAGGATTTGGACGTGGCATAAGAGAGAAGTCGATGTAGAAGCATCGTGGCTTTCCCGCATTTTCAGAGGCCAGCAGTTTCTACTTGCCAACGTGGCAGGTGCAAAGGTTAAGTCATCCAGTCGAGCCCATTTTGCCACTCCGAATTATTTTAAAGTAACGTTTAAGCAGGTGGGCAACGACTGTGTCCTGCTGAACAGCCATTTAAAATTTTAGAACATTATATTACCGTTTCAGTTGAATCCACTCCAATAAAACACATTCAGAGAAGACGACGCGTTGGATATTATATTTACTTAATAATTTCTTGTACCTAAATGGTCCGGAGGGGGGCATTACATGAGGGGTGGGCTAATCTAAGTATAGAAATTAGTGCTTCGATTGATGCCTTGACGCGGTCAGGGGCATTATGTACTTCAGTTTCCATTCGCAAATTGTTCCACTCTCTAACAGTCTGGCTAACAAATAACATTGAGATTGGCAGATCTTGATCATCTAGATGGATGCATGGATTTCTGTTGGCTGCTAAGCAGCTTCGACTGCTAGCAAGCAATGCTGTCTTCAGTATCCATAGTTTCACCGACTTAAACCATTTTGCTCTTTCAGTGTTACTGGACATTTATTATCGAATATATCTTGGGCGCTCGGTGAGTGCCTTAGAGCACGCATAGAACTTTCCAGCTGAAACTTCCTGCCATAGCAAGATCTGGTGCACGCAAGCTGCCAGTCACCGCAAGTAATAAGCTTTTGCTGGTTGGATTTCCTTTAAACGAGATGACATTTTTGTTCCCAATGTCATCAACCAAATGGCCGTCATTGACTTGCACGGAGGATGAAAAAAATTCAATTAATGGCTAAAGCACACATAGTCTCTTAGCCATGTTTCCATACGATGACTTCTGATCCGTCTCTGTTGCTAGAAAACATTTTCTCACTCTTCTGCAGTGTTTGTGTGGCCTGGAAACTGAAGACCAGTCGAGCAGGTAGCGCAGCCACAGAGCAGGGTAGAAGAGCTCAACACGGGGCACAAAAACCATTGAATGAAATCTGTACCTTTCTTTACAACTTATTGGAATTACCGTGATATCGCCTTTCGTTGCCTTGCGTAAACACAGCCTTGCATTCGGTTGTAAGTTATGCGCGTGATGTTGTTTTCACCCAGAATTACTATATGTCATTTTAATGGGAGTAAACAAGGTGTAGCCATAAAATTCAAGGGCAATGCTTTCCTGATAAATAAGACACTGAGTAACCTGAGTTTCTATTGATAACTTTATTTTTTTGCGCTAGCTGAGCCATTGAAGCCGTTATTTAGGTAAAAACACTGCCTGAAAAGACAGCTTGAGATATTGCAATTTAAAACTCTGGGCTCTGAGCATTAGAGAAGTAGTCTTCAAGTCAGGTTTGCTGCACTTGCTACTAATTTCACGTTTGTTCTGCACGCACTTCTCTTTTTAAATGAAGACATAGTCTCAGCTATAAGCAAGATGTGCCAAAATTTCGCAAACTTTTCGTGTTGATGTGAGTGCTGTGGGGCCGACTGCTGTCCGTCAGTGTGTTTCTTTGAGAGCTCTTGATTTTTCATTTTACTCTTCTTCTGTTTTGAAAGTAAGCAAGGGAGGAAAATCTCCTGTGGGGGGTAAGAAAGTCTCAAAGAAAAGATGCTGCTCTTCAGCGACTGACACCTTGCATGTGATCGCTTAAGGTCACTCTAAAATGCGCATCAGGTTAGGCACCTGACTTCTAAAGTGCTTAGGGGTTTGGCTCCACAACAGCTTTAAGTTTCAACATTCAGACCAGCATCATCCATCAAAATATAGATTTACCCCCGAAAGCCTCCCGCAGACGACCGGTTCACCCTAGGAGACCGCTTCAAGCCGAGCCCTGTAGCCCGTAGATTTATCGAGCGAACCATCTCTGCAGAGGCTGTTTATCATTCCTGGCTTTCGTATGCCGATCAAGGACCTCTATCCTCTGTTTTTTGTGGTAGATGTATCAATGATTGCAAGGTGATCGTTCTAACCTCAATGCTCTTCGTGCGATTGATGCAAAGAGGGTTTGGCACTAACAGAGCAAAAATTCACTCTGCGTGAATCACATGATAAAATGGAACGAACTGTTTATGTGCCTAAGGCTAAGAGAAATGAAAGTATTCTTGATTTAATAAATGGTACTATGCACGCTGTAGTTCAGTACATATGCAGGAAGTTTCAACTGTCATGCTTTTCCAGCAATGTCGCATCTGTCCCTTTATGAAGGCTAGAGAGCTCTCATACGGGTACTGAAATGCCTTTAAGAACTTCCAATTGCGCTTACGATTCTCTCTAATACGAAATTTGTGCGCATCTCTTTCAGTGACTCACTCTCTGTAGGCTCATTGTTTTGCTTCGATGGGTCATCGGCAAGTCTGGCGACGGCGTTAGTTTGATAGTAGTATTAGATCACAAAGAAAACTCTGAGCAATTCACGGCGCCCGAGAATGTGTATATTAGTCCATTGGTGTTATGATTTGAAAGCTTGGTCGATGTGCAATGCACAGCAGGAGAGAGTGTTGCTGTTTAACGCGAGGAGTTAAGCATCGGCTGCGGTGGTAGCCTATGTACTTTGGTTTATCAGGACATGATGTTCTCAAGAGAGCACCTAAAATGCCCCGGTCGCCATATACAAAAAGATTTTTCTACAATCTACACACTGAGGCATTATCAGTTGAAACATGGCAGGAGAGAAGCGATATTTTTGTGCTTAAGGTGAACTGCCGCCTTTGTGAAGCTCCTGAAACGATTGAGCATTGTTCCATTATTAGTAAAGATACAATACTTTTCTGGAACATCATGCAACGGACATTGAAAAAAAAAGAATTAGACGCCGCATTCTGTACGGTTTCTCACTGCACTACCATTTGTTCATGAACCCTTAGATACGTTACATTTAATTGGATTACACGTATGATGGGCGACATTGTGAATTTGTTGTTTCGGCAAAAGTCCATTTCCGAAGAATGATTGTGCAGCTAAAAGAATTGTGTGTCCAGAACGAGTTTGAACCGGTATAGCACTCACTCTTAGTGCTGTGTTGTTCAATGTCTTTTTTCTAGTTCCTTGTTTCTTAGATATGTCGTTGGTTGGTTGGTTTATGGGGTTTAACGTCCCAAAGCGACTAAGGCTATGAGAGACGCCGTAGTGGAGGGCTCCGGAAATTTCGACCACCTGGGGTTCTTTAACGTGCACTGACATCGCACAGTACACGGGCCTCGAACTTCTCCTCCAAAGAAATTCAACCGCCGCGGCCGGGATCGAACCCGCGTATTTCGGGTCAGCAGCCGAGCACCATAGCCACTGAGCCACCGCGGAGGCTTTAGATATGTCGTGTTATGATGTATTAGCTATGTGGTCCGAATCGACTCTTTCCTCGTGCTTCATGGCTTACTCTAGAGGTCCGTGTGCTGTGCGATGTCAGTGCACGTTAAAGAACCCCAGGTGGCCGAAATTATCTGGAGCCCTTCACTACGACGTCCCTCACAGCCTGAGTCGCTTTGGAACGGTAAACCTCCCTGAACCTGTAATAAATACCATGCTGAGAAAAAAAAAAGCAGTTATAGCCTAGTGCTGTAGTCCTGTGGCCCCCGAAGCTGATTTGTTCGAGTCGTCGCGGGTGCGAATCTCTCTCGCAGCAGTGTTTATTTTTATTTATTTATGGTTTGGCTCGGCTACACAGACTACGGCGGCGCTGCTCAACCCACGAACGGTCGCTGAAGAGCTGTGCTTTAGAAATGTTTAGTAACAGCCGCGGCTTCCTGCGACGAATCAAACGTTGAAAGGAAAATTTGCTTGCCAAATTTTGTTTTGTTTTAGTTCTCCCGATACAAATCAACAGGGGAAAAATATAAAAGTGACTTTAGGTATATACTTCCTGGAAAACATATAAACAAAATTTTGGCATTGATTTAATAAATCATCGAAAATTAAAAGGTCATTAAACATTTTCATGCTTCTCATTCCATAAGGACCATAAGGACAAAAGGCTGTGTTGCTCCACATATGTGAAATATGCGTTGAAATAAAAAAATATAAAACCCAGAAGATGGGAAGGCTTAGATATGCCGTTTTTTTTTTTGCAATTTTCGCTACGCACACGATATGCTGCATAAGAAGTGGCCTTTAGAGGTGCGGCCAGATCTAAGAGCGCGGAAGTGGCGGCAGAAGTAGGGTGCCTCGATGCCAGCGCTAGGCAGAAGCCCATACCAGTGCCATCTGTCCTTAATAAAAGGAAATGAATGCAGGACCTTCCTTGTACTGCCGGGCAGCCCGACCGGCTATACTGGATGCCACCACTTAAGAGACATAAGTGATGTGATATCTTTCCGCATGTCAATGGAAATCGCTCCGTACGTACCGATGGCAGTTTTCACTACTGAATCTGCTCTTTTGCGCGATTGGTCCAGCTTTTCTTGTGTTCAAGCCAGACGTGGGTGTTCCTAATGACCAAAAAGTTTGAATAACGATTCGCTTTTTCTGCAGGATGCGCGGGGCACATCGGGAGCTATTAGATGCCCGCGTTCAGGATGCTTCGTGGCTAACTTTTGCTTGAAAGTTATGACCAGCTGTGGAAGGTGTGGGTGGAAAGAGGGAGGCAGAAAAGAATTGTAGATGGGAGGAAAGTGTTCACACAGACTCTAACGCTTTTCTTGTTTACCGTAATTATTCTCACTCATGCTCTTTCATTAATTGCTGAATTTTATCGCGAGGAGATGTACAAGTCTTTTCTTGAGTAAAGCCTTTCAGGGCATCAAAGTTTCTTTTAATTTTCAACTGTTAAAGCACCGAAAAGCCGCTAATATGAGACTTTTTTGAAAGAATACGTCGCGAGCGTCTTTTATGTCCCAATTTCAGTCACTCGAAACTTCACCAAACAAGCAATGCAGATGGCAAGAAGCGATTTTGTTGATGAAAAAAAAATATACAAAGGATGTGCGCGCTGATTCCTAGTATTGAAATGCATTTGGTAAATTTTCTTTCTATATGCATGCAACATGACCTGATACGTTGTGGGATAAACGACATTATCTAAACGCGATGCTCCAATACAAGACCATTGTCTCGTAAATCACAAAAGTCTGTCATACAAACCCAAAATCAATTCAGGACGAGAAAGATGAATTTACGAAGGTCAGATTAATTGCGATTTAAAAGCACATGCTAAATTTAACTTCTGTTTGTTTCCTAACGAACCGTAGAAATTCTATAACAGAACATTCGCATGCATTACCTTCGTCAAACTTGTGGCTTAGAGTTGGACGAAACGTGTAAAATTAAGCTGTAGCGGTCTTGCTGCAGTGCACAAAGCGTAATAGTTTCGCGGATGCTTCCAACAGCGTGGCTCTGCCTTAAAACAGTAATATGCGTTCTGGGGCTAGTTTGTTCATACTCAGATTTCTTTCACCAATCTGCTTTTCCCGGGTGTTGACTTGCACGTTGCACTGATGACTATCCATTCTTTTTGGTATAAATATCATGTACTTTTTCCGGAATAAAATCAGTTGAAAGTTGCGCTCCGTCCTGTCTACCTTGTCTTATTGTGTCGTCTTTCTGTGCGCATAAAAGAAATCTGCCTTGAAAATTTGTGGAGTAGTAAAGTGAAAGCGCAAGGAATACGCTTTAGTGGCGTTAGGATTGCGGCCTTGTTTTTTTGGCGTGCACACGTTGTATATCTCGCCAGACTGCACTACTGCAATGTGAGATCGCTTAAAAAAACAGTGAAATACAAATCATGCCCTCAATACCCACACACAGCTAAAGCCAAAAATATGCCAGCCAGCAGAGCTGCGTCATAGAGAGATGATGGATGTAATAAAACAGCTATGTGCTTCCTCATGGCGGCAGAGCGCGTTAACGCTCTGTCACCGACCGTTACGTCTCTGTCACGTCACCGAGTACTGAAGTGCTCTCACTGTTTTTTTTTTTCGGAGAAAGTTTTTGTAGAGAACAGTTTTTTCAAGTGCTTTGTTTGTTTAGTTGAAGCAGATTCTGAGGATTATCATAGTGCATCTACACAAAGAGCAGTACGTCTTTTGAAAACACGTTGGAGTCGCCTGCTACTTCACACTCTCCGCCTATTCCAAATCATTTAGGAAAGTTTAAATCACGCTCTCCATTACGAAGTACTGCTGATCGTGACTTTCATGTGTTGTAAAGAAGTCATCTCAGGGAGAAATTTTGAACTATTCCGAGTCATTTTTTCTTGCCTGGGTGAGCCAGTAGGTAATTTTAAAATCGTTTCATGCTTTCAGCATATACTAAACAGAGCGGCTCGAGATTTATTTGCGAGCCTTTGTTTACAGCATTGGTAGCCGGAGTATCGTTCCAATGCTTTCAGGACGAAATATCCGCCTTCGAACCCTCATTGTTATGATCTCTGAATAGCCAAAGCATTCAATGATTGCCTAAATGCTCTCTTTTCTATCTCCACCATCGATCTATTGACGGCCTCAAACTCAAATTTTGCAATTCGGAATCACCTTTTTTACAACGCAATGCCGTTTCTCGTACTTTACGGTCCCAACAGAGTACATCTCACTATCAAGCACCTTCTGGGCGTACGCCGATGTTCTATAATTCAAGCTGCGCGAAAGGCTTCGCATCCTGTCCTACTGACGGGGTCTGCTGTACCGAATGTCAATTGCTCAAGTCGGGCAACGCCGTAAAACAACCGTATTGCCTCAGAACTGCAAAATCTTAGAAAATGAAGTTGATTTTTTTTTGTCGCCTGTTTGTTTAAAGAAATTTTAACCCCGCAAACCACTGTTAATGCGGCTGCAATAAGGTACCTTTAATGACGTCATGCTCACGTCATTGCAATAACTAGGATGAACCTTGAATATAACTATTTTGTGCACTGATAGCTCTCGGGTGGCGTCAAGAGAAGGAAAAGGCTTCTGCTGAACTCCTATTTCATGGGAGAAAGCTATCTCCCTCACGTTGCCGAATGTTTTACTGACGGCGTATGTGGTACTACTGCAGGCTGTGCAGTGCATTAAAAAGTACTTGCATTCGCTTTCGAAAAATGTTACGAGGGAAAGGAGAGCGGTGTATATCCACACCAGCTCGTGAAAAGAAGGAACAGGGTCTGCTCAACGAGCCTGAATTAATGTAAAGTTGTAACAGCTGTCCTGATATTCATTGTAATAGGGAACGTACAGATTGGAAATAGAATTGAATTTCGCGTTCAGCTATGACGCGAAGAGTTTTTATTCAAAGTTTTGAGATGAAAGTTTTTATTGTCCGAAGTTTCCTGTATTAGTTGAGATAACTTTAATTTGCGTTGGCTTTTCTCGGGATTTATACCCTTTCAATTCGCAAACATTCTTTGGAGATGGGACTAGCACTCATGAAAACTTATACTACCATGTTTGTACAATCACACCCAACGCTGTATAAATGCTGAGCCTTTAGCGTGGTGTCCCACACTTTTATCTTCGGCGAGTTTCGCTGTATAAACATTCATGCGCCCTTACCCCCTTAACTCACTTCACTCAGCTCCGTAGACACATCTTTGGTCTCCTTGGAATGTGTGTGTAATCGCCACCAGTAATGCTCCGAGCTTTCATCTGATCATTGATAGCTGTATTCAAATAACATTGATAGTGACATGGCCCTAGTGTTCAGTACTTTGCTTCTCTTGCAACTTCTCCTAATATGAATGAAGAATGTTTCCCCTAATGGAAGTAAAGCAGTTTTTATACGTTCAAGAAGCACAGAAGGATGAGTAATAGTTTCTGAAATAGCTTATGGCTGAGCCTGTACTGCTTACGCAACGAACGGTGATCTCCTAATGGAGAAATGCTGGAAAGTTCAGCAGTTTTGATTTAAATGACTTCTGCGTAAAAGTAGGGTGAAGATTCCAATCACATATGGATGCTTCTGTGTTCGTTGCACGTGGAAGCATCTAGAAAAACATTCAGCATGTACGACAACAAATGATGGAATACTTCTTTCTCCTGGCAGATGTTGGAGTACGCATAAACCTTCCATTTTGAAGCTGAGCAGTAAATTGTGAAATATATTCGTGTTATTGTTTATTGAAGAGCTACTGAATGTTTATGATCAAATATACTAAAGAAAACAGGCTCAGACTGAATTCGTTACCACAAATATTGACGCAGAGCACAAACGAACCACAGAAAAGGTCACCAGCGTGGGAACAAACCTCTGATGCATACGAAATCGCTTTAAAGCAACAGCCCTGAGCCGAGTCACCAGGGCTATATATATATATATATATATATATATATATATATATATTTATTTATTTATTTATTGGAAATACCTGCAGCGCCCGAAGGCATTATTGCAGGGGGGATGAGGATACATAACAGGAGATTAGGCCGGAAAAAAAGAGGAAGAAAAAAAAAGCAATACAACAAGGCATGACACAGCAAGTACAAAATGAATGAAATATGAAACAACAAAAAGACATGACGAAAAAAAAAAAAAGCAAACTGCGCACTCATACATCCGACAGCAACGCGCGGAACATAGACTCTGAACGGCACTCAACAATTTCATGGGGCAGGCGATTCCAGTCATGAATGGTAGATGGGAAAAATGCGTTTTGATAAGTGTTAGTTTTGCATTTAATTTCTCTAATCTTCCACCCATGGTCAAGTCTGTTTGACCTGAAATGCGGTGGAAGTAAATAATTTTCTTTATCTATTTTTATTTTTCGGTGAAAGATTTTATACAGCATTTCTAACCGGGAGTTGGTACGGCGTTTCCGTAACAGCTCCCATCCCAGCGTTAGTTTAATGTTAGTAACATTGCTGTTAAAATCATAATTACTTGAAACAAACCGAGCGGCAAAGTTCTGAACACGCTCAAGCATGTCTGTTAAATTTAAAGTAGGGGGGTGCCAAACAACACAAGCATACTCCAATATTGGCCGAATATAGGTAAAATAAAGAAGCTCTTTAACTTTTAGTGGTGCCATTTTAAAATTTCTTCTTAGGAAATTTAGCATGCCATAAGCTTTAGCAGAAACGTGCTCGACGTGCTCATTCCAGGTGAGATTAGACGAAAAGTAAACGCCGAGGTATTTATAGTTAGTAACTCTGGAAAGTCGGGTAGAATCTAGTTTGTATTCAGCCAAGAAAGGGTGATGCCTGCGCGTGAAAGAAATGAACTGACATTTTATTGGGTTCAGAAACATCTGCCACTTCAAACACCATTGTTGTATGCGGTCCAAGTTGCACTGCAAATGACAAGAATCTGAAGAACTGTTAATAACATGGTAGACAACACAATCGTCAGCATATAAACGTATTTTACAGGTCATATATTTAGAAATGTCATTAATATAAACTAGAAACAGCAGAGGTCCTAAAACAGACCCCTGCGGTACCCCCGAAGATACAGGAACATAATCAGACTGGGACCCATTAATCAATACACGTTGTTTGCGTCCCTGCAGGTAACATTGAAGCCAGTTTAGAAGGGAAGTTGGAATCTTGATCAAAGATAATTTATACAGTAGTAAATCATGAGGTACCAAATCAAACGCTTTCTTGAAATCTAAAAAAATGCAATCCGTTTGTAGACCCTTGTCAAATGATGAAAAAATATCATGGCTAAATTCTAAGAGCTGCGTCGAACACGAGTAACCTGATCTGAAACCATGCTGAGCTTGAGTGAAAAATTCATTTTGTTCCAAATGCTTCATCAATGCGCTATATATTATGTGTTCAAGCGTTTTGCAACTAATACTTGTAAGCGAAATCGGCCTGTAGTTAGCAACTATGTTTTTAGGACCACCCTTATGAATGGGCACCACGTTAGCGTTTTTCCACTGCTGGGGTATTATTCCTGTATCTAACGATTTCGAGTATAGAATAACTAAGTAATGAGCAATGCTTTCAGCACAGACCTTCAAGACATGACCGGGAACATCTTCGGGCCCGCTTGCCGAAGACACCTTTATGTTATTCAGCAGGTTTAACACACCATTGTATGTAACTGTTAGCTCAGGCATTGTCTCTTGCACATGGGCATCCATGACAGGCATTTCATGATGCGAGTTTGCTGCGAAAACAGACTTAAAATAATCATTGAAACAACATGCCTTATCAAAATCATCAGTTATAGGTTCAGCGCCGTTATTCAGTGCCGGAATACCAACTGATTCACGGCCATTAACTTTAAGAAATTTCCACAGTTCTTTTGGATTACTCTGAATTTTAGCACCTAACTCGTTCATGTATCTTTTTTTCGCAGCTTTATTTTCAACTTTTATGTCTCTTCCAAGAGCACGTACCTTTTCAAGAACTTTTGCGTCCCGGTATTTTTTGTACGTGTTTAGGAGACGACGCTTTTTCTTAATCAATAGTTTAGTTTCCCGAGTTACCCACGGCTTGTCCTTGCGCCGCTTAGCGGATATGTTTTTGAAAGGCACATATTTGTCGATGAGCACATCAAGCTTCTGCTTAAATATGTCCCACAGCGCAGTAGCATCGAAACGCTGGCTCATGAATATGAAGTCTTGTAAATAGTTGGCAAGCTCGCTAGATAGTGATGAGTAATCACCTCTATCATAGAAGAAAATTTTCCTGGGGTGCCTGTGTGGCACTGAAGGCTGGGTCATTGGCACGTGTGCAACGACACAGTCGTGGTCACTGATACCTGGGATAATATAACTATCGCGCACAAGTGAATCTCGGTTAGAAAAAAGCAAATCTAGAACAGACGAGGAACCATGGCATGACCTGGTTGGCTCCTTAACAAACTGATACAGGTCGTTTGCAATAATGAGGTCGCGGAAATCAACGTACAGCTTTGACAGGTTGGTAAGGACTGGTTTATTGTCAACCCATGTAACTTCAGGCATGTTGAAATCACCTCCAATGATGTAATCGTTGTGTATCTTACTTATGAATTCAGAAAGGGATACAAATATATATATATATATATATATATATATATATATATATATATATATATATATATAAGCCTCAGTTAGTGTCTATTTGTAACATACAACTTCTACAACCGGTGAAAAATATAGAAATATGAGTGCAATATATTTTGCATCATAATTTACATAACCATCTGAAATTTTTGTTCTTGTGCACTTAAAAGGAAAGGAGAGAAAGCAAAAAACTAAGCGTGCTTGCCGAGGTTTCACCCCTGAACTAAATTTAGAGGGGGGAAAGTAAAATGTTTCTATAACTAATAACGGTTACTAATTTCCTCTGTATATTAAACGGGTTAAGAGTAGGCATGGTCAGAAGCGTGAATTCATCGCTTAAAAACTTTAATCCGCCCTGTGTAATAGAACGTGTGTGAACCATGCGTTCTGTCCGCAAAGCTAGCTGAAGCTAACCCAGAACAGATTCCGCGGCTTCTCAGCGCTCTCTTTATTCATCCTGTTCCTGGCAGCCGAAGCACTCAGCATCTCCCCTATATTTTCAAATCAGGCTCTTCACTGCAGTGAAACCCCGAGCGAAAATACTGACCTTAGCATGATATTAGCAAAAACTAAGATATACAGGAACGAAACAATTTTGCAGGTAACGCTGTAGCAAAATGAAGGCGGCCAAACTGAAAGTGGAAATTAAAAAGATGCGTAGACACGATATTCTGGGGTGTGACCTGTAGCTGTAAAATAGCCCGCAAAAATGTCGGCCTCTGCTCTGCACTTAATAACCACATGATGCTGTATGAGAGTGGTTGAGCGGGAATTCCTACCGTTCATTATAGTTTTCACAGACAGATGCGATATAATTCTAGAAAAGTCACTACTAGCTTTCGGCACCTTGCACGAGTCGAACACTGAAAGAAGGGAACATTTTAACGAAGTATTTTAACACAATGTTCTATCAAGTGCAACATATGTCTTTTTTCAATAGTGTTCAACACAAATAGCATGCTTTCAATGAGGAAAAAAAGCGTATCTGAAAGTGAGTCAAGTTTCTTCGTGAGCCTTTTTCAACCCGAAACCGGACTGATAGTTAGTTAGACTAAAACTCATAAACATTTCGCAAGGAAGATTATGCACAGTGAGGAGTCAATTTTTTCTATCGCCTTATTAGACTGAAAATAGAATTCGTGGTGAAAGTTGTCAGTCCGATTAGGCGTGGGTAGAACGGCATACTTTTTTTCCGCTAAACTATTTAGACGCTAGAGCACGTTATGCATTTTCTTGACGGAATGGAATTGTACTAATGTGCAACAACTACATGACAACTAATAAATGCTCGTTTAGTACGCCAATGCCATCTTTTTTTCTGCACGAACAACAAATTCACATAATATTTCAAAAGCAGGCTTCCCTTGCCGAAGTACGAAACGGTATATCGTCCTCACAATGCATGCAGAAAGTTGATAAGCCCATAGTGTACTGTAGCTCGG
Organism: Amblyomma mixtum; assembly: GCF_055824585.1. Lineage (NCBI taxonomy): Eukaryota > Metazoa > Arthropoda > Arachnida > Ixodida > Ixodidae > Amblyomma > Amblyomma mixtum. Next base: position 63,353,925 of record NC_143017.1, on the reverse strand, counting down.
GGCCAGGTTTTGTGAAAACTAGAGTTTTCTCGTGAATCTTGTTCAGTGAGCGCTTCTTAACTTGATTTTATTGCCAAAGGCAGTCAGAGCCATTCGGTGCTTCTGTGATTCCTGAAGTAAGGATGAGCATTGTGTCATCGAAGAAGACTATCAGCATGTCTGGCACAGTTTACTGTGCATTGGTTTAATTGAAGCACTCTAGCAAACGTACGATTAGCGTTTCCCGCGCTGGTCAGCAGGCTCCTGGGAGCAGCAAGAGCACTCCACCTGAGCTATTCGTCGGTTTCTGATACGTCGCCCTTTATCAAAGTCATCGCAGTACCACACCGTCCGCACCACCGTAAGCTACTTTTGTGCCGCCTCATCACAACATGCGCTGCTGGATTCCGGTGCCCTGTATTGTAGGAAACGACAACAGTAGGCGTGAACGCTTAGGCAGAATTTTCAGCCGATCGCCTTCTCTCCTGTATGGAAGTATTTTAAACAAATCCCCTAGAAGTCTCATGAAAGGTGGCAGGGGCTTCAGGAAGTAAAAGGATTCGCCACTTACTTTGTATAGAAAGAGAACCGTGACAGCTGGTGGGCTAGCAAAGTTGCAGTAATTCGATCATCGGCTGCGAGGTGCAATTTTTTCTCACCGTTCATAGAAGCACCTATATAAGTTTCGAGCAGCAGAGAACTGTGCTGATGCAGCTCGCGGAAGTTATTTATAAGACAAAGTTGTTCATAACCCGTCAGGCTCAGTTCTGCTCCCAGCAACGCAGAATAAGCTTTTTTTGAAAACATCACTCATCGTGCACTAGCTTCGTCTTCAAACTGAACTTTCAGACTGGCAAAGTTGCCTTTACAGGAGCAGATAACAAATGCTTCAGGATAAGATTAAGTTACATGGCAGAATACAGTTTCTTCTTCGGGCATCTTGAGGGCTCCGCTAAGCATGGAAATATCTGGGCTTGTCTTTCAAAAAATCTGTTTGCAAATGAAGAGGTTCGATGTATAGCTCCTTTAAATACAGTGTGATGATCTTCCGTGAACACATAATTAAAAATTTTTGGAACAAATTTGACGAAGCAGTAGAAAACGTTAGACATAGTTATGGAGTTAAAGAATAGCTTTGAAGGGCAATGTAGAGGAATGAAGAAAAATGATGTTGAAGTGTTTTTAGGCCCTTAAACACTGACTAGCGGCCTCATTGTTGCTTCCCGCTGGGTGATTGTTGCTGGCACCTTGTGGGTCAGCAGCCGAGCACAATGACCACTCACGCGTTTACTCACTCAGTAAGTTGTATTCTAAACCACTATTCTTTGAGCTACTCTTTAACTTAATTTCACTGACTGAATGCGATTGCACTCGCGTCTTGTTCTAGCAAAACGCAGTGAAGTGAGATCTCAGTGCAATTGCTACAGTGTTATCAAAGTTACTTTTCCTACTTATAAACAAGGCTTTCAGGAAAATATTCTGAAAAGGAAAAGAATGGGACCATATTTTGTTTCACGGACAGGAAAACAACAGCCTTGCAGAAACCCTTTTCTTGCCTTTCAGAACGCGTAATACGCGTCTGAAAAAAGGCTATTAGACAGGTCTAACCTCGCAGAGGCTAGGCAAACAAACCATGCAAACGCATTGAAATAGTTTGTTTGTTTTCTTACTTTTTAATGCATTCCGGTTCGTGTGGCTACTGTTCTTTAATGTCAGCCGTCGGACCATTCTTGCCCGGAAAAAAAATCTTTTTCTTCTCGATGTTCGCCAAGTTACCACACTACTCACTCCCTGCCATCCCAAGCACCCACTTACTCAGATATTTTCACCTTGGTCTCCTCGTGTCACGTCGCATTATGTGTCCCTCCTTTTTCAGTTCTTGTTTTCTTTTTTCTGCAATATTTGCTCCTTTGCACCAACTCGCTAAACATCTGAACGCGACCTCTCTAAGGGTAAATTCGTGCAACAAAAGCACATGCTTTTTGCGTTAGAGCGCACTTGGCGTCCCACTGTCGTCGTCGCCCACAAATCTCGCAGCGAGTTGCGCCTGTCAAGGATGACGAATGCGCCATCAAACCTCTTAGAGCGAGAGCGCAATAAAGGCAGCAGCTCAAGAATAAACAGCCCTTTTTTTCTCAATCTTTCCTCATGCGTCTCTCCGGACTTACTTTCTTTCTGCACACTGCAGTGATTGTGGCAAAGCAGCATTCAGTCAACAGACCCGTGCACATTTTTCCTTTATTCTTACTTCAGTGGCAAGGACAACAATCGAGCACTGTCGGGGCTGGTTTCTCCGTTCTAGTCCTCAAAGTATTTGGTATTTAAACACGCAGCTACACAGGTTTCTCTATGAGCGCTGCCAGCTCTTCCGAACTTCCTACCCGCGGCCACTCGCAGGACTGCAAGCCCTGCGGCGATTCAGTATCTGGGTTTCAGCACGTCATCATATCGCCATTTAGGCCCACCTGCCCGTGAAAGTAGCTCCTGCAGGTAACTGTTCTTTTTAGCTTATTGTTATATGAGCTTGAAGGATAGCGCCCGTCCTGTCCACAGCTGCTCTAGTCCGCGTTGTAAGACACTGGTCTTGTAATGAGAATTTGTAGTGCGCTAAGAAATTTTCACGTAAAGAATTAGAAGTGGGTATGCGTGTTTTCGGTGTTCTAAAAAGCAATACGTATTCCATCAACGTTATTGGTCATGCCATCAGTTGGACAAAAAATAAAATGTGCAAAATACATGCGTGGCATATTCGCAGAGTCCGAAAGTGAGCGCGAACCTTACTGAAAACCACGTAAATGTTGCAAATAGCATTAAGCAAATTTGATTTGGTTTTATACCTTTAGAGTCTGAATGCAACTCAGGCTATTAAGGAAGCTGTAGTGTAGGGCTCCGATTAAACGGGCCTCAAGCATTTTGCCTCCGTCGAATCGCGACCGCCGCGGGCAGGATCGAACCCGCGACTTCCGTGTAGCGTGAGATGTTAATGCGTTAAAGAACCCCATGTGCTCGGCACTATCCAGAGCCCTCCACTACGCCGTCCTTCATAGCTTCACTCGCTCTAACAGGTTAAACTTAAAAAAGAAAACCAAACCTGTAATGAGCTTATACATGATGACGCATTCCAACGTATACATTTTTCGAAGCGGTTAAGCTGGTGCAACCATCTTTCTTCTGTGATGCTGTCATATGCAGGCTTGCTAAGCTTCCTACTGTAACTCAACTGGGAGACGCACCTGCACTAGGAACAATTTGTGATGCTACGGTTCTGGCCGGCCTGTTTTCTGTTATTATAACTGAAATAACTTTTCTTTCAGACCGAACAGTGCAAAGTGACCCTCTTTAAGCGCACAAATGCCTGGCAGTGCACATCCGTAGATTGTGCTGTGTAATCTGTCCCCACCGGCGAAAAATGCTTTTCTTCCTATTTGTTTTTATATTTTTATTTACTATTTCTTCTTTTTCTGCACATTCTCCTTCATTCCGTCTTCATTATCTCAAAGGAGCTTGCTTTGAAGTGGGCCACTGACTGTAACCAATATTCGCCACCCCAAAATTCATATTTCAGGCAAAAGTATGGCGTCATTCAAAATGGTTCGATTGTGGAAACAACAAAATATTTATATAGCAGCAGAAGAAATAGCTTAGGCCTCGAGGAAGCTCATCAAAAACGCGGAGCATGCTTTCTATGCAGATTGACAACATAGATTATGCAATAAATTGACCCTTTAAAGGCACAAAAGCAGTTCAATAGGTAGTGGCAGAAAGGTGAATCTGCTAATTTTGCTAAAAGTTTGGTTTATCAAGTAACTAGTTAGTGACGTTTCATGCAACCCTGAGAGGTCTAAAGCTTTGAACGACCCCAAGATGATACTTTAAGACTTCACAAACAGCCTGATTTCACATACTGACAGTTCGAAGAATGTCATGAGCCGCTCCAAAACGCGTCTTGTCGTACATCACATATTTGCAATGCAGGCAGAAAGCGAAAGCACTTTGGTCCCCCTGCCTCTTGCGATTGCTTCTTTGCATTAAGAAAGTGGGAATGATATGTGGAGCTGCTCGTCACGGGCCACAACGGCTAGCGTCCACGTCAAGTGCAGACACCTGATCTATTATTCAAAGCGATGCAGGGTCTTTGTTGGCGCTAGAAGAGACCACCCGGTTCGTTCAGAGAAAATCTCCCTTTTCAACAGCTCATCTCAATGCCATTATGCATGTGCAGCGTCTACTGACACATTTCCCGCCATCGACACTCCGGAAAAAAAGGCAAGCAGTTTTTCAAAAGTCAAACACGTTCAGTCAGAGCACGGTACAGGATCACGAAGAATGCTTTAGCGGCTCCGTTTATCTTAGCTTTTTATATTAGAATGCTAATTCACAGAAATTTATGACACATAACGCACGATGCTGATCCCTGCGTGTAAAAACAGGAACTATACTCTGGACTAAGCAGTGAATTATGTACTTGTACAGTCAATTCGAGCCTAAGCATATTTCTGATCGTAAGCACGGAAATGTGTGGCGACGATTGTAGATAAGATTGTACAGCAACTTCCCCATCGAAGACGCGTCCCATATAGCACAGAGGACGCTCGCTAAGCGGCTGTATGATAATTTGATACTGGAGTTTCACAGGCTTATGCACACTCTACTCCCTCTGTATGTTCAGGTTACCTTGCCGTAGCTGTTTCTCACGATTTCTCTACAAGAAACACTCTCCAAAGCAAACCTCTATTCTCTAATTTCAAGCGAAAGAAAGTTGCGTTGCAAGAAAAGGAATAGCAGGGGCGGAAAAACTCTGGAGGGCTGATGAGAATCGTAAGTTTTGCGGGCGTAAGGTGGCT